>NC_086447.1:835453745-836176001 GCF_028390025.1 Pseudophryne corroboree | reverse complement strand
GCTAGGCGAGCCCTGTGGACCCGCCAATGGACGGGTGATGCCGACTCAAAGAAGCATATGGAGGTTTTACCTTACAAGGGTGAAGTTTTGTTTGGGGAAGGTCTCGCGGACCTGGTTTCCACAGATAGCGGGTAAATCTACCTTTTTGCCTTTTGTTCCCCCACAGCAAAAGAAAACTCCAGATGCAGTCCTTTTGGTCACATAAGTCCAGAAGAGGTCGGGGCTCATCCTTCCTCGGAGGTAAGGGTAGAGGTAAAAGAACGCCTGCTTCGGCTAGTTCCCAGGAACAAAAGTCCTCCCCGACTTCTACAAAATCCACCGCATGACGCTGGGGCTCCACTGGGGGAGTCCGCACCGGTGGGGGCACGTCTTCGCCTCTTCAGCCAGGTCTGTGGTCTATCAGACATGGAATTTTGGGCGATGGAAATTGTATTGCAAGGCTACAAACTGGAATTCGAAGAGGTGCCCCCTCACCGATTTTTCAAGTCGGCCTTGCCAGCTTCTCCCCCAGAGAGGGCAGTAGTGTTAGCTGCAATTCAATAGCTGTGTCAACAGCACGTGATTATCAAGGTTCCCCTAGTCCAACAGGGAAAAGGGTACTATTCAACGCTGTTCGTGGTCCCGAAGCCGGATGGCTCGGTCAGACCGATTTTAAATCTAAAATCCCTAAACCAGTACAAAAAGTTCAAATTCAAGATGGAATCGCTCCGGGCAGTGATCTCCAGTCTGGAAGGGGGGGGGATTTTATGGTGTCGCTAGACATAAAGGATGCATACCTTCATGTTCCAATATATCCTCCTCATCAGGAGTACCTGAGATTCGCTGTACAGGACTGTCATTACCAGTTTCCGGGAGTGGACAACTGGGAAGCAGACTTCCTCAGCAGACACGATCTCCATACAGGAGAGTGGGGACTTCATCAAGAAGTTTTTGCAGAGATAACAATTCTTTGGGGAATTCCTCAAATAGACATGATGGCATCATGCCTCAACAAGAAACTTCGGAGGTATTGTGCCAGGTCAAGGCTCAGGCAGTAGCGGTGGACGTCCTGGTGACACCATGGGTGTTCCAGTCGGTCTATGTGTTCCCTCCTCTTCCTCTCATCTCAAAAATATTAAGAATCATAAGACAAAAAAGAGTGCAGACAATACTCATTGTCCCAGATTGGCCTCGAAGGGCCTTGTACTCAGATCTTCAGGTAATGCTCACAGAAGATCCGTGGCCTCTTCCTCTCAGGGAGGACCTGTTACAGCAGGGGCCCTGCGTGTTCCAAGACTTACCGCGGTTGCGTTTGACAGCATGGCGGTTGAACACCGAATCCTAGCTGGGAAAGGTATTCCGGAAGAAGTCATCCTTACACTGATAAAGGCTAGGAAGGAGGTGACGGCGAAACATTATCACCGTATCTGGAGGAAGTATGTTTCTTGGTGTGAAGCCAAGAATGCTCCTACGAAGGTTTTCTATCTGGGCCGTTTTCTCCACTTTCTACAGACAGGAGTGGATATGGGCCTGAAGTTAGGCTCCATTAAGGTACAAATTTCGGCCCTATCTATTTTCTTTCAGAAGGAATTGGCTTCTCTCCCAGAAGTCCATACTTTTGTAAAGGGAGTGCTGCACATCCAGCCTCCTTTTGTACCCCCAGTGGCGCCATGAGACCTTAATGTGGTATTACGGTTCCTAAAATCTCCCTGGTTTGAATCGCTTCAGTCGGGTGAATTAAAATTTCTCACTTGGAAGGTGGTCATGTTGTTGGCCTTGGCATCTGCGAGGCGGGTGTCCGAATTGGCGGCCTTGTCTCACAAGAGCCCCTGTCTGATTTTCCATGTGGATAGAGCGGAGTTGAGGACTCGTCCTCAATTTTTGCCCAAGGTGGTTTCATCGTTTCATATGAACCAACCTATTGTGGTGCCTGTGGCTACGGGTGACTTGGAGGACTCCAAGTCCCTGGATGTAGTCAGGGCCTTAAAAATCTATGTAGCCAGGACGGCTCGGGTTAGGAAAACAGAAGCACTGTTTGTCCTGTATGCAGCCAACAAAGTTGGCGCTCCTGCTTCGAAGCAGACTATTGCTCGCTGGATCTGTAACACGATTCAGCAGGCTCATTCTACGGCAGGATTGCCGTTACCAAATTCGGTTACGGCCCATTCCACTAGGAAGGTGGGCTCTTCTTGGGCGGCTGCCCGAGGCGTATCGACTTTACAGCTTTGCCGAGCAGCTACCTGGTCGGGTTCAAACACTTTTGCAAAGTTCTATAAGTTTGATACCCTGGCTGATGAGGACCTTGCGTTTGCTCAGTCGGTGCTGCAGAATCATCCGCACTCTCCCGCCCGGTCTGGAGCTTTGGTATAAACCCCATGGTCCTTACGGACAGTACTTTGGCCTTTCAAACAAAGTGAAAACAGTCGTACAATAATAAATCCGTCAGTTTTAAAGATCTGGATATATATGTGCCTGGAAATGTTCAGTACTAACCAACACTGTATGCCAGTGGTTCCCAAACGTTTTTGAATCACGGCGCCCTAGAATATCAGAATTTTTTTCATGGCATCCCTAGGCCCACAGTTTCTTATTGAGACATTTAGAAAGAAATATTAAATGAAGTTGTGTTTATACGTCATCCTTAGGTTCAGTGACAGCCACCAGCACTGGTTTTGTCTATTACATTGACCATAATAATTTGAATTGGTCCCGAACCACCAATCCAAGGTACCCCAGCAAGTGTCCCAAGGCACCCCAGGGTGCCACGGCACACAGTTTGAGAACCACTGCTGTATGCATTTAATTCTTGCAACTTTTATTAATTGAAGAGGAGTATCTATTTTTATTTACTGAAGAGGGGGATTTAAATTGCAAAACAAAAAAACATTAGAGTCAAATTCAGTAAACATGACATGATGTCGCTCCCATGTCCATTCAGTTTTGAGGACGATGTCCTTAAAATATCCGGCTCAGCAGCCGTGTCCCCAGAAATTACTTTGAAATGTTTACAGTTCTGCATATTCTATAAAACACCTCCAGTTTGTGTGATGTTACGTATGATAATTCAGTTGTTCATGGAGATCAACCGTATTGTCTTTAAAAAAAAAAAAAAAAAAAACCAATGTGATAATGTGTATGCTGCTCACATGTAAACATATCTGCAAAACTGGGTGCATATTTCAATTGAACAAAAAAGACACAGTAATGTTGAGATAGTTAACAGAATTATAAAAACTACAGGATTAGTTGTTAGGTTGGAGGCTGTGATAAAGGGGTAGCAGTTGATTTACTGACGGACACATACCGACGGTCATAGTCCCAACAGCCCAATACCGTCACGGTCAAAATACAGACATTCATTATACCGCTCAAAATGCCGACATAGTCAGAGTACCGCCAATTGAAATGCCGACATGTCAAAATGCCGACATGGTTATTTTCTGTTTTTCCATCGGTAAATCATACTGAACCCATGATAAAGGTAGCAGTATTCTCATCCACAGAATCTGAAAATAATGTCATTGATTTTTGCAATTACTGCAATTTTAGTGAAAGAGTCAGATGTATGATTTAGCTCAATAATAAGCACACTGACATACATACAGTATATGCTCTTCCATTGGGGTCTATTTATTAACATACGTCAATGACGCTGCTTAATACGGTGATAGAAAATGGCGTGTTACCGCAAATCTATCGACACGTGCCAGGAACGTTATGAGTGAAGGTATCAATTTGTCGAGCCCATCTCAGAGCGCATACCCAGACTTACATCTTCAGTTCATGTACATAGATAAAAAATAAATAAATAATAATAATGATGGAAAAAAAATGCATTACCATGGGGAAAAATATGACAAATGCATAAAAAAAAAAAAAAATACTGACTTGAAAAAAAAATGCTTTATTCACTGAATAAAGCATTTTTTCAATTATTTTCTTTTGTGATGGTGATAACAGAACAAGTATTGCTGTAGCAAATGTCCCCATTTCCGATGAAAACCAGTGTTTTTGCCAGCGATAAGGTTTTGCCCTTTACATCAAGGGGTCACGGTTGAGGAAACCTACTATTACGTATCGGAAGAATAAATGCCTTTTCTTCATAAATACTGATTAACCCTAAAAACGGTTTATTTTATAAAAGTCTTGTCTCAACATCCTACCTGCTGCGCCTTATCATTAAGGGTGCTCGCTGCCTATTGCATTCCTACAAGGAGAGCGCTACTATAGATCCAAAGTATCACAAATGGAAATATTAGAAGGAAATAAATGACTTTAAAAAAATATACTGTATGTATGTATATATATATATATATATATATATATATATATTTTTTTTTCTTTCTTTTTTTTAAAGGCAATTTATTTAATAGTGAATACTCTTAAAATATTTGCACTTTTTTAATATTTGAAATTTATTTTTTGCCATCAAATTTTTGTTCCACTGCACATGTGCACTGTGCAGGCAATGTCACACACGGACATACCCTCTCAGACTGGACAGAAAAACAGGTCATTTAACCCTTACCGTTCAGGGCCAGGATGACTGAGGCAGCTGAGTATTGTTTAAGATTTTAATGACAAATTGCACAAAAGTTAATGATAGCTGATTTTCTATCACCAATCTGATTGGTGCATATTAATAAACAGACTACCCGCAGCCTATGATAAAAACAATAAACTATAGATAAGATTCCACATGACTGCCCCCTCCCCCCCCCCCCCCAACCAATGCAGCTACTGCGATAGGAGCGTGACTTGTCTAAGGTGATTCTGACACAAACGCCTAACGTATTCCAATTACAAATAATTATACTACTGAATTCATTTAATCAATCAATATCAGTAGCGGTGCACAAAGGTGTCCAAGCCATAAAACTGAAGACTTGCCATCAAGCCCAGAATATTACTACTGGCTCTCAGCCAGAAGTCCCCTGATTCATGTTAGTTAAGTGAACATTAATCTGAATTTGGCAGCATAATCAAGGACCTAACTGAACTGTGAAATTGAATTCTGCAGTGGAACATCATATGACCGTTTTATGCTAAGGCTGCAGAAAAAAAAAAAAGTGCCGCAGAATCAATTTGTCACTGAACTCCCAGCACAACGCAAGTGCATGATCGCAAGGCTGAACCAGTAGGAGGGGAATGACAAGATTAAAAATACATGAAACAAAACAGCTCTGTATACTTTGGTCTATTAAACGTATGGCTCAAGGATGGGAAAACTGCGAGAGGAAACGGTTTGCAGTCGGCCTGTTAAATATTAAGCCTCGTCAATGGCATTGTCTAACTGGAGTGAGCCGAAATAGCAGCACATCTTTGGTATAAAAATAAAGAGTGGCAGAGTGTTATCTGGCTGGAGATCTGGGGGCTCAGTGACAGAACAAGCAGGGCACGGTACCAGCGCACACAGGATTTTGGCTGCAGAAACGGGCAAATAGAGCGATCATTACAATCTTCATGCAAATAGCTGCTTAACGCCGCAGCTGAGCAAAATTAATGATGCTCATTCCCTTTCACAGCTGAGCGGTAATTAGCACTGTGTGCGGCAATAGTCTTCTTAACCCCTTTTGTATTCAAGGTATGAAAAATACACCCCGTATTAAACCTAAAGTGGATAAACAGGGGTTAACACATGTATGCGTGGAGCGAACGTGAGATACAAATGAGCCTTGTGTCTCCTAAAAGACTCTAAAAGACAGATGAACGGACTCCGGGAATACAAAATGCTCAGGGAATCTATTTTCTCTTTACACAATTCAATTAGGTTCCCCAAGGAAGGGAACAGTAGGGTAGGAGGAGACTGCAGGAACCATTCGAGATCAGATCAGCCGAGCGGATTGTGCTCTGACATGAAATCCATCACTGTGGTGCGCTGAAATGCAGTTGTGGGTCTTGTCGAGGTGCCGGGTCAATGAATCCCAGTACAAATGGATAACCAAGCCTGCTAATATCATTATCGGGATGTCTAGGACTCTGGAGGGAAAATATTTCCTGATATTCCTTTCTGTCAAAGGTGTTAGACTCCTTTGTATTGTCTACAGGACAAAGAGTAACACAGAGCATTGTTGTAATGGAATGGGCTGAGAGTGCTTTGTTCTGTTGGTTCTGTACACAGCGTACTGCAGTGTCAGCTACCACAATTACAAAGACTACGGGCTTAAAATAAAAATCCACACACCCTGACGTTGCAGGAGTGGCTTTAGTGTTCTCCCCCAACCAAAGTCCTTTTGCTATACAAATATAGAAGAGATAGAGATTTTTTCTATTATGTTGTTTTTATTTGAAATTAAACATCACATATGTAATAAGCACAAATAATATTTTGCACCCGAGAAACGTACATTTCTTTTTAGAAATACAGGGGGGGAAAAAACCCATATACTGTATATATATATATATATATATATATATATATACAGTATACAGTGCATCCGGAAAGTATTCACAGCGCTTCAGTTTTTCCACATTTTAATATGTTACAGCCTTGTATGTGAATTTATTCATAAAAATGAATAAATTAATTTTTTCCCTCCACATTCGGAGGAGGAACATCATCTCCGCCATTACCTTGGTGAACACCCTCGAAGCCGTGTAGAAGCCAAAAGGCAGAGCCTGGAACTGGTAGTGACAGTCCTGTAAGGCAAACTTGAGATAAGCCTGATGAGGCGGCCAGATCGGGATATGAAGGTATGCATCCTTTATATCCAGAGACACCAATAATTCCCCTTCCTCCAGACTCGAGATCACCGCTCTCAAAGACTCCATCTTGAATTTGAGCACCCGTAAATACGGGTTCAACGACTTGAGGTTTAAAATGGGTCTCAACGAACCGTCCGGCTTCGGTACCACAAACAGATTGGAATAATACCCTCTGTTTCTTAGTTGAGGTGGAACTGGAACAATGACCTGAGTCTGTATCAGTTTTTGAATTGCATTCTGTAAATTTATACTTGCCTCCTGAGAAGCTGGTAAGCCTGACTTGAAGAATTGGTGAGGTGGGAGGTCCTGTAACTCCAGTCTGTATCCCTGGGCGATGAGCTCTTTGACCCAGGGATCCTGGCATGATGTCGCCCATACGTGACTGAAATCTTTTAACCGGGCTCCCACCTGGCCTTCTTCCAGGCAGAGAGGTCCACCGTCATGCTGGAGGCTTTGAGGAAGCAGAACCGGAGCTCTGTTCCTGTGAAACTGCAGTTGCTTGTTTTCTGGGTTTACCTCTATTGCCTTTGAAGGCTGTAGAAGAACCCTTGGCTTTATCTTTAAATTTTGCTGTCCGAAAGGACTGCAGAGTCGGAGCAGAATAGGCCTTCCTAGCTGGGGGGGGGGCTGCGGAAGGAAAATATGTAGACTTACCCGCCGTATCCTTGGATATCCACGTATCCAGTTCGTCACCAAACAGGGCCTCGCCTGTGAAAGGTAGGCTTTCCACCCCGTTTCTGGAATCAGCATCCGCCGTCCACTGACGTAGCCATAGGCCCGTGCGTGCAGACACTGCCATGGCCGTGGTGCGTGCATTGAGTGATCCGATTTCTTTTATGGCTTCCACTATAAAATTTGCAGAGTCCTCTATATAGTGCAGGAGTAAAAGTATCTCATCTCTTGGTAAGGAATCTAACCCCTCAATTAGGTTACCCGACCATTTTGCAATGGCCCTAGTGATCCAAGCACAAGCTATAGTGGGTCTCTGGGCCACCCACCGCAGCTGTGTACTTGAGAGTGGTCTCAATCTTGCGGTCAACCGCATCCTTTAAGGAGGCTGCCCCTGGGATCGGTAAGACTATCTTACAGGACAATCTAGATACCGATGTGTCAACAATCGGTGGGTTTTCCCATTTTTTCCTATCGTTCTAAGGAAAAGGGAAGGATGTCAGAACATTTTAGGGATCTGAAAATTCTTGTCAGGATTAACCCAAGTTTCTTCAAATAGGGAATTTCATTCCTTAGATGCAGAGAAAGTAGAAGGGGATTTCTTTTTTACATTAAAATAAGATTCCTCCTCATCCTCTGTCGCTTTGTGAGGAATGTGCAGGACATCTCTAATAGCATCTATCAGGGCCTGTATTCCCTGTGACAAAGCTGCATCCCCCCCTCCCGAGTCCACCTCACCCTCCTCAATGTCTGATACATCATCATCAATATCAGTCTGTAGGATTTGGGCCAGTATATGCTTTTGTGGACAAATGGCAGGGGTCTGAGATGCCAGAATGGGTGTGGTTCGTTTTATCGACAGTGTCTAGGTCGACAATGTTTAGGTCGACCACTATAAGTCGAGTCACTAGGTCGACATGGATGGAAGGTCGACAGGGTTTCTAGGTCGACATGTGCTAGGTCGACAGGTCTAAAGGTCGACATGAGGATTTTTTTTTTTTTTTTGGTGTCGTTTTCTTCGTAAAGTGACCGGGATCCCAAATTAGTGCACCGCGTCCCCTCGCATGGCGAGCGAAGCGAGCCATGCTTCGGGCATGGTGCCTTCGCTCCGCTACCACTTCGCTCGGCACACTTTACCGTTCCAATCGTAGTCCACGTGGATCGTTAAGTATGAAAAAATTAAAAATAAATAAAAAAATGTGAAAAACTCATGTCGACCTTTAGACCTGTCGACCTAGCACATGTCGACCTAGAAACCCTGTCGACCTTCCATCCATGTCGACCTATAGTGGTCGACCTAAACATTGTCGACCTAGACACTGTCGATCTTCAGACCGGATCCCGCCAGAATAGCCACTGAATCTCTATTCATCAGGTCATCTACCGACTGTCTTAAGTATTGCATCTCGTACTCATTTTTGGATCATTTATGGGAAATATTTGAGATTATCCCTTTCAATGAATCTGACCATACAGGTTCAGATCCACTAGCCTGAGAATGTGTACTATTCTGAGTACACTGCAGTGATCCCAGAGTGAGAAAAACACTCGTGCATGAGACACACTCCTTTGACATAGTAAAATGTGAAAGAACCCCCACACACAGGACAATAGGTTAAAAGCACAGTTAACCCACACAGAGCCCCCTAGGGAGACAGAGTATGATGGAGCCAGCCACACCGCGCCCCTATAGCTAATTTCCAAGTTTAGCTGGGTCGTATACTAAGCACCCTTAATAGGGGCTTAGGGGTATATTCAATTAGGGTCGAAAGCTGGCGTCTATCGAAAATACAGCAGTTTTCGACTTTTTAAGGTCGAATCGTGATTCGGCCTATTCAATCCCCAGCATTTTTATTCGACAAGTCGGGGAATTCGACTTGTCGAATAGTACGTGAATCGGCGGAATAGCTGCTGATTCACGTATTTTTGAGGGAAACGGGGCCAAATTCGACAGGATCCTCGCTTGCTGGAGCTGGGTGGACGCTGCAGTGAGCGGCGTCTGTGACATCCTCCGGCTACGCTGCCAGCTGCTGTAGCGCTGTGCTCCCGACTCTCCCCCGTCTCCTCCGGCGCTGCTCTCATCCTGTGCCCACGGCTCTCCCGTCTCCTCCAGCGCTACTCTCCCCCTGTGCCCCCACCGTCTCCTCCGGCGCTGCTCTTACCCTGTGCCCCCACCGTCTCCTCCGGCGCTGCTCTTACCCTGTGCCCCCACCGTCTCCTCCGGCGCTGCTCTTACCCTGTGCCCCCACCGTCTCCTCCGGTGCTGCTCTTACCCTGTGCCCCCACCGTCTCCTCCGGCGCTGCTCTCCCCCTCTGCCCGCATCTCAGCTCCTGTATCTCAATTCGACTTTTTTTAAAGTCGAATTGAAATTGCTTTGAATAGCCCAGGTCGGATCCATTCCGACAAATGAATGTCGGAATGGATCCGACTTCAATCGAATACACCCCTTAGTATACTATTATTGCTCCCCCTCCCCCCTTGCTATAAACCCCTGGTACCGCTGAGATCTGGAGTCTTTGTGGAGGAGCAGCGCTTTCCTGCCAGCCTGTCTGTATATAGCTGCAGAGGGAAAATGGCGCTGGTAAGCTGCTGGATCCGCTCATAGTGAAGCCCCGCCCCCTTAATGGCGCGTGGTCTTCCCGTTTTTTTATACTGGCTGAGGTAATATTTCTGCTCTACAGTGGATTAAAACCCCTGTAAGATGTAATTCCAATGTGGGTATTAATAGTTATGGCTTTAGCTCGCCTCTCACAGCGAACCACACAGCACCGTGCATGTTTCTGAAGACTGGAGCCGCAGCCTGCTTGTCAGCGCTGCGCTCCTACCCTTGTGCCACCATTACAACCGGCGACCCACTAACCGGGACGCCGGCCACCTACTCACCACTCTTCTTATTTCTGGCTCTGTTAGGGGAGGCGGCGTGCTGCGGGTCTGTACGCTCGCCGTGGTGGGGCTTGCGGATAGGGCCCTCAGGAGCTCAGTGTCCTGTTAGCGGGGAACGGGACAATTAACCCTAAGGTGGTTGGGCCGTCCCCCCCCCCCCCCCCCCTAAGTCCCACGAAGCAGACAGTCTGGTGCCAACCATATACCATATGCCAACCAATAGAAAATACATGCAGAAAACTCTTCAGGAGCTTCCCAAACGTGACCAGCTACTCCGGGCACATTTTGTAAACTGAGTCTGGTAGGAGGGGCATAGAGGGAGGAGCCAGTGCACACTATTGATTTCTTAAAGTGCACAAGGCTCCTAGTGGACCCGTCTATACCCCATGGTGCTAATGTGGACCCCAGTATCCTCTAGGATGTAAGAGAAATAAGATTTAGATATAAAATTTACTAACTGGTTTAAAGCTCATCTGCCAACTTGCTTTTAAAAAGGTGAGAAACAGTCACCAAGCATAGCTGCTGTAAAACTACTAGGAAAACAGGTTAGATTTAAATAAACTTATACAGGGGTGCATAAGAGGTTGTGATCACAAAAAAGCTTAATTAAAATATAATTAACCAAAATATATAAAAATATTAATCCACTGCACTAGCCATTCGCAGGCTTGAGGTGCAAAACTGCACTAGCCATCCCCAGGTTTGAGTTGTTTACTACAGTGAGTGAGTTTATTATGGTGAGTGCCGAGCGCTGTGATTTTTATATTCTATGGCCCGTACATATAAAAAGATTTTCAAAAGCTTATCTGATATCCCAAGAGTCACTCTGGTGTCGACAAACAGACAACAAGAGGGCGCACAGACAGATATAGCTAAACCTATCTCATTTGCAGGCCCAGAGACGGGGGGGGGGAGGGGGGGGGACAAATGGGGCACTTGTACCAGGCCCCAAAGTTCAGGAGGACCCCAAAAATCAGGAGCACAAAAAACGCAGCCGCTATGCCTAATAATGGTTTAAAAATGCAGCGCTGCGCCTAATAATGGTCAACGAATTAAGTAAAAAACGTATTAAAAATAAATTAAGACCGCGAAGACCCCGAACACCGGACAAAGGAACCTGACGTAGCCACTGTGCGTTCTGCAGTGTGTTCCAGCAACCAGGAAGCACACAGCAATGCCAGGCAGAGCCAATGTAGTGGAAGCTGTACCAGCACCGCTGCACACCGGACCACAAATGCAGAGAAGACGCCAGCAAAGGTTACTTATTAATCACCCTAGCTGGTATAGGCACTTATATATCAGGACTGTCAGTTATAGATAGATAGATAGATAGATAGATAGATAGATATATAGACAGATAGATAGATGTGTGTGTGTGTGTGTGTGTGTGTGTGTGTGTGTGTGTGTGTGTGTGTGTGTGTGTGTGTGTGTGTGTGGAAAAAATGTAAAAATGCTTTAAAAATAAGATTTTAAACCTACCGGTAAATCTTTTTCTCGTAGTCCGTAGAGGATGCTGGGACTCCGTAAGGACCATGGGGATAGACGGGCTCCGCAGGAGACATGGGCACTTTAAGAAAGACTTTGACTCTGGGTGTGCACTGGCTCCTCCCTCTATGCCCCTCCTCCAGACCTCAGTTAGAGAAACTGTGCCCAGAGGAGACGGACAGTACAAGGAAAGGATTTTTGTAATCCAAGGGCAAGATTCATACCAGCCACACCAATCACACCGTATAACTTGTGATATACTATCTAGTTAACAGTATGAAGAACAACATATCATCGGCCCAAAACCGATGAAGCTATAACATAACCCTTATGTAAGCAATAACTATATACAAGTCTTGCAGAAGTAGTCCGCACTTGGGACGGGCGCCCAGCATCCTCTACGGACTACGAGAAAAAGATTTACCGGTAGGTTTAAAATCATATTTTCTCTAACGTCCTAGAGGATGCTGGGACTCCGTAAGGACCATGGGGATTATACCAAAGCTCCCAAACGGGCGGGAGAGTGTGGATGACTCTGCAGCACCGATTGAGCAAACAGGAGGTCCTCCTCAGCCAGGGTATTAAACTTATAGAACTTTGCAAAGGTGTTTGACCCCGACCAAGTAGCAGCTCAGCACAGCTGTAGTGCTGAGACCCCTCGGGCATTCGCCCAAGACGAGCCCACCTCCCTAGTGGAATGGGCCTTAACCGATTTCGGTAACGGCAAACCTGCCGTAGAATGCGCCTGCTGAATCGTGTTACAGATCCAGCGAGCAATAGTCTGCTTTGAAGCAGGGCCGCCAACCTTGTTGGCTGCATACAGGACAAACAGTGCTTCTGTTTTTCTGATCCTAGCCGTTCTGGCCACGTAAATTTTCAAAGCCCTGACCACATCAAGGGACTCGGAATCCTCCAAGTCACGTGTAGCCACAGGCATGACAATAGGTTGGTTCATATGAAAGGATGAGACCACCTTAGGTAGGAATTGAGGACGGGTCCGCAACTCCGCTCTATCCATATGGAAAACCAGATAGGGGCTTTTATGTGATAAAGCCGCCAATTCCGAAACTCGCCTAGCCGAAGCCAAGGCTAACAACATGACCACCTTCCAAGTGAGATATTTCAACTCCACAGTTTTAAGTGGTTCAAACCAATGTGACTTAAGGAAACTTAACACCACGTTAAGGTCCCAAGGCGCCACCGGAGGTACAAAAGGAGGCTGAATATGCAGTACTCCCTTCACAAAAGTCTGTACTTCAGGTAAAGAGGCCAATAACTTTTGAAAGAAAATGGATAAGGCCGAAATCTGAACTTTAATGGAGCCTAATTTTAGGCCCAAATTCACTCCAGTTTGTAGGAAGTGAAGAAAACGGCCTAGATGGAATTCTTCCGTAGGAGCATTCATGGCCTCACACCAAGAAACATATTTTCGCCATATTCGGTGATAATGTTTAGACGTTACGTCCTTCCTAGCCTTTATTAGCGTAGGAATGACCTCATCCTGAATACCTTTTTCCGCTAGGATCCGGCGTTCAACCGCCATGCCATGCCGTCAAATGCAGCCGCGGTAAGTCTTGGAACAGACAGGGACCTTGTTGTAACAGGTCCTGTCTTAGAGGAAGAGGCCACGGATCTTCTGTGAGCATTTCTTGCAGATCCGGATTCCAGGTCCTTCGTGGCCAATCTGGAACAAAACACACCTTAGGTCGACATGGACAAAAGGTCGACATGGACAAAAGGTCGACATGAACAAGGTCGACATGGAAAAAGGTCGACATGAGTTTTTCACGATTTTTTTCTTTTTTTGAACCTTTTCATACTTAACGATCCACGTGGACTACGATTGGAACGGTAATCTGTGCCGAGCGAAGCGGTAGCGGAGCGAAGGCACCATGCCCGAAGCATGGCGAGCGAAGCGAGCCATGGGAGGGGACGCGGTGCACTAATTGGGGTTCCCGGTCACTCTACGAAGAAAATTACACCAAAAAAACATAAAAAACTCATGTCGACCTTTTTCCATTTCGACCTTGTTCCTGTCGACATTATGCCCATGTCGACATAAGGTGTGTCGACCAATTGGCGTCGACCTAAGGTGTGTCAACCTTTTTGCTGTCGACCCTGAGTCCCAGACCCGAGAGGAAGAGGAGGAAACACATATACTGACTGGAACACCCACGGTGTCACTAGGGCGTCCACAGCTACCGCCTGAGGGTCTCTTGACCTGGCGCAATACCTTTGTAGCTTTTTGTTTAGACGGGATGCCATCAGGTCTATTTGGGGTAGTCCCCACCAACTTGCAATCTGCGCGAAGACTTCCTGATGAAGTCCCCACTCTCCCGGATGCAGATCGTGTCTGCTGATGAAGTCTGCTTCCCAGTTGTCCACTCCCGGAATGAACACTGCTGACAGAGCGCTTACATGATTCTCCGCCCAGCGAAGAATTCTGGTGGCTTCCGCCATTGCCACTCTGCTCCTTGTGCCGCCTTGGCGGTTTACATGAGCTACTGCGGTGATGTTGTCTGACTGGATCAGAACTGGTCGATTGCGAAGTAAGATCTCCGCTTGACGTAGGGCGTTGTATATGGCCCTTAGTTCCAGGATGTTGATGTGAAGACAAGTCTCTTGACTTGACCAAAGTCCTTGGAAATTTCTTCCCTGTGTGACTGCTCCCCAACCTCGGAGGCTCGCGTCCGTGGTCACCAGGATCCAGTCCTGAATGCCGAACCTGCGGCCCTCTAGAAGGTGAGCACTGTTTAGCCACCACAGGAGAGATACTCTGGCCCTGGGGGACAGGGTGATCCGCTGATGCAATTGCAGATGCGACCCGGACCATTTGTCCAATAGGTCTCATCGGAAAGTCCTTGCATGGAATCTGCCGTATGGAATGGCTTCGCTTGTTGCCACCATCTTTCCCAGAGCTTGAGTGCAATGATGTACTGACACTTGTTTTGGTTTCAACAAGTTCATGACTAGAGGCATGAGTTCCTGCGCTTTTTCCGTCGGAAGAAAAACCCTCTTCTGGTCTGTGTCCAGAATCATGCCCAAGAAGGGCAGACGAGTTGTAGGATTCAGCTGCGACTTTGGAATATTGAGAATCCAGCCGTGTCGCTGTAACACATTCAGTGAAAGTGATACACTGTTCAGCAACTTCTCCCGTGATCTCGCTTTTATGAGGAGATCGTCCAAGTACGGGATAATTGTGGCACCCTGCTTGCGCAGGAGCGCCATCATTTCCGCCATTACCTTGGTGAAAATTCTCGGGGCCGTGGAAAGCCCAAACGGCAACGTCTGAAATTGGTAATGACAATCCTGTACCGCAAATCTCAGGTACGCCTGATGAGGAGGATATATGGGGACATGCAGGTATGCATCCTTTATGTCCAGAGATACCAAAAAATCTCCCCCTTCTAGGCTGGCTATGACCGCCCTGAGCGATTCCATTTTGAACTTGAACCGTTTTAAGTAAAGGTTCAGGGATTTTAAATTTAAAATGGGTCTGACCGAACCGTCCGGTTTTGGAACCACAAACAGAGTTGAGTAGTACCCCTGCCCTCTTTGAAGCAGGGGAACCTCTACCACCACTTGTTGAAGACACAATTTGTGAATCGCATGTAACACTATCTCCCTTTCCAGGGGTTGTTTCGGTAGGGAGCCGATTTGAAAAACCGGCGAGGAGGCACTTCTTCGAATTCCAGCTTGTAACCCTGGGAAACTATTTATATTGCCCATGGATCCATCTGTGAGTGGACCCAGACGTGGCTGAACAGTCGAAGACGTGCCCCCACAGGCGCTGACTCCCTCAGGGGAGCCCCAGCGTCATGCGGTGGATTTTGCAGAGGCCGGGGAGGACTTCTGTTCCTGGGAACTAGCTGTGTTATGCAGCTTTTTCCCTCTGTCCTTACCTCTGGCAAGAAAGGACGATCCACGTGCTCTCTTGCTTTTATTGGAACGAAATGACTGCATTTGATAATGAGGCGCTTTCTTAGATTGTGAGGGAATATATGGCAAAAAATTTGATTTACCTGCCGTAGCCGTGGAGACGAGGTCCGAGAGTCCCTCTCCAAACAATTCCTCACCCTTGTAAGGCAACAACTCCATATGTCTCTTGGAGTCGGCATCACCAGTCCACTGTCGGGTCCATAAGACACGCCTAGCAGAAATAGACATAGGGGTATATGCAATTGCGGTCGAATTCCCGAAAATGTCGAAAAACGGGACATTTTCGCCCAAAAAAATATTCGACAATGCAATCCAGTACTTTTCGCCAAAAAAAACGGCCATTCCAAATTCGACTTTTTGAAATTCGACATTTGTCAAATTCGACATTTCTGCAATGGTACAAATGCGGCATTTCGACAAAAGTATATTCAATTGAAGTTTGTAACTTCGACAACAGTGCTTTTAGACAGTAAATTTGTCATTTTCAATCCGCCACACTTTGCTGGCGGAATCTAATAAAAAAATGTAAAAACATGTTTTTTTTAAGTGTTTTTTTTTATTGGTAATAGCATATCTATTTATATTAGAAGGGATTAGGTAGTTGGTTTGTCTATATAGGAGGCACAAGTATTATTTATATATTGTTAAATATATATATATATATATATATATATATATATATTTTTTTTTTAATGGAATGGTGTAAAAATCAGAAAAAAAAAATGCGTGGGGTCCCCCCTCCTAAGCATAACCAGCCTCAGGCTCTTGAGCCGGTCCTGGTTGCCAAAATACGTGAAAAAAAATGACAGGGGATCCCCCGTATTTTAACAACCAGCACCGGGCTCCACTAGCTGGACAGATAATGCCACAGCCGGGGGTCACTTTTATACAGCGCCCTGCGGCCGTGGCATTAAATACCCAACTAGTCACCCCTGGCCGGGGTACCCTGGAGGAGTAGGAACCCCTTCAATCAAGGGGTCCCCCCCCCAGCCACCCAAGGGCCAAGGGTGAAGCCCGAGGCTGTCTCCCCATCCAAGGGCTGCGGATGGGGGGGCTGATAGCCATGTGTAAAAATGAGCGAATATTGTTTTTTTTGCAGAAGAACTACAAGTCCCAGCAAGCCTCCCCCGCAAGCCGGTACTTGGAGAACCGCTGGTACCTGTAGTTCTACTGCGAAAAAAATACCCAAATAAAAACAGGACACAGACACCGTGAAAGTATAACTTTATTACATACATGCCGACACACATACTTACCTATGTTGACACGCCGACTCTGGCCTCGTCTCCAATGTCGATGTCCGGGGTACCTGAAAATAAAATTATACTCACCTGATTCAGTGTCCAGTTCTTTTATTATAATCCACGTACTTGTCAAAACAAAAAAACGCATTTACCCGAACCAGACGGACAGAAAGGGGTCCCATGTTTACACATGGGACCCCTTTCCCCGAATGCAGAGACCCCCTGTGACTCCTGTCACAGAAAGGTCCCTTCAGCCAATCAGGAAGCGCCACTTCGTGGCACTCTCCTGATTGGCTGTATGCACGTCTGAGCTGGCAGACAGCGCATCGCACAGCTCCTTCCGGGTGACCTCACCGTTGACCGCAAAGTTCCCACCATTGAAGATAATGGAGGGGGCTGTGCGATGCGCGTCGGACAGCACCGACGCGCATACAGCCAATCAGGAGAGTGCCACGAAGTGGCGCTTCCTGATTGGCTGAAGGGACCTTTCTGTGACAGGAGTCACGGGGGGTCTCTGCATTCGGGGAAAGGGGTCCCATGTGTAAACATGGGACCCCTTTCAGTCCGTCTGGTTCGGGTAAATGCGTTTTTTTCATTTTGCCAAGTACGTGGATTATAATAAAAGAACTGGACACTGGATCAGGTGAGTATAATTTTATTTTCAGGTACCCCGGACGTCGACATTGGAGACGAGGCCAGAGTCGGCGTGTCAACATAGGTAAGTATGTGTGTCGGCATGTATGTAATAAAGTTATACTTTCACGGTGTCTGTGTCCTGTTTTTATTTGGGTATTTTTTTTGCAGTAGAACTACAGGTACCAGCGGGCCCGTCCCCCCCCGCATGCTGGTACTTGTGGTTCTCCAAGTACCGGCTTGAGGGGAGGCTTGCTGGGACTTGTAGTTCTTCTGTAAAAAACAATATTTGCTCATTTTTACACATGGCTATCAGCCCCCCATCCGCAGCCCTTGGATGGGGTGGGACAGCCTTGGGCTTCACCCCTGGCCCTTGGGTGGCTGGGGGGGGGGGACCCCTTGATTGAAGGGTTCCCCACTCCTCCAGTGTACCCCGGCCAGGGGTGACTAGTTGGGTATTTAATGCCACGGCCGCAGGGTGCTGTATAAAAGTGACCCCCAGCTGTGGCATTATCTGTCCAGCTAGTGGAGCCCGGTGCTGGTACAAAAAATACGGGGGACCCCTACTCTTTTTGTCCCCCGTATTTTTTGCACCAGGACCAGGTGCAGAGCCCGGTGCTGGTTGTTAAAATACGGGGGATCCCCTGTCATTTTTTTCACCGTATTTTGGCAACCAGGACCGACTCAAAGAGCCCGAGGCTGGTTATGCTTAGGAGGGGGGACCCCACGCAATTTTTTTTCGGGTTTTTTACCGTTTTTTGACCATTTTTAAAAATCGGATCAAAATCCGTCAAATCGGCCGTTTTTCGACAGCGGGACTGTCAAATTCGTTTTTTTATTGAATATGTCGAATTCCGGCACCCACCTGCCGGAATTCGACGGTCGAATTGTGTCGAATTTAAAAACGGTCGAATTCCACCCGGAATTCGACCGCAATTGCATATACCCCATAGCATTTATCCTGGAACCCAGTAAACTAATGTCTCTTTGAGCATCCCTCATATACAAGACCGCATCTTTTATATGCCCTAGGGTCAATAAAATAGTATCCTTATCAAGAGTCTCAATATCCGTTGATAAGGAATCTGTCCATGCTGCTACAGTACTACAAACCCAGGCCGACGCAATAGCCGGTCTGAGTAACGTACCAGAATGTGTGTAAATGGACTTCAGGGTAACCTCCTGCTTACGGTCAGCAGGATCCTTGAGGGTAGCCGTATCTTGGGATGGAAGCGCTATCTTTTTTGATAAGCGCGTCAAGGCCTTATCCACCCTAGGGGAGGATTCCCACCGTATCCTGTCCTGCGACGGGAAAGGATACGCTGTTAGGATCCTTTTGGGAATCTGCAGTTTTTTGTCTGGAGTTTCCCACGCTTTTTCACATACTTCGTTCAGCTCATGTGAGGAGGGAAAGGAGACCTCAGGTTTCTTTCCTTTATACATATGTACCCTCGTGTCAGGGACAGGGGGTTCCTCAGTGATATGCAACACATCTTTTATTGCGATAATCATATATCGAATACCTTTAGCCACCTTTGGCTGTAATTTTGTATCATCATAATCGACACTGGAGTCTGAATCTGTGTCGGTATCTGTGTCAACTATTTGGGATAGTGGGCGCTTCTGAGACCCCGAAAGGTCCCGGCGACATAGGGACAGGCATGGGTTGACTCCCTGACTGTGCCCCAGCTTCGGCTTTGTCTAGCCTTTTGTGCAATAAATTAACATTTGCACTTAAAACATTCCACATATCCATCAAGTCCGGCATCGGCACCGCCGACGGAGACCTAACATTCATAACTCCCCCTCCTCCTTAGGTGAGCCCTCAGCCTCAGACATGTCGACACACACGTACCGACACACCACACATACACAGTGAAGCTCTTTTCTGAAGAGAGGTTCCCCACCAGGCCCTTTGGAGAGACAGAGAGAGAGTATGCCAGCACACACCCCAGCGCTATATGACCCAGCTATATGACCCAGGAATAACACAGTAAATTAATGTTTACCCAGCAGCGCTGTTTTATGTATCTGCGCCAATTATGTGCCCCCCCTCTACTTTAAAACCCTCTGTCACCGTGTGTCAAGCAGGGGAGAGTCCGGGGAGCTTCCTCTCAGCGGTGCTGTGGAGAAAAAATGGCGCTGGTGAGTGCTGAGGGAGAAGCCCCACCCCCTCGGCGGCAGGCTTCTGTCCCGCTCAATTTTTTCAATACATGGCGGGGGCTCTTTTTATACATGTACAGTGCCCAGCTGTACATGTATATATACATCTGTGCCATAAGAGAGGTTTATATTGCTGCCCAGGGCGCCATCCCCCTGCGCCCTGCACCCTTACAGTGACCGGAGTGTGTGAGGTGAAGGGGAGCAATGGCGCACAGCTGCAGTGCTGTGCGTTACCTCAGTGAAGATCCAAGTGTCTTCTGCCGCCTCAGATGGGTCTTTTCCTCACATACTCACCCGGCTTCTTTCTTCCGGCTCTGCGAGGAGGACGGCGGCGCGGCTCTGGGACGGACGGCGAGGGTGAGACCTGCGTACCGATCCCTCTGGAGCTAATGGTGTCCAGTAGCCTAAGAAACAGAGCCCTGAACTCAGAGAAGTGGGTCTGTTTCTCTCTCCTCAGTCCCTCGATGCAGGGAGTCTGTTGCCAGCAGGCTCCCTGAAAATAAAAAACCTAACAAAAATGCTTTCTTACAGGAAACTCAGGAGAGCTCCTGAAATGCACCCAGTCTCCCCTGGGCACAGGATCAAACTGAGGTCTGGAGGAGGGGCATAGAGGGAGGAGCCAGTGCACACCCAGAGTCAAAGTCATTCTTAAAGTGCCCATGTCTCCTGCGGAGCCCGTCTATCCCCATGGTCCTTACGGAGTCCCAGCATCCTCTAGGACGTTAGAGAAAAACAGAAATGTTACTACCGTATATACTCAAGTATAAGTCGACCCGAATATAAGCCGAGGCACCTAATTTTACCACAAAAAAATGGGAAAAATTATTGACTCGAGTATAAGCTTAGGGTGGGAAATGCACGGTGCCAGGGGCTTTCATGCTCAGGGTGTCATGCTCGTTGCCAGGGGTTTCATGCGGTAGGTGTTATGCTTGTTGCCAGGGGGTAATGCTTGTTGCTAGGGCTGTGCCACCAGTGCCACATATACCCCCAGTGACAGATATCCCCCCACAGTGCCAGATAAAAACATGCCCCCCTGTTGCTTTGCCCCCAGTAGTTGTGCCCCGTTTCTTTGCCCCCAGTAGTTGTGCCCCCTCTTTCTTTGCCCCCAGTAGTTGTGCCCCCTCTTTCTTTGCCCCCAGTAGTTGTGCCCCCTCTTTCTTTGCCCCCTGTTGCCGCTTACAAACGCGTCTGGCCGCCGCGGCTCCTCTCTATGGGAGAGACATCATGACGTCTCTCCCATAGCAGCGCCGCACAGACACTAGAGGTCAATAATGACCTCTAGTGTCTGTCCCTGAAGCCGGCTGTAGCGGACGCCCACACAGCCCACGGCGTCTGCTGCAGCCGTGGAGCTGACTTGAGTATAAGCCGAGGGGGGCTTTTTCAGCATAGAAAATAAGATTTTAAACCTACCTGTAAATCTTTTTCTCCTAGTCCGTAGAGGATGCTGGGGACTCCGTAAGGACCATGGGGTATAGACGGGCTCCGCAGGTGTGCACTGGCTCCTCCCTCTATGCCCCTCCTCCAGACCTCAGTTAGAGAAACTGTGCCCAGAGGAGACGGACAGTACGAGGAAAGGATTTTTGTTAATCTAAGGGCAAGATTCATACCAGCCCACACCATCCACACCGTATAACCTGGAATATACGCAACCAGTTAACAGTATGAACAAAACAGTATCAGCCAACGACTGATCTTAACTGTAACATAACCCTTATGTAAGCAACAACTATATACAAGTCATGCAGAAATATGTCCGCACTGGGACGGGCGCCCAGCATCCTCTATGGAGTAGGAGAAAAAGATTTACCGGTAGGTTTAAAATCTTATTTTCTCTTACGTCCTAGAGGATGCTGGGGACTCCGTAAGGACCATGGGGATTATACCAAAGCTCCAGACCAGGCGGGAGAGTGCGGATGACTCTGCAGCACCGATTGAGCAAGCATGAGGTCCTCATCAGCCAGGGTATCAAACTTGTAGAATTTTGCAAAAGTGTTTAAACCCGACCAAGTAGCTGCTCGGCCAAGCTGTAAAGCCGGGACGCCTCGGGCAGCCGCCCAAGAAGAGCCCACCTTCCTAGTGGAATGGGCCTTTACCAAATTTGGTAACGGCAATCCAGCCGTAGAATGAGCCTGCTGAATCGTGTTACAGATCCAGCGAGCAATAGTCTGCTTAGAAGCAGGAGCGCCAACCTTGTTGGCTGTATACAGGACAAACAGTGCCTCTGTTTTCCTAACCCGAGCCGTAACCCGAGCCGTCCTGGCTACATAAATCTTTAAGGCCCTGACTACATCAAGGGACTTGGAATCCTCCAAGTCTCCTGTAGCCACAGGCACCACAATAGGTTGGTTCATATGAAACGATGAAACCACCTTAGGTAGGAATTGAGGACAGGTCCGCAACTCCGCTCTATCCATATGGAAAACCAGATAGGGGCTTTTATGTGACGAGACCTCAACTCTGCTCTATCCACATGGAAAATGAGATCGGGGCTCTTATGAGACAAAGCCGCCAATTCGGACACCCGCCTCGCAGATGCCAAGGCCAACAACATGACCACCTTCCAAGTGAGAAATTTGAATTCAACTGTTTGAAGAGGCTCAAACCAGTGAGATTTAGGAACTGTAACACCACGTTAAGGTCCCATGGTGCCACTGGGGGCACAAAAGGAGGCTGGATGTGTAGCACTCCCTTTACAAAAGTCTGGACTTCTGGGAGAGAAGCCAATTCCTTCTGAAAGAGTATAGATAGGGCCAAAATCTGTACCTTAATGGAGCCTAACTTCAGGCCCATATCCACTCCTGTTTGAAGAAAGTGGAGAAAACGGCCCAGGTGGAAATCTTCCGTAGGAGCATTCTTGGCTTCACACCAAGATACATACATCCTCCAGATACGGTGATAATGTTTCGCCGTCACCTCCTTCCTAGCCTTTATCAGAGTAGCGATGACTTCTTCCGGAATACCTTTCCCAGCTAGGATTCGGTGTTCAACCGCCATGCCGTCGAACGTAACCGCGGTAAGTCTTGGAACACGCAGGGCCCCTGCTGCAACAGGTCCTCCCTGAGAGGAAGAGGCCATGGATCTTCTGTGAGCATCTCCTGAAGATCTGAATACCAGGCCCTTCGAGGCCAATCTGGAACAATGAGTATTGTCTGCACTCTTTTTCGTCTTATGATTCTCAATATTTTTGAGATGAGAGGAAGAGGAGGGAACACATAGACCGACTGAAACACCCATGGTGTCACCAGGGCATCCACCGCTACTGCCTGAGGGTCCCCTGACCTGGCACAATATGCTGAGGAAGTCTGCTTCCCAGTTGTCCACTCCCGGAATGAATACTGACAAAGCGCTTACGTGATTTTCTGCCCAGCATAGAATTCTGGTGGCTTCCGCCATTGCCACTCTGCTCCTTGTCCCGCCTTGGCGGTTTACATGAGCCACGGCTGTGACGTTGTCTGATTGAATCAGAACCGGTAGGTCGAGAAGAAGATTCTCCGCTTGTCGTAGGCCGTTGTATATGGCCCTTAATTCTAGTATGTTGATGTGTAGATAAGCCTCCTGGCTTGACCATAGTCCCTGAAAATTCCTTCCTTGTGTGACTGCTCCCCATCCTCGGAGGCTCGCGTCTGTGGTCACCAGAACCCAGTCTTGAATGCCGAACCTGCGACCCTCTAGAAGGTGAGCACTCTGCAGCCACCACAGGAGAGACACCCTGGCCCTGGGGGACAGGCTTTTTTTCTGATGTATTTGAAGATGGGAGCCGGACCATTTGCCCAGAAGGTCCCACTGAAAAGTCCTCGCATGAAACCTGCCGAAGGGGATGGCCTCGTAGGTCGCCACCATTTTCCCCAGTACTCGAGTGCATTGATGGACTGACACTCTTTTCGGTTTTAACAGGTCTCTGACCATGTTCTGGAGTTCCTGGGCTTTTTCTATCAGGAGAAAACCCCTCTTTTGTTCTGTGTCCAGAATCATGCCTAAGAAAGATAGCCGAGTCGTTGGAACCAACTGTGACTTTGGTAGATTTAGAATCCAGCCATGCTGCTGCAGCACTCTCAGGGAGAGCGACACGCTTTTCTGCAACTGTTCCTTTGATCTCGCTTTTATCAGGAGATCGTCCAAGTACGGGATAATTGTGACTCCTTGTCTGCACAGGAGCACCATCATTTCCGCCATTACCTTGGTGAAAATCCTCAAAGTCCTGTACAGCGAATCTCAGGTATGCCTGATGAGGAGGATATATGGGGACGTGAAGGTATGCATCCTTTATGTCTAGTGACACCATAAAATCTCCCCCGTCCAGGCTGGAGATAACTGCCCTGAGCGATTCCATCTTGAACATGAACTTTTTCAAGTATAGGTTTAGGGATTTTAAATTTAGAATGGGTCTGACCGAGCCATCCGGTTTCGGGACCACAAATAGGGTTGAATAATACCCTTTTCCCTGTTATATTAGGGGAACCTCGATAATCACTTGCTGTTGATACAGCTTTTGAATTGCAGCTAAAACTATCTCCCTCTCTGGGGGAGAAGCTGGTGTCAAAGTCAGAAAAATATCACGATGCACACTACCATATTTGCACCTCATACAGGTCCGCGCTGCGCCTGCGTGCGCTCTCCCGTGCGTGCACATACCCGCTGTTACGTGCACCCGCAGGCGCATGGTATGCGCATTTACGGTAGAGTTTCTGTGTGCCCAGCGTGCGACTCAATCGTTACATATTTTAACTATATAATGTATTTTGTAGATCATGGTCTCTTTGATAGATTCTGAAAGTTTAGTTAATATAGCATGTTCATGAACAGAGAGATCCCTCTTTGTTTGATACGAAGGGTCAGACATGGGTCATACAGTGGTGTTTAGTATCCATCGGAAGAGTATTTAATTAGCAATATTCCGGTGTTGGTTTGAAGCGGATTAATCACTCGTGCGAATAGTTATGGACATAAGAAGTTTATGTACATTTACTATTATTTGCACTTACTTATCCATGCGGCGGGAAACCTAGTTTCCCACCCACCTGAGCAGTTGGAAATAGACACAGCCCACCTGTATGAATCAACCTATGACCTTTTGTTATAATGCGAAGAGGAATTCCTGTGTCCAATGAACAATAAGAATATAGGACCATTGTACTGTATTATGTGTAGGGTATAAAAGGACAAGCCGATCTGGGCCAGCTCTCATTCTCTTCAACGGTTCTCATTGCTGATAATCGGGAGCTGGATATCCAGAGGCGCATGCGATTGTTTCCCTTTGTGCGTAAGTTTTCTCCGCAATCATATTGTTTTTCTTGTTATTGTGAGCCATATCTCTCTCTCTCTCTCTCTTCTCTTTATCTCTCGTTTCTCTTATATCGTTATTGTACTGCTATTGTATTTCATGTGTAGTTATCTGGTTAGGTAGTCTATGTTATATTGGTAGTGTATGACTTGTATTGTATTATTCTTTTTGAACGTTCATTCATTTCCTTAAAAGGCGTTAGACCCTTAGACCGGTATTGTGTGTTCATTATATTGCAGTGGGTAATAGGAGCGTCTCTATCGCTCAAACAGCTTTAGTGTAAACCCGCTTACACAGTGTTGCATTCTCATCTTATCACTACGCAAGGGTTTACAGTATAAGAATATAATTTCTGTGTGTTACATTCAAGGTCTACTGATTGTTATCTTGTGAGCGTCTGCGCCGCTCGTGATCTCCTCGTGGTCTCGAGCGTCCGCTACGCTGTTAGCGTAGCATTACGGTAGTCGCTCACCTATAGTGTGCCCGATACCAACAGCGTATTCTCGCGAGCGTTTGTGTCGCTCGAGTGGCTCGCTCCCGATACAGCGTCCGC
This sequence comes from Pseudophryne corroboree, assembly GCF_028390025.1. Taxonomy (NCBI): domain Eukaryota; kingdom Metazoa; phylum Chordata; class Amphibia; order Anura; family Myobatrachidae; genus Pseudophryne; species Pseudophryne corroboree. The sequence goes on along the minus strand of NC_086447.1, from coordinate 836,150,466 downwards.
TACGCTAAGAGCGTACCCTTACGGTACCTCGTGCGCTAGTTGCGTACAGTGTTTCTTAACCTCTTTATAGTGTGTTATATAGGATAAATATTTGGCTTCATCCAGTCGGCAGCCTATAGCGTGCCTGCCTGTGATCTCTTGGCCGTGAGCGAACGTGACGCTTGAGCGTCTCGACTACGGCTAAGCGATTGCTACGCAACGTGCGTACCCTTACGGTATTCCATACGGCAATAGCGTACAGTGTTCTTAGACCTCTTAAAGGGTTTTAAATAAGATAAATAATCAGCTTTATCAATTGGCGGCTCGTCCGTCCTTCACATATCTGTACTAGGTAATTTCAGCAGACATTATCCATCAGCAAAGGGCGGGAGATCATATTCCTCGTAGTGCTGACTGGATAAGCGTCTGCTTCGCTTAGTAAAGGGTGCTGAAGGAATCCGGGAACCGGAGGTAAGAACAACACGCTAGTATCTTTTAAAACTGTTTTATTTCTGTTTTGCGTACACACGCATATAGCTGCATTTCTTTTTCGTGTATTTTCATATCACTCTCCTGTTTGCCATTTCACAATTGATAACGTGCTGAGAAAGATTTGTTGCTATTGGTAGTTAAAGAGTAAAAACGATACATTAAGGGGTAATTTGTAAAACACACGCACAGCTTCGCCTGAGATACAAGGAAAGACCTGTGTGGTGCTTGGTAGATGATTACAGTTAAAGATCATCTACATTGATAAACGTGCTAATTGTATTTTTGTATGGCCAGCGTACACGTGTCTCTAACAAAAGGCTGAGACTCGCGAACGCAACACAAAGGCCGACGCACGCAGCGTATATTACGCAACGGAGCGTCTGGGTACGCCCACCGAAACTCAAATCGCACAATAGCATTGTTTTAGTGGGGGCGGTATAATATAGCCACGCGATAATAGCACAAATTGATTTCAGTTTCCAAAACTTAGTTTAAATACCTTACTTTACTGTAGTGCCTCTGGGGAGAGCTATCAGATTACGGGAAATGATTTTTCTGATCAGAAAACTATAGAATGATAGTGGGTTGAAAACGGTATGAGTGTATTGAATCCCGCTTGGTGAACTGAGTGATCTGGGTGATCTTGGTGGAACGTGATGAGCACGGTCTAAGTGAAAACGTGCGACAGAGTGTGATAAAGTTTTCGTTGTATTACGCTCTGGCTGTTTTGGAGCACAGTAGGGAGACTCCAATGATCCTACCATTTATGGGCAACAAGTGTCTATAAGTGGTACGATTGGACCGCACGGTTGTAGGTGTGACCAATAACGCAACGTGATACGAGGTAAATTGCCCTCATACGTGTTGTGGGAAGCACATGCAAGCGTGATTTGTGTAAAGTAAAAGGAAGGGAATTTTCGCTGGTCTCACAGGAAAATCTCTAGAGGTAGGGCCTGCAACGGCTACACGTGTCTGCTAGAAGGCGGACCGGAGATACCCGGAGCAGATGAAGCTGGTGGAAGAGCTTGGAAAACTCCCACCGTAGACTACTGTGTTTGGTGCATTTTAGGAAGTTTTTTCTGTGTTAAAAGAGGTCCACAATGGCAGCCAAGTGCACAACACAGGGACGTTCAGCAGTCAGGGTTCAGACTGCAGAGGCTTGCAGACCCCGAGGGTCTGCTCGGTTAGTAATGTGGGGGAGATATGGTCCCCACACTGAGACCTTTTGTGACGAATGGACACGAATGACTGTGGGGGATAAAGCACCATTTCCTGGGATAGGTAGTTTTGACTCAGAGGTATTGCATAATTTAAGGCGGAGGATCTGTCTCATAAAATCCTGGAAACAACGAGTTAAACATGATGATTGTTTGCAGTTATGGCAACAGGAAAGTGAAAGGCAAAGAAATTTAACTTACATACCTGACTTTCATCTTGAGAGGAGAGACATGGCAATGGAGAGGATTATGGTTGCGGAGAAAGGCACAATGATGTATGATAAAAATGCACTTAGCAACTGTATTAAGGATGAGAGTAACAAACGTAATAAGGTTTATAAAAATGAAAGTGTTAAATGTACAACTATTAACCCATGCAAGTCGCACCCCATGTTAAACTTTCCTCAGGATCACCAACAAGAAAGTGAGCCCAGCACGATGTCGGCACCTCTTCCAGCAGCCATCACACAAGACATCCAGGTGGACGCGACCAAATCGGTAAAGACTGTAATCAAACCCCCTAACGGAGGGTCAGGTGAGGTCGTGTCCACAGGTACGTATGGTGTTATACATCACGCACAAACAAATGTACCTCATATCGTAGAATCAATTCAGAATGACGTCACTGGACTTAATCCTGTCAGGGTAATTGCAGTACCAAATGGGAAAACTGACACTACAGGAGCCACTCCTGTCAGGAACATCGCCATGTACTGCCCCTTTTCCCGAACAGAATTAAGAACAATTCTGTCTGAATTTCCTGATCCCAGGAAAGACTTAGTTGCTTGTCAAAAGTATATTAGAGAGCTAGGAAATACTGCAGAGCCAAATAACAAAGATTGGAGGACAGTTTTGAGGGCATGCTTACCCCCCGATGTTGATTCATTAAAGTTTATCGCTGATTGCAAGTTAGATGAGGAAGTACCACTAACAGACAAGTATAACCAAGATAATGTAAAAAGAATCAATCTACAGTTAGGAGTATATTTTCCTGCAGTAGTAAAGTGGAATAAAATCTTTACAATAAGACAAAAAGAAAGTGAATCCACACCAGAGTATTTTCATCGGGCTCTGCAGGATATGGCTAGGTACACTGGTATAGATGACATTGAAACTAATGTACACCACAGAGAGGTAGCTGTGTCTGTATTAATGGACGGCTTAAAAGACACACTAAGAATCAGGGTACAAACCTCTCTACCTCACTGGAGAGGTATCTCGGTGGCTGCATTAAGAGGGTCCGCTATCGAGCATGACCGCAATATCCAAAGAACCAGGGAAGCGCAGGGAGAACGGTTGATGGTAATGAGCATCCAAGCACTAGAGGAGGCATCAAGTCGACCGAAACCCCAGGCCCCTAGCACATGGAGGAAGCCAAGGATTTGTTATCTTTGTAGAAGAGAAGGGCATTATGCCAGCAACTGTAATAGCCCACATAAAGTTAGACCCCCTAGACAGAGAAATGAACAAAATTATAACACACCAAATTATAATCAGGGATCATATAGGAAGAATTTTGGGCCACACCCATAATATATAGTCAGGAAAGGTGATCATTAGGATTGATGGTAAGCCTGAGGTAACAGTTAATAAATTGGGAGATCATTCCCTGAAGACACAGGAATGACCGGGTGAAACGTTGTAAATGTATCTGTGAAATGTTTCTTTTCTCTCCCCATCTCTGACGATTATTGGTAGGACTCAAACATTGCATATCTACTTGGTCTTTGCAGAAGTCTACCAAACCCCAGCATGACCTATCCCCATCAATGTATCCTGGCCAGATACAGAGGGTGGAGTATGGAGGTGCTGGTGGGAGGGACTGCGCAAGGAAACCATTGGACATGTAGATATGACAGCCTGATGATCTGACAATATATTGAAATGTTTGAAAAATGTTTTTTTTCCTGTGGTTGTTTATTGTTGATTTATGTGATATATACATATGTGAACGGTTCTCTCTCTCTTGTTGTTTTTTTTCCTCTCCCTCTTCTCACTCATGTTTTCATGTTTTAAAGATGGTATGTCACCCATCAGTTAGACAAATGGTAATGCAAGATTTTTGCTCCTTACAGAGAGAACGCTGATTTGGGAGGAATATTGCATCACTGGAATGTTCGTTTGGAAGACTGAGAGACAGCACCTTTGAGATGACAGCAGAACAAGAAGAACGACAAGACTAGAGAACTAATTATCGTAACAAGTTTCTCTCCCCCTCAAAACTGTTTTTCTGTACCCCCATTACAAATTTCTTCTTTTCTCCTCCTGTAAGATGGACTTGCCCCAAGAGACTGTGATATGGATTTTCCTGTTGACCATGATGTTGACCAGAGCAGTCTGTTCCGGCGAGAGTACCATGGAGGTCGAGAAAGGATCCAGAAAGGTTCCGATGACTGAGACGGAGGTGTAAATTTCCAATAGCAACACAACCACCAAGCAAAGGCGAGTACCGGAAACGATCTAGCAGCCATGTTATTTGTAAACATTGTGAAGAATGGTTAGCTGAGAAGAGAACTGTATCTGTAGGCTCTGTGACAATGTAGTTGAGGATGGGTGCATTAAGAAATGCCAATCCAGTTTTAATATCCACATGGACCGGCATCCATTGAGTGACTATCACTCCTTAGTGGGTAGTGTGTTAAATCAAACAGATTGTTGGGTATGCTCTCAAGTACCTCAAGGTCATAGCAAATCAGGACTAGTACCATTCCCTTTAACGGTAGGAGAGGTACTTGAGCTAAAGGGTGGGAGACCAGTGGACAGGAGGTTTAATATCTCCAGTCCACCTAGTTTGAAGCTCCACCAATATCATGTGGATAGATCCCTAATATGTTTTAACATTACCAATCCCCGAAAGCCGGGAAATTGGGAAGTGTCATGGAGTAACCAAACCATGACCTTTTCATATAGAGCAGATAGAATGCCTACAGATACAGAGCTTATACGCCACATAGCCAGTAGAGGAAAATCTTTCCGATATAGGTATACCCTAGGAAGTAGGATTACGAGAGTTGGAGAGGTATCACCAGGATACTGTGCACATATCATACAAACTGATACGTGTACTAGACAGATGGGAGAATTAGGGTTAGGAGATTTCACATGGAAGATGTGTAATATGGTTATGTCCTACTCCGTCCCATATGTTCTACCCGATGATGCATATTTCATATGCGGGAGGAAGGCGTATAAGTGGCTTGCCCCAAACTCTGAAGGATTGTGTTATATTGGAAAAGTACTGCCTGAAGTAATGACTGTATCACATGCCAAAATGAAAGATATACACCGTGGTGCCCAAGCTCCTTATACTCACACCCACTACGAGCACGTAGTTAAAAGGCAACTGACAGAAAGGACAGAGCATTCGGCCTCTGACATGATCCATGAATCCACCGGGATTCAGGTCCTACTTGCGTTAGATTTCACTCGCACCGCTAGAGGAGTGCTGAACTATAGATACATATCTGCGCTTGCAAATTTGTTAGACAATATCACAGAAATGTATGATGACACTTTTAGGTATACTGGAAGAGAGCTTCAAGCTTATAAAACAGAACTGGTTCAGCATAGTAATTATCTCACAGCAGTGACAGGTGGATATTGTGTCACACTGGCAACGCAGTACGGCGTGAAATGCTGCACATATATTACGAATAGTACCGAGGACCCGGTCGAGGTCATAGACCAAAAGATGGACGACATTCTCCAATTAAAGTGGGAATTTCGCAGGAGACACAATCTCACCCTTGCTGCTGTGGGAAATGAGCTGACTGGTTGGGTGTCATGGTTGAACCCGCGAAATTGGTTCTCTGGTTTAGGAGAATGGGCTCAAGGAGTCATAATGGATGTAGGGAAGTTTCTCCTATGTATCTTGGGTGTCGTCATATCGATTGGCTTGATATTTAGATGCGGACAGGCTTTAATGAAGTGCAAACGTAGTACCAGGGTAATGAGTCTAAGGAGTGAGGAAATTGTAATTCCAATGGATTTGATTTATGACCCAACGGTAGAGACAATGATGTGATGAAAATGCAATTATACGGTCCGTTTCTTTCACCTGTTTTTCCGTTTTCTCCAAGGTAAAAAGACCCACTTGGACAAGGAATTTGATGATCCTGTATACAGACAACTGATGGATTAAAGAAGAAGTTTTGACAACCTTATACACAGATATTTGATGAACTATGCCATAGACCCCCAGTTTCCCTAGAAATTTTAAAATTACGCTAGCCCAACACCTTTGTAAGTCTATGGACATTGACAAAGCTTTTGCCCACACTTTTTGGCAAAAGCCCAAAGAAGACTGCATTCAACAGACACCGAACAAGACTTCAACCGACAAATGTTCATTAACCTGACATAGAATACCACTGTATTTACCATAATTGTTCTTTATCTTCATCTCTACAACCTTCAGGTAATGACACACATAGTCGATAGGGAATACAGGCACAGATATCAGCAATCACATATCCCCCCATTCATGTATCATCAACTAAAATGTGCTCCCCCATTTTGTTACAACTAAAATCCGAAAAGAGCTCGGTAACGTTTGACAGCCCATCCACAGACCCGTACCACGGGATAAGAAGGAATTTAAATGTATACTTCACAATACCTCGAAGCTTGATCTAAAACACGTACGGCACGATGATACATGACCCCCCAAACATGGATTCATACACACATGCTACTGCTATCTCACTAGGTCATACCCTTTTCACACCTTCTTCTCTCCTCCCTTACCCAACCATGGAAATGTATTTACACCTGACATATATTTTTCTCGTTTTGAAATGTTTTAGGAAGTGGCAGTTATTGTTGACTGCCAAAGGGTGGACTGTCAAAGTCAGAAAAATATCACGATGCACACTACCATATTTGCACCTCATACAGGTCCGCACTGCGCATGCGTGCGCTCTCCCGTGCGTGCACATACCCGCTGTTACGTGCACCCGCAGGCGCATGGTATGCGCATTTACGGTAGAGTTTCTGTGTGCCCAGCGTGCGACTCAATCGTTACATATTTTAACTATATAATGTATTTTGTAGATCATGGTCCCCTTGATAGATTCTGAAAGTTTAGTTAATATAGCATGTTCATGAACAGAGAGATCCCTCTTTGTTTGATACGAAGGGTCAGACATGGGTCATACAGTGGTGTTTAGTATCCATCGGAAGAGTATTTAATTAGCAATATTCCGGTGTTGGTTTGAAGCGGATTAATCGCTCGTGCGAATAGTTATGGACATAAGAAGTTTATGTACATTTACTATTATTTGCACTTACTTATCCATGCGGCGGGAAACCTAGTTTCCCACCCACCTGAGCAGTTGGAAATAGACACAGCCCACCTGTATGAATCAACCTATGACCTTTTGTTATAATGCGAAGAGGAATTCCTGTGTCCAATGAACAATAAGAATATAGGACCATTGTACTGTATTATGTGTAGGGTATAAAAGGACAAGCCGATCTGGGCCAGCTCTCATTCTCTTCAACGGTTCTCATTGCTGATAATCGGGAGCTGGATATCCAGAGGCGCATGCGATTGTTTCCCTTTGTGCGTAAGTTTTCTCCGCAATCATATTGTTTTTCTTGTTATTGTGAGCCATATCTCTCTCTCTCTCTCTTCTCTTTATCTCTCGTTTCTCTTATATCGTTATTGTACTGCTATTGTATTTCATGTGTAGTTATCTGGTTAGGTAGTCTATGTTATATTGGTAGTGTATGACTTGTATTGTATTATTCTTTTTGAACGTTCATTCATTTCCTTAAAAGGCGTTAGACCCTTAGACCGGTATTGTGTGTTCATTATATTGCAGTGGGTAATAGGAGCGTCTCTATCGCTCAAACAGCTTTAGTGTAAACCCGCTTACACAGTGTTGCATTCTCATCTTATCACTACGCAAGGGTTTACAGTATAAGAATATCATTTCTGTGTGTTACATTCAAGGTCTACTGATTGTTATCTTGTGAGCGTCTGCGCCGCTCATGATCTCCTCGTGGTCTCGAGCGTCCGCTACGCTGTTAGCGTAGCATTACGGTAGTCGCTCACCTATAGTGTGCCCGATACCAACAGCGTATTCTCGCGAGCGTTTGTGTCGCTCGAGTGGCTCGCTCCCGATACAGCGTCCGCTACGCTAAGAGCGTACCCTTACGGTACCTCGTGCGCTAGTTGCGTACAGTGTTTCTTAACCTCTTTATAGTGTGTTATATAGGATAAATATTTGGCTTCATCCAGTCGGCAGCCTATAGCGTGCCTGCCTGTGATCTCTTGGCCGTGAGCGAACGTGACGCTTGAGCGTCTCGACTACGGCTAAGCGATTGCTACGCAACGTGCGTACCCTTACGGTATTCCATACGGCAATAGCGTACAGTGTTCTTAGACCTCTTAAAGGGTTTTAAATAAGATAAATAATCAGCTTTATCACTGGTAAAGCCGATTTGAAAAATCGGCGAGGAGGCACATCTTCGAATTTCAGCTTGTAGCCCTGGGATACAATTTCCATCGCCCAAGGATCCACGTCCGACTGAACCCAGACGTGGCTGAAGAGTCGAAGGCGTGCCCCCACCGGCGCGGACTCCCTCAGTGGAGCCGCAGCGTCATGCGATGGATTTAGTAGAAGCCGGGGAGGCATTATTTTCCCTCTACCCTTACCTCTGGCGAGAAAGGAAGAGCCCCGACCACTTCTGGACTTATGCGACCGAAAGGACTGCATCTGATACTGTGGTGTTTTCTCTTGCTGTGGGGGAACAAAAGGCAAAAAAGTAAATTTTACCCGCGATAGCTGTGGAAACCAGGTCCGTGAGACCTTCCCCGAATAAAACCTCACCCTTGTAAGGCAAAACTTCCATATGCCTCTTTGAGTCGGCATCACCTGTCCATTGGCAGGTCCACAGTGCTCGTCTAGCAGAAATCGCCATGGCGTTGGCTCTTGAACCTAGCAGCCCAACGTCTCTCATATATAAGACTGCGTCCTTAATGTGACCTAAGTTCAATAAAATGGTATTCCTATCTAGGGTATCAATGTCAGCTGAAAAGGTATTTGTCCACGCTGCTACAGCGCTACAAACCCAAGCCGATGCTATTGCCGGTCTGAGCAAAGCACCCGTATGTGTATAAATTGATTTTAAGGTAGTTTCCTGTCTGCGATCAGCAGGATCCTTGAGGGCTGCCGTGTCTGGAGACGGTAGCGCCACCTTCTTGGACAAGCGCGTTAAAGCCTTGTCCACCCTGGGCGTTGATTTCCACCGTACCCTGTCCTGTGCAGGGAAGGGATACACCATAAGAATCCTCTTGGGAATCTGCAGCTTTTTGTGTGGAGTTTCCCAAGCTTTTTCAAATAACGCGTTCAGCTCATGAGATGGGGGAAAGGTTACCTCAGGTTTCTTTTCCTTAAACATGCATACCCTCGTGTCAGGGACAGAGGGGTCATCTGTGATATGCAAAACATCTTTTATTGCAATAATCATATAATGAATACTTTTGGCCACCCTTGGGTGTAATCTCGCATCATCATAGTCGACACTGGAATCAGAATCCGTGTCGGTATCAGTTTCTGCTATCTGGGACAGGGGACGTTTTTGAGACCCTGAAGGGTCCTGTGACACATTCAAAGCCATTGATTGACTCCCTGTTTATCTCTGGACTCAGCTTTGTCCAATCTCTTATGTAAGAAAGTCACATTTGCATTTAAAACATTCCACATATCCAACCAATCAGGTGTAGGCGTTACCGACGGAGACACCACAATCATCTGCTCCACCTCCTCCTTAGATGAGCCTTCCGCTTCAGACATGCCGACACACACATGTACCGACACCCGCACACACTCAGGGATATATCTATATGGAGACAGTCCCCCAATAAGGCCCGTTGGAGAGACAGAGAGAGAGAGTATGCCAGCACACACCCAGCGCCACTGGACACTGGAATAAAATCCCAGTTAGTATTCAGTGCTTTTCTATATATATATATATATATATATATATATATATATATATATATATATCTATTACACTCACTGCGCCAATAAAATGTGCCCCCCCCCCTCTTTTTTGCCCTCTGTAATCTTGTTCAGCAGGGGAGAGTCCGGGGAGCCAGCTTCTCTGCAGTGCTGTGGAGAAAATGGCGTTGGTTATTGCTGGAAGACCAAGCCCCGCCCCCTCACCTCAATTTATTTATACTGGCGGGGGTTTATTAATATACTGCCTCCGCAGTACCTCCTACATATGCCAGTGTGCCTAGAGGTTTTTATTGCTGCCCAGGGCGCCCCCCCTGCGCCCTTACAGTGCCCGCTGTGTGTGTCTGTGTGGGAGCAATGGCGTGCAGCGTTACCGCTGCGCTTTACCTCAGTAAAGATCTGAAGTCTTCTGCCGCCTTTGAAGTTTTCTTTTCTTCTTAATACTCACACGGCTTCTATCTTCCAGCTCTGTGAGGAGGACGGCGGCGCGGCTCTGGGACGAACGGCTAGGGGAGACCTGCGTTCCGACCCTCTGGAGCTAATGGTTTCCAGTAGCCTAAGAAGCAGAGGCTATCATTTAAGTAGGTCTGCTTCTCTCTCCTCAGTCCCACGATGCAGGGAGCCTGTTGCCAGCAGTGCTCCCTGAAAATAAAAAACCTAACAAAAGTCATTTTCAGAGAAACTCAGGAGAGCTCCCCTGTAATGCACCCAGTCTCCTCTGGGCACAGGATCTAACTGAGGTCTGGAGGAGGGGCATAGAGGGAGGAGCTAGTGCACACCCATTCTATTCTAAAGTCTTTGGAGTGCCCATGTCTCCTGCGGAGCCCGTCTATACCCCATGGTCCTTACGGAGTCCCCAGCATCCTCTAGGACGTAAGAGAAAAATGTGCTGAAAAAGTCGGCTTATACTCGAGTATATACGGTAATTTATTTTTAGCAATTCACAAAATGCAAAGTGAATGAACAGAAGAGAAATCTAAATTACATCAATATTTGGTGTGACCACCCTTTGCCTTCAAAACAGCATCAATTCTTCTAGGTACACTTGCACACAGTTTTTGAAGAAATGCGGCAGGGAGGTTGTTCCAAACATCTTGGAGAACTAAGTTCATAGTTCATAGTTATTTTATTGACATCAGCCGAACACGTTGACAGATGAAATAACATTTGTACATCAGAAGCCCAATATCAATTTGACCGCATCCATAGTATAAGAACAACAACATATCAGACCTTAATAAAAAAAATAAAAAAAAAGACAAAGAAATACTGTACATTCACATATTTAACATACACATTGCAGATGGTAAAAAGCTGTTTCTCTACACTGTGCGTACTATCAGTGTTCTAAACCTCTTTTGAGATGGAAGTTTAACAAAAGACTCATTGAATGGATGACTCTGATCTAATATAATTTTTCCTAGCCATAAGACTACAAAGCTCTTGAATGGTTGGCAACTGCATGCCAATGATTTTACTGGTGGCCCTTGTAATTAGTGATGAGCGGATTCGGTTTTACTCGGTTCTCAAAACGGCATCTTATTGGCTCACGGATGTCACGTGTTTTGGATAGCCAATAAGATGCCGTTTTGAGAACCGAGTAAAACCGAGTAAAACCGAACCTCGCTCATCACTACTTGTAATACGCTCTAAGGCTCCCCAATCACTGGCAGTGCAGTTGCCATGCCACACAATTATTCCAAAGTCAAAATACTCTCGATCAAGCATCTATGAAAATTTATTACAGTCTGCACACTTACGCCTACAGCCCTTAAACACCATAAAAAGAAATAGCATTGCTGTACTTTTTTTTATTATTGACTGCACGTGTGCAGACCATGTCAAATTAGAAGAAACCTGAAAGCCCAAACAACGGAATTATTCAACCATTTCAACTGCCTGATCGTCAATACACACTGGTTATTCAAATCCATGCCTTTTCTAAAATCCACTATTAATTCTTTGATCTTCCCACTATTTAAAAGCAGATGATTTTCTGTACTCCAGGCATCTAACTAACCACAGGTCTTCTGTGGATGTACAGTAGGCTTGCTCAAATACTTCCGTCTCTTCGTGTACTCCCAGACAGACTCAATGATGTTGAGATCAGGGCTCTGTGGGGGCCATATCAACATTTCCTAGTTCTCCTTGTTCTTCTTTACGCTGAAGATAGTTCTTAATGACATTGGCTGTATGTTTGAGGTTGTTGTTCTGCTGCAGAATAAATTTGGAGCCAATCAGACGCCTCCCTGATGTATTGTATGACGGATAAGTATCTTCCTGTATTTCTGAGAACTGGAGCACAACGAAACGGGTAACGTTGAGGACCGTAGATGCAGTGATCTGCCAAGGAAACTTACTTCGTCAGATAAAAGACACATCATGCTTACCTTTGAAATCGGACGATGTCCAGCAATGCCATCAACTCAGAACTGGCAGAAACAAGAGGGAGAAAACAGAGAGGGGGGGTGCTTTTTCCCCCTGGTATCCCCCTGCACACTAAACAGTACTTACAACAATACATAAAAACTATATGGTAATAGAAATTCAGATATTTGTTGAATATATTTGCAAATACTTGGTAAGCTCTCTGTTTTCTGTTTGCTGTGATCTCTTCCTTTCATGCTCCTAATATAGTGCTGGAAAACTGATTGAGCAGCTTCCACTGTGTGTGTAGAAACCAGTGGGACCCAGATATACCCATTTACTGTCTGGTCTGGCCAGAAGTGGTTTTCATGGAAGAACTGCAGCCAAAAGGTCATACCTTCATCATGGAAACAAGGCCTTTATACCTTCTACATGAGGCTATCAAAGGGTACAGATGTTCCAATAAGTCTCCAATGGGAAGGCCTCATCCCATAACTATTGAATCCAAAGAGACTGGATTGGTTTGTTTTATTTCCCTATTTTTTTATTTTATTTGAAATTGTATTTACGTGTGTGATTTTTCAACTATTATATTCTTGTAACTTCTTTTTTCTGTAAGCTTTGAAGTTTTAATTGGATTAAAAATTCTTAATCTTATTTCTATTATCTGTGCTTTCCAAACCCAAAAAAGCCTCAAGAGGTCAGGTTACCTAATTTTTACGTATTAATAACTTTGTGTGCGGGTGAGAGCAGTAGCTCGCCCTGGGCATGGTCCCTCAAAGTCACACAGCCTGGCAGACGCAGCGACTGGTACTTCTGCTGGTGGCAGTTTACCGTGTGGATTTACCACACACGCTGAAGTAACCAGTATGGTGTCACGGGCAGCGTTCTCAGACTGGCGTATCCGGAGAATTCGCCGCGCCAGGATCGTGACAACATAGGAACTGGGGTGCAGAAAGATGGCAGCAGGTGCTCTGGAGAGCACTACAATAATGAGAATCTGCAGGCAACAGTGAAGCATGGTGGAGTTTCCTTGCACGTTTGGGGCTGCAATTCAGCAATGGAGTTGGGGATTTGGTGAGAATTAATGGTGTCCTCAATGCTGAGAAATGCAGGCAGATACTTATCCATTAACGAATACCATCAGGGAGGCGTCTGACTGGCTCCAAATTTATTCTGCAGCAGGACAATGACCCCAAACATACAGCCAATGTCATGAAGAACTATCTTCAGGGTAAAGGAGAACAAGGAGTCCTGGAAGTTATGATATGCCCCCCACAGAGCCCTGATTTCAACATCATCGAGCCTGTCTGGGATTACACGAAGATATAGAAGGATTTGAGCAAGCCTACATCCACAGATCTGTGGGAATTCTATAGGATGTTTGGAACAACCTCCCTGCCGAGTTCCTTCAAAAACTGTGTGCAAGTGTACCCAAAAGAATTGATGCTGTTTTGAAGGCAAAGGGTGGTCACACCAAATATTGATTTGCTTTAGATTTCTCTTCTGTTCATTCACATAGCATTTAGTCAATGGCTAAAAATAAACTATTAACACTTCTATTTTTAAATATTTTAAAAGCATTCCTACTTTGCAGCATTTTTTCCACACCTGCCTAAAATATTTACATAGTACTGTATATATCTCCTATATATTTGTCCAGATCTGTGACTCTATGACTCATTTGCTAGTGCTGGACATGGCTAGGAGCTCTTAGTCATAGTCACAGATCTGGATAAGAGAGACCAAGCCTGCAAGTGTGGCGGTACGCTCGGGTACAGCGTACCGTTAACAATCTAGCCACTGGTACGCCGTACCCGCGGCCCGCCACTAACACAGACATGCTCCTCTTCCCCTTCCCAGCCCGCTGCTGTGTCAGGGAAAAAGAGGAGAGTGCACCGTGGTCCCGTCCCTCAGTGCTGCTCAGTCAGACTTTGGTCTCTGGGCGTGGCGTGTCTTCACAACTGAGCACCGGTTCATTAGCCAAGTAGAGCTCGCAGACCGGCAGCTGCGGCTTCTGATTGGCTGCCAGTCCGCAAGCTCTGATTGGCTAACGAACCGGCGCCTCATTTGACAAGATACATGCCGATATATCTGGCACTGTGGGGCATATGTGTAACTGGCACTGTGGGGCATATGTATATCTGCCATTGTGGGACATATGTGTCACTGTGGGGCATATGTTTATCTGGCATTGTGGGGCATATGTATATTTGGCATTATGGGGCATATCTGGCACTGTGGGGCATATGTGTATCTAGCACGATAGACTGCGGAGGACGTCACGGCAGTGCTGTGGGGAGACTACAACTCCCGGCATGTCTTGCGCGGCCAGGAAGGAACATGGTGGTTGCTGTTTATGGTACTGGTGTAGAGTGAGAGTCTGTAGTGTGCAGTGTGAGGGGACAATGAAGCTGGTGAGAGGATAATACCATATACTGTTATGAGGGATAAGTGCCCAGCGCGCACACTGTGTATGTGTTGTTATATAGGGGAAGGGTCTGTATAGTGATATATATATGAGAAATAATCTCCCAACACACACTGTGTATGTGGTATTTAACGAACATTGTCTTTATACCTAAATTATGTATACATAACATATTATTAACACACTAGGTCATTCATTGTGCCCTGCGTCCACTCTTCATGCCATTGCAAGGGCCTACACCCCCTTGACCATCGCACGTCCTTTTGCCGTAAAATATTTAACCACTAACAACATTATTCTTGAAGGTAATACTCCATATTATGCAAATATTGCCCGCCCAAAGGATGTGCAGGGGTTAAGGGGGCGTAGCCCCTTGTGACGGTGCGAAGAGCGCCCGTAGGGCACAATGAATCACCTAGTGTGTGTGTGTGTATATATATATATATATATATATATATATATATACACACACACACACACACACACACACACACACACACACACACACACACATACATATGGACTCTCCATATATAGGTGATTTTGTTAGGGATCCTATGAACAGAATACATTTTTTATAAGGATGTGGTTTAGTTAATTTTTTTCATGCTGTGCACATAATGTGGTCGATTCAATGAGCCTTGCACATAGGTTCACCTACAGTATATGCAGCACTCACGGTAGGCCCTTATTTTACATGGGGTACTACTGTATACATTAGAAAAAAAAATACATATTTAATTAGATTCAAAGTTAAAAATTGTGCATGTGAGTGGAACTGTGCTTCTTAAATGGTATCCAATGGAAGCCTTAAAGTGGTAATCTTCACTTGTATACAAACCAACAATTAATCCACAGTATCTGGCTGAGCTTGCCTCAGTGTAAAACCATCCCGTAAGACTTAATTCATGGCTTTCAACGCAGTGAGGTGCAAATAAAATGATTTACTTGCATCCAAATACGACTTTACAATAACATGCAATTAAACCGCTAACTGTAGTGTATAAATACATAGTTATAAAAATCCTAAAGTTCCAATAAACTTTCACTGTATCTTTAATATTTTACTTGTTATAGAATAGATTGCACGGGGAGCCCTTATGAATCGTGAGGAGCTCCGTGTTCAGGATAATGGGATATCATGTACAGAAATCCATGAGCAACACAATCTTAACATTCTGTAAAATATGACAGCAGCCTGAGAAGCCCAATTGCAGTATATCTGTCACGCTCCAGTGGCTCTTCCTTCAGGTCTGTTAATATTACAGCCGCAGTGTTATTATGTTTGCTGTTGTCTCTGATGATTTCCAGAGAATGCTTTAGAATGATGTCTTTCTGCTTTTTCGTTTCTGCCCATTGCAGTTTGGAAGACCCTGTGCCTAAGGTGCTCTATAACTGCTGGATGGTTTGTTTTGTTTATGTAGGATACATCTACGAGGGTTGGATATGTTATCCCGGTGGGCGGGATGCCGGTAGTCACATGACCGACAGCGGCATCCCGACACTGACGGGGTAAGCATTCTACCCATTCCCTACCCTAACCCTCCTGGGGTGGCAGCTATGGATAATCCTTCGTGGTAGCGGCTATGGCTAACCACACCACTAGTGCCTAACCCATACCCCCATAGTGCCTGAACCTAAGCCCCCCCCCCCCCCCCCCCCACCCCCCCCCACAGTCACCTTCAGGTTGACAGCTGTTGGTATTCTGGCGTTGGTTTCCTGATTGGTGTACGGATTCTAATGTTGGTCACATGACCGCCAGCATGCAGAACACATCCCATCTACGAGGATGTGAAACTGCTCTGACATGTTTCTACTGGTGTGTACTGTAGTTAGGTCATGAAGAAAATGTCAACATTCGCAATGCTGACAGTCAACATTTGGGTTAGGTTTATGTTTAGGCTGGGGTTAGCTTTAGGCTGCGGTTAGGGTGGCTACGGTTAGGCTTGAAAAACGCATTACACTCTGTCGACATGCCGACT
Organism: Pseudophryne corroboree; assembly: GCF_028390025.1. NCBI lineage: Eukaryota > Metazoa > Chordata > Amphibia > Anura > Myobatrachidae > Pseudophryne > Pseudophryne corroboree. The sequence continues at coordinate 836,134,031 of NC_086447.1, read as the reverse complement.
TTATGCAAATATTCTGGCAATGTTGACATGACGACACTGTAAATGCCAACACTTCATATGCCCACGGCGATATTCTGAATGTCGACATATCCGATCATGTTGACAGTCTGTAGTAGACATTCTGAATGTTGACATTTCTTAGCACGTCTTTCTAATTTGTTTAAACATTTCTCTAACGTCCTAAGTGGATGCTGGGGACTCCGTAAGGACCATGGGGAATAGCGGCTCCGCAGGAGACTGGGCACAAAAGTAAAGCTTTAGAACTACCTGGTGTGCACTGGCTCCTCCCCCTATGACCCTCCTCCAAGCCTCAGTTAGATTTTTGTGCCCGAACGAGAAGGGTGCACACTAGGTGGCTCTCCTGAGCTGCTTAGTGAAAAGTTTAGTTTTAGGTTTTTTATGTTCAGTGAGACCTGCTGGCAACAGGCTCACTGCATCGAGGGACTAAGGGGAGAAGAAGCGAACTCACCTGCGTGCAGAGTGGATTGGGCTTCTTAGGCTACTGGACATTAGCTCCAGAGGGACCGATCACAGGCCCAGCCATGGATAGGTCCCAGAGCCGCGCCGCCGGCCCCCTTACAGAGCCAGAAGACAGAAGAGGTCCGGAAAATCGGCGGCAGAAGACGTCCTGTCTTCAACAAGGTAGCGCACAGCACTGCAGCTGTGCGCCATTGCTCTCAGCACACTTCACACTCCGGTCACTGAGGGTGCAGGGCGCTGGGGGGGGGGCGCCCTGAGACGCAATAAAAACACCTTGGATGGCAAAAAAAAATGCATCACATATAGCTCCTGGGCTATATGGATGAATTTAACCCCTGCCAGAATACACAGAAAAACGGGAGATAAGGCCGCCGAGAAGGGGGCGGAGCCTATCTCCTCAGCACACTGGCGCCATTTTCCCTCACAGCTCCGTTGGAGGGAAGCTCCCTGGCTCTCCCCTGCAGTCACTACACTACAGAAAGGGTTAAAAAAGAGAGGGGGGCACTAATTACGCGCAGTATTAAAAATACAGCAGCTATAAGGGAAAAACACTTATATAAGGTTATCCCTGTATATATATAGCGCTCTGGTGTGTGCTGGCAAACTCTCCCTCTGTCTCCCCAAAGGGCTAGTGGGGTCCTGTCCTCTATCAGAGCATTCCCTGTGTGTGTGCTGTGTGTCGGTACGTTTGTGTCGACATGTATGAGGAGAAAAATGATGTGGAGACGGAGCAGATTGCCTGTAATAGTGATGTCACCCCCTAGGGGGTCGACACCTGAGTGGATGAACTGTTGGAAGGAATTACGTGACAGTGTCAGCTCTGTATAAAAGACAGTGGTTGACATGAGACAGCCGGCTACTCAGCTTGTGCCTGTCCAGACGTCTCATAGGCCGTCAGGGGCTCTAAAGCGCCCGTTACCTCAGATGGCAGATATAGACGCCGACACGGATACTGACTCCAGTGTCGACGGTGAAGAGACAAATGTGACTTCCAGTAGGGCCACACGTTACATGATTGAGGCAATGAAAAATGTTTTACACATTTCTGATAATACGAGTACCACCAAAAAGGGGTATTATGTTCGGTGAGGAAAAACTACCTGTAGTTTTCCTGAATCTGAGAAATTAAATGAGGTGTGTGATGATGCGTGGGTTTCCCCCGATAACAACTGATAATTTCTAAAATGTTATTGGCATTATATCCTTTCCCGCCAGAGGTTAGGGTGCGTTGGGAAACACCCCCTAGGGTGGATAAAGCGCTCACACGCTTGTAAGAACAAGGGCTCTACCCTCTCCTGAGATGGCCGCCCTTAAGGATCCTGCTGATAGAAAGCAGGAGGGTATCCTAAAATGTATTTACACACATACTGGTGTTATACTGCGACCAGCAATCGCCTCAGCCTGGATGTGCAGTGCTGGGTTGGCGTGGTCGGATTCCCTGACTGAAAATATTGATACCCTAGATAGGGACAGTATATTATTGCCTATAGAGCATTTAAAAGATGCATTTCTATATATGCGTGATGCACAGCGGAATATTTGCCGACTGGCATCAAGTCTAAGTGCGTTGTCCATTTCTGCCAGTAGAGGGTTATGGACACGACAGTGGTCAGGTGATGCGGATTCCAAACGGCATTTGGAAGTATTGCCTTATTAAGGGGAGGAGTTATTTGGGGTCGGTCTTTCAGACCTGGTGGCCACGGCAACAGCTGGGAAATCCACGTTTGTACCCCAGGTCGCCTCTCAACATAAGAAGACGCCGTATTATCAGGCGCAGTCTTTTCGTGGGCAAGCGGGCAAAAGGTTCCTCATTTCTGCCCCGTGACAGAGGGAGAGGAAAAAGGCTGCAGAAATCAGCCAGTTCCCAGGAACAGAAGCCCTCTCCCGCCTCTGCCAAGCCCTCAGTATGACGCTGGGGCTTTACAAGCAGAATCAGGCACGGTGGGGGCCCGTCTCAATGAATTTCAGCGCGCAGTGGGCTCACTCGCAAGTAGACCCCTGGATCCTTCAGGTGATATCTCAGGGGTACAAATTGGAATTCGAGACGTCTCCCCCTCGCCGTTTCCTAAAGTCGGCTTTACCGATGTCTCCTTCTGACAGGGAGGCAGTTTTGGAAGCCATTCACAAGCTGTATTCCCAGCAGGTGATAATCAAGGTACCCCTCCTGCAACAGGGAACGGGGTATTATTCCACACTGTTGTGGTACCGAAGCCGGACGGCTCGGTGAGACCGATTCTAAATCTAAAATCTTGAACACTTACATACGGAGGTTCAAATTCAAGATTGAGTCACTCAGAGCAGTGATTGCGAACCTGGAAGAAGGGGACTACATGATGTCTCGGGACATCAAGGATGCTTACCTTCATGTCCCAATTTACCCTTCTCACCAAGGGTACCTCAGGTTTATGGTACAGAACTGTCACTATCAGTTTCAGACGCTGCCGTATGGATGGTCCACGGCACCTCGGGTCTTTACCAAGGTAATGGCCGAAATGATGATACTCCTTCGAAGGAAGGGAATTTTAGTTATCCCTTACTTGGACGATTCCCTGATATGGGTAAGATCCAGGGAACAGTTGGAGGTCGGTGTAGCACTATCTCAGGTAGTGTTGCGGCAGCACGATTGGATTCTCAATATTCCAAAATCGCAGCTGATTCCGACGACTCGTCTTCTGTTCCTAGGGATGATCCTGGACACAGTCCAGAAAAAGGTGTTTCTCCCGGAGGAGAAAGTCAGGGAGTTATCCGAGCTAGTCGGGAACCTCCTATAACCGAGCCAAGTCTCAGTACATCAATGAAATGGTTCTGGGAAAAATGGTGGCTTCCTACGAAGCAATCCCATTCGGCAGATTCCACGCGAGAACTTTCCAGTGGGACCTGCTGGACAAATGGTCCGGGTCGCATCTTCAGATGCATCAGCGGATAACCCTGTCACCAAGCACAAGGGTGTCTCTCCTGTGGTGGTTGCAGAGTGCTCATCTTCTAGAGGGCCGCACATTCAGGACTGGGTCCTGGTGACCACGGATGCCAGCCTGCGAGGCTGGGGAGCAGTCACACAGGGAAGGAATTTCCAGAGCTTATGGTCAAGCCTGGAGACATCACTTCACATAAATATCCTGAAGCTAAGGGCCATTTACAATGCTCTAAGCTCAGCAAGACCTCTGCTTCAAGGTCACCCGGAGTTGATCCATTCGGACAACATCACGGCAGTCACCCACGTAAACAGACAGGGTGACACAAGAAGCAGGGGGGCAATGGCAGAAGCTGCAAGGATTCTTCGCTGGGCGGAAAATCATGTGATAGCACTGTCAGCAGTATTCATTCCGGGAGTGGACAACTGGGAAGCAGACTTCCTCAGCAGACACGACCTCCACCCGGGAGAGTGGGGACTTCACCCAGAAGTCTTCCACATGTTTATAAAACTCGACAAGTATTGCGCCAGGTCAAGGGACCCTCAGGCAATAGCTGTGGACGCTCTGGTAACACAGTGGGTGTACCAGTCAGTGTATGTGTTCCCTCCTCTGCCTCTCATACCCAAGGTACTGAGAATTATAAGATGGAGAGGAGTAAGCACTATATTCGTGGCTCCGGATTGGCCAAGAAGGACTTGGTAACCGGAACTTCAAGAGATGCTCACGGAGGATCCGTGGCCTCTACCTCTAAGAAGGGACCTGCTCCAGCAAGGACCCTGTCTGTTCCAAGACTTACCGCAGCTGCGTTTGACGGCATGGCGGTTGAACGCCGGATCCTGAAGGAGAAAGGCATTCCGGATGAAGTCATTCCTATCCTGATCAAAGCCAGGAAAGATATAACCGCAAAACATTATCACCGCATTTGGCGAAAATATGTTGCGTGGTGCGAGGCCAGTAAGGCCCCGACGGAGGAAGTTTTCAACTAGGTCGATTCCTACATTTCCTGCAAACAGGAGTGTCTATGGGCCTGAAATGGGAGTCCATTAAGGTTCAAATTTCGGCCCTGTCAATTTTCTTCCAAAAAGAACTAGCCTCAGTCCCTGAAGTTCAGACGTTTGTGAAAGGGGTACTGTATATACAGCCTCCTTTTGTGCCTCCAGTGGCACCTTGGGATCTAAATGTAGTTTTTGGGTTCCAAAAGTCACATTGGTTTGAACCACTTAAATATGTGGAGTTAAAATATCTCACATGGAAAGTGGTCATGCTGTTGGCCCTGGCCTGGGCCAGGTGCGTGTCAGAATTGGCGGCTTTATCCTGTAAAAGCCCTCATCTGATTTTCCATTCGGACAGGGCGGAATTGAGGACTTGTCCTCAGTTTCTCCCTAAGGTGGTTTTCAGCGTTTCACCTGAATAAACCTATTGTGGTGCCTGCGGCTACTAGGGACTTGGAGGACTCCAAGTTGCTAGACGTTGTCAGAGCCCTGGAAATATAGGTTTCCAGGACGGCTGGAGTCAGAAAATCTGACTCGTTGTTTATTCTGTATGCACCCAACAAGCTGGGTGCTCCTGCTTCTAAGCAGACTATTGCTCGTTGGATTTGTAGTACAATTCAGCTTGCACATTCTGTGGCAGGCCTGCCACAGCCAAAATCTGTAAAAGCCCATTCCACAAGGAAGGTGGGCTCATCTTGGGCGGCTGCCCGAGGGGTCTCGGCTTTACAACTTTGCCGAGCAGCTACTTGGTCAGGAGCAAATACGTTTGTAAAATTCTACAAATTTGATACCCTGGCTGAGGAGGACCTGGAGTTCTCTCATTCGGTGCTGCAGAGTCATCCGCACTCTCCCGCCCGTTTGGGAGCTTTGGTATAATCCCCATGGTCCTTACGGAGTCCCCAGCATCCACTTAGGACGTTAGAGAAAATAAGAATTTACTTACCGATAATTCTATTTCTCGTAGTCCGTAGTGGATGCTGGGCGCCCATCCCAAGTGCGGATTGTCTGCAATACTGGTACATAGTTATTGTTACCAAAAAATCGGGTTATTGCTGTAGTGAGCCATCTTTTCTAGAGGCTCCTCTGTTATCATGCTGTTAACTGGGTTCATATCACAAGTTGTACGGTGTGATTGGTGTGGCTGGTATGAGTCTTACCCGGGATTCAAAATCCTTCCTTATTGTGTACGCTCGTCCGGGCACAGTATCCTAACTGAGGCTTGGAGGAGGGTCATAGGGGGAGGAGCCAGTGCACACCAGGTAGTTCTAAAGCTTTACTTTTGTGCCCAGTCTCCTGCGGAGCCGCTATTCCCCATGGTCCTTACGGAGTCCCCAGCATCCACTACGGACTACGAGAAATAGAATTATCGGTAAGTAAATTCTTATTTTTGCATGGTCAAATAAATCCAGGTATTAACTGTAACGCATTTGACCAATTATAATTCTGGGTGGTCACATGCTCATTGTAATAGTAAGAGTCAATGCAGAAAGAGATGTCATAGACTAAAATCAGATTCTGGGCCTGATCTAGAGACTGATGCAGTTCACATTGCTGTGGTAAATATACTGTACCAATGCCGCAGGAGGAGTCTGAGGGGAAAAGACGCCTTCTGATTGCAATGCAGATCTGAATGCTACGTCCTGTTAAAAGTTGGTTTCGGTCAGTGGGGATATTGGGAGACATGTATTAAGCCTGGAAAAGGGATAAAAAAGTGATAAATCAGTCATAAGCGCAAGGTGATAACGCACCAGCCAGTCAGCTCCTGTCATTTTTCATATCCGTAATGGTTGGCTGGTGCGTTATCACCTTGCGCTTATCACTGCTTTATCACTTCTCCAGGCTAATACATCTGCCCCATTGTTAACTGGCTGTTCTTTCTTTGTCACCATACAGGTTTCTCATCAAGTAACAAATTTCAATAAAGCCGACTTCTTTATGCCAATATATGTCCTAGTGTTCACTCTAGGAGTGAAAAGGTGCAGGGCGCCGTACTCCGGGGGCACATGTGCGCGCGCGCCCGAAATGGGGGCGCGGCCACACAAATTAGGGGGCGTGACCACGCGTCCGTCATTTTAGGGGGCGGTGCGGCCCACAGACGCTACTATAGAGAGCGTCTGTGGCCGGCGACGTCACTGTTGGGGGCGTGCCCAGCACCTCCGTCGGTGCTGGGCTTCCCACAGCCCTCTCCCAATGCGTGAATGGATGCCGCGCGCATGCGCACGGCATCTATACACGCAGGGAGCGGGCGGCTGTTCTAGCAGGGCGCCGCAAAAGGGGCAGGGCGGGTTTTGCCTGTTAAAAAACGGGCAGGGCGCGGCGCCCTGCTAAAACAGCCTAGAGTGAACACTATGTCCTCTATGCCGTACCAGGTAATATGGGATAAAGATCCCGAAATCCAAATACCAGTTGGAATACCGATGCCAGAAACCCAATAATGCTCGGAATACCGACGCTGAGATCCTGACATGGATCGAAATGCCGATGCCAAAACTCCGAACGCCGGAGGGTTAGGTTTAGGCTGTGGGGAGGGGGGTTAGGTTTAGGCACCATCAGTCAGGGTTAGGGTTAGGCTGCGGGGGGAGGTTGAGGATTAGGTGTAGCATACTTACCTTCTAGGTGTCGGAATCCTGAGTGTTGGGATGCCGCTGTTGGTATTTCTAATGCCGGCATCCAAAGTGCCGGGATTCCGATACCATCCCCTATACTTTGTTCAGTTAACGTAAAGTAGAGCTACTTACTAGCTGAAATGCACTGGGGTCACAGAGCCATCATCATGAAGTTTGAACGTCCAATACCATAAGGCGATAATCTCATTACACAGAGTATAAATACCTTCCTTTTTAAAATCTGATAATGCTAATAATACCAGTATGACCTGACCAGTACAATCATACTGCGTATCAAACCAGTACAGTGTATGTGCATGGAAATGCTCAAAAAGAATTGGGATTGCACTTATGTATGCGCTAGGCAGATAAATGATCATGGGGGTCATTCTGACCCGTTCGCTCGCTGCTTTTTAACGCAGCAGAGCCAATGGGTCCCTACTGCGCATGCGCAGCGCATGCCAGACGGCTGAAGGCCGTAGCAGGGATGCGATCGCCTCTGCCTGATTGACAGGCAGAGGCGATCACTGGGCGGGAGGGGGCGGAACGGCTGCGTTTGGCCACCGTTTCATGGGTGGGGTCCGGCCAACGCAGGCGTGGCCGGACTGAACGGGGGAGCAGGCCGCAGCGGCTGCATGACGTCACACGCAGCCGCTGCGGGCCAGGGAGCGATGAGTAGCTTGCGGCAAGCACGCTAAAGCTGCGCTGGCCGGGAGCTACTCTTGAAGTGCAAAGGCATCACCACTGTGCGATGCCTTTGCACTTCTGCGGGGGGAGGCCGAACTGACATGCGGGGCGGACTAGACCTGTGCTGGGCGTCCCCCCGCATGTCAGGGAAGAAGATCGTAGCTGTGCTAACTTTAGCACAGCTATGATCACCTCGGAATGACCCCCTATGTCTGTGTAAAACGACAAGTTCAGCAGCACGCGGACATCCCGGCTGTATTTGGCACTTTTTGAACATTAAGAAACTCAGTGCTTGGATTTTCTATGTAAGCTCTTTAGCGTATGGCTGAAGTCAGTCTGATGTATGGATTACGCATGAAAATTCATGAGCATAGCTTCACATATGCAGCATATTATATAGTCTAGCACTTAGCAAGTGCTTTCAGATATATTTTATATGCAAGTCAGTCATTAAGATTTAAGTAGTGCAGATTCGCTTTGAACTAAGCTTTCCCAGCTAAAGGACCTGCTCTTGACTCCAATAGCCCCTGCTGCACAGTAAATTATGTTCATTACTACTGCTAAGCCAAAGTAACATGTTGATGTCCCTAGTCTGTAAATTGCTAATTACAGTTCACAGAAGGCTCGTCAGGGCTCAGTAATTAGTATGTCATATTCTATTTTCCTTTAAGATATTAATATATAACGTATTTACAAATTTTTCTTCAGAACATATAAAGCGGCTTTACATATTGTCAATTGTACTGTACAAATACTGAAATCTGCAGAATGTTTGGACGTGTCTGATTTGCTATGCAATCTTAATTTAACAAACAATAAATAGACTATTTTTCCTTTAAAAAATATTCCAGCACTACAGTACGTAGAGGAGAGTCCGTATTTGGTCGTAATATAAAAAAATAATTAAACACAGGTTGGAAATGGAATTGCTTTGAATGTAAGAATTTTGTGATAAACAACTAATTGTATAGGCCTCTGTGGATAGAACACAAATGGGGAAACCTCTCCTAAAAAGTGCAAGTGGAGGTGCTACCATTAGCATCCAATCAAATTGTAGCTATCACAGATAAATGAGAGTTAAAATCTGATTGCTTGCCATGGGTAATTTTGGCCTTCAGACATTGGATAGACAGTGTCTACGGTAGTTAAGACAGTCAGTAGGTTAACCCATATGGTTGATATGCAATAGGTCAACATGATCAAAAGGTTGACAGATAAATGTTGACTGTGTCTAAGGTCACCAGGTACAAAAGGTCAACATGACAATGGTCGACGCAGGTTTTTGGAGATTTTTCTAAAAATTTTTTTCCAACTTTTGCTTCATTTACCATCAACGTGGCCTACGATCAGTGTTGGACTGGGGCATGAAGGGCCCACCGGGGGATGCTGTTGTAGGGGCCCATGCTTAAAGGTGTGGCCAGGCTCCACTTGGGCGTGGCCAGCCACAACAGAGGTTTGGCTAACCGTTACAGAGTACATGTTCTGTTCCCCATGGTAAATATACAATAAGAAAAAACAATTTGTGTTCCTTAATGCACACTGAGTGAGCAATAATACTACATAATAATCAGATAATACGGAGATCTTAGTTGCGTATATCTGCAGATATAGGGTTAAGCCCCCAGGCCGATCGACAAGGCTTCTCCGTCACTTGGGGGGGAGTACAGTACATACATACAGCCACTTTATAATTATGTTTTAATGCCAGTGGAATTTGTCAGACACCCCTCCTGCGGGATGTAGCTATGTGACCGCCGGTCCCCTCCTGCTGTACACCTATTTATAAAGGAATTAAAAACTAACCTACATTGTTTTTATCACTGAGAATCAGGCTATTTGCTGCATTAAGAAAGGGGATACAACACAGTTACTGTGCACTAATGAGGCCATTAATGTAGTGTGCAAATTGGCTTTCTGTCATTGATCCAAACCATTGGGGTAGAGTTATCAAACCTTCTAAAGAAGACAAGTGGAAGGAAGTGCTATCCATAGTAACCAAATCAAATTCTAGCTATCGCTTTTTTTGAATGCACTAAATGATAGATAGAATCTGGTTGGTTAATAAAACAAAACAGAATCACCACTGGATCCACAGGCGCTAGCAACAACCAATTTAAGCTGGATTCAATGGGCAATATTCAATTGTTAAATCGTGCCTGGTCTGCCGTCTAAAGTGACGGGAGATTGCGGGGCAATATTCAATTGATTTTTTTTATCACGCATATCGTGACCATAGCAGTCACGGCTAAACCCAACTAAACTAATGGGCGTGATGCAGTCTTGTTTGGGCGCCCAAACGGGTCACCTTTCACGCATTTCAGCTTGCCTTCCCTGGGAGTAGCGAGCTGAAAATATGTTATTGCGCCCGTTGACAGAAACAATTAAATAGCTGTCAGCAGGCGCAAACAGATGGGGGGGAGAGGAGAAACAATTGAATACCATCCAATGTGGCTGAAGTTTTATTCTTCCAGGAACTATGGATTTGCATGATACTGTTCTATACTGTAGATCTGCCCTTAGCACAACAAGGTTAGATATACTTAAAAGTCTGCACCTGGCTACCGTCAATAATGAAAAGAAATTCACTGCAAACTCCATGAATTATTGGAATCAATGAAAATCTTCAGAAAACACGGAATAATAGCACCACAGAATTAAAAACATCAAATTACAACAAAATGTATGTGTGGCTGTCCAATGGGACAGTGTCTTTCTTTACTTTAGTGACAAAATACCATCACTGCTGCCTAATTTCTGCAAAATACCATCACTGCTGCCATATTTCTGCAAAATACCATCACTGCTGCCATATTTCTACAAATACCTGACACACAAACCTTGAAGGACAGTGGGAGTCCTCGAGATAAGGAAATCCAAGCTACACTAACTAGCATTTTGCGCAGAACAAATGTCTAGTACCGCTCTCATTTATATTGTATGCTTAATAACAATGTGACTGCAAACAACTGTGATAATGAATATAAAAGTATAATGATTAGAGTATTTATAGATTGCTTAACATATATCTCACTATCATGATGAATCTAACACATATATATTCAGCAAGAACAAAGATACATATAATTATCACAATAACCTTGATATAGAACTTATGTGACATTATTTATATCTTATTTTTCCTCCCTTCTGTTCATGCCAACCAGAAAAAAAAAAAGAATAAACCAATAATTAAATCTGGCAAACGCTGAGATGTCAGAAATGTCTATTCAATGGGATACGTAAATAAAACATGCAGTACTGAGAAACCTTTAATAGTAATAAATAAATAAATATATATATATATATATATATATATTGTTTTACTATGTTTAGATCAGGCGCGTATTAAGAGAGATGGGGGGAAGGGGGGCGTATGCAGTCTCTGTCCGGGCCCCCTCCTCTGTCTCTAGCCGGCAGCATAGTTTCTGAGCGGTGGCGCTAGTAGACTCTAATGCTGTGCTAGAGTCTACTGCCGCCGCAACATTTGCCCAGGAAATCCCCTAATGGGCATGCAGGAAAAATGGCCACCGCGCCATATTCAAGGTGATTCTGCAGTGCTGCTGCAGCAAAAGCGGGACTCTGGAGAGGTAAGTACTGAAGAAATGGGTGCAGTGTCTGTGGTGTGAGCCCTCTGGACCCGCGGATACTGTGTGCACCGCACACACAGCAACCATTATAGATAAGCCACTGGTTTTGAACGCATAACCAGCTCCAGATTGATAGAAATAGCTACAGTAAATATATAAACACCTATATTTAACAAGTGGGATTATTGAAATATTTAAAATACTTTTTACAAAAAATAATTTTACATTGTGTTTTATTTCTGTAGCACATATTTTATTATTATTTCATATATTGTTTCGCCCTTAGTTTCGCATGTAATAATTTAATTTGACCTCTAGATGTCAATGTTACAACTGCTGTTAACTGGTATTGTATTTGACCAATGGATAGATTCGGCTTTCCCAATCTTGGTCCTAAAGGCACAATAATGCCAATATCCAATTACCTGCAGTCATTTACCGGGGGCTCTCCTATTGTCCCCGAAAAGACGGCGCGAGAAAGATCTTACCGGGGATTTATCTGATAAGCGCCGGTTGTTCAGGGATCCGAATGTGAAAACACAGGTTTCACTGAACCTGTGTGTTTTCATGGGTGAATGGATTTTTTTGGGGGGGAGCGTCCTAATAGGTTTGCTCGAAAGAAAATATGGCGAAACATCTGGGAAAACTGCAATTTTTTTTCGCACCTGATGAGTTTTTGCCGGTAATTGGATACCGGCCTAGCAGTCCAGATTTTTGTGATATCTTTGCTTGAGCACAGGTGACTTAATTACTATACTACCTCAGTAATTTTGATTTAACCATCTGTGCTGAAGCCTGGATATCACTAAAACTTGTACTGGTAGTGTGCCTTGAGGAATGAGGTTGGGAATGCTTGGTCTAGATGAATGTACACAGCAAAGGACAGAGATGGTTGGTAATGCAACAGTTCTCTCAATACTGGTTACGGAAATATGCAAATGTTGATCTCAGCCTTTCCTCTGTGCTCCACGATGGCGTGTACAATCGATGAGATGCCCATTTTCAAGCTTTGTGGTCTGTGGAATTGACATTTGCAGTAGTCTAGGATCTATTGTAGCTACTCTCCTGAAATCCAACCAAACATGGCCCTTGAAGCAGTGGATTTGCGATTGGGAACGCAGCATCGTTGCCAGACACACCCATGACAGTCCTATAACACGCCCATAAAACCAACCTTTTTTGCGTTTACTTTAGATCACCACCCAGTTTCCACCCTGAAATGCCCAGGGATCACAATTCCCTTCTCAATTGTAAGCAATTGCAAACGCCATAGGTCAGTTGGGTTTGCGCATGCACAGTAAGAGTTTACAGGACTTTCCGTACATGCGCAGTAGCATAAGTTGGTCACCTGCGGGAACATCGACACTGCGCCCGGCTCTGAACCAGGCCCATAGTATGCATATGTAGGCTATACAATAGAATAAAGATTTTACAAATGGTTTGATAATACCAAGCAGGAACAGGCTACAGCATGCAGGTTTTTCTAAGACAGGTATGCAAACCGATTAAATCAAGTCAACATATATAAACTTTGGCACATGATACATTTCTATAGTTACACTATAAATTAAATTGCAAACACTACACTCTAGTCTAGAAAGTAACGTAGATATTGTCGTATTACCTTTGGAATACACGCTGCGGTTTCCGACAAACGCGGGTAGGTGTATGAAGCAAACGAGTGCCCTTGCTGGTTTGTTTTCAGTGCTCCGTAAGGTATGACTGGTTCTTGAAGGCCTGATCCTGACTTAGACCGTTGTCTTATGGCTGGTTGAGGACTTGTTTGTGTTACGTATGATGACTTTGGCCTTTTATCATAATCATCCTTGGAAAGCCCTTCTCCCCATTCGCTATATTCAAGTCTTTCCTTTGAGCCCTCACTCATCATGACGGTCCCTGTAATAGAAGGTTGGAAGTAGTCCCTGTAGTCCTGGAGAGATGTAGCAGTGACTCTGTGCAAGTCCCATGGCAGTCCACACTGATCAACAGATTTACTTTTCGCTTCCAGGTGTGGATGGTATTCTGACGGATAACTCAGCAGGTCGGCCTTCACGTTTTTAACTTCGGGAAAGTAGGCTTCATAAGATCTCATTTTAACCGGATGCCCATTGTGCCTGGCCGGCTTGCTTGCCCTATAGTACCCTTCAGCCTCCTCGGCACTCAGGCTCCTTTCCTTGTACCGCTCTGAGATGCTACTTCTGGGGATCTCAGCTTCACAGCTGTAGTGGGAGAAGGTGAAGAAGCCATTTTCTTCTGGGTAGCTCTTTGAATGGTTGGAATGTCCCTGACGTGGGGTGGGTGGACTTTCTTTTCGAAGGGAATTTGAGCGAGTTACAGAGATATTGTCAAAGTCTTCCAGCAAGCCATTGATGGAGGAATCTTGTGGGGGTTTACTGCCTCTAACAATAGTCTAAGGAAGGAAAGAGAATAAACATATAAGTTAATAATATTCATTTAAATATTTAAAAAAAAAACACATCTCATCTCCTGAGCAATTAAGACTATTTTGCGATCTGTTGGTTTTTATTAGTGCAAAAGTTCATTTTCTAAATATCATCTGCTACTGAGCCCATTTAACACTGATTGCTATAGTAGCATGGAAGTTATAATCATGGACTTCCCTACATTCTCAGGCCTCCCTTTTGACATGACATTCTGGAAAATGTATCAAGTCTCTGAAAGAAAGGAGAAGTGGACAAGTTGCCTATAGCATCTTCTAGCTAACATTTATAAAGTACATTCTATAAAATTATAGACATAAGCTGACTGGTTGCTATGGGCAACTTCTTCACTTATCCATTCTTTATTGATACATCTCCAGTCCACCATAATGATCGCAGCCACGGTTCAGTACTGTGCGGTGCAGCCTACAGATGGAGCCATCTTCATCTTGGTCTTTAATAGGATGAGCCAGGCGCAGCAGAGAAGCCAAGATGAGCGTGGCTCCATCTGTAGCATACTTTTGGGCTTAGAACCCAGCGCTACAAAGATTGCCAGGACCAAACTAACATTTAGCATCAAGAAATGACTGGTAATGTAATTAATCAGACAGTCGCTGCCTTAGTGGTGGTGGTGCTTGCCCCATTAAGTCTGTAGAAGAGGCAGAAGTCCATTGTCTTTCTAACCTCATTGACAACGTAACTTTAATATTTTTAATCACAACCCATCTGTTGGAAACATTTAATTTTAACCACAGCCGACCCTAACCAATTTAATGCCCAAGACAAGATTTTGGCTGGTGCCCCCTAGCACCGGCACTAGTTCTGCCTCTGGCCCAGCGCCCCTCTCCCAGCCTAGCACGCATCACCACAAATAACAGCAGCAGCAATTAACAACCCAGAAGTAGAGCCGTGCTCAGAGTGTCCTAAGGATGCTCAGGCCGGCTCTGCAACAGCTCTGCAGGCTACCGTTCCAAGCACATTGCCAGCCAAATGCAGGTGACATGGGCACCACCCCTGTATTTACAGCCCTGCATATCCCATTACTGGCCAAACGCTAGCCATGATGAAAAACTGCCCAAGGACATAATAATAATATAATAATGTTATGTATATAGCACTCTTTCTCCAATAGGACGCAAGGCACCTAACAGTATGAACATAATACAGGGCCTTATTTAGCATCACACGCTGGTGAGATGCGATCGCATCTGCCCGCTTTATTGCCCAGTGTGCACGTGCAGGGACCATTCTGCGCTTGCGCGGGCAGGCCAATGCAATCCCATCGCATTGATGTAAACACCTCTGCCTGATTGACAGGCAGAGGCATTTGCGGGGTGGCGACATGATGTTGCGGGGGCTAAAATGGGGACGGGTCGACGCCATTTTCGAGGCGGATGCGTGACAACACATGTGGCTGCTGCGACGGAATGAATACCTTTGCAGCCAGGCTGCGGAGGTAGACGGGCTTCATTTATTCAGCGACCGCAATTGATGCTGGCTGCCATTAGCATGCTGGGCGGCTGTGCCCTGTGCAGGGTGGCACCAGCATGCGAGTGATAGCAGATGCAGTGTTGATATTTTAGTAAAACTGCAACTGTAGCTGAATAAGGCCCACAGTACAGAAACTATGAATACAAAAAAGCCATTTAGCTTTCCATGAAATACAGGGACCATGGAGATAATACCAAGGGAGTGGCAGCCATTTTAGGTCATCAGTTGCAAGGATTATTGATCGTAGCCATGTAGGATCCAGCTGATGCAGCCATTTAAGGTGCACTACAGGGGATTATAACAATGCCTGGAATTTATGACACACAATGGGAGAGACGGAAATATTAGGCGAGGGGCTTGCAAGTTCAACAGGACCATGCATTGTTTATTCTACACAAAGCACCAGGCGAGTAAGCCATGTTGGGTGCACAACATTGTACGAATAAGCAATACATGGAAGGACATAGCTGACAGCTGTTCCTAATGACATGGCAATACAGATAATTTTTTCAATTATATTGTATACAGAAGGAGAATCTCCTCTTAAGGTGTGTACACATGGTGAGATTTATCTTATTCTCAGGGTCTTACTTAAAAATAAAATAATTAGTGTCTCACATTTAGGGTCTCACATTTCCCCCACATGTTCTTCCCAGATGTGGTGCTGCTACAAGCCCTTCCATTCATATATGTGATTAGATTAGCACATTTTGGAGAGAACTATTTACACTTTGAAGATAAATTACTAGTGATAATATTAAAAAACCAAGGTCAATAAACATATTAGGGCGATGCAGTGTCCAACATATGACCATTTGTGAAGTGTATTCTGGGTGTCTTCATACTACACATGTGCTAGAACCAAGCGTACCTGTGTACAGGCGGTGCCGAGTCTCACCCATTTCTCTCACATCTACACTTGTGAGTTCAGTATATTATGCCGACATGCACCATTTCGACACTGACAAAATGTTGACATTATGATGTCAAGCGGGTTTTAGCGTAACCTAAACCCTGATTCTAATGTTGATATTTTCACTATGCCGACATGTCATAATTTAACAATGTTGACATTTTAAGCATGTTAACATAATAACATTTGATATTCTGGTGTCAACATTATAAATGTCAACATCTTGGCTGCATACCCCACTTGCCACTGAAGGGTAATAGTCATGTTGCACTTGCCGTTCTCAGATTACTCTAATTATTATTGTGCGTATGTGTATTACGCCTGTTTTCTGTAGTATCGCTTGTGCTTAATATAGGGCTGGTGCACATGCCCCCTGTGGCTACCAAACTAAGGGTATGGATGGGGGCTGTCCAGTCTCAGAGGAGCACACATTTCGGCAATATACTGTATGCACAGTATTTAGGTCCATGCATGCAATATGGGAACAATTAATGCATGCAACCCAGCCCCGTTACGGTGGGATTGTGTTCTCTAACAAGGACAATGTAGGCAATGTATTAGTATTACAGTAATTTGGGGCTGATTCAGAGTTGCACACTATTGCACAGCCGCAAGGAAGCGACTGTGCAATAGCGTATAGCTAATATGTAAATACAGCAGGAGGCGTCTGGTGTAAATAGACGCCTCCTGACTGTTTTCATGATCTGCTGGTGTCTCTCAAGATGTGCCATCGGATCACTCTGCATGACCATCGGGTTACTCAGATTTCCGTATCAGGTCGACAGCCGAGATCACTAAATCTGTGTTGCCAGACGCAGACACTAACCTCAGGACTCCTACACAACTGAGGAGACACACCTCCCTTTTGAGGAACGGACTCTGTTGCCGCCCCTTCCCAGCCCCAAAAACGCACTTAGTCAGTCCAGCAGGCTGGAGCTTAAGGGACACTGTGTGAGGACGTAGGACCCGTTCTGCACATGTGCAGTGTCCCCAGCATCAGCTTAGAGTACAAGTCTGAATTAGGCCCTTTGTCTGCTTAGATAGCTATATAAATTGTAGCAAAACAATTACAATGTAAACAAGTTGCATAAAGCCCTGATAGGCAACATATGTCCCGATGGTCTACACCCGCAACCCCTCCTCCTTCCTGACATTATGACTCATCTGGCCAAACATTTATTACATAATATTGTCAAAAGGCCAAGGGAGTTTTTAGAGAACTGGGAGGTCTGAGAGGCATTTTGGGATTAAGAGGACTTTTAAAAGGTTTTAGGGTGAGCGGTCATAGCCTGTTCTAAAGGCATATTGTCTAGAGATGAGCGCCTGAAATTTTTCGGGTTTTGTGTTTTGGTTTTGGGTTCGGTTCCGCGGCCGTGTTTTGGGTTCGACCGCGTTTTGGCAAAACCTCACCGAATTTTTTTTGTCGGATTCGGGTGTGTTTTGGATTCGGGTGTTTTTTTCAAAAAACCCTAAAAAACAGCTTAAATCATAGAATTTGGGGGTAATTTTGATCCCATATTATTATTAACCTCAAAAACCATAATTTCCACTCATTTTCAGTCTATTCTGAATACCTCACACCTCACAATATTATTTTTAGTCCTAAAATTTGCACCGAGGTCGCTGGATGACTAAGCTAAGCGACCCTAGTGGCCGACACAAACACCTGGCCCATCTAGGAGTGGCACTGCAGTGTCACGCAGGATGTCCCTTCCAAAAAACCCTCCCCAATCAGCACATGACGCAAAGAAAAAAAGAGGCGCAATGAGGTAGCTGTGTGAGTAAGATTAGCGACCCTAGTGGCCGACACAAACACCGGGCCCATTTAGGAGTGGCACTGCAGTGTCACGCAGGATGTCCCTTCCAAAAAACCCTCCCCAATCAGCACATGACGCAAAGAAAAAAAGAGGCGCAATGAGGTAGCTGTGTGAGTAAGATTAGCGACCCTAGTGGCCGACACAAACACCGGGCCCATTTAGGAGTGGCACTGCAGTGTCACGCAGGATGTCCCTTCCAAAAAACCCTCCCCAATCAGCACATATAGACATATAGCTAATATAGACTGGTTGATAAAGAGATGTCGTAGTATGTATGTATAAAGAAGAAAGAAAAAAAAAACACGGTTAGGTGGTATACAATTATGGACGGACTGCCGAGTGCCGACACAGAGGTAGCCACAGCCGTGAACTACCGTACTGTACTGTGTCTGCTGCTAATATAGACTGGTTGATAAAGAGATGTCGTAGTATGTATGTATAAAGAAGAAAGAAAAAAAAACCACGGTTAGGTGGTATACAATTATGGACGGACTGCCGAGTGCCGACACAGAGGTAGCTACAGCCGTGAACTACCGTACTGTGTCTGCTGCGACTGGATGATAAATAATGATATAAAAAATATATATATATCACTACTGCAGCCGGACAGGTATATATATTATATAATGACGGACCTGCTGGACACTGTCTGTCAGCAGAATGAGTTTTTTATAGAATAAAAAAAAAAACACCACACAAGTGAAGTCACACGACGAGTGTTTAACTTTTTCAGGCAATCACAATATAGTATACTACTAACTATACTGGTGGTCAGTGTGGTCAGGTCACTGGTCAGTCACACTGGCAGTGGCACTCCTGCAGCAAAAGTGTGCACTGTTTAATTAATTTTAATATAATATGTACTCCTGGCTCCTGCTATAACCTATAACTGGCACTGCAGTGCTCCCCAGTCTCCCCCACAATTATAAGCTGTGTGAGCTGAGCACAGTCAGATATATAATATATACATAGATGATGCAGCACACTGGGCTGAGCAGTGCACACAGATATGGTATATGACTGTCTTGTACTCCTGGCTCCTGCTATAACCTATAACTGGCACTGCAGTGCTCCCCAGTCTCCCCCACAATTATAAGCTGTGTGAGCTGAGCACAGTCAGATATATAATATATACATAGATGATGCAGCACACTGGGCTGAGCAGTGCACACAGATATGGTATGTGACTGAGTCACTGTGTGTATCGTTTTTTTCAGGCAGAGAACGGATATATTAAATAAAACTGCACTGTCTGGTGGTCACTGTGGTCAGTCACTAGTAAACTCTGCACTCTCTTCTACAGTACTCCTAAGCTCCAGTAAATCAGGTCAATCTCTCTCTCTCTCTCTCTCCTAATCTAAATCACTGTACTCCCTAACAGCTGCTCCCCGTCCCCAATCCTCCCCACAATTATAACTAAGTCACTCAGTCTTTACTCTTTTCTACTATAACGGAGAGGACGCCAGCCACGTCCTCTCCCTATCAATCTCAATGCACGTGTGAAAATGGCGGCGACGCGCGGCTCCTTATATAGAATCCGAGTCTCGCGAGAATCCGACAGCGTCATGATGACGTTCGGGCGCGCTCGGGTTAACCGAGCAAGGCGGGAAGATCCGAGTCGCTCGGACCCGTGAAAAAAAACATGAAGTTCGTGCGGGTTCGGATTCAGAGAAACCGAACCCGCTCATCTCTAATATTGTCTCTCTATCTTTGATAAACTTAGAACTAAAGGGCCCCACACATTGGCCGAGGTGCCCGATGGCCGATGGGTGATCCGGCGGTGGGGGGGGGGGGGCGGGGTGACGGGGGGCAGTGAAGTTTCTTCACTCCGCCCTTCACCCGGCCCCACAGCCCTGCATGCTAATATGGACAAGATTGTCCATATTGGCTTGCATGCATAAACAAGATGACACCAACGATGAACGAGTGCAGGGCTGCGCATCGTTCAACGTTGGTGCCTACACACTGAGCGATATAAACGATATCTCGTTAATTAGTGAACGAGATCGTTCATATTGCTCACTGTAATCCTCAAGTGTGTAGGGCCCTTTAGATTAAGGGTAATGGGGGTGATTCAGAGTTGATCGTAGCTGTGCTAAATTTAGCACAGCTACGATCAGGCTCACTGACATGTGGGGGGGACGCCCAGCACAGGGCTAGCCCGCCCCGCATGTCAGTCCCTGCCCCGTCGCAGAAGTACAAAAGCATCGCACAGCGACGATGCTTTTGTACTTCACGAGTAGCGCCCGGCAAGTGCAGCTCCTGCGTGCTGTCCGGGAGCTACTCATCACTGCCCGGGTCGCAGCGGCTGCGTGTGACGTCACGCAGCCACCGCGGACCGCACCAGGAAAGGTCTGGCCACGCCTGCGTTGGCCGGACCGCGCCCCTTAAACGGTGGTTTAACGACGCCGCCCAGCCCCGCCCAGCGACCGCCTCTGCCTGTCAATCAGGCAGAGGCGATCACTAGCTAAAGACAGCCATCGGCTGTCTGGCATGCGCCGGCGCACTGCGGCACCGGCGCATGCGCAGTTCAGGTCTGATCGCTGCTGTGCGAACACGCACAGCACCGATCAGGTCTGAATTAGCCCCATTATGCGATCCTTTTGCAGGGTGGAGGACCATGCGTGTGACCCTTGTAGTGCAGCAGATTGGCCACCGCTGGCATAGACCCACTTTGATTCTCGGGGCAATGTACAGCACCTTTTCTTATTTTGTATGACATACAGTACAAGTAAAAAGTTATTATAGACGAGCACTGAAATCTACAGAGGTAAATCATGTAGCATTTATAAAGCTGATATAAACACATAAAGTGTACAGCTGTAATGAGCATAGCTGGAAGTTTAAGGAGATGATGTAGCGTTGGAAGTCGGGCGTACAAGAACAGTGTACGGACAAAATGTGTATATGTTTCCATATGTAGTGATGTATGCATCCTAATATTTGACAGTAGTTGCGCACCAGTTACAGATGTGTCCTCCTACATCCTTGCTGCAGTCACGTTAATCTATCCTTCTAGTCACGCCATGACATTGCGTGACTCGGTAGCGCCGAACATCTTTATGTGCAACTTTTTCCATTTAAATGTTTCTAAATCGAATTGCTATGCCAACAGGACGCACAAGCAGCTTATACTGATTACAGTGATATGTGGCATGCCTATATTATGTAAGTGTCTGTGTCACTGACCTGGTTGGAAGTAGTTGAGAACGCGGGGGTTCTTCCGATGGTCGGGAAGAGGAACTGCAGCTGGGCCGGAGTAGGGACGGACGGATATAGGTCTTCCTCATGCAGAACTACTTGGCAATTATAATTCGTGTATAACGCTAAAGAACTTGATGTGACAAAGGTTTGGGATTGATGCTGAAGCACACAGAAGAATGAAGAACTTGTGAGCGATGCTGAAGAAATCGATGTGACAGGATTTGGGAGCGATGTTGAAGCACACTGAAGAAATGAAGAAATTGTGAGCGATGCTGAAGAAATCGAGGTGAGAAGATTTGGGAGCGATATTGAAGCACACTGAAGAAATGAAGAACTTGTGAGCGATGCTGAAGAAATCGATGTGAGAAGATTTGGGAGCGATGTTGAAGCACACTGAAGAAATGAAGAACTTGTGAGCGATGCTGAAGAAATCGATGTGAGAAGATTTGGGAGCGATGTTGAAGCACACTGAAGAAATGAAGAACTTGTGAGCGATGCTGAAGAAATCGATGTGACAAGATTTGGGAGCGATGTTGAAGCACACAGAAGAATGAAAAACTTGTGAACGATGCTGAAGACTGAAAGACTAAAGTTTGTTCAACCCACAAGACATGCTGAATACTGTGAATACTGGGGACTATGCTTGCAGGAAGACACCTTGGATGCAGGAGGCGCTGGAGTATAGCCACAGGAAGACACGCTGCTACCAGGAGCACTGGCGGTCGTTACAGTAGAGAGACGATACTCAGGCACCGGACACAGACGAGCGTCCGCTTTTGAACTTCCCGCTTCACCCTGATTGGCGGAGAGGGGAGCAAGTGACGTCACCCGCTCACAACACCTATGTCGACGCCAGGTGCAATGGCGGTGCCCACGCTCCGGAGGACCGCCGGGAGCAGCGCCAGCCAGACGCCGGGACCCGGAACCCACCGGAGGTCGGAGCCGCCAGGAGAGCCAGCGAACACGCAGGGCTAAGCGTGGTGGCCGCGATCCCCGATGTGTGACAGTACCCCCTCCTTTAGGAGTGGCCCCCGGACACTTTCCTGGCTTTGTTGGATGCTTGGAGTGGAAGATCCAAACTAGTCGTGGAGCAATGACTTCAGAAGCTTTTACCCAACTTCTTTCTTCAGGACCATAGCCTTTCCACTCTACTAAATATTGAAGATTCTTGTGATAGTAACGAGAGTCAAGAATCGTTTTGATCTCAAATTCTGTTCCAACCTCGGTCTCTACCGAGACTGGACTAGGGGACTCTGAATGAAAACGATTTAGGATGAGAGGTTGTAGGAGAGAAACATGGAAGGAATTTGGTATCCGAAGGTGTGGGGGCAAACCCAACTTGCAAACTACAGGATTTAGGACTTGCAAGACTGGATAAGGACCGATGAACCTCGGAGCAAATTTCATAGTGGGTACCCTGAGATCGAGATTACGGGTGGAAAGCCATACCCTGTCGCCGACTTTATATTGAGGAGCTGCCCATCGTATTTTATCCGCAAAGAATTTGTATCGAGCAGAGATCTTCTTGAGGTTAGCATGAACCTTACTCCAGACTTGACTGAAGTGTTGTAGGGTGGAAGCAACTGCAGGAACATCCTCTGAAGGAAGGAGTGGTAACTCTGGAATTCGTGGATGGAATCCATAGTTGATAAAAAATGGAGACTCGCCAGAGGAAGAGTGATACAGATGATTATGGGCAAACTCGGCCCAGGGTAAAAGTTCCACCCAGTTGTCTTGTGAGGGAGAAAGATAAATGCGGAGAAAAGTCTCTAAATCCTGGTTGACTCGTTCGGTTTGTCCATTGGTCTGTGGATGGTAGGCTGATGAGAACTTGAGTTTTATTTGTAAGGCAGAACAGAGAGCCCACCAGAATCTTGCAGTAAATTGTACTCCCCGGTCAGAGACTATTTCCTGTGGTAACCCATGTAAACGAAAGTGTTCTTGGATGAATAGTAAAGCCAACTTGGGAGCCGTTGGAAGACCTGTCAACGGAACAAAATGTGCCATCTTTGAAAAACGATCCACAATTACCCAAATGGTATTACAACCCTTGGAAAGGGGCAAGTCGGTGATGAAGTCCATGGAAATATGGGTCCAGGGTTTACCAGGAATGGACAAAGGACGAAGCAATCCGACTGGAGGCAAACGAGGAATTTTATGTTGGGTACATTGTGGACAAGAATTAACATAGTCCTGTATATCTCTCCTCATAGTGTCCCACCAATAAGATCTTCGTAGGAATTCAAACATCTTTTGAGCACCCGGGTGACCGGAGAACTTGGAAACATGGGCCCATTGAAGCAATCTTGGTCGGAACTCAGCTGGCACGGACATTCTCCCAGGAGGAGGATCTAGGGACGTTGGAGCTGCGGAAATGGAGACTGGACTGAGAATTAAACTTTTCTCTAAAGAATTCTCTTCATCCGAGGCAGACAAAGAACGGAACGAGACAGAGCGTCAGCTTTAGCATTAAGGGATCCAGCCCGGTACTTAATGACAAATGAAAACAGAGTGAAGAAGAGCGCCCATCTGGCCTGACGGGTTTCAGACATTGGGCGGTTTTGATGTATAATAAATTCTTGTGATCGGTGTAGATAGTAATTAGATGCTTAGCACCTTCCAATAAATATCTCCATTCCTCCAAAGCAGATTTAATTGCCAAGAGCTCTTGATCTCCTATTGTGTAATTCCGTTCCGCAGGAGAAAATTTTTGAGAGTGGAAACCGCATGGATGCAATTTCCCATCAGAAGAATGCTGAGAAAGAACGGCCCCAACTCCAACCGAAGAGGCATCGACTTCCAGGAAAAACGGTTCCTTGAAATTTGGCTGTTGGAGTACCGGGGCAGACATGAAGGCTAATTTCAGGTGGGCAAACGCTTCTATAGCTTCGGAGGACCATAGACTTGGATCGGAACCCTTTTTGGTCAATGAAGTAATGGGAGCAACAATGGTGGAAAATCCCTTAATAAACTTCCTATAGTAGTTAGCAAAGCCCAGGAACCTTTGTACTGCTTTCAAGGAGAGAGGCCGAGTCCAGTCCCGGATGGCTGTGAGTTTCTCCGGATCCATACGAAGCTCCGTGCCCGAGATGATGTAACCGAGAAATGGAATTGAAGGAACCTCAAAGGTACATTTGGAAATTTTGCCGTAGAGATGATTCCTACGTAGTCGGCGTAGAACCTCCTTAACCTGTATCCTGTGCTCCGCAAGATTCTTGGAAAATATCAGAATGTCATCCATGTGCACTACTACACTTTGGTATAACAGATCACGAAAAATTTCATTTACAAATCCTTGGAACACAGCAGGAGCATTACTGAGCCCGAACGGCATCACCAGGTATTCGTAATGCCCGTCCCTGGTATTAAAGGCGGTTTTCCATTCGTCCCCCTGTCGGATGCGAATAAGGTTATAGGCTCCTCTCAAGTCAAGCTTTGTAAAGATGCAGGCTCCTCGTACTTTATCGAACAACTCCGTGATGAGCGGCAAGGGAAATCTATTCTTGATAGTGATATCGTTCAATCCACGGTAATCTATGCACGATCTTAGACCCCCATCTTTTTTTTTCACGAAAAAGAAACCTGCTCCAGCCGGGGAGGTAGCAGGGCGAATGAACCCTTTCTGAAGATTGATTTAATATAATCTGACATTGCCTGGGTCTCAGGTAAAGACAGGGGATACGTGCGTCCTCGGGGTGGCATCTTCCCTGGAATAAGCTCAATGGGACAATCCCACGGTCTACGGGGAGGTAACCGGTCGGCTGCCTGCTCAGAGAATACATCCGTAAACTCACGATAGGCCTATGGAATGAGGTCCTTATCTGATCCGGAAGATGCACGGAGTGGAATAACAGATGTGAGACAACTAGAATGACAGTAAGAACTCCAAGATAATATTTGAGACGACTTCCAATCAATTTGGGGATTATGGGTTTTGAGACAAGGCAAGCCAAGGACGAGATCATGTGGCATCTCCGGAATCACTCTAAATTCTAAAAACTCTTGATGTAAGGCCCCGACTTGCAACTTGATTGGCTCCGTGTGACTTGTAATAAGACCACCAGATATTTTGGTACCGTTGATGGCAGTCAACATCATTGGTCGTTTGACAGACTGCAATTTCAAACCCAAACTCAGAGCACAAGAACGAGAAATAAAGTTTCCTGCAGCCCCAGAGTCTAACAGGGCATACCGGGGTTTGGAAGTCAGCTCGGAGAACAGGGACACAGAGAGTAGACAATCCACAATTGGAGAAGATTTGGACGTGACTCCCAACTTGACTCCTCCGGAACAAGCTAGGCCTGCCCATTTCCCGGGCGAAATTTACAAAATTTTATGAAATGATCTGCAGCTCCACAATAAAGGCAGAGTTTACTGTCACGTCTGCGTTGTCGTTCTTCCGGAGACAGTCGGGACCAGTTAATTTGCATAGGTTCATCCAGAGCAGGTAATGCCACTGCCCTAGGAGGAGGAAGCCGAGACTTTGACCGATCCGACTGACTACGTTCTCCTCCACGCTCCTGGATGCGAAGATCCACCTTGACACAGAGCGAGATCAATTCTTCCAGTGGATACGGCAAATCCCTAGTGACCAGCTCATCCTTCAGGCGATCAGAGAGCCCGTTCCAAAAGGCGGCCCGGAGAGCATCGTTGTTCCAACGTAATTCCGAGGCAATGGTCTGGAATTGAACAACGTACTGTCCCACGGAGCGGGAGCCTTGTCGAACTTGAAGCAAATCTGAAGAGGCAGCGGTAGCCCTACCGGGCTCATCAAAAATTCTCCGGAAGGACGCGATGAAGTTAGCGTAATTGGAGACCAACGGATCCAACCGTTCCCATAATGGAGACACCCAAACCAATGCTGCACCTTCGAGCAAGGAAATTATATAGGCCACTTTAGACCGATCCGTGGGAAAATCATATGAAAGAAGTTCAAAGTGCACCTCACACTGATTTAGAAAACCGCTGCAATTTTTAGGATTCCCATTGTAGCGGGAGGGAGTAGGAAGCTGAAGACCCGGCCTGATTACAGCTGAGGATTGAACATTACTAGAAGCAACTACTGGAGCAGATACCGGAGCAGGAGCCGGAACTACAGAAGCCAAAGTAGCTTGAATTTGATCCAGACGACCAGATAATTCCTGAAGATACTGCATCACTTGACCCTGTGCTGCCTCATGACTCTGAACTCGGGAGGCCAAATTTTGAAAAGCGATTGACTCTGCGTTGCGATCCCCCGGGTCCATTAGGCCTGAGTATACTGTCACTGACCTGGTTGGAAGTAGTTGAGAACTCGGGGGTTCTTCCGATGGTCGGGAAGAGGAACTGCAGCTGGGCCGGAGTAGGGACGGATGGATATAGGTCTTTCTCATGCAGAACTACTTGGCAATTATAATTCGTGTATAACGCTAAAGAACTTGAGGTGACAAAGGTTTGGGAGCGATGCTGAAGCACACAGAAGAATGAAGAACTTGCGAGCGATGCTGAAGAAATCGGTGTGACAGGATTTGGGAGCGATGTTGAAGCACACTGAAGAAATGAAGAACTTGTGAGCGATGCTGAAGAAATCGAGGTGAGAAGATTTGGGAGCGATGTTGAAGCACACTGAAGAAATGAAGAACTTGTGAGCGATGCTGAAGAAATCGATGTGAGAAGATTTGGGAGCGATGTTGAAGCACACTGAAGAAATGAAGAACTTGTGAGCGATGCTGAAGAAATCAATGTGAGAAGATTTGGGAGCGATGTTGAAGCACACAGAAGAATGAAGAACTTGTGAGCGATGCTGAAGACTGAAAGACTAAAGTTTGTTCAACCCACAAGACATGCTGAATACTGTGAACACTGGGGACTATGCTTGCAGGCAGACACCTTGGATGCAGGAGGCGCTGGAGTATAGCCACAGGAAAACACGCTGCTACCAGGAGCACTGGCGTTCGTTACAGTAGAGAGACGATACTCAGGCACCGGACACAGACGAGCGTCCGCTTTTGAACTTCCCGCTTCACCCTGATTGGCGGAGAGGGGAGCAAGTGACGTCACCCGCTCACAACACCTATGTGGACGCCAGGCGCAATGGCGGCGCCCACATTCCGGAGGACCGCCGGGAGCAGCGCCAGCCAGACGCCGGAACCCACCGGAGGTCGGAGCCGCTAGGAGAGCCAGCGAACACGCAGGGGTAAGCGTGGTGGCCGCAATCCCCGATGTGTGACAGTCTGTGCCTGTATCTGCATACTAAATGCTACGTGACAGTATTTTCCTAGAAATCACTGTAACATAGCATTTCACATGCAGATACAGCCACAGTCACACACAGAATATAGGCACGCCACATATCATTTTAATCAGCATAAACTGCTTGTGTGTCCTAGCCACATAGCGATGCGAATAAGACTCATTGTTGGCAAAAACAAATGCCGGACATTAGCAGAGCTGCCCGGGAACTGCCGGCTGACTCATGTCAGGCATCTCCTGCTGCATGACGTTCTGAGGCGAGATGTATGAGGACGCATCAGTAAATGTACTACAAGTCATCAGGACAATTAAAATGCTAATGTAAATAAGATGATGATAATAATAATATTAATAATAATAATAATAATAATACTTTAAAAGAAGAGATTTCAATAACATGTTTTTAAATATGACTTCTAACGAATTCTAAACATTTTAAATGTAACCACTGACATAAAACGCAGTGTATTTAAATGAAGAGGGATAATCGTGTTTGTTGCTTATTTAATTCCTCCTGCTTCCTGTGCACTTCCTAGGGTGTTGCCGGGCAGCCCTGACAGCAGCCATATTTCATGGTGTGCCAGTGCAGGCCTGTCCTCTAGTGATAAGCTATAATGGATCTAGCTGTGAAAACAGCTGTCTGCTTCCCACAGAAGATGAGAAACTGCATCACTTCCCACACACTGAATTAACTCTGACAATAATGAAGTAGGTAATTATCAGTTTGCCCTTATAAGCCCTTACATGTAATGTTTCTCAAATCCCAACTATATACATTTTACAGGGTATAGAAAAACATCTGTTATTATTTTATTATTATTATTATTATCATCATCATCATCATTAAAACGGATGCATTCGGTAACAGGCAAATAGACAACAAAGGGTAGGATATCTGGGCTCGGACGTATGTGTTCACACCATATAACCGCTGCTGCTAGTGAAGATACAGGTATACTCCAAATACCTCTTTACGTTTTCAATAAAGAAAAACTGTATATAGTTATAAAGGTTGGTTATCTTCTAGCACAAAATCGGTAATACATTCAATACCATACACGTATTTATAGCAAATTCAAGCATGGTTCGTAGACTTAGTCCACAATATATTCAATTGTCCTAATTCCAGTATATATACACTTAGACAACACATTACATTAAAAGGGCTGAATTAGAATTGGAGTAAAGGGAAAAAAAATAAAAATAAATAAAAATAATAATTAAGGCACAATAATAACTCCCATATGGGTCAGAATACGCTTAAGTAGTGTTTTACTTCTTACCCCTAAAATTGGGTTTGTGCTTTATTTTTATTTTTAATGGTGATTAGGTCATATCTGTCTTTGTGGATGGGGGGGGGATTTCCCCAATAATTGCTTGCTTAGTTATTAGGAAGTATCCTGACTATATTAAAAGTCTTAGAAAAGGAGTGGAAAGAAAAGTGGAAAAGCAAGGACTTTTAAGATACTCAAGATACTCATTTCCTAATAAGTGAACAAGTATTGGGGAAAATCCCCCCGATCCACAAGGACAGATATCAACTAATCACCATTAAAAATAAAAATAACAATCCCAATTTTAGGTACCGGATGTACGTCGGCTGCCATACTAACCTGGTGCAGCTAGTGACAGATTGTCAGATAATGTGCTTGTCACCGATGCCTGGCATTACTTCAATGCTGTCCTATGTACGGTATCCGGACTCTGGGTCTACACCACTTAGGTCGACACCCATTAGGTCGACACCCATTGGTCAACAGTGAATAGGTCAACATTAGAAATAGGTTGACCCGACCAATAGGTCGACATGAACAAGATCGACATGCAAAAAGGTCGACATGAGTTTTTCACATTTATTTTTATTTTTTTAACTTTTTCATACTTTACGATCCACGTGGACTACAATTGGGAACGGTAACTTGCCTTGACCGAGTCATGCGAGGGGACACGGTGCACTAATTGGGGTTCCCGGTCACTTTACGAAGAAAATTACACAAAAAACATGAAAAACTCATGTTGACCTTTTTTCATGTCGATCTAATAGCCGTGTCGACCTAGCTATTGTTGACCAATAGGTGTCGACCTAATGGGTGTCAACCTAGACACTGTCAACCCTGAGGCCAATACCCCTATGTACTCTACCAATTATTTGAATTGTGAGTCCCAGTGCTCCCCACTGTCTATCTTTCCTGCACCTATGCCATTAATCCTGTCTCTGCAGGATAGATTTTATTCATCGCTTTCTCAAATATTGGAACTTGTGAAATTACCAATGTTCCTGTCTCTACCTTGACCATCTGACTTTCTATGTGCTTACCGCAAACCACCAAGAGAGGGGAAGCAGTTAGCTTCCTGACGAACGGGAGCCCCGCGATCAATATACCGACGCTGGGATCCCGATGGAGAACAGAAACCCGGCGTCACTATACCGACCCCAAACAGGATGCTGGCATCAAAATACCGACAGCTGGCATCCCGGCCATCCTGTGAGCGGGACGCACTACTGTCCTGACACGGGGGTGGGGTGGTTGGAGGTTACGTTTAGGCTGCAGAAGACGGATTAGGGGTGGGATGCAGCGCCCGGAAAGGTTAGGGTTAGGTACCAGGGAGGGTGGGTTAGGGTTATGCACATAGAAGGGGAGGTTAGGGTTAGGCCCCACCCAGGAGGGTTAGGGGGCTTCCTGGGGGGCTGTCGGGGATTTTAATGGACGGGATGCCGCTGTCGGTATACTGACCACCGGCATCCCGTCTATCGGCAAATCATACTGATCCCCGAGAGACGCTAGCTGCACATGTACATTACAGAATAATAATACAGTATATCAGAGACAACCTTGGTACTAGTAGTCCAAACATTTAAATCCCAGTTTACCATTATAAATTATTTTTTGGATGAGCTACTGGGAGCTATATCAATGGGGTTCACTACGGCTGGCCGGCGGTCGGGCTCCCGGCGACCAGCATCCCGGCGCCGGGAGCCCGACCGCCGGCTTACCGACAGCTTGGCGAGCGCAAATGAGCCCCTTGCGGGCTCGCTGCGCTCGCCACGCTACGGGCACGGTGGCGCGCTACGCGCGCCACACTATTTTATTCTTCCTCTATGGGGGTCGTGGACCCCCACGAGGGAAAATAATTGTCGGTATTCCGGCTGTCGGGCTCCCGGCGCCGGTATACTGAGCGCCGGGAGCCCGACCGCCGGCAAACAGAAGACCACCCATATCAATGGTTCCCTCTGTATCCTCTACAGTTTGCCCAGTTCTTCCGATCCGGAACCTAGTATTAAGCTAGTGTACCTGAAAATGCTAGGGCCTTTGCAATATTGTGCTTTTTTGGCTTAATTCCACCTCAGTTTTCAGCAGTGCCCTCCAACCTATGGAACAGAGCCATTCAAGGTGGGACTGATCCTGACCTTAGTCAATGGACATGGGTGGTAATTCCAAGTTGATCGCAGCAGGAATTTTTTTGGCAGTTGGGCAAAATCATGTGCAGTGCAGGGGGAGGCAGATGTAACATGTGCAGAGAGAGATAGATTTGGGTGTGGTGAGTTCAATCTGCAATCTAAATTGCAGTGTAAAAATTAAGCAGCCAGTATTTACCCTGCACAGAAACAAAATAACACACCCAAATCTAACTCTCTCTGCAAATGTTGTATCTGCCCCCCCCCCCCCTGCAGTGCACATGGTTTAGCCCAACTGCTAAAAAAAATTCTGCTGCGATCAACTTGGAATTACCCCCATTATTTTTAATGACAAGATACACTACTGAATATTTTTGTATAATTTTACACAAGCATTTGGTAAACTGACGATCCGCACAAATTTATTACAGCAGAATAAATCTTTCCATCCTATGCCAAGGATCATGCTTTGTTGTTGAATACACTATTGCGTTTCATCAACAGTTGGGGGCTAATGGATGGAATTTAGCAACTGGGAACACAGAAATAAAATTAAACTGAGTATTAACAGACAGACACAGGGGTGTATTCAATAACTGTCGGAAGCTGCCGTCTTGTCGGAAAGACGGCAGCTTTCGACAGAAATAGGTCGGAAGGGGTTCCGACCTATTCAATAGGGTCTGATTTATCCTGATAAGTTGGGAATTCCCGACTTGTCAGAAAACAAGTGGATCAGCGGAATAGCCGCCGATCCACGTGCTTCTGTCGGAAATGGGGCCAAATCCGTCAGGTTTTGGCCCCCTTTCCGACAAACTCAATCCGACTTGTTTTCAAGTTGGATTGAGGTGAGGAGACAAGCAGGCACCTCTCTCCCTGCAGCGCCTCCCCAGACATGTGCCCCCGCAGCCAGCTCCAGCCGCCGATCTCTGCTCCCCCCGCGGCCCAGCTTACCCCTGCCGGCGCCATCTGCACCCCTGGCCGCTGCTGTCAGCGCATCCGCAGCCGCTGACAGCAGTGGCAGGACAGGACCCTGTGTACGGCCAGATCCGACAGTCGGATTTGGTCGTCCATTGAATAGGGGTTGTCGGATCTATTTCGACAACTGCATGTCGGAATGGATCCGACTCCTACTGACAATACCCCACAGAGGGAAAAGGGCTCTGATCACAAGCTTACAATCTAAAGGGAAATAGGTGTTTGATTAGGTGCTACATATTGTATATTGGTCCAGCTAGATTGGAAGGTTAATAAGTGCTTAGAGCAGTGGTTCCCAAATTTTTATGAATCACGGCGCCCTAGAGTATCAGAATTTTTTTTACGGCATCCCATGGCCAAAAGTTACAGAGAAATTCCCCCCAAAAATGATAACATTAAATAAGTTGTGCTTATATGTAGGGTGGCCAATCCTATTTCAGGATATGTCGGGCAGCGTTGAGCGTCCTTAGGATGCTCAGATGCTGGCCGGCTCCCCCTGCTTACCTCCCCCATCTCTGGCGGTGAGGTCCGGCGGCTGCGCAGTGTGACCTCTGACTTCATGTCACGCTGTGCAGCTGCAGTACCTCACCGCCGCACTGCCCACCCAGCCGCTAGAATGCGACGGAAGTGTTCCACCCACCCTTCCGGTCAGATTGCTGTGAGTTATCTGGCCTGGGGGGGTGGGACACTTTGAAATGCAGCCAATCCCTGGTATCTCGGGATGGAACATTTTTCAAGCCCGATTCCCAGGATTGAAAAAATGGCCTGGGATTGGCCACCCTACTTATATGTCATCCTTAGGCTCTGCTTCTATTTGTCCACATGTTTTATGACTGAAAGCCACAAGCAGTGCTTTTGCCTATTACGCTGACCATAAATAATTTGAATTGGTCCTGGACCACCAAACCAGGGCACCCATGCAAGTACCCCAAGGCACCAAGGGTGCCGCAGCACCCAGTTTGGGAGCCACTGGCTTAGTGGGTTATTGATTCAGGCATAGGGGTCAGTTTAATTTCCCGGAATTTACTCACAGGTGCTACATTCCGCCACTTATAGTACCGCCGGACTCATGGATTTATGTTCACAGCCACATACAGTGGGGTTTGAAAGTTTGGGCACCCCAGGCAAAAATTCATTTTAATGTGCAAAAAGAAGCCAAGGAAAGATGGAAAAATCTGCAAAAGGCAGCAAACTACAGATTAGACATTCTTATAACATGTCAAAAAAAGTTTGATTTTATTTCCATCATTTACACTTTCAAAAGAACAGAAAACAAAAAATGGCATCTGCAAAAGTTTGGGCACCCTGCAGAGTTAATACCTTGTACTGCCCGCTTTGGCAAGTATCACAGCTTGTAAACACTTTTTGTAGCCAGCCAAGAGTCTTTCAATTCTTGTTTGAGGTATCTTCGCCCATTCTTCCTTACAAAAGTCTTCCAGTTCTTTGAGATTCCTGGGCTGTCTGTGACACACTGCTCTTTTAAGGTCTATCCATAGATTTTCAATTATGTTGAGGTCAGGAGATTGTGAAGGCCATTGCATAACCTTCAGTTTACGCCTCTTGATGTAATCCACCATGGATTTTGAGGTGTGTTTAGGATCATTATCCATTTGTAGAAGCCAGCCTCTCTTTAACTTCAGCTTTTTCACAGATGGCATCAAGTTAGCGTCCAAAATTTGCTGGAATCTTATTGAATCCATTTTTCCTTCTACTCGTGAAATGTTCCCTGTGCCACTGGCTGCAATACAACCCCAAGGCATGATTGATCCACCCCCATGCTTAACAGTTGGACAGAGGTTCTTTTAATTAAATTCTGTGCCCTTCCTTCTCCAAACGTACCTTTGCTCATTCCGGCCAAAAAGTTCTATTTTAACCTCATCGGTCCACAGAACTTTATTAGAAAATGCATCAGGCTTGTCTATATGTTCATTTGCAAACTTCAAACGCTGATTTTTGTGGTGAGGACGTAGAAGAGGTTTTCTTCTGATGACTCTTCCATGAAGACCATATTTGTACAAGTATCTCTTTATAGTGGAATAGTGTACCACAACTCCAGTGTCTGCCAGATCTTCCTGGAGGGATCGCGCAGTCAAACGTGGATTTTGACTTGCTTTTCTCACAATCCTGCGAGCTGTTCTATCTGATATTTTTCTTGGTCTTCCAGATCTTGCTTTAACTTCCACTGTTCCTGATGACTGCCATTTCTTAATTACATTCCAAACAGAGGATATAGGCATCTGATAACGCTTTGCTATCTTCTTATAGCCTTTTCCTGCTTTGTGAGCGTCAACTATTCTCAGTTTCAGTATTCTACACAACTGCTTAGAGGAACCCATGGTGCTGATTGTTTTTGCAAGGTCAGATGAGTCTGGGCTTTTAAAACCTTTGACATTGACATCACCTGGTCTTTCCAGACGATGATTGAGAACAATCCATGACACTGCCAGGTCTCAGCTGTCCAAAGGGTGCAGTACAAGGTATTAACTCTGCAGGGTGCCCAAACTTTTGCAGACACCATTTTTTGTTTTCTGTTCTTTTGAAAGTGTAAATGATGGAAATAAAATCAAACTTTTTTTGACATGTTATAAGAATGTCTAATCTGTAATTTGATGCCTTTTGGAGATTTTTCCATCTTTCCTTGGCTTCTTTTTGCACATTAAAATTAATTTTTGCCTGGGGTGCCCAAACTTTCAATCCCCACTGTAGGGCTGCATACAAAAATCCACAAATCTGTGGCAAAATCAGGCTACGTGGGACATCAGTTCTAATGACACTGCCGTGGGAATGGAAACTCACCTGTCTCTCATGTGCGAGGGTGAGTTTATTGCATTGTGCCTTGGTTGTCTTGGAAATACATTGGCTTGAAGTACACAATCAATTTTAAACAAAAGATTTATCATTTTATTCAGAAAACTGCAAATGACTGTATAAAACACAAGCAAGTTCTATTTGTTCAACTTATTATTATTATTAATAATAAACTTTATTAATAGGACAACACAAGTGGTTCGCAGCACCGTACAACAGGCAAATAGTAAGATAGCACAAGGTAAAACAGTACAAAAAGGTAAAAAGTAAACCATACCTCCCAACACTGGGAGAGGGAATAGAAGGATTCGCTGGAGCAGACAAACCGCGTCCGGCCAAATGTGGGGTGTGGCATATAGGAAATGGGGAGTGGCTTTGTGGGAGTGCCACCATCACAGGCAATGTCCCCATTTTCCGTCACTGTATAGGCATGCCCAGCGCTCTGCCGGCATGCCCCCAGTCTCTCTGATAGGCAGAGCAGTGACTGTCAGGAGGCTCTCAACTGCCCCCCCCCCCCCGCCCTCACCGCGGGACACTGCGGCCCGCGGGTGGGACACTGCGGCCCGCGGGTGGGACAGTGGAACAGTCCCAAAAAAACGGGACTGTCCCGTGAAAATCGGGACAGTTGGGAGGTATGGTACAATGCAGCAAACAAATAATGAGTTAAACTACAACTCTCAACACAGCTAATGAAGCAAGGTGTGCTGAAACCTCTACCCATTATCGTGGGTGCAACTAACAGGTTTAGAGCCGCTGATGAAGGTGTAAAAATAACAAAGGAGTGGAGTCCAAGGGCAGAGAGCCTAAGGAGAAGGTACAGAATACAGCTGGTGTGTAGTGGGAACAGGAAGGAAGAGGGCCCTGCTCACTGGAGTTTATAATCTAAAGGGAAGGGGTGGGGGCACGGATGACACAAGGAGTGAGCCAATGTAAGGGGAACTGAGGGCAGGGAACAGAAAATTCATCTCAGAACCTTTGTCAGTACTAAGAATTTTAGTAAATACCAAGAATTTCAGGAAGTGTTTGACAAGAAGCAGGTCTGCAACCTTACTGGCCTCATGATTGTCCAATGGATTGCATACTTAGGACTTCTGTTCTTTTTGGACATATCCAAACCAGAACGTATTGCTCTTAAGGAATACTGGGGGTCATTCCGAGTTGTTCGCTCGGTAAATTTTTTCGCATCGCAGCGATTTTCCGCTTAGTGCGCATGCGCAATGTCCGCACTGCGACTGCGCCAAGTAAATTTGCTATGCAGTTAGGAATTTTACTCACGTTTTTTTCTTCGTTCTGGTGATCGTAATGTGATTGACAGGAAGTGGGTGTTTCTGGGCGGAAACTGGACGTTTTATGGGTGTGTGCGAAAAAATGCTACCGTTTCTGGGAAAAACGCGGGAGTGGCTGGAGAAACGGAGGAGTGTCTGGGCGAACGCTGGGTGTGTTTGTGACGTCAAACCAGGAACGACAAGCACTGAACTGATCGCAGATGCCGAGTAAGTCTCGAGCTACTCAGAAACTGCACAGAGATGTCTTTTCGCTATATTGCAAATCTTTCGTTCGCAATTTTGATAAGCTAAGATTCACTCCCAGTAGGCGGCGGCTTAGCGTGTGTAAAGCTGCTAAAAGCAGCTTGCGAGCGAACAACTCGGAATGACCCCCACAGTAGGTCGATGATAATTTGGACCCTGTTAAAACTCAGCTATTGAAGAATGGCCAGTGGTCCAAGATATGCAGACAATTCAAAGCTTCCTGGGGTTCGCAAATTATTTTTGAACGTTTTTTAAAAGGTTTATCTAAGATTGTGCATCCAATTTCTACTTTAACCCAAAACAGTATTATTTAGACTGACCACTTAATAGACCAAGTGCTCAAACATAGGCTTCTAACGTGCTCCTGTGTTTGTCCATTATATCTATACGAGCCCTTAGCTTGTACACGGAGTCCTCCGACACTGCGGTTGAGGTTATATTGTAAGAAACAGATATCACACCCTTGTGCTTATTTTTGCCTAGGAGTTGCTGTCTGCCACACAGAATTACTCAGTAGGAGATCAGGAATTGTTGGCTATTAGTTTCGCTTTGAACAAATGAATACATCTTATGAAGGCAGATAAGTACGCCTGTTACTATTTTCACTGACAATAGGAGTCGGAATACTTGAAATCTGACAAAAGACTGAATTCTCTCCAAGACAAATCAGCATTGCTTTTCTCAAGGATTAATTTTATTGTCACATATAGGCCTGGAGGGATGTGGTTATATTGCCGGCAGTCGGGATACCGACGCTGGAATCCTGACCACTGACAATGCTGACAGCCTGAATCCTGGCTAACAGGGGCTATTCCCACTCGTGGGTGTCCAAGACACCCATAGAGTGGGAACAGAACCTGAGGCGAGCGCAGCAAGCCACTAAGCCCGCAGCGTGGTGCTTCATTGCGCTAGCCCCCCTGCCGGCATTCTGGCGGCCTGAATCCTGGCATCGGTAAGCTGACCGCTGGGAACCCGGCCGCCGACATACCATACCCAACCCATATGAGTCTATTTTATAATCAAATAAAGTCATGGCTACTCTTATTTCAACTACATTGTGTGTCTGGATAGCTGCCACTACCAAGAAACTACTCTGGAAACTTAAATTACAGTATCCAGAATTACAAATACAACTACTGTAGATGAAACCAGACTGTCTGGGATATATGGTCCTACTTATTTTTGGCACAAGATCATATAATAATATAACTGTCAATGGCCTATATTAAAATGAGCTATAAGGTGTGAGGTAGATGAGATTTTTATCGTAGTGCCAGAATTTGGATTTCAAAACTGCTTTTGAGGTGGATTTCCATTTGCTCCTTAGACACACCAGATGCACCCTACAGCAGTAAAGGGGCATAAACATCTATTTCATATTACAAACTACACAATTATGATATTTGAAATAAAGTGTACCCATATTATAACTACAAAAAAATAAGATTTTACTTACCGATAAATCTATTTCTCGGAGTCCGTAGTGGATGCTGGGGTTCCTGAAAGGACCATGGGGAATAGCGGCTCCGCAGGAGACAGGGCACAAAAAGTAAAGCTTTTCCAGATCAGGTGGTGTGCACTGGCTCCTCCCCCTATGACCCTCCTCCAGACTCCAGTTAGGTACTGTGCCCGGACGAGCGTACACAATAAGGGAGGATTTTGAATCCCGGGTAAGACTCATACCAGCCACACCAATCACACCGTACAACTTGTGATCTAAACCCAGTTAACAGTATGATAACAGCGGAGCCTCTGAAAGATGGCTTCCTTCAACAATAACCCGAATTAGTTAACAATAACTATGTACAATTATTGCAGATAATCCGCACTTGGGATGGGCGCCCAGCATCCACTACGGACTCCGAGAAATAGATTTATCGGTAAGTAAAATCTTATTTTCTCTATCGTCCTAGTGGATGCTGGGGTTCCTGAAAGGACCATGGGGATTATACCAAAGCTCCCAAACGGGCGGGAGAGTGCGGATGACTCTGCAGCACCGAATGAGAGAACTCCAGGTCCTCCTTAGCCAGAGTATCAAATTTGTAAAATTTTACAAACGTGTTCTCCCCTGACCACGTAGCTGCTCGGCAAAGTTGTAATGCCGAGACCCCTCGGGCAGCCGCCCAAGATGAGCCCACCTTCCTTGTGGAGTGGGCCTTTACAGATTTAGGCTGTGGCAGGCCTGCCACAGAATGTGCAAGTTGGATTGTGCTACAGATCCAACGAGCAATCGTCTGCTTAGACGCAGGAGCACCCATCTTGTTGGGTGCATACAATATAAACAACGAGTCAGATTTTCTGACTCCAGCTGTCCTTGCAATATATATTTTTAATGCTCTGACAACGTCCAGTAACTTGGAGTCCTCCAAGTCACTTGTAGCCGCAGGCACTACAATAGGCTGGTTCAGATGAAATGCTGACACCACCTTAGGGAGAAAATGCGGACGAGTCCGCAGTTCTGCCCTGTCCGAATGGAAAATCAGATATGGGCTTTTGTAAGATAAAGCTGCCAGTTCTGACACTCTCCTGGCCGAAGCCAGGGCTAGAAGCATGGTCACTTTCCATGTGAGATATTTCAAATCCACCTTCTTTAGTGGTTCAAACCAATGAGATTTTAGAAAGTCCAAAACCACATTGAGATCCCACGGTGCCACTGGAGGCACCACAGGAGGCTGTATATGTAGCACTCCCTTAACAAAGGTCTGGACTTCAGGGACTGAAGCCAATTCTTTTTGAAAGAAAATCGACAGGGCCGAAATTTGAACCTTAATAGATCCCAATTTGAGACCCATAGACAATCCTGATTGCAGGAAATGTAGGAATCGACCCAGTTGAAATTCCTCCGTCGGAGCACTCCGATCTTCGCACCACGCAACATATTTTCGCCAAATTCGGTGATAATGTTGCACGGTTACTTCCTTCCTTGCTTTAATCAAAGTAGGAATGACTTCTTCCGGCATGCCTTTTTCCTTTAGGATCCGGCGTTCAACCGCCATGCCGTCAAACGCAGCCGCGGTAAGTCTTGAAACAGACAGGGACCCTGCTGAAGCAAGTCCCTCCTTAGAGGTAGAGGCCACGGATCTTCCGTGATCATCTCTTGAAGTTCCGGGTACCAAGTCCTTCTTGGCCAATCCGGAACCACTAGTATCGTCCTTACGCCTCTTTGCCGTATAATTCTCAATACTTTTGGTATGAGAGGCAGAGGAGGAAACACATACACCGACTGGTACACCCAAGGCGTTACCAGCGCGTCCACAGCTATTGCCTGCGGATCTCTTGACCTGGCGCAATACCTGTCCAGTTTTTTGTTGAGGCGAGACGCCATCATGTCCACCATTGGTCTTTCCCAACGGGTTACCAGCAAGTGGAAGACTTCTGGATGAAGTCCCCACTCTCCCGGGTGAAGATCGTGTCTGCTGAGGAAGTCTGCTTCCCAGTTGTCCACTCCCGGGATGAACACTGCTGACAGTGCTATCACATGATTCTCTGCCCAGCGAAGAATCCTTGCAGCTTCTGCCATTGCACTCCTGCTTCTTGTGCCGCCCTGTCTGTTCACATGGGCGACTGCCGTGATGTTGTCCGACTGGATCAACACCGGTTTTCCCTGAAGCAGAGGTTCTGCCTGGCTTAGAGCATTGTATATTGCTCTTAGTTCCAGAATGTTTATGTGAAGAGACGTTTCCAGGCTCGTCCATACTCCCTGGAAGTTTCTTCCTTGTGTGACTGCTCCCCAGCCTCTCAGGCTGGCGTCCGTGGTCACCAGGATCCAATCCTGTATGCCGAATCTGCGGCCCTCCAATAGATGAGCACTCTGCAACCACCACAGAAGAGACACCCTTGTCCTTGGAGACAGGGTTATCCGCAGGTGCATCTGAAGATGCGACCCTGACCATTTGTCCAACAGATCCCTTTGGAAAATTCTTGCGTGGAATCTGCCGAATGGAATTGCTTCGTAAGAAGCCACCATTTTTCCCAGGACTCTTGTGCATTGATGTACAGACACCTTTCCTGGTTTTAGGAGGTTCCTGACAAGCTCGGATAACTCCTTGGCTTTTTCCTCCGGGAGAAAAACCTTTTTCTGAACCGTGTCCAGAATCATCCCTAGGAACAGCAGACGAGTTGTCGGCATTAACTGGGATTTTGGAATATTCAGAATCCACCCGTGCTGTTTTAGCACTTCTTGCGACAGTGCTAATCCCATCTCTAGCTGTTCTCTGGACCTTGCCCTTATTAGGAGATCGTCCAAGTATGGGATAATTAATATGCCTTTTCTTCGAAGAAGAATCATCATCTCGGCCATTACCTTTGTAAAGACCCGAGGTGCCGTGGACAATCCGAACGGCAGCGTCTGAAACTGATAGTGACAGTTTTGTACAACGAACCTGAGGTACCCCTGGTGTGAGGGGTAAATTGGAACGTGGAGATACGCATCCTTGATGTCCAAGGATACCATAAAGTCCCCCTCTTCCAGGTTCGCTATCACTGCTCTGAGTGACTCCATCTTGAACTTGAACTTCTTTATGTACAGGTTCAAGGACTTCAGATTTAGAATAGGCCTTACCGAGCCATCCGGCTTCGGTACCACAAAAAGAGTGGAATAATACCCCTTCCCTTGTTGTAGAAGAGGTACCTTGACTATCACCTGCTGAGAGTACAGCTTGTGAATGGCTTCCAAAACCGTCTCCCTTTCGGAGGGGGACGTTGGTAAAGCAGACTTCAGGAAACGGCGAGGTGGATCTGTCTCTAATTCCAACCTGTACCCCTGAGATATTATCTGCAGGATCCAGGGATCTACCTGCGAGTGAGCCCACTGCGCGCTGTAATTTTTGAGACGACCACCCACCGTCCCCGAGTCCGCTTGAGAAGCCCCAGCGTCATGCTGAGGCTTTTGTAGAAGCCGGGGAAGGCTTCTGTTCCTGGGAAGGAGCTGCCTGTTGCTGTCTCTTCCCTCGACCTCTGCCTCGTGGCAGATATGAATAGCCCTTTGCTCTCTTATTTTTAAAGGAACGAAAGGGCTGCGGTTGAAAAGTCGGTGCCTTTTTCTGTTGGGGAGTGACTTGAGGTAGAAAGGTGGATTTCCCGGCTGTAGCCGTGGCCACCAAATCTGATAGACCGACTCCAAATAACTCCTCCCCTTTATACGGCAAAACTTCCATATGTCGTTTTGAATCCGCATCGCCTGTCCACTGTCGCGTCCATAAAGCTCTTCTGGCCGAAATGGACATAGCACTTACCCGTGATGCCAGTGTGCAGATATCCCTCTGTGCATCACGCATATAAAGAAATGCATCCTTTATTTGTTCTAACGACAGTAAAATATTGTCCCTGTCCAGGGTATCAATATTTTCAATCAGGGACTCTGACCAAACTACCCCAGCACTGCACATCCAGGCAGTCGCTATAGCTGGTCGTAGTATAACACCTGCATGTGTGTATATACTTTTTTGGATATTTTCCATCCTCCTATCTGATGGATCTTTAAGTGCGGCCGTCTCAGGAGAGGGTAACGCCACTTGTTTAGATAAGCGTGTTAGCGCCTTGTCCACCCTAGGAGGTGTTTCCCAGCGCTCCCTAACCTCTGGCGGGAAAGGGTATAATGCCAATAATTTCTTTGAAATTATCAGCTTTTTATCAGGGGCAACCCACGCTTCATTACACACGTCATTTAATTCTTCTGATTCAGGAAAAACTATAGGTAGTTTTTTCACACCCCACATAATACCCTGTTTAGTGGTACCTGTAGTATCAGCTAAATGTAACGCCTCCTTCATTGCCAAAATCATATAACGTGTGGCCCTACTGGAAAATACGGTTGATTCGTCACCGTCACCACTGGAGTCAGTGCCTGTGTCTGGGTCTGTGTCGACCGACTGAGGCAAAGGGCGTTTCACAGCCCCTGACGGTGTTTGAGTCGCCTGGACAGGCACTAATTGATTGTCCGGCCGTCTCATGTCGTCAAACGACTGCTTTAGCGTGTTGACACTATCCCGTAGTTCCATAAATAAAGGCATCCATTCTGGTGTCGACTCCCTAGGGGGTGACATCCTCATATTTGGCAATTGCTCCGCCTCCACACCAATATCGTCCTCATACATGTCGACACACACGTACCGACACACAGCAGACACACAGGGAATGCTCCTAACGAAGACAGGACCCACTAGCCCTTTGGGGAGACAGAGGGAGAGTTTGCCAGCACACACCAAAAGCGCTATATATAACAGGGATAGCCTTATAATAAGTGCTCCCTTATAGCTGCTTTATATATATCAAAATATCGCCATAAATTTGCCCCCCCCTCTCTGTTTTACCCTGTTTCTGTAGTGCAGTGCAGGGGAGAGACCTGGGAGCCGTCCTGACCAGCGGAGCTGTGAGAGGAAATGGCGCCGTGTGCTGAGGAGATAGGCCCCGCCCCTTTTCCGGCGGGCTCGTCTCCCGCTATTTAGTGAATCCAGGCAGGGGTTAAATATCTCCATATAGCCTCTGGGGGCTATATGTGAGGTATTTTTAGCCTTTATATAGGTTACATTTGCCTCCCAGGGCGCCCCCCCCCAGCGCCCTGCACCCTCAGTGACTGCGTGTGAAGTGTGCTGAGAGGAAAATGGCGCACAGCTGCAGTGCTGTGCGCTACCTTTAGAAGACTGCAGGAGTCTTCAGCCGCCGATTCTGGACCTCTTCTGACTTCAGCATCTGCAAGGGGGCCGGCGGCGCGGCTCCGGTGACCATCCAGGCTGTACCTGTGATCGTCCCTCTGGAGCTGATGTCCAGTAGCCAAGAAGCCAATCCATCCTGCACGCAGGTGAGTTCACTTCTTCTCCCCTCAGTCCCTCGTTGCAGTGATCCTGTTGCCAGCAGGACTCACTGTAAAATAAAAAACCTAAGCTAAACTTTTTCTAAGCAGCTCTTTAGGAGAGCCACCTAGATTGCACCCTTCTCGGCCGGGCACAAAAATCTAACTGGAGTCTGGAGGAGGGTCATAGGGGGAGGAGCCAGTGCACACCACCTGATCTGGAAAAGCTTTACTTTTTGTGCCCTGTCTCCTGCGGAGCCGCTATTCCCCATGGTCCTTTCAGGAACCCCAGCATCCACTAGGACGATAGAGAAAGATGGGTAATAATTTTCCAGTGACAGTCCAACTTATACTGTGTATGTTATATGTTTGCAATATTTTGTCACATCTTGTACATATGAACAGTAAAAGTTATTTTGCACTTGAACATCACTGTTTACATTATTGCATTTAAAAATACTTGTAGAACTAGAACACACACACCCAGGGGTTGAGTGCATTATTTCTGTACTTATCTTTTTTGTAGCCAATGTAGAGAGAGGACATCACTTCAATTTTGCAGCCTGTGCAATAACACAATAGCCTCAATGCGCATTTCTCTCCATATCTATAACAATATTATTACTAGAATGGAGATGCGATAAGGATCCCAGTAGTTGCATCCCGACAGTCAGAATACAGCTTCCCTACGGTCAGAATCTCGAAGGATCACAATGGTAAGTACTGGGGTTAGGCATACCTCCCAACTGTCCCAATTTTTGTGGGGCAGTTCTGTTTTTTTGGAACTATCCCGCTGTCCCACCCATGGGCTGCAGTGTCCCAAAGTAGGGGGGAGGGCAGTTGGGAGACCCCCTGTCACTCTCTGTTCTGATAGAAGAGCAGCGGTGAATACTGTAGATGCTGTGAACATGCGCACAGCATCTATTCACGGCAGACGGAGGGGCTGGGGACATGCCAGCAGTTCATAGAGCACTGGGCATGCACCCACAATGATAGAAACGGGAAACATGGCTCACGATCGTGGTATTTCCACGAAGCCACACACCTTTCTGAGGAGACCACGTCCCTTTTCAGCGTGCAG
Organism: Pseudophryne corroboree; assembly: GCF_028390025.1. NCBI lineage: Eukaryota > Metazoa > Chordata > Amphibia > Anura > Myobatrachidae > Pseudophryne > Pseudophryne corroboree. Next base: position 836,090,090 of record NC_086447.1, on the reverse strand, counting down.
AAGTCCCGAATCTGCTACTTCATAAATTCGGAGGTATGGGTTAGGGTTAGGGCTAGGCACTAGGGGGAGGGTAAGGTGGCAAGAGGGAATGGTTAGGGTTAGGCTGCATGAAGGGGGTGGTTAGGGTTAGGCTGCGCGAGGGGGGTGGTTAGGGTTAGGCTGCTGGAGGGTGGGTTAGGGTTAAAATACTAACCAGGATCTCTTTGAGCTGGTGACTACGGGGATTTCGATACCATCCCTGAAAAAAGCAACGTCATAAGGAGTTGGTCCAAAGCCAAATTACTTTGTAGTCACACTTTTACCTTTATGGAAACCCATGTGTCCCAATATCTCACTGGATTTTGCTGCTATTGCCGCTATCACAACCTGAAGGCCTCAAAGACTCCTTTTTCATTATATTACATAAGCACTGTCGTAAAGAAGGCCCAGCAGCGGATGTTCTTTCTGAGGCAACCCAGGAAATTCAACATCCCGCAGAAGCTGCTGCTCATCTTCTACACAGCGATCGTAGAATCGGTCCTAAAGATCGTTGGGGCTGACCTCTCTCCCGTCCAGGAATTATACCAGTCAAGGGTTAGGAAGCGAGCGGAGAAAATCGTGCCAGATATGCAGCACCCAGGTCACAAACTGGTTGAACCGCTTCCATCAGGCAGACGCTACAGGTCCATTCCCGCAAAGTCTACCAGCTCCATTAAAAGCTTCTTCCCACTAGCTGTCCACCAGCTGAACAATATATAAAAAGTCTAACATGTATAATATGTCTAATATGTCGAGTCTATCGTACAGTTGCAATGTGCAGTATGAACTCATAAATGTAATGTGTGTAATGTATGCTACGTTTTTCCCCCTTCTTATGATATGTATTCCCCCTTCATGTTGCTGCTTGGCGATGCACTGTACTACAAAAAATTCCTAGTGTACGTGAGTACACCTGGCCAATAAAGCTGATTCTGATGTTATTTTGGGGGTTCACTCCGATTCACACATACACTAATATGAAAGCAACTCCAAATGCCTGCGGTGAACAAAATGTGAATGTGACTACACAACCGTATTCTCGGTCGCAGGAATCTATGCTATCACCCTGCCCCAGTCCTGAATAGCAGTTATTACTACCATCAGCACTTATACCTACCCCATGCCAGGTGCAGGAGATGAGAATCTGGCATCCACTGTGACTATACACCACTCAGAATAGGTAATATCTCTACACGCCCAGGGCAAACCCACACAATGTTTCTCTGACATGCGAACACCCAGCTGCCACCAGGTAACGCCTATTCAGCCATCAAGGCGAAATGAGCTATGAAACTAAATCGGAGATCAGAGTGTGGATTAGGATGCAGAGTGATTGACAAGCAGTGACTGCTACTAAAACGCAGCCATGTAGTGACCGTTTCGAATGTGAGTCGTGACCGTTTCGGGGGCGTGTCGTAGCCAGGTGGTGTTTGTACACAAGCAGCGGATCTAAGAAGCTGGTGGCGGTTGTTTCAATACAAATCCCGGCGGCTGCTGCATTTGCATATCTTCTTGGATCCACTGCGTACAATGACGCAACAGCTATGGATATTGCGTTCACCTCTGAATCAGGCCTTGAATCTCTTCGAGTTACAGAGATGTTCTGTATAAATTATTTTGTGATACAGTTTTGCGTTGGTTACAGCCTGCAATTGTCCCACAGGACTGAAATAATAAGAGTACATTCCGTTGCCTTTTAGACGCTATGCTAAGTCAGTGTTCTCCAACTCACATGATACAACTGGGTGGTCTTCAGTATGCCGAATGTCGGGATACCGGCGCACAGTATACCGGCGCCGGGATCCCGACACCCGGCATACCGACAGCTATTCTCCCTCGTGGGGGTCCACGACCCCCCTGGAGGGAGAATAAAATAGCGTGGCTAGCGCAGCGAGCCCGCAAGGGGCTCCTCTGCGCTCGCCACACTGTCGGTATGCCGGCGGTCGGGCTCCCGGCGCCAGCATGCTGGTCGCCGGTAGCCCGGCTGCCGGCATACCATACTACACCCATACAACTAAGTGATATTTATCAAGTGTAGAACATTTTATCCACCAGGGTGACTGCAACATGGCCAGATCTATACTGTAGTGTCAAATCACCTTCTTAATCACTATTTTGAGCTGATCAATATGAGTAACGCTATTTGTAAGCAGCTTTTTCATTTTGTCCACTGCACAAAATGAATATTACATATGACAAAGATAAACAAAGATGCCAGGCGCACATGCAACGTGTAATTTACCACTCTACACAGCAGTTTTTAAATTTTGTGTTGCCATAACAACACTGGAAACATGTAATTACAATCATGCTTATCTACAAAGCATTAGACATTATTAAAAATAGAACATTAGAAGAATATTCTGCTGTGGCAAGGAAGACAGATGTATTCCCATTGTTCATTGTTCCATCTGTGGGGCTAATTCAGACTTGATCGTAGCCGTGCCACCCTGACATGTGGGGGGACGCCAAGCGCAGGGCTAGTCCGCCCCGCATGTCAGGCCCTCCCCGCACCGCACTGTTGCGATAGCATCGCACGGCGGCGATGCTATTGCACCCGTCGAGTAAAACCCTACCTGCGCCGCATCCCGGGTCGTAATGTGGCATACTATGAACTGGGGACACTATTGGGGAGATTCAATTGTTTGAAAAGTCAGTTGGGTGTCTGTTTATTCCTATCTAATAGACAGGAAAAAAACAGACACCCAACCGACTTTTTAAACAATTGTCAATCAGTGTTGCTTCCTAAGTGGACAGTTTGATTTCACAGAAGTGTGATTGACTTGGAGTTACATTGTGTTGTTTAAGTGTTCCCTTTATTTTTTTGAGCAGTGTATATCCCCCAGTACCAATATGCTATATAGCGAGACTGTGCCGCTCTGAGAGGTGCATCGTCTGTTTCTTTAAATGATGCGTCTTATTCACATTGCAGAAGCAGCAGAATACAACTCACAGTGTACTAGAGATGCTGGGCTGTACTTTAAACGTGCAGGAATTTGTTTTAAACACGTACGAAGTTGCAGATGAAGCACAGCGGAACCTGGCGTGAGAAAAAAGCTGCAGCCGCTGCATCATAGCACTTCCTATACAGATTGAGGTATTGGGTATGCGTGACCAGCGTTCACCATATTGATGCTGGGATCCCAGGATCGAGATGGTCACAGGTTCTATTCCCACTCTATGGGTGTCGTGGATACCCACGAGTGGGAATACTCCCTGCTAGTTGGCATGCCGACTGTCGGGATTCTAAGGGGGTGGGATGTAGTGGCCGGTATTGTGGCCAGCAGTCTCCTGACGGCCGGTCACATAACTACATCCCAGATTCTGGGCTAGATGCGTCATCGCTTGGAGAGTGATAAAATGGAGAGTGAAAAAGCACCAGCCAATCAGCTCCTAACTGTCGCAGGCGGTGTTTTAAAAATGACAGTTAGAAGCTGACTTGCTGGTACTTTATCTCTCTCCATTTTATCACTATACAAGCGATGACGCATCTAGCCCTCAGACTCATTGGCACACAGATGTGGCACATCAAATTGATCATTGTACTGTAATCTAGCAAAGTAGTTTTGCTGCTTCCAGTTGTTTTATTCAAGCGAATCAGACGCACATTTTGAGCAAGGAAGACACTTGCCCCAGCCGAGTTGGTAAGTGCAGATTTTCTGGGTATGCAGCCAATGTGAGCGATATAGCGTTTATATACGCAAACACTTCAGAGACACGCCCTCAACGCTCCCATAACACGCCCAAAAGAGGACCATCACCGCGCGTCTGAACAGACACCTCCCAATTACCGGCCCGGAACGCTCCAAACTATGCCAATACATTTCTGATTACATTTCTGATACCATGAATCTCAGTTGCAGCTGCACCTCTGAGCATATACACACAGCGTAACACAAGTGCCGTAAGAGTTTGAGGGTTTTTCCTGCAAGCGCAGTAGCAGACATCCTTCAACTCCATTAACATTGACAGTGCATGATTGAGGCCCAGAACATGCTATCAAATACAAAATATACACATTTGCACTGACTTGTGCAAATATCACCATGCACTGTAACTAGGCTACACTGTAACTGACAAGATTTACTGTAGGGGTCTATGGGGTAGATGTACTATAGCAGCACAATATAGCTCTTCCTATTTCACCTCTTTACCGACATTACCGACATGTGGCAGGAAGGTACATCGACGGGATGTAATAACGGGGGTAATTCTGAGTTGATCGCAGCAGCAAGTTTGTTAGCAATTGGGCAAAACCATGGGGGTCATTCCAAGTTGTTCGCTCGTTGCCGATTTTCGCTATGCTGCGATTTGTTGCTAAATGCGCATGCGCATGGTATGCAGGGCGCATGCGCTTAGTTATTTAACTAAAAACTTAGCAGATTTGCTGTGGATTCTGCGGCGCTTTTCAGTCGCTCTGCTGATAGGTAAATGATTGACAGGAAAAGGGCATTCCTGGGTGGTAACTGAGCGTTTTCCGAAAGTGTGCTAAAAAACGCAGGCGTGTCAGGAAAAAACGCGAAAATGTCCGGAGAAACGGGGGAGTGGTTGGCCGAACGCAGGGTGTGTTTGTGACGTCAAACCAGGAACTAAATGGACTGAGCTGATCGCAATCTGTGAGTAGGTCTGGAGCTACTCAGAAACTGCAAAGAATTATTTATTAGCAATTCTGCTAATCTTTCGTTCGCTATTCTGCTAAGCTAAGATACACTCCCAGAGGGCGGCGGCCTAGCGTGTGCAATGCTGCTAAAAGCAGCTAGCAAGCGAACAACTCGGAACGAGGGCCCAGGGCCCTCATTCCGAGTCGTTCGCTCTGTATTTTTCATCGCATCGCAGTGAAATTCCGCTTAGTGCGCATGCGCAATATTCGCACTGCGACTGCGCCAAGTATGTTTGCTATGAAGAAAGTATTTTTACTCACGGCTTTCTCATCGCTCCGGCGAACGTAATGTGATTGACAGGAAATGGGTGTTACTGGGCGGAAACACGGCGTTTTATGGGCGTGTGGCTGAAAACGCTACCGTTTCCGGAAAAAACGCAGGAGTGGCCGGAGAAACGGGGGAGTGGTTGGGCGAACGCTGGGTGTGTTTGTGACGTCAAACCAGGAACGACAAGCACTGAACTGATCGCACAGGCAGAGTAAGTCTGGAGCTACTCTAAAACTGCTAAGTAGTTTGTCCTCGCAATATTGCGAATACATCGGTCGCAATTTTAAGATGCTAAGATACACTCCCAGTAGGCGGCGGCTTAGCGTGTGTAACTCTGCTAAATTCGCCTTGCGACCGATCAACTCGGAATGAGGGCCCATGTGTACTGCAGGTGGAGCAGATATAACATGTGCAGACAGAGTTAGATTTGGGTGGGTTATTTAGTTTCTGTGTAGGGTAAATACTGGCTGCTTTATTTTTACACTGCAATTTAGATTTCAGTTTGAACACACCCCACCCAAATCTAACTCTCTGCACGTTACATCTGCCCCTCCTGCTGTGCACATATCCGAGTTGATCTCTCGCTAGCAGTTTTTAGCGGCCGTGCAAACGCTATGTCGCCTCCCACTGGGAGTGTATTTTAGTTTAGCAGAAGTGCGAACGAAAGAATCGCACAGCGGCTACAAAAAAAAATTGTGCAGTTTCAGAGTAGCTCCAGACCTACTCAGCGCTTGCGATCACTTTAGACTGTTCAGTTCCGGATTTGACGTCACAAACACGCCCTGCGTTCTCCCAGCCACGCCTGTGTTTTTCCTGGCACGCCTGTGTTTTTCCAAACACTCCCTGAAAACGGTCAGTTGACACCCAGAAACGCCCACTTCATGTCAATCACTCTGCGGCGGACATTGCGACTGAAAAGCCTCGCTAGATCTTGTGTAAAACTACATCGGCTGTTGTGAAAGTACGTTGCGCGTGCGCATTGCGCCGCATACGCATGCGTAGAAGTGTCGCTTTTTCACTTAATCGCTGCGCTGCGAACATTTTTATCTAGCGATCAACTAGGAATGATCCCCATAGTTTTGCCCAACTGCTAACAAATTTGCTGCTGCGATCAACTCAGAATTAGGCCCAACATCTTGTTTGCCGAAGCGGGAGAATGAAAACTCCCCCTTCGAAGATCCACGCTAGAGCGCATCAGCACTGTGTCTCTTCCCCTGGCCGGCTCCAGGACACATGTTCTCATGAGATCTCACATGCAGCTCGAAGACGGCAGCTGTCCCTGCTGTGGTGTATGGGCAATCGATAGCTGCAAGTGTCAAAATGGTCAGTGCCCGTTCTTACATTGCCCTGTATATTAGCGTGCTAACTTTTAGATAGCGGTGCGTATCGCCTGTCATTCAGCATACCGCGCCACTGTAATACATTGGGGAGAAATGGTATTAGTGCACATAACATGTGCTGATATCACTTGTCCCCCATAGCGACATTTCATACATCTACCCCTATGTACTAAGCCTTGGAGAGAGATAAAGTGAACAGAGATAAACGGGTCTATTCATGAAGCAGTGAAAAGGGTGGCGAAGTGAGCCAGGAGAGAAGTTGCCCAAGGCAACCAATCAGCTGCTCTGTATAATTTTATAGCATGCAAATTATAAATGTTACTTCAATGCTGATTGGTTGCCATGGACGACTTCTCCACTGACTCACTTCTCCACACTTTTCACTGCTTCATGAATAGACCCCCAAAGTACCAACCGACCAGCTCCTAACTGTCATTTTTCAAACACAGCCTGTGATATGGCAGTTAGGAGCTGATTGGCTGGTACTTTTTATTTCTCTCCGGGGTCTATTTCCTAAGCCTTGGAGAGAGATAAAGAAGATGGAGATAAAGTATCAGCCATTCAGCTCCTAACGGTCATTTTGCAAACTAAGGGCCAGATGCATCATCGCTTGTAAAGTGATAAAATGGAGAGTAAAAAAGTACCAGCCAATCAGCTCCTAACTGTCATTTTTCAAACACAGCCTGTGACATGGCAGTTAGGAGCTGATTGGCTGATACTTTTTCACTCTCCATTTTATCACTTTACAAGCGATGATGCATCTGGCCCTTAGTTTACAAAATGACCGTTAGGAGCTGAATGGCTGATACTTTATCTCCATCTTCTTTATCTCTCTCCAAGGCTTAGTAATAGACCCCAGAAGGCTTAGTACATAGACCCCTTAGGTATACTTCAACAGCTAGAAAATGCATATATATCACTGTGCCTGGGCAGGTGAAGCGTAAGTCCATATACTACTGCCACCGTTGTGCTCACGAGCCTACTGTAAAAACCCAGATCAGCATTCCTAAATAGCACAACATTTACCAATGTGAATTTAGATGCCACTCATATCAACAGTGAGGTTAAATCATTATTAAGCTGTATACAGAATAAAGCCGACACCTCCAATGCGATAAGTGATACATTGACCACTGGTTTGCCTAGCGTCCAAGCTGTGTTTTACTTCTGGTGAATGTCATGTAAGGTAGGTAGAATACAGCGCCTGTAAATATATACAGTACCCTTATGTGTATGCAATGGTTTACAGGAGAACACATGCAAACACATACAAATGCTTTCTGATTACTCTTTGGAGCACTGATTTGGACACCAATCAATTGAAGTACAGGTTGAGTATCCCATATCCAAATATTCCGAAATACGGAATATTCCGAAATACAGACTTTTTTGAGTGAGAGTGAGATAGTGAAACCTTTGTTTTTTGATGGCTCAATGTACACAAACTTTGTTTAATACACAAAGTTATTAATAATATTGTATTAAATGACCTTCAGGCTGTGTGTATAAGGTGTATATGAAACATAAATGAATTGTGTGAATGTAGACACACTTTGTTTAATGCACAAAGTTATAAAAAATATTGGCTAAAATTACCTTCAAGCTGTGTGCTTAGGGTGTATATGTAACATAAATGCATTCTGTGCTTAGACTTAGGTCCCATCGCCGTGATATCTCATTATAGTATGCAATTATTCCAAAATACGGAAAAATCCCATATCCAAAATACCTCTGGTCCCAAGCATTTTGGATAAGGGATACTCAACCTGTAAATGTAAAGTTAATGACAAATTCAGCATCAATAAAGACATAGAGGACGACGCTACTAAAGTAATAATGGGGGTCATTTCGAGTTGATCGCTTGCTGCCGATTTTCACAGTGCAGCGATCAGGTAAAAAAGCGGCAAAACTGCGCATGCGTATGCACCGCAATGCACAGGCGAGTCATATGGGTACAAAGCGGTTCGTTGCTGAGCGATGGATTAACGAAGAATCCATTCGCACAGGCGATCGCAAGGAGATTAACAGGAAGAAGGCGTTTATGGGTGTCAACTGACCGTTTTCTGGGAGTGGTTGGAAAAACGCAGGCGTGTCCAAGTGTTTGCAGGGCGGGTGTCTGACGTCAATTCCGGGCACGAACAGGCTGAAGTGATCGCAAGGGCTGAGTAAGTCCAGACCTACTCAGAAACTGCACAAAATGTTTTTGCAAAGATCGGCTGCACATGCGATCGCACACTTACAAAGCTAAAATACACTCCCCCGTGGGCGGCGACTATGCGTTTGCACTCTTGACCTCAGGCTGGGGCGACGGTTCATCTTTCAGCAGGAAAACGACCCTAAGCACGCCCCCAAGATAGCAAAGGAGTGGCTTCAGGACAACTCTGTGAATGTCCTTGAGTGACCCAGCCAGAGCCCAGACTTGAATCCGATTGAACAACTCTGGAGAGATCTGAAAATGGCTGTGCACCGACGCTTCCCATCCAACCTGATGGAGCTTGAGAGGCGCTGCAAAAAGGAATGGGTGAAACTGACGAAAGATAGGTGTGCCAAGCTTGTGGCATCATATTCAAAAAGACTTGAGGCTGCAATTGCTGCAAAGGTGCATCAACAAAGGATTGAGCAAAGGCTGTGAATACTTATGTACATGTGATTTCTTAGTTTTTTATTTTTAATAAATTTGCATAAATCTAAAAAAAATAACTTTTTCACGATGTCATTATGGGGTATTGTGCGTAGAATTTTGAGGGAAAAAATGTATGTATTCCAGTTTGGAATAAGGCTGTAACATAACAAAATGTGGAAAAAGTGAAACGCTGTGAATACTTTCCAGATGCACTGTGGCAGCCTGAAGGGGGTATTATTTAGCAAGAAAGATGCATGGCATGGTTTTAGTAGCTTCCACTGTTCTTGTGGTGTGTCAAGAGGGGCTATTTGGTTTGATCTGTATACGCTCTCCTCTGAATAGCGCACAATTCCATCTTTACTTCCATGACACATTTATCCTATGTTAGAATGTACAGTTGCTGCCCAGTGACGCCCATGGAGAAGAAAATGTAGTTTGGGCTGAGGTGCGTATCACCTTTATTGACTTATAATTGTGTACGGAGGCACCGGTTCATGCACACTTGCTAAATATTGCAAGATCCGTACCTTGGGGGTGATTTAGACCTGATCGCTGCTGTGCGTTTTTGCACAGCGGGCGAACAGGTAGTAACTGTGTGTGCGTATGCACCGCAATGCGCATGCACGTCGGACAACAACAAAGGGCATCGCCAGTCAGTGACGGTACGAAAAATCCGATTGCACGGGCGTTCGCAAGGTGATTGACAGGAGGAGGCCGTTTGTGGGTGGTAACTGACCGTTTATTGTCAGCTCCGGCCCCGATCAGCCTGTTCTCATCGCACTGTAGGAGGAAGTCCTGAGCTGCGTAGAGACTGCACACAGTGGATTTTTGCAGCTCTGCGTACACATGGGATCTCACTCTTGCATGGCGAATTTACACTCCCCCTGGAGGCGGCGACTATCCAAACGCAGGTCAGCAAAGATTGCAGCCCAGCGATCAGGTCTGAATCCCCCCCATAGGGCCTAATTCAGACCTAATCGTTCCTCTGCAAATTTGCACAGGTCTGCAATCAGATAGACGCCGCCCATAGAGAGTGAAAACCCGCCCCGTGCAAGTGTGCGGATGCACGCGTACGACGTGTGAATACTTCGCCAAACAGCGGACATATGCAAATCTGTTCGCAATTCACTCACCACTGAAAGATTTTTCAATTCTGTGCAGTCTGTGCGTAGCCCAGGACTTATTCCTACAGCGCAATAGAATCAGGATGATCCGGGCCGGAGCTGACGTCACACCCCCTCCCTGAAAATGCTTGGGAAGGCCACCGTTTTTCCTGACACTCCCAGAAATTGTCCAGTTACCACCCACAAATGTCCGCTTCCTGTCAATCACATCACGTGCGCCTAGCAATCAAGATTTTCGCACCATACTTTAGCTGTTTGGCTCGCGCCTGAGCATTGCAGTGCATATGTAGGCGCAGTCATTCGATAATCGTCCGCTGTGTGAATTCGCACAACAGCGATCAGGTCTGAATCAGGCCCATAGAGCGCACTTGTGTGCAACTCTAATCAGGGCCTAGGCCCTCATTCCGAGTTGATCGCTCGCTGCCATTTTTCGCAGCACAGCGATCAGGTTGCTACTGCGCATGTGTATGCACCGCAATGCGCAGGCGCATCGTACGGGTACAAACAGCATCGTTGCTGTGCAATGCTTCTAGCGACGAATCCATTCGCACAACCGATCGCAAGGAGATTGACAGGAAGAGGGCGTTTGTGGGTGTCAACTGACCGTTTTCTGGGAGTGGTAGGAAAACCGCAGGCGTGTCCAGGCGTTTGCAGGGCGGGTGTCTGACGTCAATTCCGGGACCGGACAGGCTGAAGTGATCGCAGCGGCTGAGTAAGTTCAGACCTACTCAGAAACTGCAAAAAAAAATTTCGTACCACTCGGCTGCACATGCGATCGCACACTTGCAAAGCGAAAATACACTCCCCCGTGGGCGGCGACTATGCGTTTACACGGTTGCAAAGAGTAGCTAGCGAGCAATCAACTCGGAATGAGGGCCCTAGTACTATAACATCATAGTTGCCTACCCTCCCTCATTCTGCAGGAGACTCCCTGAAATAGTAGCAATCTCCCTCACTCCCTGAATGGTCCCTCAATCTCCCTGAAAAAAAAAGAAATCATAGATACATACATTTCAATGGTATCATCAGTGCCATCTCCCTATATTGGTTATAAGACACAATGATCCCTATGGCTACATGCATTTTAAAGGTTTCTTGTGGCCACTTACAGTATATGGAACCTCTTGTAAAACACAAGGGCCCTCATTCCGAGTTGTTCGCTCGGTGTTTTTCATCGCATCGCAGTGAGAATCCGCTTAGTGCGCATGCGCAATGTTCGCACTGCGACTGCGCCAAGTAACTTTACTATGAAGAAAGTAAGTTTACTCACGGCTTTTTCATCGCTCCGGCGATCGCATTGTGATTGACAGGAAATGGGTGTTACTGGGCGGAAACACGGCGTTTTAGGGGCGTGTGGCTGAAAACGCTACCGTTTCCGGAAAAAACGCAGGAGTGGCCGGAGAAACGGTGGGAGTGCCTGGGCGAATGCTGGGTGTGTTTGTGACGTCAGCCAGGAACGAAAAGCACTGAACTGATCGCACAGGCAGAGTAAGTCTGAAGCTACTCTAAAACTGCTAAGTCGTTTGTGATCGCAATATTGCGAATACATCGGTCGCACATTTAAGAAGCTAAGATTCACTCCCAGTAGGCGGCGGCTTAGCGTGTGTAACTCTGCTACATTCGCCTTGCGAGCGAACAACTCGGAATGAGGGCCAATACACAAACAAATCCTGCAAAATATCAGTGTCTTTTCTTCAACTAGTAGATCTTACTAACTTTGGGGCTCATCTACATTTGGATGTAAGTCATTTTCATGACACGCCTCTCAGATGTAGCAGTACACGCCCACACTGATAGGTGTTACTTTCACAATCTCCCTGAAATGCTGTTTCAAAAGTAGGCAAGTATGTATAACATGAGCCACAGGAGACTGACTCATCTCTAGCCAGCTACAACCAAATGTACTCTAAGCCTGGCTTTCTGCACGTGACCCCAAGAGTGAAGAAGCACTGTCTTGTATAAACCACTGCTCTTTGTTGATTACATTGCTTTGTAAGATGAGACACTACAAATCTTTTGTCTTCTTAGTAAAAAACACGAACATTTTAATGTTGAAAATGATTCATACAATCCCACACACTGAGCAGCACATCGGTATGTGCTGTGAGTCACATATCTCTATTAATAATGTATTTTATCTGTGTGCGGCATGGATCCTGATTCTCACCTAAGGCAGAGATGAAATCTCTACAGTCAGCTAATGTTCACATCCAGTAATTATTGTGCCCTAATCCTGCCTCTGCTGTAATGTGTGATTTGTGTTAGTGGGAGTACACAGATAAAAAGCCTCGGTGATTCATTACTTTCAGATCAGAAGCTTGTATATTATCGGCCTTTACATTTGTCCATATAAACCGGATCAGTAGGAATTACCGACGGTCAGGATGCCGGCCGTCAGTATACAGACAACAGCATCCCGGCCGTCAGTATGCCGGCAGTGGGGCGAGCGCTAGAAAGCCAAGAGGGCAAGCTGCGCTCGCGGCAGGTTCGATTTCCACTCTATGGGTGTTATAGACACCCATGAGTGGGAATAGCCCCTGTGAGCCAGCGTTCCGGCTGGCGACATTGTCATCAGTTGGAATTCCGGCATCGGTAACCTAACCGCTGGGATCTCGACTGCCGGCAATTTAACTGCATCCCATATAAACTGCCATGTATTTTACATTAGCAATTCCATGAACAATGGGGATAGTCCAGTAAGGAAATCCTTTCTATCGCATGCTGGAGGCCACCCATCGCAGGGCAAGGCCGCCCAACATGCTAAATGGCCTGCACAGTGGCTGCCACCACAATTTAATTGCAGTCATGCTCCCGCTACCCGTAGCTACACGTCCCGTTCTGTGTGCGATCGCGGTGCGTATATGCCCGTGCCCGCGATCATTAGAATATCCAAACAGCCGTGGCAGTGCATTTCCTGCGAAATACCATGCCATGGCTGTAAAAACAGCAAAGGTGTGTGAGGACACATGTGTAACCTCATCTCTGTCGGCTCTCTCTATCTTAGGGGCATATTTAACAAATAAAGGGGCTCATTTATCAACGAGTGATGAAACTCGTTGTAAATTATAAAACTCATTCCGAATGATAAATGGTGCTCCAGCCAATCAGCTCCTAGCTGTCATGTGTCCAGCTCCTAACGGTCATGTGTTTGAAAAATGACAGTTGGGAGCTGATTGGCTTGAGCACCATTTATCATAAGCAACGAGTTTTATCACTCATTGAAAAATAGGCCCCAAAATCTAAAGTATATTCCTATACCCATAAATATTTAGGGGTCCGGTCTCTAAGTCGACAGTAACAAGGTCGACAATGTCTAGGTCGACCACTATTGGTCGACAGAAACTAGGTTGACAGGGTGTCTAGGTCGACAGGGTCTTTAGATTGACATGTTCTAGGTCGACAGGTCAAAAGGTCGACATAAGTTTTTCACGATTTTTTCTTTTTTTGAACCTTTTCATACTTAACGATCCACGTGGACTACGATTGGAACGGTAATCTGTGCCGAGCGAAGCGGAGCGAAGGCACCTTGCCCGAAGTATGGCGAGCGAAGCGAGCCATGTGAAGGGACGCGGAGCACTAATTGGGGTACCCGGTCACTCTACGAAGAAAACGACACCAAAATAACAAAAAAAACCTCATGTCGACCTTTTGACATGTCGACCTAGTACATGTCGACCTAGTTACTGTCGACCAATAGTGGTCGACCTAGACATTGTCGACCTAGTTACTGTCGACCTTCCATACCACACCCAAATATTAAGTATGTCCTGAAAGTACCATGAAGGGACTGCAACAGATATCGGGGAGCATTTCCGACAGCATCCATAGGTTTCTATAGGCTTCTGTGAAGCTGTCAGATTTAGCAAGCTCTTGGCCCCGATAGGGTAATACCATCTTCAGATAGCGTTATATCACAGGTTCTCAAACTCAGTCCTCAAGACCCCACACATGTTTTGCAGGTAACCTGTAGATTTTTAAAATGTGACAGTTGGTGATACACAGTGCTCCTCCTCGGTGACATGGAAAACGTGAACCGTCTGGGGTCCCGAGGACCGAGTTTGAGAACCACTGCGTTATCCTGTAGTAGCCTATAGGCTACTGAATGACAAGTCTATACGTTATCACACTGCTTCCAGCTCATCGCCAGGACGGGAGCCTTATTGCAGCCCATCTCCTGGCAAGAGAAAATTAGTAAATTTTCGTGAAAATATTTATTTTTACTTTGCAAATTTATGCAAAAAATATTTATGACATATGCATTAAAAAAATGCAGATCACAGAGATGAAAGACGGAACAATCTCCCTGATGGCCCTGGGTCAGCCCTTTTCCGTAAGAGCTGAACCGGAAGCTGCACTGATATAAACATAGGGGTATATTTACTAAGGTCCCGATTTTGACCGAGATGCCGTTTTTTCTTCAAAGTGTCATCTCGGTAATTTACTAAGCAAAAATCACGGCAGTGATGAGGGCATTCGTAATATTTTGGAAGTCCTAGGAAAAAATCACGAATCAATACACCATCGGTCAAATACGCCTGCAATTTGGTAGAAATCGGGAATTTACTAAAAAGTGCAAATCACAAACACTGCCGACAATAGCCAAACACTGCCGTGCAGAAATACAATTCGTAAAAAAGTGCTAAAAAAAAACAGACCTGCTTTTTTATCCTGTGTTTGGATAGGCATGCAGGGATCCATGAGATCCGTGCATGTTTATCAGTGGGAAGGGGATGGGAAAGTGTTAATTTTTAGGAAAAAAATTGCGTGGGGTTCCCCCTCCTAAGCAAAACCAGCCTCGGGCTCTTTGAGCCGGTCCTGGTTGCAAAAATATGGGGGGAAAATTGACAGGGGTTCCCCCATATTTAAGCAACCAGCACCGGGCTCTGCGCCTGGTCCTGGTTCCAAAAATACGGGGGTCAAAAAGCGTAGGGGTCCCCCGTATTTTTGAAACCAGCACCGGGCTCCACTAGCTGGACAGATAATGCCACAGCCGGGGGTCACTTTTATACAGTGCCCTGCGGCCGTGGCATTAAATACCCAACTAGTCACCCCTGGCCGGGGTACCCTGGAGGAGTGGGAACCCCTTCAATCAAGGGGTCCCTCCCCCTCCAGCCACCCAAGGGCCAGGGGTGAAGCCCGAGGCTGTCCCCCCCATCCATGGGCTGCGGATGGGAGGCTGATAGCCATTGTGTAAAAAAATGAATATTGTTTTTAGTAGCAGTACTACAAGTCCCAGCAAGCCTCCCCCGCAAGCTGGTACTTGGAGAACCACAAGTACCAGCATGCGGCGGAAAACCGGGCCCGCTGGTACCTGTAGTACTACTACTAAAAAAATACCCCAATAAAGACATAAGACACACACCTTGAAAGTATAACTTTAATACATACATCCACACCACCATATACACACCCGACCTCGAACTGAAAGGGGCCCCATGTTTTCACATGGGACCCCTTTCCCCGAATGCCAGAAACCCCCTCTGACTTATGTCTAAGTGGGTTTCTTCAGCCAATCAGGGAGCGCCACGTTGTGGCACCCTCCTGATCGGCTGTGTGCTCCTGTACTGTCTGACAGGCGGCCCCTTTCAGTTCGAGGTCTGGTGTCCGTTTTTTTATTTTGACAAGTACGAGGATTACAAATGGATTACAAGCAGAAGAGCCTTCTACACTGGAGTATGTGAGTATAATTTTTTCAACAGGTACACCATGGATTCTACATGGAGAAGAGGACCGACCCTCGTGTGAACATAAGGTAAGTATGTGTATATGGTGGTGTGGATGTATGTATTAAAGTCTAGGGATCTGGAATCCTCCAGGTCACCGGTAGCCACAGGCACCACTATAGGTTGATTCATATGGAACGACGAAACCACTTTAGGCAAAAATTGCGGACGTGTCCTCAATTCAGCTCGATCCACATGAAAAATCAAGTAGGGGCTCTTGTGTGATAGAGCCGCCAATTCTGACACTCGCCTTGCTGATGCTAAGGCCAACAACATTACCACCTTCCAGGTAAGAAATTTCAACTCAACCTTGTTAAGCGGTTCAAACCAGTGTGATTTTAGGAACTGCAACACCACGTTCAGGTCCCATGGTGCCACTGGAGGCACAAAAGGGGGCTGGATGTGCAGCACTCCCTTTACAAACGTCTGGACTTCTGGAAGAGAAGCCAACTCCTTCTGAAAGAAAATCAAGAGGGCCGAAATCTGTACCTTAACCGAGCCTAATTTCAGGCCCATATCCACTCCTGTCTGTAGGAAGTGGAGAAGACGACCCAGATGAAAATCTTCCGTAGGTGCATTCTTGGTCTCACACCAAGACACATACTTTCGCCAGATACGGTGATAATGTTTTATCGTCACCTCCTTCCTAGCCTTTATTAAAGTAGGGATGACCTCTTCCGGAATCCCCTTTTTTGCTAGGATTCGGCGTTCAACCGCCATGCCGTCAAACGTAACCGCGGTAAGTCTTGAAATACACAGGGCCCCTGCTGCAACCGGTCTTCCCTCAGAGGAAGAGGCCAGGGGTCTCCTGTGAGCATCTCTTGTAGTTCCGAGTACCAAGCCCTTCGAGGCCAGTCTGGGACAACGAGTATCGTCTGTACTCTTCTTCATCTTATGATCCTCAACACTTTCGTGATGAGAGGAAGAGGGAACACGTAGGCCGATTCGAACACCCACAGTGTTACCAGTGCGTCTACTGCTACTGCCTGAGGGTCCCGAGACCTGGCGCAATACCTCCGAAGTTTTTTGTTGAGGCGTGACGCCATCATGTCTTTTTGAGGAGTTCCCCAAAGACGTGTTACGTCTGCAAAGACTTCTTGATGAAGTCCCCACTCTCCTGGATGGAGATCGTGTCTGCTGAGGAAATCTGCTTCCCAGTTGTCCACTCCCGGAATGAAGACAGCCGACAGAGCGCTTACATGATTTTCCGCCCAGCGAAGGATCCTTGTGGCTTCCGCCATCGCGACTCTGCTTCTTGTCCCGCCTTGGCGGTTCACATGAGCCACTGCTGTGACATTGTCTGATTGAATCAGAACCGGAAGGTTTCGAAGAAAACTCTCCGCTTGTCGAAGGCCGTTGTAAATGGCCCTGAGTTCCAACACATTGATGTGTAGACAGGACTCCTGGTCTGACCAAAGACCCTGAAAAGTCTTTCCCTGTGTGACCGCTCCCCATCCTCGGAGGCTCGCGTCCGTGGTAAGCAGGATCCAGTCCTGAATCCCGAACCTGCGACCCTCCAGCAGGTGAGCACTTTGCAACCACCATAGGAGGGACACTCTGGTCCCTGGGGACAGAGTTATTTTCCGATGTAAATGCAGATGGGACCCGGACCACTTGTCCAGAAGGTCCCATTGAAAAGTCCTTGCATGGAACCTTCCGAAGGGAATGGCCTCGTAGGCCGCCACCATTTTCCCCAGAACTCGAGTGCTTGGTGAACTGACACCCTTTTCGGTTTTAGCAGTTCTCTGACCATGTTCTGGATGTCTTGGGCTTTCTCTATTGGAAGGAAGACCTTCATTTGTTCCGTATGCAGTATCATACCTAGGAACGGTAGTCGAGTTGTCGGAATCAACTGTGACTTTGGTAGATTTAGAATCCAACCGTGTTGCTGGAGCACTCTCAGAGAGAGCGCCACACTGCTCAGCAATTTCTCTCTTGATCTCGCTTTTATCAGGAGATCGTCCAAGTATGGGATAATTGTGACTCCATGCTTGCGCAGGACCACCATCATTTCCGCCATTATCTTGGTGAAAATCCTCGGGGCCGTGGAAAGTCCAAACGGCAACGTCTGAAATTGGTAATGACAATCCTGTACAGCGAATCTCAGGAATTCCTGATGGGGGGCATATATGGGGATATGAAGGTACGCATCCTTTATGTCCAGAGACACCATAAACTCCCCCTCCTCCATGTTGGCTATTATTGCTCTGAGAGATTCCATTTTGAATTTGAATCTTTTTATGTACAGGTTTAGGGATTTCAGATTCAAAATCGGTCTGACCGAACCGTCCGGTTTCGGGACCACAAATAGGGTTGAATAGTAACCTCTTCCCTGCTGGTGCAGGGGAACCTTGATTATCACTTGCTGTATACACAGCGTTTGAATTGCAGCTAACACTACATCCCTTTCCGATGTGTAAACTGGTAGGGCCGATTTGAAAAATCGGCGCGGGGGCACCTCCTCGAATTCCAATTTGTAACCCTGGGAAACAATTTCCAACACCCAGGGATTCAGGTCCGAACTGACCCAGACCTGACTGAAAAGTCGAAGACGTGCCCCCACCGGTGCGGAGTCCCTCAGGGGAGTCCCAGCGTCATGCTGTGGGTTTTGGAGCAGCCGGGGAGGACTTTTGTTCCTGGGCACCTGCCGAAGCAGGTGCTCTCTTGCCTCTGCCCTTACCTCTGTCGAGGAAAGAGGATCCCCGACCTCTTTTGCACTTGTGCGACCGAAAGGACTGCATCTGATAGGGTGTTGCTTTCTTTTGCTGTTGGGAAATATAATAAGAATTTACTTACCGATAATTCTATTTCTCGTAGTCCGTAGTGGATGCTGGGAACTCCGTAAGGACCATGGGGAATAGCGGCTCCGCAGGAGACTGGGCACAAATAGAAAGCTTTAGTACTACCTGGTGTGCACTGGCTCCTCCCCCCATGACCCTCCTCCAAGCCTCAGTTAGGATACTGTGCCCGGACGAGCGTACACAATAAGGAAGGATTTTGAATCCCGGGTAAGACTCATACCAGCCACACCAATCACACCGTATAACTTGTGATCTGAACCCAGTTAACAGTATGATAACAGAGGAGCCTCTAGAAAAGATGGCTCACTACAACAATAACCCGATTTAGTTAACAATAACTATGTACAAGTATTGCAGACAATCCGCACTTGGGATGGGCGCCCAGCATCCACTACGGACTACGAGAAATAGAATTATCGGTAAGTAAATTCTTATTTTCTCTGACGTCCTAGTGGATGCTGGGAACTCCGTAAGGACCATGGGGATTATACCAAAGCTCCCAAACGGGCGGGAGAGTGCGGATGACTCTGCAGCACCGAATGAGAGAACTCCAGGTCCTCCTCAGCCAGGGTATCAAATTTGTAGAATTTAGCAAACGTGTTTGCCCCTGACCAAGTAGCTGCTCGGCAAAGTTGTAAAGCCGAGACCCCTCGGGCAGCCGCCCAAGATGAGCCCACTTTCCTTGTGGAATGGGCTTTTACAGATTTAGGCTGTGGCAGGCCTGCCACAGAATGAGCAAGCTGAATTGTACTACAAATCCAACGAGCAATAGTCTGCTTAGAAGCAGGAGCACCCAGCTTGTTGGGTGCATACAGGATAAACAGCGAGTCAGATTTTCTGACTCCAGCCGTCCTGGAAACATATATTTTCAGGGCCCTGACTACGTCCAGCAACTTGGAGTCCTCCAAGTCCCTAGTAGCCGCAGGTACCACAATAGGCTGGTTCAGGTGAAACGCTGAAACCACCTTAGGGAGAAATTGAGGACGAGTCCTCAATTCTGCCCTATCCGTATGAAAAATTAGGTAAGGGCTTTTATAGGATAAAGCCGCCAATTTTGACACGCGCCTGGCTGACGCCAGGGCCAACAGCATTACCACTTTCCATGTGAGATATTTTAAGTCCACAGTGGTGAGTGGTTCAAACCAATGTGATTTTAGGAACCCCAAAACCACATTGAGATCCCAAGGTGCCACTGGAGGCACAAAAGGAGGCTGTATATGCAGCACCCCTTTGACAAACGTCTGAACTTCAGGAACTGAAGCCAGTTCTTTTTGGAAGAAGATCGACAGGGCCGAAATTTGAACCTTAATGGACCCTAATTTTAGGCCCATAGACAGTCCTGTTTGCAGGAAATGCAGGAACCGACCCAGTTGAAATTCCTCTGTAGGGGCCTTCCTGGCCTCGCACCACGCAACATATTTACGCCAAATACGGTGATAATGCTGCACGGTTACATCCTTCCTGGCTTTGATCAGGGTAGGGATAACTTCATCCGGAATGCCTTTTTCCTTCAGGATCCGGCGTTCAATCGCCATGCCGTCAAACGCAGCCGCGGTAAGTCTTGAAACAGACAGGGTCCCTGCTGGAGCAGGTCCCTTCGTAGAGGTAGAGGCCACGGGTCCTCCGTGAGCATCTCTTGAAGTTCCGGGTACCAAGTCCTTCTTGGCCAATCCGGAGCCACGAGTATAGTCCTTACTCCTCTCCTTCTTATGATTCTCAGTACCTTGGGTATGAGAGGCAGAGGAGGGAACACATACACTGACTGGTACACCCATGGTGTTACCAGAGCGTCCACAGCTATTGCCTGAGGGTCCCGTGACCTGGCGCAATACCTGTCTAGTTTTTTGTTGAGGCGGGACGCCATCATGTCCACCTTTGGTTTTTCCCAACGGTTCACAATCATGTGGAAGACTTCTGGGTGAAGTCCCCACTCTCCCGGGTGGAGGTCGTGCCTGCTGAGGAAGTCTGCTTCCCAGTTGTCCACTCCCGGAATGAACACTGCTGACAGTGCTATCACATGATTTTCCGCCCAGCGAAGAATCCTTGCAACTTCTGCCATTGCCCTCCTGCTTCTTGTGCCGCCCTGTCTGTTTACGTGGGCGACTGCCGTGATGTTGTCTGACTGAATCAGCACCGGCTGACCTTGAAGCAGAGGTCGTGCTAGGCTTAGAGCATTGTAGATGGCCCTTAGCTCCAGGATATTTATGTGAAGTGATGTCTCCAGGCTTGACCACAAGCCCTGGAAATTTCTTCCTTGTGTGACTGCTCCCCAGCCTCTCAGGCTGGCATCCGTGGTCACCAGGACCCAGTCCTGAATGCCGAATCTGCGGCCCTCTAGAAGATGAGCACTCTGCAACCACCACAGAAGAGACACCCTTGTCCTTGGGGACAGGGTTATCCGCTGATGCATCTGAAGATGCGATCCGGACCATTTGTCCAGCAGATCCCACTGGAACGTTCTTGCATGGAATCTGCCGAATGGAATCGCTTCGTAGGAAGCTACCATCTTTCCCAGGACTCTTGTGCATTGATGTACTGAGACTTGCCCTGGTTTCAGGAGGTTTCTGACTAGGTCGGATAACTCCCTGGCTTTTTCCTCCGGAAGGAACACCTTTTTCTGGACTGTGTCCAGAATCATCCCTAGGAACAGAAGACGTGTCGTCGGAATCAGCTGCGACTTTGGGATATTTAGAATCCAGCCGTGCTGCCGTAGCACTACCTGAGATAGTGCTACTCCGACTACTAACTGTTCTCTGGATCTTGCCCTTATCAGGAGATCGTCCAAGTAAGGGATAATTAAAACGCCTTTTCTTCGAAGAAGAATCATCATTTCGGCCATTACCTTGGTAAAGACCCGGGGTGCCGTGGATAATCCAAACGGCAGCGTCTGAAACTGATAGTGACAGTTTTGTACCACAAACCTGAGGTACCCTTGATGAGAAGGGTAAATGGGGACATGGAGGTAGGCATCTTTGATGTCCAGAGACACCATAAAGTCCCCCTCTTCCAGGTTCGCGATCACTGCTCTGAGTGACTCCATCTTGAACTTGAACCTTTGTATGTAAGTGTTCAAGGATTTCAGATTTAAAATAGGTCTTACCGAGCCGTCCGGCTTCGGTACCACAAACAGCGTTGAATAATACCCCTTCCCTTGTTGCAGGAGGGGTACCTTGATTATCACCTGCTGGGAATACAGCTTGTGAACTGCCTCCAATACTGCCTCCCTGTCGGAGGGAGACGTTGGTAAAGCAGACTTCAGGAACCGGCGAGGGGGAGACGTCTCGAACTCCAATTTGTATCCCTGAGATACTACTTGAAGGATCCAGGGGTCCACTTGCGAGTGAGCCCACTGCGCGCTGAAATTCTTGAGACGGGCCCCCACCGTGCCTGAGTCCGCTTGTAAGGCCCCAGCGTCATGCTGAGGACTTGGCAGAAGCGGGGGAGGGCTTTTGTTCCTGGGAATTGGCTGTCTGTTGCAGTCTTTTTTCCCCTTCCTCTGCCCCGGGGGAGAAAAGAGGAACCTTTTGCCCGCTTGCCCTTATGGGGACGAAAGGACTGAGCCGGATAAGACGGCGTCTTTTTATGTTGAGAGGCGACCTGGGGTAAAAATGTGGATTTCCCAGCAGTTGCCGTGGCCACCAGGTCCGATAGACCGACCCCAAATAACTCCTCCCCTTTATAAGGCAATATTTCCATATGCCGTTTAGAGTCCGCATCACCTGACCACTGTCGCGTCCATAATCCTCTTCTGGCAGATATGGACAGCGCACTCACTCTTGATGCCAGAGTGGAAATATCCCTCTGTGCATCTCGCATATATAGAAATGCATCTTTTAAATGCTCTATAGTCAACAATATACTGTCCCTATCCAGGGTATCAATATTTTCAGTCAGGGAATCCGACCAAGCCACCCCAGCGCTGCACATCCAGGCTGAGGCGATTGCTGGTCGCAGTATAACACCAGTATGTGTGTATATACTTTTTAGGATATTTTCCAGTTTTCTGTCACCTGGTTCCTTGAGGGCGGCCGTATCAGGAGACGGTAACGCCACTTGTTTTGATAAGCGTGTGAGCGCTTTATCCACTCTAGGGGGTGTTTCCCAACGCGCCCTAACCTCTGGCGGGAAAGGGTATAATGCCAATAACTTTTTAGAAATTAGCAGTTTTTTATTGGGGGAAACCCACGCTTCATCACACACCTCATTTAATTCATCTGATTCAGGAAAAACTACGGGTAGTTTTTTCACACCCCACATAATACCCTTTTTTGTGGTACTTGTAGTATCAGAAATGTTCAAAACCTCCTTCATTGCCGTGATCATGTAACGTGTGGCCCTACTGGAAAATACGTTTGTTTCCTCACCGTCGACACTGGAGTCAGTATCCGTGTCGACGTCAGTATCCACCACCTGAGGTAACGGCCTTTTTAGAGCCCCTGATGGTTTCTGAGACGCCTGGACAGGGACTAGCTGATTAGTCGGCTGTCTCATGTCATCAACTGTCTTTTGTAAGGAGCTGACACAGTCACGTAAATCCTTCCATAAAGCCATCCACTCAGGTGTCGACTCCCTAGGGGGTGACATCTCTATTATAGGCAATTGCTCCGCCTCCACATCATTTTCCTCCTCATACATGTCGACACAAACGTACCGACACACAGCACACGCACAGGGAATGCTCTGATAGAGGACAGGACCCCACTAGCCCTTTGGGGAGACAGAGGGAGAGTATGCCAGCACACACCAGAGCGCTATATATAGATATAGGGACAACCTTATATAAGTGTTTCTCCCTTATAGCTGCTGTATTGTTAATAACCCGCCAATTAGTGCCCCCCTCTCTTTTTTACCCTGTTTCTGTAGTGCAGGACTGCAGGGGAGAGTCAGGGAGACGTCCTTCCAGCGGAGCTGTGAGGGAAAATGGCGCCTGTGTGCTGAGGAGATAGGCTCCGCCCCCTTCTCGGCGGCCTTTCTCCCGCTTTTTGTGAAAATCTGGCAGGGGTTAAAATTCATCCATATAGCCCAGGGGCTATATGTGATGTATTTTTAGCCAGCCAAGGTGTTTCTATTGCTGCTCAGGGCGCCCCCCCCTAGCGCCCTGCACCCTCAGTGACCGGAGTGTGAAGTGTGCTGAGAAGCAATGGCGCACAGCTGCAGTGCTGTGCGCTACCTTGTGGAAGACAGGATGTCTTCTGCCGCCGATTTGCTGGACCTCTTCTTGCTTCTGGCTCTGTAAGGGGGCCGGCGGCGCGGCTCTGGGACCGAGCTCCAAGGCTGGGCCTGTGATCGGACCCTCTGGAGCTAATGGTGTCCAGTAGCCTAAGAAGCCCAATCCACTCTGCACGCAGGTGAGTTCGCTTCTTCTCCCCTTAGTCCCTCGATGCAGTGAGCCTGTTGCCAGCAGGTCTCACTGAAAATAAAAAACCTAAACTAAAACTTTCACTAAGAAGCTCAGGAGAGCCCCTAGTGTGCACCCTTCTCGTTCGGGCACAAAAATCTAACTAACTGAGGCTTGGAGGAGGGTCATGGGGGGAGGAGCCAGTGCACACCAGGTAGTACTAAAGCTTTCTATTTGTGCCCAGTCTCCTGCGGAGCCGCTATTCCCCATGGTCCTTACGGAGTTCCCAGCATCCACTAGGACGTCAGAGAAATGGTAAAATATTTGATTTACCTGCTGTAGCTGTGGAAACCAGGTCCGTCAGCCCATCCCCAAACAATACATCACCCTTATAGGGTAGTACTTCCATATGTTTTTTGGAATCCGCATCACCCGTCCATTGGCGAGTCCATAAGGATCTTCTCGCTGAGATAGACATGGCATTGGCCCTAGAAGCTAGCAATCCAATGTCCCTTTGAGCATCCCTCATAAATAAGACTGCATCTTTTATATGGGCTAGAGTTAGGAATATAGTATCCTTATCCATAGTATCAAATTGATCTGTCAGCTCATCTGTCCAAGCTGCAATTGCGCTACACACCCATGCCGACGCAATCGTCGGTCTTAACACAGCACCCATATGAGAATAAATACCCTTTAAGGTAGTTTCTTGCCTGCGATCTGCAGGGTCCTTAAGGGCCGCTGTGTCAGGAGACGTTAGCGCCACTTTCTTGGACAGGCGCGTCAGGGCCTTGTCCACAGTGGGGGGTGATTCCCAAATCTCCCTGTCCTGCTTAGGGAAAGGGTATGCCATAAAAATTCTTTTGGGGATTTGCGGTCTCTTATCCGGAGTCTCCCAAGCTTTTCCAAAGAACTCATTTAATTCATGAGATGTGGGAAAATTAATAATCTGTTTCTTTTCCTTAAACATGTGTACCCTTGTGTCGGGGACCGAGGGTTCAGCCACAATATGCAACACATCCCTTATTGCCACAATCATACACTGAATGGTTTTAGTCAACCTAGGGTGCAATTTTACTTCGTCATAGTCGACACTGGAATCAGAATCCGTGTCAGTAGTAGTGTCTTGTGTTAAGGGACGCTTTTGAGACCCCGACGGGCCCTGTGAGTCGGTCCAATCTGAGGATTGACCGCCTGATGTCCCCCCTAAACCAGCCTTATCAAGCCTTTTATGTAAAGATGCCACACTTGCATGCAACGTATGCCACATGTCCATCCAATCTGGAGTCGGCACAACCGACGGGGACACACCACTCATTTGCTCCACCTCCTCCTTGGAGAAGCCTTCCGCCTCAGACATGTCGACACACACGTACCGACACCCCACACACACAGGGAGTTACCTATAAGGGGACAAAACCCCAACCAGGCCCTGAGGAGAGACAGAGAGATAGAGTATGCCAGCACACACCCAGCGCTTAAAAACACTGGAATATATGACCAGATAGCGCTGTTATATGTATATAATTGTAATCTCCTCTCACTGCGTCGCCAAAGTGCCCCCCTCCTCTTTTTTCCAGCTTGTGAAGCTCAGCAGGGGAGAGAACAGGGAGCCAGCGTTTCCTCATGCAGTCTCTGTGGAGAAAATGGCGCTGGTTAGTGCTGAGGATCAAGCCCCGCCCACCCGACGGCGGGCTTCGGTCCCATCAACTTTCTATAGAAAAATGGCGGGGGTTACCGGATTTACTGTGCCACAGCCTAATCCATGCTTATCAGTGCCAAATATGAGGAATATTGCTGCCCAGGGCGCCCCTCCCTGCGCCCTGCACCCTTCAGTGCCTGCTTGTGTGTGTGTGACTGGGAGCATGGCGCGCAGCTTACCGCTGCGCGCTTACCTCATGAAGATCTGATGTCTTCTGCCGCCTGAAGTCTTCTTTGCCTTCTCATACTCCCCCGGCTTCTATCTTCGGCATCTGTGAGGAGGACGGCGGCGCGGCTCCGGGACGAACCCCAGGTGAGACCTGTGTTCCAGTCCCTCTGGAGCTAATGGTGTCCAGTAGCCTTAGAAGCAGTGCCCAACTTAACAAGCCAGCTCTGCTTCTCTCTCCTCGGTCCCACGATGCAGGGAGCCTGTTGCCAACAGGACTCCCTGAAAATAAAAAACCTAACAAAATTCTTTTTCCACAGAAAACTCTGGAGAGCTCTCTGCAGTGCACCCATTCTCCTCTGGGCACAAGATCTAACTGAGGTCTGGAGGAGGGGCATAGAGGGAGGAGCCAGTGCACACCCATAGTCAAAGATCTTTTTAGGTGCCCTATCTCCTGCGGAGCCCGTCTATACCCCATGGTCCTTACGGAGTCCCCAGCATCCTCTAGGACGTAAGAGAAATAGTTGTTGGTATGCCGGGTGTCGGGATTCCGGCGCCGGTATGCTGATCGCCGGGATCCCGACAGCCGGCATATCAAGTGCCACCCGCTGTAAGTATAATTTACTATATAGACCCCTTTGAGGCAATGTTTTTACTCTTTCCACTTAGCCTTTTCCAGGCCACACCCCTAACCTGCAAAAGTAAGATCTCGGTTAATGTGGCTCTGCGTGGCTTATAGGGGGTCATTCCGAGTTGATCGCTCGCTAGCAGTTTTTAGCAGCCGTGCAAACGCATTGTCGCCGCCCACTGGGAGTGTATTTTTGCTTTGAAGTGCGAATGCCTGTGCAGCAGGGCGCCTGCAAAAACATTTTGTGCAAAACAAGACCACGCCTGCGTTTTCCCTGGTACGCCTGCGTTTTTCCAAACACTCCCTGAAATGGTCAGTTGACACCCAGAAACGCTCCCTTCCTGTCAATCTTCTTGCGTTGTGCCGTGCGAGTGAAAGCTTCGCTAGGACCTGTGCAAAACCACAAAGGTCATTGTACCCATACGTCGCGCGTGCGCATTGCGGTGCATACACATGCGCAGAAATGCCGATTTTTAGCCTGATCGCTGCGCTGCGAACAACGGCAGCTAGCGATCAACTCGGAATGACCCCCATAGTACAGTAGGTATAATTGCACATACTGAAAAGCATTGCACAGCGGCAGTTTTGCACTTTGCACTCGTAAATAGCCTTATATGTCTCTATAATGCTACAAAATTCTAGCTCATCACTAACCTGTTATGATGGGGTGATAAGTTTCAATGGGTCATTATTACAGTACTTTACAATATGTGTTACTGTTATTTCACAATACGTTATATGTAATAATAAAATTATTAAACAAAGCATACAATATACCATCAAATAAATAAATATTGTAGAATTAAGTAAGGCAGATATGGATTATACATTATTCCATTTAGATTATTACATTCTTTTTTTGTCACTTTATGTGATGGACTTTTCACAGTTTAATAAACAGCATGTGAAAGTTACATGGATGTGTCAGAGATAATATCATTATTTCAAAGCATTTTCAATTTTAACTAATCCTGAAGCGTCAGTAGGTACTGTATACTACTACACCATGCATTTTATTTAAAGAAAAAAATGAAATGTTACATGTGCTGATAAGATTGCAACAACCATATAGAGCAGTGCATTCCCTTTTCTCCAGGACTTTTTGCTGCCATCTGCTGCTGAAATATATGTATGCAGCTAGAAATAAAATATATTTCATAAATATTTTGTAGACATACAATCATAGAATATGACGGCATAAAAGAACCTAGGCTTCATCTAGTCTGCCCTATAGGTTTCTTTTTATTTACAGTATATCTTACAACTCTAAAGGGCCCCATACACTTATACGATATGACGGTCCGTCATGTCGTCTAGGATTTCCCTTCAACCTCCCAGGCGGCAAGATAGTAAAAGATGCATACGATGAATCATTTACTATCCCAGCCATTCCTGCGGGATCTGACATATCACGAGTGCAGCACTCGTGATATGTTGGATCTAGGGTGATCCGATCCGATGCTCACGGGAACGCGCATCGGATCGGGTGTAAAGCACAACGAAAATGCCTGATTTCACCCAATATATCGACCCGAATGTCCGAATTGGGCTGAAATCGGGCATTATCGTTCTAGTGTATGGAGCCTTTAAGTGTTAATAATACTTGCCCCATACATTGTGGAATTACCGTATTTTACTCTAGTACCAACGGCAACTGCTGTCAGATTGTACAATGGGCTGATTACTATTTCCATAAAAAACGGAAACAAAAATCTTCCTATTGTTACCGCTACGTTTTCATATCTCTAATTCTTTTACATACCACCCTAAACTCTATTAATACCTTTTATAAATCTGAATCTTCCTATTGTTTCCCCTCTGTAACCTCTATCCTGTAAACTGTACCATCACATTTTCAGTTACTGAAGACATTCCTGATAAGTTTTATTATATAGGCCCTCATTCCGAGTTGTTCGCTCGGTATTTTTCATCGCATCGCAGTGAAAATCCGCTTAGTACGCATGCGCAAAGTTCGCACTGCGACTGCGCCAAGTAACTTTACTATGAAGAAAGTATTTTTACTCACGGCTTTTTCTTCGCTCCGGCGATCGTAATGTGATTGACAGGAAATGGGTGTTACTGGGCGGTAACACGGCGTTTCAGGGGCGTGTGGCTGAAAACGCTACCGTTTCCGGGAAAAACGCAGGAGTGGCCGGAGAAACGGTGGGAGTGCCTGGGCGAACGCTGGGTGTGTTTGTGACGTCAACCAGGAACGACAAGCACTGAAATGATCGCACAGGCAGAGTAAGTCTGGAGCTACTCTGAAACTGCTAAGTAGTTAGTAATCGCAATATTGCGCATACATCGGTCGCAATTTTAAGAAGCTAAGATTCACTCCCAGTAGGCGGCGGCTTAGCGTGTGTAACTCTGCTAAATTCGCCTTGCGACCGATCAACTCGGAATGAGGGCCATAGTCAATGTACCACTTTAGTAGCCATTCTTTGATTTTGTTTTTTATTTTATTTTAGTAATGTCTCTAGAACTTACGTTGGTCTTCCTGTACCTGCTACAGTGGAGCCAATGGGGGTGGGGTCTAGGGGGAGTGGGTACTAATTACCCGTTAACTGCATCATGTGGGATACTATGTCCAGTTCTGAAGACCGCATCTCCAGAAGGATATAAATACATTAGAGCAGTGATCTTCAACCTTTTTTAACTCGCGGCACACCAAACAATATTTTAAAATTGGCAAGGCACACCTTCAGTTTCCCACGAAAAAAAAACCATACACAATGGCCCTCACAGTAAAAAAAAAATCCACACATACATTGGTCTACACAGAAAAAACAATCACATTGCTTCCCACATAAATCATGTTGCCCCCTACATAAATCCTATTGCTCCCTTCATGAATTAGTCCCATTGTTCCCCCCATAAATCCTTTTTTATCCCCACAGGAGAAATAAAATAACAAATATTAGCCCCTTCCTGTCAGCTGTCCTCCTCCCTGTCTCTTAGTGGCGGGGGTTGTTCATGGTGGAGTGCTGCGATTACTGAGCAGTGGGCGGTCAGGCAGGTGTGGATGTGGGTGGGCAGGAAAAGTTGTGGATGCGGGCATGAACTGGAAGATGTGTATGCAGGCGGGTGAGCTGGCTGGGTGGTGAGACGACGTGGCCATGACCTATGATTTCACACCGCCGCATCTTCAAGGCATCGGTCACACCCGGGGCATGACTGATCCTCTAAGAAGAGCCTGGGCCACAGTTCGCTCTTAAGGTGCAGGCAGCAACTCTGACTCCGCGGCACACCTTTCAACTGGTCTGTGCCGCGGCACACTGGTTGAAAAAGCCTGCATTAGAGACTGTACAAAGGAGGGAAACTAAAATCGTGCATAGCTTACGGTATATCACAAAACTTACCCAGAAAGACTAAAAAAATTTAACATGTATAGTTTGGAGCAGAAAAGGGAAAGGGGGTATATGAGAGACTTTCAAATATATCAAGGGTTTTACCAAAGTCCAGGAGGAAAACATTCTTCAAAGGAAGAGAAGTATTAGAACATAAGGACATGCAATGACGCTGTAGGGAGGTAGGTTTACAGAAAATTTAAGGAAAATAAATCACAGAAAGGGTAGTGGATAAGTGGAATAGCCTCCCATCAGAGGTGGTAGAGGCTAAGACAGTATAGCAATTTAAAGATGCTTGGGATAGGCAGAAGAATATCCTTATAAAGAACTAAGGTTCAAAAAGGGTTGAGATTACTCAATAAAAAAGGGCAGGCTAGATGGGCCAAGTGGTTATCTGCCATCAAATTCTATGTTTCTAAGCTTGTTTAAGGGGCAAGGTAGGGACCCGGGAAAGCTTTACAAGGGCAATAATAGTAGTTTTCTCATTTCTTTTTACTCTTATGGGAGCGGCCATGCCCTCAGGGTTTGGCCATGACTCCCCATCGCCCGGGCCCTTCAATGCACTCTAAGGTGGGGCACACATTAGGCGACCTATCTAATGATGAAGCGGATTGGAACGTTATACTGACATATCATCTAGTGTCTACCTTGAATTGTGTGTTCACTTGTGTCGTCAGCAGGGTCGACACATTTGATGTTCTGCAGACAGCATGCAGGTGAATGTGGGATGACACGTACACTGGGTTGTGCAGTGTGTACGACTGACCGATATATATCCTTTCATTCTGATGTGTGCCTGTCTACTGAGACTTCGTGCTATACAAATAAATATTTTACTAGCGTTTAACACTGCTTAACTGTACTGCTTGCCGACCTTCATATTATTTGAAACTACAGCGCCAAGGTCCATTTCCTTTGTTGTAGTTGATATCATATCACCATTTTGTATATCTATTTACAGTACATTAAAACAGTCCTCTGCACCGGTATGTAGTCAATATCCCGGCAGCCGGTAAGAATTCCGATGGTGGGATCCCGACCGCCGAGAATGCTGGCAGCGGCGCCAGGGCTATTCTTAATCGTGGGTGTCCATGACACCCATAGAGTGGAAAGAGAACCTGTGGAGTGCGCAGCGAGCAACCTAGCCCACTGCGTGGCGAGCATAGCGAGCCCGAAAGGGGCTTTCCAGTGGTAGCCCCGCTGCCGGCATTCTGGCGGCCGAGATCCCGGGGTAGGTATTCTGACCTCCAGGATCCCGGCCGCCGGTATTCCCACACTAACCCGCACTCTACACCAGCCTGAGGCTGAGTTGGACTTATATTGGACATAGCAGAAACTTATAAAAAATTAGCACATACCGTATTACTTTCCCAATCTTTCGCATACACTGTTCTACCACAGGTTCCATCACTCAAATTTACATAATTTGAAGTACATTCCACCAGGGTTTACTTTCCTTTCACTCTGCGTGTTGCAGCATTTTATCGCCCACCTGGGCATCCCAAACAATTTCTGGAAGATTTTTCTGCCTGGCTCCCTCACTTCCTATCCTCTGACATCTCCACCATCATCATGGGTGATTTCAATATTGCTATTGTCCAAAATCTGCTGCTCATGCCTCCAAACTACTCTCTCTCTATCCTTTTCTCTTGGCCTCTCCCAATGGACTGACTCCTCTACTCATCAGGAGAGCAACTGCCATGATCTAGTATTCACCAGACTACTGTTTGCTCAGTTTCTGAACTCACTAACAGTCCATTCCCCCTCTCAGATCACAACCTTATCATCTGCATGCTCTCCTCCATTAATTCAGACTCTGTTGCTTAAGTCCTCCAATCCTCCTCACACCTGCAGAAATATTAACACAATTAATCTTCAAGAACTTTCCACCTCACTCCAACAACTGCATTCTATTTCTGCATTCACATCTCCTGAGATGGCTGTATCACACCTGAACCAGACTATAAAACTAGCCCTTCATGAAGTGGCTCCAGCTACCCATGACACTCCACGTAGTCCTAGATGTCAACCATAACACTAAATTAACAAGACATCTACAAAAACTCACACGTAAACGTGAACATCAGTGGCGTAAATCTTGTATTTGAAGCGACTCCCTCACATATAAGACTGTCTACCACTTTCATCGAAATCCCTGGACACTGCCAAACAAACATATTTCCAAACTCTCATCTCTGCTCAAGCCTCTAACCCCAAACGACTCTTTAATACATTTAAATCACTTCTGAATCCTCCCACACCTATCACACCAGCCACTATCAAGGCACAAGATCTTGCTTCCTATTTCAAGGAGAAGATTGATAAGAGCCGAGATGAAATGGTATGCTCTTTGTCAGCCAGTAACCTGCTCAGTTCTTTACCTGAACCCTCTGGCACTCTCTTCATTTGATCCCACAAATGAAGATGAAGTATCATCACTCTTCTCATCCTGCTTCTCTACTACCTCTCCTCTTGATCCTTTAGCCTCACAAATAAGTAAAGCTCTGTCTCCGCTACTCATCTCTACCTTAACTAACATCTGTCATTTCTTTCTCTCTCTCTCTCTCTCTCTCTACTGGTATTTTCCCCCCACTGTTAAAGCATGTAGTCATTACTCCCATTTTGAAAAACAAAATTCTGACCCTAACTCTCTCTCAAACTACCGCCCCATCTCTCAGCTCCCTTGCCTCTCTAAGCTACTTGAGAGACTCGCCTACATTCGACTCACACACTTTCTTAACTCACACAACTTATTGGACCCACTTCAGTCAGGCTTCCGTTCCCAACACTCCACAGAGACAGCACTGACAAAAGTGGTTAATGATTTGGTCACTACGAAGTCTAAAGGCCATTACTCACTTCTTGTTCTTCTAGATCTATCTGCTACTTTTGACACTGTTCACCACTCTCTTCTCATACAAACACTACAATCCCTAGGTCTTAAAGACACACCCCTTTCTTGGTTCCTATCCTACCTACAGTATCTAATCGCTCCTTCGGTATTCGATTCTCTGAATTTACCTCCTCTTCGCTACCTCTTTCAGTTGGAGTACCGCAAGGCTCAGTCTTAGGTCCTCTGCTTTTCTCAATCTATACCTCATCTCTAAGTAAACTAATCAGCTCTTTTGGATTTCAGTATCATCTGTACGCAGATGATACTCAAATCTACCTATCCTCCCCTGATTTGTCTCTATCTGTACTGGGCCGTGTCACTGAATGCCTTTCTGCCATTTCATCTTGGATGACATCTCGCCACCTCAAACTTAATATTTCCAAAAAGCGTTAATTATATTTCCACCGGCCAATGTGGGTCATTCCGAGTTGATCACTCGCTAGCTACTTTTAGCAGCTGTGCAAACGCATAGTCGCCGCCCATGGGGGAGTGTATTTTCGCTTTGCAAGTGTGCAAACGCGTGTGCAGCCGAGTGGGCCGAAAAAGTTTTTTGCAGTTTCTGAGTAGATCTGGACTTACTCAGCCCTTGTGATCACTTCAGTCTTTTTGGTTCCGGAATTGAAGTCAGACACCCGCCCTGCAAACGCTTGGACACGCCTGCGTTTTTCAAAACACTCCCTGAAAACCGTCAGTTGCCACCCACACACACCCTCCTCCTGTCAATCTCCTTGCGATCGGCTGTGCGAATGGATTCTTTGTTAAATCCATCACCCAGCAATGATCCGCTTTGTACTCGTACGATGCGCCTGCGCATTGCGGTGCATACGCATGTGCAGTAGTAACCTGTTCGCTGCGCTGCGAAAAACGTCAGCGAGCGATCAACTCGGAATGACCCCCAATAGTAGGTACCAACCTGATATCTCTATCACTGTTGAAAACTCGATAATCAACCCTACCGCACAAGCTCACTGCCTAGGTGTCATCCTTGACTGTGATCTGTCCTTTGAAACCCACAATCTGTCTCAAAATCATGTTACATGCATCTAAAAAACATATCTAAAATACAACCATACCTTACACAAGACACTGCTAAAACTCTAATCCACGCTCTCATTATCTCCATTGATTATTGATATCTCGCATTGATTATTGCAATAGTCTCCTAACTGGTTTTCCCAAAACGAGACTCTTACCACTACAATCCATTCTGAATGCAGCTGCGAGGCTAATCTTCCTTGCTAGACGTTTATCGTCTGCAGATCCACTCTGTCAGTCCCTCCAATGGTTACCTGTATTCTACCGTATTCAATATAAAATACTTTTACTCACAGACAAGGCTATTAACCAAACTACACCAATGTACATCACTTCGCTTATCTCACGATACCTCCAAACCCGACCTCTTCGCTCTTCACAAGATCTGCGTGTCTCATCCACACTCATTACTCGCTCCCACTCACGATTGCAGGACTGTCTTCGGGCTGCACCCACTCTGTGGAATGCCCTAGCATGCACAATAAGACTCTCCTCTAGTCTCCAAACCTTAAAGCATTCCCTGAAAACTCACCTCTTCAAGCAAGTGTATCAAATTCCAGAACCGCCCACAAAAGTTTCATAAACTTTCCTATCAAATTGCAACCACTCTGCACAGTCCACACACATCCTCACATGTCGTCTCATCCTTCCTCCCGACCCCGGTTCATCATTGCTGTATGACCATATCATACAGCCCACCAAGAACCTTTGCAATCTGGTGGACAACTATGCAATAGATAGCACCTATCCTTGTGTATCCATTCCTAATTCCCTATAGACTGTAGCTTGCGAGCAGGGCCTGCCTACCTCTATGACTGTTTGTTATTACCCAGTTTTGTTATATCATTGTTATTTCCAATTGTAAAGTGCAACGGAATTTGCTGCGCTATATAAGAAACTATTAATAAATAAAAAAATAAGAATTTACTTACCGATAATTCTATTTCTCGGAGTCCGTAGTGGATGCTGGGGTTCCTGAAAGGACCATGGGGAATAGCGGCTCCGCAGGAGACAGGGCACAAAAAAGTAAAGCTTTACTAGGTCAGGTGGTGTGCACTGGCTCCTCCCCCCATGACCCTCCTCCAGACTCCAGTTAGGTACTGTGCCCGGACGAGCATACACAATAAGGGAGGCATTTTGAATCCCGGGTAAGACTCATACCAGCCACACCAATCACACCGTACAACTTGTGATCTAAACCCAGTTAACAGTATGATAACAGAAAGGGCCTCTTAAAGATGGCTCCTTAACAATAACCCGAATTAGTTAACAATAACTATGTACAAGTATTGCAGATAATCCGCACTTGGGATGGGCGCCCAGCATCCACTACGGACTCCGAGAAATAGAATTATCGGTAAGTAAATTCTTATTTTCTCTATCGTCCTAAGTGGATGCTGGGGTTCCTGAAAGGACCATGGGGATTATACCAAAGCTCCCAAACGGGCGGGAGAGTGCGGATGACTCTGCAGCACCGAATGAGAGAACTCCAGGTCCTCCTTTGCCAGGGTATCAAATTTGTAAAATTTTACAAACGTGTTCTCCCCCGACCACGTAGCTGCTCGGCAGAGTTGTAATGCCGAGACCCCTCGGGCAGCCGCCCAAGATGAGCCCACCTTCCTTGTGGAGTGGGCTTTTACAGTTTTAGGCTGTGGCAGGCCTGCCACAGAATGTGCAAGTTGAATTGTGTTACAAATCCAACGAGCAATCGACTGCTTAGAAGCAGGTGCGCCCAACTTGTTGGGTGCATACAATATAAACAGCGAGTCAGATTTTCTGACTCCAGCCGTCCTTGAAATGTATATTTTTAAGGCTCTGACAACGTCCAACAACTTGGAGTCCTCCAAGTCGCTAGTGGCCGCAGGCACCACAATAGGTTGGTTCAGATGAAATGCTGATACCACTTTAGGGAGAAAATGCGGACGAGTCCGCAGTTCTGCCCTATCCGAATGGAAGATTAGATAAGGACTTTTATAAGATAAAGCCGCCAATTCAGATACTCTCCTGGCAGAGGCCAGGGCTAGTAACATAGTCACTTTCAATGTGAGATATTTCAAATCCACCTTTTTCAATGGTTCAAACCAATGGGATTTGAGGAAATCTAAAACTACATTTAGATCCCACGGTGCCACCGGAGGCACCACAGGAGGCTGTATATGCAGTACTCCCTTGACAAAAGTCTGGACCTCAGGGACAGAGGCCAATTCTTTTTGGAAGAATATTGACAGGGCCGAAATTTGAACCTTAATGGATCCCAATTTGAGACCCATAGATAATCCTGATTGCAGGAAATGTAGGAAACGACCCAGTTGGAATTCCTCCGTCGGAACCCTCCGATCCTCGCACCACGCTACATATTTTCGCCAAATGCGGTGATAATGTTTCACGGTGACTTCCTTCCGTGCCTTAATCAAGGTAGGAATGACTTCTTCTGGAATGCCTTTCCCTTTTAGGATCTGGCGTTCAACCGCCATGCCGTCAAACGCAGCCGCGGTAAGTCTTGAAAAAGACAGGGACCC
Organism: Pseudophryne corroboree; assembly: GCF_028390025.1. NCBI lineage: Eukaryota > Metazoa > Chordata > Amphibia > Anura > Myobatrachidae > Pseudophryne > Pseudophryne corroboree. The sequence goes on along the minus strand of NC_086447.1, from coordinate 836,053,906 downwards.
TGCTGTAGCAGGTCCCTTCTCAGAGGTAGAGGCCACGGTTCGTCCGTGAGCATCTCTTGAAGTTCCGGATACCAAGTCCTTCTCGGCCAATCCGGAACCACTAGTATTGTTCTTACTCTTCTTTGCCGTATGATCTTCAATACCTTTGGTATGAGCGGCAGAGGAGGAAACACATACACTGACTGGTACACCCAAGGAGTTACCAGTGCGTCCACAGCTATTGCCTGTGGATCTCTTGACCTGGCGCAATATTTGTCCAGTTTCTTGTTGAGGCGAGACGCCATCATGTCTACAATTTGTCTTTCCCAACGGTCTATTAACATGTTGAAGACTTCTGGATGTAGACCCCACTCTCCCGGATGAAGATCGTGTCTGCTGAGGAAGTCTGCTTCCCAGTTGTCCACGCCCGGGATGAACACTGCTGACAGTGCTATCACGTGATTCTCCGCCCAGCGAAGAATCTTGGCAGCTTCTGCCATTGCACTCCTGCTTCTTGTGCCGCCCTGCCTGTTTACATGGGCGACCGCCGTGATGTTGTCCGACTGAATCAACACCGGCTTTCCTTGCAGGAGAAGTTCCGCCTGGCTTAGAGCATTGTAGATTGCTCTTAGTTCCAGAATGTTTATGTGAAGAGACTTTTCCAGACTCGTCCATACTCCCTGGAAGTTTCTTCCTTGTGTGACTGCTCCCCAGCCTCTCAGGCTGGCGTCCGTGGTCACCAGGATCCAATCCTGAATGCCGAATCTGCGGCCTTCTAATAGGTGAGCCTTCTGCAACCACCACAGAAGTGACACCCTTGTCTTTGGTGACAGGGTTATTCGCAGGTGCATCTGCAGATGCGACCCTGACCATTTGTCCAACAGATCCCTTTGGAATATTCTTGCATGGAATCTGCCGAATGGAATTGCTTCGTAAGAAGCCACCATTTTTCCCAGGACTCTTGTGCATTGATGTACTGACACTTTTCCTGGTTTTAGGAGGTTCCTGACCAGATCGGATAACTCCTTGGCTTTTTCCTCTGGAAGGAAAACCTTTTTCTGAACCGTGTCCAGAATCATTCCTAGGAACAGCAGACGAGTTGTCGGGATTAAATGGGATTTTGGAATATTCAGAATCCACCCGTGTTGTCTTAGCACCTCTTGAGATAGTGCTAAAGCTGTCTCCAGCTGTTCTCTGGACCTTGCCCTTATTAGGAGATCGTCCAAGTATGGGATAACTAATACGCCTTTTCTTCGAAGAAGAATCATCATCTCGGCCATTACCTTGGTAAAGACCCGAGGCGCCGTGGACAATCCGAACGGCAGCGTCTGAAACTGATAGTGACAGTTTTGAACAATGAACCTGAGGTACCCCTGGTGTGCGGGGTAAATCGGAACGTGTAGATACGCATCCTTGATGTCCAAGGATACCATAAAGTCCCCTTCTTCCAGGTTCGCTATCACTGCTCTGAGTGACTCCATCTTGAACTTGAACTTTTTTATGTAGAGGTTCAAGGACTTCAGATTTAGAATAGGCCTTACCGAGCCATCCGGCTTCGGTACCACAAATAGAGTGGAATAATACCCCTTTCCTTGTTGTAATAGGGGTACTTTGACTATCACCTGCTGAGCGTACAGCTTGTGAATGGCTTCCAACACCCTCTCCCTTTCGGAAGAGACGGTTGGTAAGGCAGACTTCAGGAAACGATGAGGAGGATCCGTCTCTAATTCCAACCTGTACCCCTGAGATATTATCTGCAGGATCCAGGGGTCTACCTGCGAGTGAGCCCACTGCGCGCTGTAATTTTTGAGACGGCCCCCCACTGTCCCCGAGTCCGCTTGAGAGGCCCCAGCGTCATGCTGAGGTTTTTGCAGGAGCCGGGGAGGGCTTCTGTTCCTGGGAAGGAGCTGCCTGTTGGTGTCTCTTCCCTCTTCCTCTGCCTCGTGGCAGGTACGACAAGCCCTTTGCTCTCTTATTTTTGTAGGAGCGAAAAGGCTGCGGTTGAAAGGTCGGTGCCTTTCTCTGTTGGGGAGTGACTTGAGGTAAAAAAGTGGATTTCCCGGCAGTAGCCGTGGCCACCAAGTCTGATAGACCAACTCCAAATAACTCCTCCCCTTTATACGGCAAAACCTCCATGTGACGTTTTGAATCCGCATCGCCTGTCCACTGTCGTGTCCATAAGGCTCTTCTGGCTGAAATGGACATAGCACTCACCCGAGATGCCAGTGTGCAAATATCCCTCTGTGCATCACGCATATAGATAAATGCATCCTTTATTTGTTCTAACGACAGTAAAACATTGTCCCTATCTAGGGTATCAATATTTTCACTCAGGGATTCTGACCAAACTACTCCAGCACTGCACATCCAGGCAGTTGCTATAGCTGGTCGTAGTATAACACCTGCATGTGTGTATATATTCTTTTGAATAACTTCCATCTTTCTATCTGATGGATCCTTAAGTGCGGCCGTCTCAGGAGAGGGTAACGCCACTTGTTTGGATAAGCGTGTGAGCGCCTTGTCCACCTTAGGGGGTGTTTCCCAGCGCGCCCTAACCTCTGGCGGGAAAGGGTATAATGCCAATAACTTTTTTGAAATTATCAACTTTTTATCAGGAGCAACCCACGCTTCATCACACACGTCATTTAATTCTTCTGATTCAGGAAAAACTGTTTGTAGTTTTTTCACACCATACATAATACCCTGTTTTACGGTATCTGTAGTATCAGCTAAATGTAACGTCTCCTTCATTGCCAAAATCATATAACGTGTGGCCCTACTGGAAAATACGTTTGAATTTCTACCGTCGTCACTGGAATCAGTGCCCGTGTCTGGGTCTGTGTCGACCGACTGAGGCAAAGGGCGTTTTACAGCCCCTGACGGTGTTTGAGGCGCCTGGACAGGCATTAATTGATTGTCCGGCCGCCTCATGTCCTCAACTGACTGTTTAAGGGAAGATAAACCATCACGTAATTCCACAAATAAAGGCATCCATTCTGGTGTCGACCCCCTGGGGGGTGACATCTGCATATTTGGCAATTGCTCCGCCTCCACACCAATATCGTCCTCATACATGTCGACACCACGTACCGACACACACCGCAAACTCACAGGGAATGCTCTAATGAAGACAGGACCCACTAGCCCTTTTGGGGAGACAGAGGGAGAGTCTGCCAGCACACACCACAAAGCGCTATATATACAAGGGATATCCTTATATTAAGTGCTCCCTTATAGCTGCTTTAATATATATATATATAGCCATTAATGTGCCCCCCCTCTCTGTTTTACCCTGTTTCTGTAGTGCAGTGCAGGGGAGAGACCTGGGAGCCGTTCTGACCAGCGAAGCTGTGACAGAAAATGGCGCCGTGTGCTGAGGAGATAGGCCCCGCCCCTTTTTCGGCGGGTTCTTCTCCCGCTATTTTTCCAGTCAGGCAGGGGTTAAATATCTCCATATAGCCCCTATGGGCTATATGTGAGGTATTTTTAGCCTTGTATAAGGTTTATATTTGCCTCTCAGAGCGCCCCCCCCCAGCGCTCTGCACCCTCAGTGACTGCCCAGTGAAGTGTGCTGAGAGGAAAATGGCGCACAGCTGCAGTGCTGTGCGCTACCTTATGAAGACTGAGGAGTCTTCAGCCGCCGGTTTCCGGACCTCTTCACGCTTCAGCATCTGCAAGGGGGTCGGCGGCGCGGCTCCGGGACCGGACTCCACGGCTGGGCCTGTGTTCGATCCCTCTGGAGCTAATGGTGTCCAGTAGCCAAGCAGCAAATCCACTCTGCATGCAGGTGAGTTTACTACTTTCCCCCTAAGTCCCACGTTGCAGTGATCCTGTTGCCAGCAGGACTCACTGTAAAGAAAAAAACCTAAACTAAACTTTCTCTAAGCAGCTCTTTAGGAGAGCCACCTAGATTGCACCCTTCTCGTTCGGGCACAAAATCTAACTGGAGTCTGGAGGAGGGTCATGGGGGGAGGAGCCAGTGCACACCACCTGACCTAGTAAAGCTTTACTTTTTTGTGCCCTGTCTCCTGCGGAGCCGCTATTCCCCATGGTCCTTTCAGGAACCCCAGCATCCACTTAGGACGATAGAGAAAATAAATTTGCTGAGATGAGTGCATCACAAGAGAGTGTAGGCCTACTGTATGCCTGTGGTATATACGTCAGGCATATGTCACATACACTTAGGGGGGTATTCAATTAAACAGCCTTTTTCCCACAATGAAACGTGCTAAAACCCACTAATTCTGCGTCCGTCCCCCCCCCCATCACCCCCCGGTTTTGTGGGTTTGTACACGGACTTTTCCTCATGGAGCTGCGACGTTCAGTCCTACTCTGAGGATTCGTGCACGGTACTGAATAGCTCCGGTGCCGGCAATTGTAACTGAATTCCTCCCTTACACCCATGTTTTGAACCCTATATTTTTTTTATGAAACATGCAGGGACGGTTCTACATCTTGTGGCGCCCTGTGCGAAAGTTTCCACTGGCGCCCCAAAGCCCCCCCCCCCCCGCGGCCAAACAGTTAGGGGCGTGGCTTCATAGGGGAGGGGTAAATCTGGGGCCACATTTATGCCCCCAGTAGCTGTGCTCCCCAGATTTGCCCAAAGTAGTTGTGCCCCCCAGTAGATTTGCCCCAATAGTTGTGCCCCCTATAGCTATGCCCCCAGTAGATTTGACCCAGTAGTTGTGCCCCGTCGCTGTGCCCCCTGTTGCTTTGCCCCCAGTAGTTGTGCCCCCTGTCGCTGTGCCCCAGTAGTTGTGCACCCTGTAGCTATGCCCCCAGTAGATTTGCCCCAGTAGTTGTGCTCCCTGTTGCTTTGCCCCCAGTAGTTGTGCCCTCCGTTGCTGTGCCCCGTTGCTTTGCCCCCAGTAGTTGTGCCCCCTGTCGCTGTGCCCCTTAGTAGCCGCTTACGAACACACACAAAAATAAAAAAACAATACTTACCACTGTCCCGCTCCTGCTTCCAGACCGCTGCTGCTGCTGTTGCTCCATCTGGCTGCCCGCGGCTCCTCTCTATGAGAGAGACGTCATGACATCTCTCCCATAGCAGCGCCGCACAGACAATAGAGGTCAATAATGACCTCTAGTGTCTGTCACTGGAGCCGGCTGCAGCGGACGCCCACACAGCCCACGGCGTCTGCTGCAGCCAGGGAGGCGGTGGTGCCTGCACGGTGACTGCGGCCGCGCCCCCAGGCCGCAGCGCCCCGGGCGCAGACACTAAGAACCGCACCTGGAAACACAGATTTCAGTTGTTTAAATAAAAACTTAAAAACAACTCCGATGCTGCAGCTACATGTTGTGCATGAGAAAATACAGATGCAGTCACAACAGCCCGACGCGACAGGTCCTGTCTTTTTTACCTGAAAATGCATCTTAGTAGCAAAGCAAGGTGATTAGGATGCACCAGGAGACTGCGCTGATTAGCTCTGCTAGTGTCTTTTTTGCATTCATTTACATGAAACTACATCTTAGTCACAATGCAATGTGACTAGAACGCACCAGGAGACTGCACTGATTAATTTGATAAGCGACACTTGTATATCTGTGTGTGACTAAGGGAGAGAGGTACTAAGCAGTGATAAAAGTGGAGAAGTGCGCCAGTAAAGAAGTTAACCATGGAAACCAATCAGCATTGACGTAATATTTATAATTTGCATACTATAAACACATACAGAGCAGCTGATTGGTTGCCATAGGAAACTTCTCCACTGGTTCACTTCTCCACTTTTATCACTGCTTAGTAATGTCCCCATAAGTGTCTCAATCTGCATATGAACTGCAATGATACAGAGGCCAAAGCTTTTTTCCATGCCAAGTTCCATTGTGCTTCGTATACAAACTCAGTAGCACACAGATATACAAGTGTCGCATATAACATTAATCCATCTCCTGGTGCCTCCTAGCCGCATCGCATTGTGACTAAAATGTATTTTTCATATAAACAGATGCATTAAAGATGGCCGGCTCTAGCAGAGTTGCATGGTACCTGGCGGGTCACTCGCACTAGGTGTCCTGCGTCACATGGCGTATTGAGGCTAGACGTATGAGGACACATCTGTAAAAAGATAAAACAAGCACTTAACATAGGGCTGATACAGAGCTGAATGTACTCCTATCTGCAGAGCATATCCTGTGTGTCTTCGCACTGCGCCGTCTGCAAAAATGAGCGCACACGAGTACAGGTGATGCAGAGCTGCACCTATTTCTATCTCCATTAACAACTGAGGTGGAACTGTGAACTGGAAAGATAGGACAGCACAAGGAGAGGGCATACTTGCATAGGCATAGATCAGTGAGGGTGTGTTTCTGCGGGCTATGCAGACATGGATCTATCTTTTACACTTTGTATAAAGCTGGTGTAAGCAGGGCCACAACTAGGTGTGTGCGGAGGGGGCACCGCACATAGGGGGTCATTCTGAGTTGATCGCTAGCTGAATTTATTCGCTGCGCAGCGATCAGGCTAAAAATCCGCAGTTCTGCGCATGCGTATGCGGCGCAATGCGCACGCGCGACGTACGGGCACAACGAACGATGTCGTTTTGCACAGGGTCTAGTGTTGCATTTCAGTTGCACAGCTCTCCGCAGAGTAATTGACATGAAGTGGGCATTTCTGGGTGGCAAATGACTGTTTTCAGGGAGTGTGCGGAAAAACGCAGGCGTTCCAGGAAAAAAGCAGGCGTGGCTGGCCGAACGCTGGGCGGGTTTGTGACGTCAAATCTGGAACTGAATAGTCTGAAGTGATCGCAAGCGCTGAGTAGGTTTTGAGCTACTCTGAAACTACACAAAAAATTTTTTGCAGGCGCTCTGCGATACAACCATTCGCACTTCTGCTAAGCTAAAATACACTCCCAGTGGGCGGCGGCATAGCATTTGCACGGCTGCTAAAATTAGCAAGCAAGCGATCAACTCAGAATGACCCCCATAGCGCTGCAGGCTAGGGGGCAATGTTAGCGGCACTTGTCAATTATCTGTTATAATTACTTTCACTTTCAGCTTCCCCCCTTTATGAAGCCCAGCATCTCCTGACCGCTCGTCTCCTACCCTGACCCCTTCTGTCGCTAATACCTATACAACATTCATGAACTCAACTTGAGATTTCTTTGTTATTCAGTCACACTGTCCTTTATTACATTTCAAGATGCTGACATACCCAGGATTCGAACCCATTGCCGTGGTATTGCAGTCAGGCAATCTATTAATTGAGCTATCTGCCCTTGCATAGAAAGGTAAAGAATTCTTAGAGAATTCTAACTATTTGAAGCTTACCTTGTACTTTGTGAAAAAATGATCAGCATTGCGACTGAGCAGATCTATGTAGTGTGTGACTGCAAGAGATTGGATGTGTGGCTGTACACGACATAGATCTGCTCAATTGCAATGCTGATTATTTTTTTGCATAGTACCAGTAGCTTCATATAGTGTTCATAGTTTTTATGCAGGATCAAATAGCTCAATGTTTAGGGTGTTTGATTAGAATTCAACAGATTATAGGTTTGAATCCTGGGTATGGATGCATATTGAAATGTGTTGCTTTCTCTGTGATCAATCTTGTCATGGCCTTTCCACACGAAGCATGTACCTTATGTCTCCATTGGAAAATGGGGGTAGGGGGGGAGGCAATTCTCTCTCTGGCAAAGGGTACCAAAAAGTCTAGTTACGCCTCTGGGTGTAAGAGTGCCCTGATGATGACTAGCATTAACCCAAGCTTATGAATAAAGGCGAGTTCACATTATGTCCGATTCTGTGCTGGTCTGCATCTGCTCGTTGTTACGCAAGCATAAGCTTACCGCACTTGGCAGTAGTTAGAAGAACCTGCCCCATTGTCTTTCCAGTAGCAGGCGACTGTGTCGGACTCACACACACACTCACACATGCAGACATGCGGCGCACTTCCAGGCATGTGCGGAGTGTTCCAATTACTTAGGTCTGTATGTTACACAAACTGCTGTCAGTCCAACTCACCAGCAGCCCCTATGTCTGTTACACTGTCATCTCAACTGCATCTAGAAGTGTATTTTTATTAGCTTTTTCACTTTTTTTTTTATGTACTTTAGAATTGAAATAAATATTATAAAAAGCAAAAAATAATAAAAACAACATACGTGTAACAGTGCTAAAAAGTACAGTGCAGTACATAATTTAATGGCAAGATATTAAAGAACCTACTAACAATAAGAAAATATAAATACATGGTTACTGGTTACTGAATAGGAGAACATAAATAATAACTTTTGTTATCTAATAAATCAGTATTAAAGAGATCGTATCCTTGAGACTGGACATTGGGGGCCATAAAAAACCTGCACTTGAAATATGTTTCTGTTCATGTATGTGATATATTTTGTAACATTTATTGATTCCATAACTTTTATTATTTTTATATTATCTATTTAAAGAGTAACCTAGCATGTGGGGCATTATGGGAAAGCCATACCCCAGTGCCTCGCCCCCCTCCACTAAACCCGGGTAATCGTGTCATTAGGTTCCTTCTCATTTCAGAAGCATGGTGACACATGTTCAACAAATAACTTATACCCCTTTCACACCGCAAATGGCTGGTCGCACCAGCGAGCCGTACACGGTGCTTCCCGGGTGCGACCCGCCTGAGACCCCTTTCACACTGGCGCCCCCTGCCCGGCATATTACCGGGTTGGTGACGTCAGCGGTGACACGCGCGAAGGTGGCGCTTGAAGATCAGATGATCTCCAAGAGCCGCCCGTCCATACAATGTGAACGGGAAACGGGGGGCATCGACCCGGGATCACTACCAGGGTTGAAATACTGGATATTTCCCCTGTACCTTTTCAGACCGCACAGCGACCCGGGTTATGTGTGCTCATGTGCAATAACCCAGGATACAAACTGGCAGTCTGAAACGGGTAATAGAGGGTGATTCAAAGATGCAGACAAGCCCACTGTGCATGCTCCTTAGCTGTGCATATACGAAACTGTGTGTGACTATGGGCGCATGTCAGCCACATCTCTACTTACGGCTAAGGGGGATATTCAATTTGCCCCCGAAGGGTCATCGGGAGTAAAAATCCCTGATGTTTCTTTGGGTGCTGCGGTTGGGCTATTTAATTAGCTCGGCCGGTAACGAGTGCAGTTACACCCGTAAACACACAGGTTCAGTGAAACCTGTGTGTTTTTGGGTGAAATAGCCCCGTTTTCGGATGAAAACGGGACTGTTATCGGGCTTTTGGAGGCAGGTGAAGCAAAATCCCTAATAAGCCGGCTAATCAGATAGCCCCCGGCGGCATCAAATTACACCCGCAATCGTGGGCAAATTGAATATCCCCCAAAGTGTGTAACTAGGCGGCATCCAAGTGCATATCGTGGGCAGAATAGCTGTTTACTGTATTCAGATGTCTGATTTCAGATGGATTCTTGCACCAAGGATAAGACTGGTGCGAATGTTTGCTGACAATAGTTATTTTCACCAGGAAATAGATGGGGGAGGGGGGGGGGGGGGGTCGGCTTTCCCCATAGATGAATGTAACTCCGAATGCAAGCAGAGATCCACTTTTATGTAATACAGTCATATCTGATTGCACATGACTTTGAATCAGCCCCTAAGTTTCCAGGGAACGGAGTACCTCTCTGAATAGAAGCTGGATTCCGCCTGGAATTTAAGATTCATAACTGGGGTCCTTGCCTGCAATTAAAGGCGCCCAGAACCGGTTGGACTTGCAGCATTCTAAGGGTGGAGAACTAACCATAATAAACCTTATACTGGTGCCACTGAAAGGGTTAAAGTAATATCACCGTATTTTTTTTTATATTCAATGACTTCAATCCTAAATACAGCGTACAGCACTATACATCGTAATTCACCCTTAGTCCTCACTTTAGGCCCGATTCAGCATGGATCATAGATTTCACACATCTACAATCCATTACACTAACATGCAGGGGGAAGTCCACTCCACTTGCCGGAAACATGTGATGCTTTTGCACGTTTAGGGTTGGCCTCTGCCTACACAGCCTAGCTGCAAAGGCAGATGGCTACCCGTCATGTTTATGGGTCACAGCGGCTGCGTGACATCACGCAGCCGCCCAGGCCCGCCCCGCAAATGGTCCAAACACACCTGCGTTGTCTGGACCACGCCCCCCCCAATGCCGCTGCAACGTCCCCTCCCACACCGCAAACGCTTCTGCCTGTCAATCCGGCATAGGCGCTCGCACATGTGAGATGCCGTTGCATGCGCACACTGCTCAGAGCATCAGCATGCGAACGTTGTCGCAGCAGCGTTCCATGCTGAATTAGGCCCTTAACCCCTACAAGACCATGGTGGGTTTACACCTGTAGAACCAGACCGATTACCGTGGTTGTAGCTGTGAGTGAATGTACTGAAAGCACGTCCCCTTTAAAATGAACGGAAAATACTGTAATGTACCTCAAGTCTAAGAGAAATCCAGGCCACCTTCGCTAATCCACCTTCTTATATCACTAATTAAATATGGCTAAGGCATCATTTCTGCTAATCATCCAGAGACACTTTCTCCTCCCACCTTCCCTGGCACTTCTTTCAACTTCTATATCTCCTCTAAGCCCACAGCAGCTGGACGTCAGATTTAGAATGTATTATGCTTATCTCTAAATGTGTACGGGATGATAAATTTAGGAGAGAATATATACGATTGAACTTTGCTCTGATTTAGCCACCATCAGCAATTCAGCATGCTCGCAGGCTGCTCAGCGAGGCTTCCAGCAACGTTATCTTCAACTGTCCTCTAGATGTCAGCATAGATTCAGATATTATGGGAAGTTGCTAAATAACTAAGCAAACATAGGGCCTAATTCAGACCTGTTCGCTCGCTAGGTTTTTTTTTTTGCACTGCTGCGATCAGATAGTCGCCGTCTATAGGGGAGTGTGTTGTAGCTCTCCAAGTGTGCGATCGCATGTGCAGCCAACTGGTACAAAAATAGTTTGTGCAGTTTCTGAGTTGCTCAGAACTTACTCAGCCGCTGCGATCACTTCAGCCTGTCCGGGGCCGGAATTGATGTCAGACACCTTCCCTGCAAACGCTTGGACACACCTGCGTTTTTCCAACCACTCCAGAAAACGATCAGCTGACACCCATAAACGCCTTCTTCCTGTCAATCTCCTTGCGATCGGCTGTGCGAATGGATTTTTCGTTAAACCCATCGCACAGCAACGATACGCTTTGTACCCGTATGATGCACCTGCGCATTGCGGTGCATACGCATGCGTAGTTGAGACCTGATCGCAGCGCAGCAAAAAAACCTAGTGTGCGATCAGGCCTGAATGAGGCCCATTGCTAAGAGGCAGAACCTGTGTACCTATTAACTGTATTATGGGAGGCTTCCCAAATATGACATTTCCAGTGTCAGAAATGGTGGGTTGTCCACGATAATGGGGGTAAATGTGGGCCGGATTCGGATTTGTGCGCTAACCTGATGGTTTACATACAAATCTGATGGTTTGTGGTCTGCGCATGTGCAGAACGGGTCTTTCAATATCGATCGCAGTCCCCCCCCTTCCTTAGCTGAAGTATGATTGACATGATGAGGCACATGGGGGGTGGCAACCGGCACCGTTCTTCAAAACAGGAGTGTGTCGTCTGACTGACTGAGGTCTGCTACCATTGCGAGTCACAACCGATGGTTCCGATGGTCCTCAGACGCAGCATTCGAATCGCGGTTGCGTGCAGGTGGCGTCTATCTCCTACAGTCGCCTCCTTCTGCATTTGCACTGTGGGGGTGATTCAGACCTGATCGCTTGGCTGCTAAAATTGTTGTCCTGCGTTTACATAGTGGCCCCCCGAGGGGAGTGTATATTCGCCGAGCAAGTGTGTTATCGCATTTGTACACCGAGCTGCTAAAAATCCGTCAGTCGGTGGACAGCTGCAAATCCATTCGCACCACACTCACCACTGAGTGATTTTTCTACTATGTGCGCAGCCCAGGACTTACTCATCCAGTGCGATGAGAACGGGCTGATCGGGTCTGGAGCTGACGTCAGACACCCTCCCTGAAAACGCTTGGGAAAGTCTGTGTTTGCCCTGACACTCCCAGAAAACGGTCAGTTACCACCCACAAACGGCTTCTTTCTGTCGATCAGCATGTGAGTGGCTGTGCAATTGTATTTTTCGCATCAGTCTGTTGCTGACCGGTGATGCCTGTCGTTTGCCGATGCGCATTGCGGTGCATATGCATGCGCAGTCTATTGCTGATCGCGCACTGTGCGAAAACGCACAGCAGCAATCAGGTCTGAATCACCCCCTGTATTTGTACGGAGTTGTACAGCTGCTTCCCCGCGCTTTCCTGCGGCTGTGCAATACTGTACCTTACAAATCAGAATCCGGCCCGGTGTGCGGAAACTAGTGTTTGTTATGCTGTCACTATACTGTATATCTTCTTTTGTACATCTTTAAATAAGACAATTGGCTGATGTGTCATATACATATAAATGATTGTATGCTGTAACCATTTTCACATACAAGTGACCACTAAAGACCAAGAGGTACATTGATTCTGTCCAACTACATACGGTGTATCCGGAAAGTATTCACAGCGCTTCACTTTTTCCACATTTTGTTATGTTACAGCCTTAATCCAAACTGGAATTAATAAATTTTTTCCCTCAAAACTCTACACAAAATACCCCATAATGACAACGTGAAAAAGTTTTTTGAGATTTTTGCAAATTTATTCAAAATAAAAAACTAAGAAATCACATGTAAATAAGTATTCACAGCATTTGCTCAATACTTTGTTGATGCATCTTTGGCAGCAATTACAGCCTCATGTCTTTTTGAATATGATGCCACAAACTTGGCACACCTACAGTATCTTTGGGCAGTTTCGCCCATTCCTCTTTGCAGCACCTCTCAAGCTCTATCAGGTTGGATGGGAAGCGTCGGTGTACAGCCATTTTCAGATTTCTCCAGAGATGTTCAATTGGATTCAAGTTTGGGCTCTGGCTGGGCCACTCAAGGACATTCACAGAGTTATCCTGAAGCCACTCCTTTGATATCTTGGATGCGTGCTTAGGATCGTTTTCCTGCTGAAAGATGAACAGTCTGAGGTCAAGAGCGCTCTGGAGCAGGTTTTCATCCAGGATGTCCATTGTACATTGCTGCATTCAATTTTCCCTCTATCCTGACTAGTCTCCCAGTACCTGCCGCTGAAAAACATCCTCACAGCATGATGCTGCCACCACCATGCTTCACTGTAGGGATGGTATTGGCCTGGGGATGAGCGGTGCCTGGTTTCCTCCAAACATAACGCCTGGCATTAACGCCAAAGAGTTCAATCTTTGTCTCATCAGACCAGTGAATTTTGTTTGGTCTAAGAGTCCTTCCGGTGCATTTTGGCAAACTCCAGGCGGGCTGCCATGTGCTTTTTACTAAGCTTCTGTGTGGCCACTCTACCATACAGGCCTGATTGGTGGATTGCTGCAGAGATGGTTGTCCTTCTGGAAGGTTCTTCTCTCTCCACAGAGGAATGCTGTAGCTCTGACAAAGTGACTATCGGGTTCTTGGTCACCTCCCTGACTAGGGCCCTTCTCCCCCGATCGCTCAGTTTAGATGGCCAGCCAGCTCTAGGAAGAGTCCTAGTGGTTCCGAACTTCTTCCATTTACGGATGATGGAGTCCACTGTGCTCATTGGGACCTTCAAAGCAGCAGATAGTTTTCTGTACCCTTCCCCAGATTTGTGCCTCGAGACAATCCTGTCCCGGTGGTCTACAGAAATTTATTTGACTTCATGCTTGGTTTGTGCTCAGACATGCACTGCCAAGTGTGGGACCTTATATTAACAGGTGTGTGCCTTTCCAAATCATGTCCAATCAACTGAATTTACCACAGGTGGACTCCAATTAAGCTGTAGGAACATCTCAATGATGATCAGTGGTAACAGGATGCACCTGAGCTCAATTTTGAGCTTCATGGCAAAGGCTGTGAATACTTGTGTACATGTGATTTCTTAGGTTTTTTTTATAATAAATTTAAAAAAAAAACTTTTTCACGTTGTTATTATGGGGTATTGTGTGTAGAATTTTGAGGGAAAAATGAATTTATTCTAGTTTGAAATAAGGCTGTAACATAACAAAATATGGAAAAAGTGAAGCGCTGTGAATACTTTCCGGATGCACTGTATATTTGTCAACATCATCATCTGTTATAATTGTTTTTATAATTATACATTTTATTAAGTTATAGTTTTAAAAACTCCATCATTTCATGTAGAATACAGTCATTGCCAGCAAAAAAATGAATCAGGGGATTCACAAGATGAGTATTAAGACTCTAATATCTTATTAAATAACATGGAGAAGGGAACACAACTGAGCTGTAAAACAGGGCAATTAATCTCATATGATCTGAGATTAGCCGTGCTGCCATCAGAGGGTCACACGGGGTAATCGTAGAGGGTCAGTGATCTCAGTATACACACAGAGGCCTGGCTCACCAACAGCAGTAATTCAGGCTCCATATAGTTACATACACTGCAGCATTTAACCACAAATAGGAGCTACTGGGCCTCCCAGGTTAGATCAGATAACAACAACTAAATGGCTACATTATGGCCTTAGGATTCAGAACTTCAGCTGAACTTCAGACAGGTAGATTCCATTATACACGTTATGCCAGGTAGATTCCCTTAAACATGTTATGTCAGGTAGAGGCCCTGATACACATTACGCCAGGTAGAGCTCCTTGTACACATTACGCCAAGTAAAGTCTCTTATACATGTTACGCCAGGTAGAACCCCTTACACACGTTACGCCAGGTAGAGCACCTTATAAACGTTATGCTAGGTAGATCTCCTTAGTCGTTACGCCAGGTAGATCACCTTATACATTTTATGCCCGGTAGATCCCCTTATACATGTTATGCCAGATAGATCCCCTTATATATGTTACGCCAGGTAGATCCCTTTATATAAGTTATGCCAGGTAGATCCCCTTATACACGTTATGCCAGGTAGAGCCCTTATAGAGCCCCTTACACAAATTATGCCAGGTAGAGACCCTTGCACACATTACACCAGGTAGAGCATTTTACACACATTATGCCAGGTAGAGCCCCATACACACATTATGCCATGGTAGAGCCCCTTATACATGTAACGCTAGGCAGAGCCCCTTATATGCCTTATGCCAAGTAGATCTCCTTATACACATTACGCCAGATAGATCTCATTATACATGTTACGCCAGGTAGAGCCCCTTATACACGTTACACCAGGTAGATCCCCTTATACATGTTATGCCTGGTAGAGCCCTTTATACACATGACGCCAGGTAGAACCCTTAAACACGTTACGCCAGATAGAGACCCTTATACACGTTACCCCAGGTAGAGCACCTTATACAAGCTACACCAGGTAGATCCCCTTATACACGTTACGCTAGGTAGAGCCCCTTACACACATTATGCCAGGTAGAGCACACTATACACATTATGCCAGGTAGAGCCCTTACACACATTACACCAGGTAGAGCATTTTACACACATTATGCCAGGTAGACTCCCTTATACACATTACATCAGGTAGAGCATGTTATACACATTATGCCAGGTAGAGACCCTTACTACCCCCCCCCCCCCAGGTTGTGGTGTAATGTAGTGTAGTGCAGTGTAGTGTGTGTGTAGACACTTACATGATTTCTCCCTTCTGTGCTGCTGCCGGCTCCTGACCCGGAACTCCCTCTGTACACTGCAGGACAAGAGAGGTGGCAGTAGTGTAGCACACGGGGGAGAGACTCCAGCACCGCCCAGCGCTGACAATATACTGTACAGTGACCAGCTGCAGAGATTGGGCAGAGGCTCCCGCTGGTCAGAGCTTTGGGCTGCAGAGTGGAAGCAGAGCGCACAGGGGAGTGGGACGAGCGGCTGTCAGCTGAGAACACAGTGGCATGGGCGGCCAATCGAGGTGTATGTGGAAGGTGTGCCCACAGGGCAAATGCGCTGTTTGCAAAGCACCATATGCACACTCCTAATTACAGCCCATATTGCTGTAAATTTTTGTGAGTTTGTTCATATCCTGCATCATAACCTTGTCATATCCTGCACCATAACGTCATATCCTGTATCATAACTGTGTCATATCTTGTATCAAGCTTCTGTTAATCCTTAATCAGCAGTAGAGCTTATTAAGGTATGGTACATGTTGGGAAACACTGTCTATGTTTAACATTGCTAATAATATATTATTTTAATCTCATTAACCTGTGTATTATTTGCTTTTCTATCACGTTTACTTTCTGTACTCCGTGCTAATACTGCATAGAGCTGAAAAGAGAATATCTGCTAATATTTCCTATAGAATGTAAGCTCTGACGAGCAGGGCCCTCTAACTTACCGTATTCTCTACATTACTGTGTTACAGTATCTGTGGATTATGATTATGCATTTATGTCTAATATGTACATTTGTAAACCAGTCTGTGTCTGTATTTTTTTTTGTTTAATCAGATTTTTATTAAGGATTTTCAGTGTATAAACAGAAAATGGGAAAACACCCATATATATACAGGTGGAAAAACATCAATATCAACAGTATGCAATAATAAATACAAATCTAGTTGTACAGATGTCAAGAGGAGAATATACAACCCCATAGAAACAAATGGGTACAATAGGGATAGAATATACCAAGTGAAGTAGAAAATAGAGTTGTTCTGCATTAGGTAAAAGTGTTCTCACATATAATGCTCATACAAATTAATTGAATAAGAGAGTAAAAGAATAGGAGCGCCCGAGGGCAATAAGATAGAAATAAAGAGAAGTGTGAAGTAGGAAAGGGAGAGAGTAAGAGAAGGAAAGAGGGGGTTGGAGAAGTTGGGGGAGGGGGGTTACCACTTAACGAGTCAATGGAATGTAGAGAATAAAGATTTCAGTTATCGTCCAAGGGAGTGGCTAAGTAGGCCCGGGAGGTTTTGTATTCCAACCAGGGGGACCATGTAGAATCGAATTCGCGATATTTGCCTATCGATGTGAGGAACAAGTCCTCCATTCTCATAAAATAATTCAGTTTAGTGAACCATGTACGACTCGTAGGAGGATTGTGGGATCTCCACCTAGCCGGGATAACCGCACGTGCTGCATTGCTTAAGTGTCGTAGCAGGGAGTGTTTGTGTTGAGACATTGGGATTGTAGAGTGGTTGATAAGCCAGAATGCTGGGTCATGTGGGATTTGGGTCTTAAGAATGATCTGAGAGATGCGTATAACTTCCCGCCAAAAGGGTTGGATTAGTGAGCATGTCCACCAGATATGTAAAAGGGTGCCAGATGAGGAGGAGCATCGCCAACAGAGGGCCGACGAGGATGGGTACATAGCATGGAGGAGGGAGGGGTGTCTGTACCATCTCGTCATAACTTTATATTGAGTCTCTCTCACTTGGACACAGACAGAGCTTGTATGGGTTTTTAGGCATATTTTTTCCCAGTCTCTACACGACAGAGAGATGCCCAGGTCTCTCTCCCAAGCCACAGCAAGGATGGAGTGTCGGTAGGTTGGGAGTGGCAGGCAATGTTGTAAAGCGTGGAAATAGTGTGGGTCGGGTCATGTACGGCAACGCAAAGTTTCTCAAAAAGGGTCATCTCTCTGGCGGCGTTCTGGAGTCTAGAGCTAGATGTCAAGAAGTGTCTTATTTGCAGGAATTTCCAAAAGTCCTGTTGGGGGATGTCCCACTTCGCCTTGAGTTCTGAGAATTGTTTGACTCCAGTTGGTAACACCATCTGGCCGACTCTGAACAAACCTGTTGAAGCCCAGTGTGAGAAGTGGGATGGGTTGATTCCTGGTGCAAATTCAGGGTTGGCCAGAAAGGACGTCAGGGGGCTGAATTTAGAAGAGATGTGAGGTAATGTGCGCAATGATTTCCACGTAGTAAGTGTAGGAGTAATGGTGGGGTGGGGGAGGAGCAGTTTGGGAAGGGAGGGGAGCCAGGGGAATATTTCTGGGAATTGTTGTATGTATAGGCCCTCCAACTTCACCCATTGTTTAAGTTCACGGTATCTTGTCCAGTCTATGATTCTATTCAAAAGGATGGCATGATAATAATTTTTTATATCAGGAAGCTTAAGGCCGCCACTTACAATCGGCTTTGTCAATTGGGATCTACTAATCCTAGGTCTCCTCCGTTGCCAGACAAATTGTCGAATCAAGAGTGAGATTGATCGAAACCAGGTCTCCGGGATGCGGATCGGGAGGGTCTGCATCAAATATAATAATTTAGGGAGGGTGTTCATCTTAACTACATTTATCCTTCCGAACCAGGATAAAAGTTTCATGTTCCATCTGGAGTAGTCATTCCGAATCGTGTGCAATAGGGGTAAGTAATTCAAAGGGAACAACTGGGATTCGTTAGCGCTCAATTTAACACCGAGGTATGTTATGTGGGAAGATTGCCACGAGAAAGGAAAAGAGCGTTTAAGGGCTACGACTGAGTCTACAGGGGCTGAAATGTTAAGAGCACTAGATTTATTATAATTAATTTTAAAGTTGGAAAGGTGTCCAAATAGATCTAGTTCTGTCATAAGGTGCGGGAGGGAGTCAGTGGGGTGTGAAATTATGGCGAGGAGGTCGTCGGCAAACAAGGCGAGCTTATATTCACCATCACCTACGGTGAAACCTTTGATAGCCTGATTAGCCCGAATGGACCTGGCCAGTGCCTCGATACAGAGCACGAAGATCAAAGGAGATAGTGGGCAGCCCTGTCTGGTGCCGTTGTTTATGGGGAATGGGTCTGACAGGGTGCCGTTTATGCGAACCCTTGCCGTCGGGGAGTCATATAGGGCCATTATCCAGGTGAGTGCATTATGACCTAAGCCTATGTGCTCTAAGATGGTTTCCATAAATTTCCAACTGACCCTATCAAATGCCTTTTCGGCGTCAGTGGAGAGTAGAATGGTAGGGGTAGTACTGTGGGATGCTAGGTGAATGAGGTTGAGAATTTTGGTAGTGTTGTCCTTGGCCTCTCGGCCCAAGACAGAACCCACCTGGTCACTATGGACTAGGAGAGGGATCAGCACATTAAGTCTGTTCGCCAGAATCTTTGCATAGATTTTAAGATCTACGTTGAGAAGGGAGATGGGTCTGTAACTGGAACAGGCCAAAGGATCTTTGCCCTGTTTCGGTATAACCGACACGTGAGCTTCCAATGAGTCACAGGAGAAGTGGGATCCAGATGTAATTGAGTTGAATGCACGGAGAAGGAGAGGAAGCAATTTATCTTTAAACACCTTATAGTATGCTATAGTGAAGCCGTCGGGGCCCGGACTTTTCCCCGACTTCATAGATGAGATGGCCCTGTTTAACTCTTGAGTAGTGAAGGGGGCTTCCAGTATATTTAGCTCCGAGGGTGGGAGAACCGGGTAATCGATGGACTTTAGATAGTCCCTTATTTTTTGGTGTAAAAGGAGGGGATCTACAGCAGGGGAAGTGTTTTCTAGATTGTAGAGCAAGGTGTAGAATTGTGCGAAGCAAGCCCCAATCTCAGGTGATTTAAATTTGGGGGTCCCTCTGGCGTCTTTCACCGAGCCAATAAATGAAGCCGAGTGTTGGGCTCGTATAGCATGAGCCAGGACTCGACCAGGTTTATTGCCCCACTGGTAGTACTTCTGTTTACATTTACGGATGGAGTGAATTATATTGTTAGAGAGAAGTTTATTCAGCTGGGAGCGGGCTTCTGATAGTTCTACTAGGGTCACATCTGACAGTGATACTTTGTGGGATGTCTCAAGGGTGTGAATTTTATGTAAAAGTCCTAAGATCAGGACTGCCTCTGTTTCTTTTTGTGGGTGCCCAGTTGTATCAACTTGCCGCGAAGGACACATTTATGTGCCTCCCACACAGTGAGGTGGGAGACATCATCCGTGACGTTTGTGGCAATGTAGTCGTCTAGAGTCTTGTCTAAGGTTTCTTTACAGAGTGTGTCATATAGAAGAGACTCATTGAGTCTCCAGGTCCATTGTTTATGAGAGCCGTGAGGGAGGGTCAAGGTCAAAGTCACCGGGGCATGGTCAGACCATGTGATAGAGCCAATGGTGGCATCTATAAGAAGTGGGAGGTGTCTATGGCTAAGGAATAAGTAGTCAATGCGGGAATAAACCTTATGAGGGTGTGAATAAAAGGAGTAGTCACGTCCTGAGGGATTAAGGGTTCTCCAGGAATCGGCCAGTTGCCGTGTGTGAAGTAGGTGTTTAACACGGCGGTATTTAGATGCAACAAATCTAGAGGTTTGGGATGAGGTGTCCGTATTGGGGTCTAATGTCCAGTTAAAGTCACCACCTAAAACCGTGATACCTTGTAACAGAGAATCTAATTTCGGGAGGTAGGAATTAAAGAAGGATAGCTGGGCCTGATTTGGGGCGTAAATCACAGCAAAAGTAAATATTTGCTCAGAGATCTTACAGGTTAAGATAAGGAACCTTCCCGGTACTACCCTATGTGTGACAACGTCTGAGACACGTAAGTCCCTGGAGAAAACAATAGCCACCCCCTTGGATTTACTATCTGGGGTGTTACTGTAAAACGCTACTGGGAAGTAGCGATTGGTGATAGAGGGGTTACGGATTCCCACCTTAAAATGGGTCTCCTGCACTAATGCAACATCTGCTCTTTCAGATCTTAACAGACGTAAAAGGCTAGATCTCTTCTCCGGCGAGTTGAGACCTCGTGCATTAAGGGATAGCACTTTAATCTTCCCTGGGGAACTCATGGTGGATTGAAGTAGAACATTGTCCTAGAAACCTTGAAGTGGAAGGAGGGGGAAAGGGGAGAAGGAAGAGCAAGCATGGAAAAAGAGATAAAAAAAGAAAGAAATACAAAAACAATGTAATAACATCAGCAAAAGACCCGCAGGAGAGAGACTGAACCGTGATCTCGTCAGTCTCCCTACCGGCATGTAGCCAGAGGCGGGTATTATATGGGGGAATGGGGGATGGACCGCAATACGAACCATGATAACAACAATAACATGTTTAAACTGACACAGTAAAAAGGAGAGGGAGAAAGAAATAAGAAGGGAGATGGCCAGAGGGGGGGGGCTAAGGGCAGCAGCCAATTCCGCCGCTCCCTCCCCCCGCCGGTCAGCCCGAACAAGGATATTAACCATTCACCAAAAACCTCTGTAAATAACTAGGGAATGATATGTAACATGGTTGTGGATCCTGCGAGAGAAGAAAAATTACCCTCTAACATTGCATTAACAGCAAGCGAACCTGTAGGGGGGAAATAACAATATCAATCAGATGGGTCCGTTACGGCTAATCGGTTTTGGAAGGAGATGTATTAGACTGGGATCTCTTCCCAGTACCTCGAACCTCCTGCCATGGTTGCTCGTTAGAAGCCCGTTTAGGAGGAGGCACATCCGGAAGAGGAAACTCCCAGTCTGGAATGGACAATGGAGGAAGGCCTAAGGAGGTGCAAAACGGAGTGAGGCCTGTATGGGAAGATAGGGTGTACCATTTCCCTGAGGAGCAGACTTGAATGTGAAATGGAAATCCCCAACGGTAGCGAAGCTGACGTTTCCGCAGCTCATCCGTCAGGGGCTTCAGGGATTTCCGCTGCTGTAGTGTGTACCAGGAAAGGTCTTGATAGAGGCCTATAGTGCAGCCATTGAAGTCGATACTATCAAGTTGCCTAGCTTTGAACATGATCTCCTCCTTCTGGGCGAAGTAATGGAGCCGGCAAATGACGTCACGAGGTCGGTCAGTGGCTAGGCCCCTCGGTCTAAGGGCTCTGTGGGCTCTGTCGAAAGTGATGACATTATCCGAGTTTGTTCCCAAGAGTTCGTTGAATATCTTGGACAGGGCGTCCACTAGACCAGACTGGGAAACCTCCTCCGGGAGACCACGGACTCGGATGTTGTTCCGTCTGCCCCTGTTGTCGATATCCGTCATTCTGGACTGTAAAGCTCGGATTTCTTTGGACTGAGCAAGGACATACAGGAAGCACTGGTTTCTTGGTCTTCCTCCAGAGTAACCACTCGGTCGGATAGGTGAGAAATGTCGCTTTTGATGGAAGCGAGCTCGTTCCTGATAGTGTCTTGAAGGTCTTGCTTTGTGGGAAGGGACTTCATGAAGGTTAGGATATCCCGGAGCTCGCGACTACTAGCTACCGAAGGGTCAGCCATCTCGTCAGCTGGATTCAAAGTCGGAGAAGCAGAGGGGGAGGTCTGGGAGCGGGTGGAGGAACGGCTCTCCATCTGTGGGGAAATCGTGGGATGAAGGAAGGGCCTCAGGTCTGCTTGAGACCTCGTGACTTTCCGTGGTTGGTTGTTTTTGCTTCTTCTAGAGGATTTCGAGGTACGTCTCATATTCTAGAGAGGGACAGTGTGGAGGCTGTTTGCAAGTAGCTCAAGATGTGTCAGAATCAGCAGGATACATTTGGCGACATGGCTCTTAGGGAGCGGTCATCCCCCCGTGGCCTGGTATCAGATAGCCATCAGGTGGCCCCGGGTAGAGTAGTAGAGAACAAAAGTCCAGGGCAGTGCATGGCGGTGTTTGGGCGCCAGACAGCAAGGAGAAAAAATATAGAGGTTAGAGGTTCCGATGAGGCCAAATGTAGAGGTAGGTCAGGTCTGCTGCGTGGCTGGAGGGCAGCAAGACTACCGACCGTTATGTTGGTGGCAATTGAGAGGGGTTTGCGGTCAGCCTTGATGATGCTTTAGTGGGTCCCCAGCATTCAGCAGGGGCAAAGTCTGCCTGGGGGTGGGTAACCTTAGGAAGATCAGGGGTGAGGGGTCTTTCCGGTGTCTGTGGGGGACTCCGAGGAGGATATTTCGGGTCCGTGAGTCACGGGAGGGCTGGCGTCTAACTTGAGGCCCCGGCTCCGGTTCGGGGGGAAGGCCTCGGGTTGTTGCAGTACCGGAGGACGGGTCGCAGGGCGAGGGGCGCGGGGAGAGTTAACCTCTCGACTTACCCCGTTGCCCGATCACGATTTCGTCTCCCTCCGGCTAGCGGGTCTGCAGTCCGGGCTCCGGGCGCTCCCGCCGGGGTCCGTGTCGTCTTCAATGTGGAGACGCAGGAGGCTTCCGCTGAGCAGGTTATCTTCTGGCTTTGCTTCAGTGGTGCAGGGGGACACAAATAAGGAGGAAGAGAGGTAATGGGCTCTCGTAGGACGTCCGTTTCGGTCCGCTGGTCCGGCCCCGCTCCAAACTCGAGCCCCAGGCTCTAGGCCGGGGGGAAGGCCGCAATCCGCAGGAGTGCTTAAAAGCACTCCCCGATTCCGCGGATCCCCCACAGCAGGTGCCAGCGGGTGTAGAGGGTCCCTGTGAGGGAGTGGAAGCAGTAGTAAGGAGAGGATAGGGCCCAATAAGGGGATCAGGGAATTATGGAATTCACATCCACGCCCCCCTATTATTATTATTATAATTTTTTTATTATTATTATTATTATTATTATTATTTATTTATTTCCTTTTTTTTTGTTTTTTTTTTTTTTGTTTATGTCCTGTCCCTTGTCAGGTCAGGTGCTTGTCAGGTCCCTGATGCATCTGCAGCGAGAGCCTCCGTGTTTCTGCCAGGCGGAGCGGGGGGGGGGGGCGGGGGACGACACTGCGGTCAAGCCAGCGGTCCGCCCTCGATTTGGTGAGATGGGCTTCCTGGCCACAATCGCCGGGGAGGGGACGGTGCAATCACCGTTTTAGAGCTATGGCAACTAGCTCCACTCACCCGGAGGCCGCCGGCCGCCTCACCTCCGTGTCCGCCTGAATCCAAGATGGCCACCGCCCGGTCCTCGGAGCACACGACCCGACCTCGATCTTGTCCCGGAGCACTCCCGCTGGTCAGCACGAATCTCCGGGGAGGCTGCAGCCAGGTGACAGCAGGAGAGGTGTCTTTGTGGGGTCCCCAGACGTCCCGGGGGGGTTAGCAACGCGGCCTCGGGGATATACGGAAATTGAGGCCCCGGCTTCAATGCAATGAGGAGGCCGCAGTCCGCGGGAGCCAGTAAACCGGCTCCCCGACTCCGCAGCACCCTCCCACTACCTGCTCCACTAATAAGGGCACTTAGGGCGGGTGGTAGGTTGAAATAGGTCTAGTTGCAGCTCAAAAATTCCCAGGTCCCTGAGAGCTCACACAAAAAGCAGCCTGCTCACCTAAACTCCAGGCCACGCCCCCAGTCTGTGTCTGTATAAGTATCCAGATGAAAGGTTGAAAGTTAAAATGTCGACAGTCAATAGGCCAACACCACATGGTCGACATGCATATGGTCCACATGGTCAAAAAGTGGACAGGTTCAAATGGTCAACATGACAATGGTCGACACAGCAACTGGTCAACATAAGTTTTTTGTTTGTTTTTTCTTGCATTTTTTCATATTTTACCATGCATGTGGACTATGATTGGGAACGGTAACCTGTGACGAGCGCAGCGCTGAACTTTTACTGAACTATGGTGAGTGAAGAGAGTCATGCGAGGGGACACGGTGCACTAATTGAGGGTCCACGTGCTGTAACGTAAAATTAGACACCAAAAAAAACATGAAAAACTCATGTTGACATTTTCAAGTGTAGACCATTTTTGCGTTGACCTTTTGAACCTGTCGACATTTCAACCATGTCTACCTTGTGCATGTTGATTATTTGGTGTCAACCTAGGCACTGTTGACCATTTATACCATCACCATCTGTCTAATGTACTTTTCTTGTATAATATTCCCCTATGTGCAGTGCAAGTGCTATGCTAAAATATAATACTAATAATACGGTCAATAAGTATTCTATAATGGAGTAATAATAAGAATTTACTTACCGATAATTCTATTTCTCGGAGTCCGTAGTGGATGCTGGGGTTCCTGAAAGGACCATGGGGAATAGCGGCTCCGCAGGAGACAGGGCACAAAAAGTAAAGCTTTAGGATCAGGTGGTGTGCACTGGCTCCTCCCCCTATGACCCTCCTCCAAGCCTCAGTTAGGATACTGTGCCCGGACGAGCGTACACAATAAGGAAGGATTTATGAATCCCGGGTAAGACTCATACCAGCCACACCAATCACACTGTACAACCTGTGATCTGAACCCAGTTAACAGTATGATAACAGCGGAGCCTCTGAAAGATGGCTCACAACAATATTAACCCGATTTTTGTAACTATGTACAAGTATTGCAGATAATCCGCACTTGGGATGGGCGCCCAGCATCCACTACGGACTCCAAGAAATAGAATTATCGGTAAGTAAATTCTTATTTTCTCTATCGTCCTAGTGGATGCTGGGGTTCCTGAAAGGACCATGGGGATTATACCAAAGCTCCCAAACGGGCGGGAGAGTGCGGATGACTCTGCAGCACCGAATGAGAGAACTCCAGGTCCTCCTTAGCCAGGTTATCAAATTTGTAGGATTTTACAAACGTGTTTGCCCCTGACTAAATAGCCGCTCGGCAAAGTTGTAAAGCCGAGACCCCTCGGGCAGCCGCCCAAGATGAGCCCACCTTCCTTGTGGAATGGGCATTTACATATTTTGGCTGTGGCAGGCCTGCCACAGAATGTGCAAGCTGAATTGTATTACACATCCAACTAGCAAAAGTCTGCTTAGAAGCAAGAGCACCCAGTTTGTTGGGTGCATACAGGATAACAGCAAGTCAGTTTTCCTGACTCCAGCCGTCCTGGAACCTATATTTTCAGGGCCCTGACCACATCTAGCAACTTGGAGTCCTCCAAGTCCCTAGTAGGCGCAAGACACCACAATAAGCTGGTTCAGGTGAAACACTGACACCACCTTAGGGAGAGAACTGGGGACGAGTCCGCAGCTCTGCCCTGTCCGAATGGACAAACAGATATGGGCTTTTTTGAGAAAAAAACCACCAATTTGACACTCGCCTGGTCCAGGCCAGGTCCAAGAGCATGTTCACTTTTCATGTGAGATGCTTCAAATCCACAGATTTGACTGGTTTTAAACCAATGTGTTTTGAGGAATCCCAGAACTACGTTGAGATCCCACAGTGCCACTGGAGGCACAAAAGGGGGTTGTATATGCAATACTCCCTTGACAAACTTCTGGACTTCAGGAACTGAAGCCAATTCTTTCTGGAAGAAAAATCGACAGGGCCGAAATTTGAACCTTAATGGACCCCAATTTGAGGCCCATAGACACTCCTGTTTGCAGGAAATGCAGGAATCGACCGAGTTGAAATTTCTTCGTGGGGCCTTCCTGGCCTCACACCACGCAACATATTTTCGCCACATGTGGTGATAATGTTGTGCGGTCACCTCCTTTCTGGCTTTGACCAGGGTAGGAATGACCTCTTCCTGAATGCCTTTTCCCTTAGGATCCGGCGTTCCACCGCCATGCCGTCAAACGCAGCTGCGGTAAGTCTTGGAACAGACATGGTACTTGCTGAAACAAGTCCCTTCTTAGCGGCAGAGGCCATAAGTCCTCTGTGAGCATCTCTTGAAGTTCCGGGTACCAAGTCCTTCTTGGCCAATCCGGAGCCATGAGTATAGTTCTTACTCCTCTACGTCTTATAATTCTCAGTACCTTAGGTATGAAAAGCAGAGGATGGAACACATACACCGACTGGTACACCCACGGTGTTACCAGAACGTCCACAGCTATTGCCTGAGGGTCTCTTAACCTGGCGCAATACCTGTCCCGTTTTTTGTTCAGATGGGACGCCATCATGTCCACCTTTGGTAATTCCCAACGGTTTACAATCATGTGGAAAACTTCCCCATGAAGTTCCCACTCTGCCGGGTGGAGGTCGTGCCTACTGAGGAAGTCTGCTTCCCAGTTTCCATTCCCGGAATGAAACACTGCTGACAGTGCTATCACATGATTTTCCGCCCAGCGAAAAGTCCTTGCAGTTTTTGCCACTGCCCTCCTGCTTCTTGTGCCGCCCTGTCTATTTACGTGGGCGACTGCCGTGATGTTTTATCCCACTGGATCAATACCGGCTGACCTTGAAGCAGAGGTCTTGCTAAGCTTAGAGCATTATAAATTTACCCTTAGCTATATTTATGTGGAGAAAAGTCTCCAGACTTGATCACACTCCCTGGAAATTTTTTCCTTGTGTGACTGCTCCCCAGCCTCTCGGGCTGGCCTCCGTGGTCACCAACATCCAAAACTGAATGCCGAATCTGCGGCCCTCTAGAAGATGAGCACTCTGTAACCACCACAGGAGAGACACCCCTGTCCTTGGATATAGGGTTATCCGCTGATGCATCTGAAGATGCGATCCGGACCATTTGTCCAGCAGATCCCACTGAAAAGTTCTTGCATGAAATCTGCCGACTGGAATTGCTTCGAAGGAAGTCACCATTTTTTTACCATGGCCCTTGTGCAATGATGCACTGATTTTAGGAGGTTCCTGACTAGCTCGGATAACTCCCTGGCTTTCTCTTCCGGGAGAAACACCTTTTTCTGGACTGTGTCCAGAATCATCCCTAAGCACAGGAAACTTGTTGTCGGGATCAGCTGCGATTTTGGAATATTTAGAATCCACCCCTGCTGTTGTAACAGTATCCGAGATAGTGCTACTCCGACCTCCAACTGTTCCCTGGACTTTGCCCTTATCAGGAGATCGTCCAAGTAAGGGATAATTAAGACGCCTTTTCTTCGAAGAAGAACCATCATTTCGGCCATTACCTTGGTAAAGACCCGGGGTGCCGTGGACAATCCAAACGGCAGCGTCTGAAACTGATAGTGACAGTTCTGTACCACGAACCTGAGGTACCCTTAGTGATAAGGGCAAATTTGGGACATGGAGGTAAGCATCCCTGATGTCTCGGGACACCATATAGTCCCCTTCTTCCCGGTTCGTTATCACTGCTCTGAGTGACTCCATCTTGATTTGAACCTTTGTAAGTGTTCAAATTTTTTAAGATTTAGAATAGGTCTCACCTAGCCTTCTGGCTTCAGTACCACAATATAGTGTGGAATAATACCCCTTTTCTTGTTGTAGGAGGGGTAATTTAATTATCACCTGCTGGGAATACAGCTCGTGAATTTTTTCCCATACTGCCTCCTTGTCGGAGGGAGACCTTGGTAAAGCAGACTTCAGGAGCCTGCGCAGGGGAAACGTCTCGACATTCCAATCTGTACCCCTGGGATACTACTTGTAGGATCCAGGGGTCCTGTACGGTCTCAGCGTCATGCTGAGAGCTTGTCAGAAGCGGTGGAACGCTTCTGTTCCTGGGAATGGGCTGCCTGCTGCAGTCTTCTTCCCTTTCCTCTATCCCTGGGCAGATATGACTCTTATAGGGACGAAAGGACTGAAGCTGAAAAGACGGTGTCTTTTTCTGCAGAGATGTGACTTAGGGTAAAAAACGGTGGATTTTCCAGCAGTTGCCGTGGCCACCAGGTCCGATGGACCGACCCCAAATAACTCCTCTTCCTTTATACGGCAATACACCTTTGTGCCGTTTGGAATCTGCATCACCTGACCACTGTCGTGTCCATAAACATCTTCTGGCAGATATGGACATCGCACTTACTCTTGATGCCAGAGTGCCAATATCCCTCTGTGCATCTCGCATATATAGAAATGCATCCTTTAAATGCTCTATAGTCAATAAAATACTGTCCCTGTCAAGGGTATCAATATTTTTAGTCAGGGAATCCGACCAAGCCACCCCAGCTCTGCACATCCAGGCTGAGGCGATCGCTGGTCGCAGTATAACACCAGTATGTGTGTATATACTTTTTATGATATTTTCCAGCCTCCTGTCAGCTGGCTCCTTGAGGACGGCCCTATCTATAGACGGTACCGCCACTTGTTCTGATAAGCGTGTGAGCGCCTTATCCACCCTAAGGGGTGTTTCCCAACGCGCCCTAACTTCTGGCGGGAAAGGGTATACCGCCCATATTTTCTATCGGGGGGAACCCACGCATCATCACACACTTCATTTAATTTATCTGATTCAGGAAAAACTACGGTAGTTTTTTCACATCCCACATAATACCCTCTTTTGTGGTACTTGTAGTATCAGAAATATGTAACACCTCCTTCATTGCCCTTAACGTGTGGCCCTAATAAGGAATACGTTTGTTTATTCACCGTCGACACTGGATTCAGTGTCCCTGTCTGTGTCTGTGTCGACCGACTAAAGTAAACAGGCGTTTTAAAACCCCTGACGGTGTTTTTGAGACGTCTGGACCGGTACTAATTGTTTGTCGGCCGTCTCATGTCGTCAACCGACCTTGCCGCGTGTTGACATTATCACGTAATTCCCTAAATAAGCCATCCATTCCGGTGTCGACTCCCTAGAGAGTGACATCACCATTACAGGCAATTGCTCCGCCTCCTCACCAACATCGTCCTCATACATGTCGACACACACGTACCGACACACAGCACACACACAGGGAATGCTCTGATAGAGGACAGGACCTACTAGCCCTTTGGAGAGACAGAGGGAGAGTTTGTCAGCACACACCAAAAACGCTATAATTATATAGGGACAACCTTATATAAGTGTTTTCCCTTATAGCATCTTTTTTATATATTTCTAACGCCAAATTAGTGCCCCCCCTCTCTGTTTTAACCCTGTTTCTGTAGTGCAGTGCAGGGGAGAGCCTGGGAGCCTTCCCTCCAGCCTTTCTGTGAGGGAAAATGGCGCTGTGTGCTGAGGAGATAGGCCACGCCCCTTTTTCGGCGGCCTCGTCTCCCGCTCTTAACGGATTCTGGCAGGGGTTAAATATCTCCATATAGCCCCCGGAGGCTATATGTGAGGTATTTTTAGCCAAAAATAGGTTTTCATTGCCTCCCAGGGCGCCCCCCTTCCAGCGCCCTGCACCCTCAGTGACTGCCGTGTGAAGTGTGCTGAGAGGAAATGGCGCACAGCTGCAGTGCTGTGCGCTACCTTAAGAAGACTGAGGAGTCTTCATGCCGCCGATTCTGGACCTCTTCTTGTTTCAGCATCTGCAAGGGGGCCGGCGGCGAGGCTCCGGTGACCATCCAGGCTGTACCTGTGATCGTCCCTCTGGAGCTAATGTCCAGTAGCCAAAGAAGCCAATCCATCCTGCACGCAGGTGAGTTCACTTCTTCTCCCCTAAGTCCCTCGTTGCAGTGATCCTGTTGCCAGCAGGACTCACTGTAAAATAAAAAACCTAAGCTAAACTTTTCTAAGCAGCTCTTTAGGAGAGCCACCTAGATTGCACCCTTCTCGGCCGGGCACAAAAATCTAACTGAGGCTTGGAGGAGGGTCATAGGGGGAGGAGCCAGTGCACACCACCTGATCCTAAAGCTTTACTTTTTGTGCCCTGTCTCCTGCGGAGCCGCTATTCCCCATGGTCCTTTCAGGAACCCCAGCATCCACTAGGACGATAGAGAAAAAGGATTGCTATGTCTTCTGTATCAGCTGGGGTGGTCACGGGGTCTTAACTTGCTTTCTCTTGTTCCTCTACTTCTGAAATCTATCGTCTTCATGCATCTTACAACTGCCATTCTGCATCATATACATACATCCATGGGAGATCTACAGATGTGTCCAGCTACAGCTTTGCTGCGTATAGCAACGTGCTGTAGTGGCAAGCCACGTGCGTACGTATCACTGTCAGATCTCATATACTTCAATGGGCCACCACTGAAGTCTATGGGAGTGGGTTTGAGTAACAGGCTGCCACTCACAGCCAATCAGGCCGCAGCTTTTACAGTGGCACCCTCAAATTGGCTGGTGGGTCTTCTAATGACCGAAGTCACCTGGGTCCTGCTCTGTTGCGTAGTCGAAATTGTGGTCACACATACACTTACACATGTCTATGTGGTCAAGGTTTTTGGTTTGTTATTTGTTTACCCTTGGATGCCTACATGGACTGAAGAGGACCTGATCTCCACTAGGAATAAGAGAGTATGGATTTTTTTTTTCAGGTTACATGGATGTTACATGGACAAGAGGACCGAATAGCTACAGGGATTGTGGGTGAGTATGTGTGAGTGTACAAGAGTGATTATTAAAGTTTTACTTTCAAGATGTGCGTGTTCTGTCTTTTTTTAAAAAAATATTTATTTTGTAAAGGGACTATAGGCACAAGCGGGCCCTTAATGCCCTGCATGCTGGTACTTGCAGGGAGAGGCTTGCTGGGACTTGTAATCCCTCCTGTAAAAGACAATATTTTTTTACAAACCAAAACTAAAAAGACTATCACATTGGCACCCACAGCCCAGGGTTGCTGAGGACATCCCCGGGCTTCAGCATGGGTCTTGGTTCCCCGGAGGGTGAAACCCCTTTATTGGAGAGGTTCCCACTCCCCCCAGGAAACCCTGGCCAGGGCTAACTAGCTAGGGGGTTATTGCTATGGCCACGGGGACCATTATAAACAAGTCCCTTGGCTGTGGCATTACCTCCCTGGCTAGTGGAGCCCGATGCTGGCTATTGGAGCTCGGTTTTCTCCCCCGTTTTTTTTTAGAGCCAGGACCGGTCCGAGAGCCCAGTGATGGTTCTTATAATACAGGGGAAACCTACGCATTTTCCCCCCTATTTTTTTAACCAGGACAGTCTCAAAAAGGCCAGGGCTGGTTATGCTTTGAGGGGGACACTCTACACAGTTTCTAAACTGTAACTTTTTTTGGACCTTTTATACACAGAAGCATGCACGGATCACACTGATCTGTGCTGTCATCAAACTAGTCTAGAAAAAGCTGGTCTATATATAGGCAAGTTTTTAGTAAGGTTATGGGTGCGAGTTTAAAACTCGAACCCTATTTTATTGGCAGAGTTTTAAGTTTTCCATAGGAGAACATCTGGATGCGAGTTTGGTCTGTGCAAGTTTCAGGATTGCAGGAAACATCCTATTACACTGTTCAAGTAGTAAAAATGTGCGAGTTTAGTGCTAAACTCGCACATTTTACAAATTCTGATTCTATTACATTTGGCCCTTTATGTTTAAAAATAAATAAATCTGCTATTATACTTTTAATCTGCTCTCACTCACTACTTTACCCCCCCCCCCCCCCCCCCCTTCTCCATCCCCTCCTATTGGAATACTGCCCTCATAGGAGATTATCCTGTTTGAGTATTTCCTTCCATCCTGATAGGGAAGTCTGGTCATGTAGTCACTACTGTGGCCCATCTGGGGATTTATAAGGCTCCTTGTGCATATGCTTCTGATGAACCTCCTCCATGTCTTCCCCTTCTCCTCCATTGAATCCTGCTCCCTCCACTGCTGATGGCCTCTTCAGCAGATGTTGGAGGCCATTACTGCTTCTAAAAAATGTGGGTCACATGTAAGATCGGCGAGGTGCAAGTGGATATCTCCCTGATACAGCACAATCTCAAAAGAATGAGGGCATGAGAGGGTGCCAAGCATTGTATTTTATCTTTAGCCGATAAGATAGATATGACATCTCCTGTGAAAAGCGTTACAGCCACTCTCACTTTTCTGGTTTATTTGCGCTCCCTGAACGTGCTGAGGGTTCTAGCTCTGAGACCTTTCTTGAATCTTATCTGGTCTGGGAATATGGCAGGGATGTCTTTTCCTCACACTCTGCTCTTGAAGAGTTTGCGCCCATCACCCTTAGCCTATCGCCCCCTTCCACCCCTTTATTACCAAACTCCTGCATTCCAAGGACTGCAGTGCCGTTCTAAGTTTTTTTCTTCACTGTGGTCAGTTGACATATGAAAATCATTCTGTTCCAGTTTTTTAAGTGTAAACTGAGAATTGCAGCTCCACTAGTCCCGGTACAGTTACGGGTGGTGGCGGATGGCCTCTCACATTTCTTCAATACCCATCAGACAACCATGGACTGGCTCGAGTGTCTCCCATTGACTGGAATGTTGGCTGTACCTTGAGGCTCATCAAGGGACATATTGTTACTGCTGATTTCGCCTATAAATGTGTTTTACTGGATACGCGGATGCTGGTAGGGCAGCTTAGCAATAAGAAGCTATAATAGCCACTTATTTCTTTCTCGGCTAAGAGATTTTGCTAGCTTTTTGGTTGTTAGGTTCGTTTTGGGAATAGGGTATGCTGTAGTTCTATGGGTGAAGATACACGGTAAGGGGTTTAAGTTTGGCACCAGTGTTTTATATGTGTGTTCTTTTGTTTGCAGTATGTAACGTCCTCACATACAGTAATGCTATCTTTTTGTTTGCAATGCTTTACCCTTGGTTTTGCAATATTGAACATGGGTGGTCATTCCGAGTTGTTCGCTCTGTAATTTTCTTCGCATCGCAGCGATTTTCCGCTATTTGCGCATGCGCAATGTTCACACTGCGTCTGCGCCAAGTAAATTTGCTATGAAGATTGGTATTTTACTCGCGGCATTACAAGGTTTTTTCTTCGTTCTGGAGATCGGAGTGTGATTGACAGGAAGTGGGTGTTTCTGGGAGGAAACTGGCCGTTTTATGGGTGTGTGTGAAAAAACGCTACTGTTTCTGGGAAAAACGCGGGAGTGGCTGGAGAAACGGAGGAGTGTCTGGGCGAACGCTGGGTGTGTTTGTGACGTCAAACCAGGAACGACAAGCACTGAACTGATCGCACTGGAAGAGTAAGTCTCGAGCTGCTCAGAAACTGCACAGAGAAGTCTTTTCGCAATACTGCGAATCTTTCGTTCGCAATTTTGATAAGCTAAGATTCACTCCCAGTAGGCGGCGGCTTAGCGTGTGCAAAGCTGCTAAAAGCAGCTTGCGAGCGAACAACTCGGAATGACCACCTTGGTTTGTTAATGATTTACTTCATTATTACAACTGAAAGCCTGTTTTGTACGTCTGTTCTTTTCTATTTGATTGTGTTCCTCTTCGAAAAGTATACCTGATCTAAGAAAGTAATCTGGAATAACTAAACTGGCTGATCATGTCTGGGGGCAGGATGAGGTCCTGAAACTTATGATGGAGGCTCTGATGAAGGAAAGGACTCACTGCATTATAAACCAAATATGAAGACAGATCAGTGTTCCGCGTCTTCAGAAGTCACTGAAATGACTATCTTCTGTAGTTGGTGTGAGTACTTTGCAGTTCTGTTTGATTTATACAGCAGTAATTCAAACAGAACAAAACTATTAAAGGGGGAGTATCATATTTTTTTCTAACTATAAAAAGCACGGTGACATCATTCTCGGTGATATGTAGTGAAACCTAAATGCACGTTACTATTTTGCTGTATTCTCTGGCAGAATTAGAAGAACTTATCTGCTTAGCAGTCCCTAATGAGGTGAAGATACACAAGCGGGTAAAAGGGTTTGTGCAGGTGAAGTGTGAGGTTATAAGAGACTACAGGTTGCTGATAAATCATCTTGTGCTCAGTCTACTGCTTGGTCTATTTATAAAGTAATTACCTAGTGGCTGATTCAGAAGTGTACGCAGTGGCTGTGCGTAAATATGCAAAAGCCGCACAAGGAGTTTTACGTAAAAAGATACCCGCTGATCGCATCGGATCAACTGCGTGAACATTGGATATCTGCCGGGCCCAGTGAAGCTGTAGACACTGGCTTTGGAACACCTAGAAAATGGGGCTGACACGCCCCCATTTTCTGGAGCGCTCCCCGTAGCCGTCCCAGTGTTCAGCAGCTTCTCAATCATGCTGGGGCCTTGGGGGCACTGCAAGCAAAGTTGCAAGACCAGATCTGCGCATGCACAGATCATTAGACATCAGAGATTTAAGTAAATATCAGATTTCTGTTAATCTCAGAATCAGGCGCATAGTGAGAATTCTCACTGGATGTATAAACACATCTACGGTAATCCTTGTTACAATGTATCAGTGGTAAGTGACAGATTACATGACGAAAAATAAAAGTGTTTAAAGACGGAGTAGAGGAGTAACCGGAGTAAACTTTGAACAGCTCAGTAACATCTCTATCACTATAAATACCATCATCTACCCCATTCCCAAATTCCGCTGCTTGGGCATCACTCTTGACTGCTCCCTCTCCTTTGCCCCTCACATCCAATCTCTGGCTCAACCCTGACGGTTCCAGTTACGCAACATCGCTCACATTAGGCCGTTCCTTTCCCAGAGTTCAACTAAACTGATTATCCACTTACTGGTCATCTCACGGCTCGACTATTGCAACATTCTCTTCACTGGCCTCCAACACTCCCATCTCACTTCCCTCCGATCTGTTCTCAACAAGTCAGCTAGACTTATCTTCCTCTCCCACCGATCCACATCTGCCACTCCCCTTCAACAAAACCTGCACTGGCTCCCACTCCCCTACAGAACCCTGGCATAGAAGGACCTCTCTAACTCCACTGGTCTCTACATCTCCAACCTCATCTCACTACATTCTCCCTCTCGCGCCCTCTCTGGTTGGCCAATGACCATCGCATCGCCTCTCCTCTACCCCGGTCACTGCATCCCAGGCACGAATCCAAGATTTTACCCGCCCCGTTCAATGGAACGATCTCCCTCGCTCTATTAGACTCTCCCCAACCTTGCAAAGCTTCAAACGGGCACTGAAAACCCACCTGTCCAACAAAGCGTACCCTTCCGCATGACCTAGTCTCGTGGCCGCTCTCCCAACCCCCTGCCTCATACCTTGGCCATCTCTGCCTCGCTTACTTCCGGCCATCAGGCCATCTTCCGCTTGCTCACACCTTATGTCACACCTCCACCTAGATTGTGAGGTCCTTGGAGCAGGATCCTCTTCCCTCCTGTTCTCACAGCACTCTTCTCTTGCACTTCAATTACAGCTCTCTCCTACTCAGCGACTGTCTATACCCACCTCTCCTCTCGCTCGTTACCGTCCATCTCTTCCCACAGCTGCCTGCCCCTAGTAGAACGCCAACTACTCCTTTGCTTCCTTACATCTCAGCTGTATTGTCTACTGAGAACTGTGGTGCTAATTGTTACCTGTGCTCTGTTTTAGTTTTTCAGTTACTGTAATGTTAAGTTCTGTGTACCCTGTGTTGTTCTAATGTCTGCCGTATGGACAGCGCTGCGAAACACTTGTGGCGCCTTATAAATAAAATGTAATAATGATAATATTTAAAACGCCTGTCATTTCACCCCGATATTAGCATGTCCATTAGTGCACAGATACATTTTGAAAAAAAGTGATACTTCCCCTTTAATATGCCACCATTTTGCCTCATATGACACGGAGCTGTTGCCTACCTTGGTTGAAGCTTCTCGTTCCAGTTTAAGGGGGCTCTGAAGGTGAAAAGATTATACACACATCAGCATGGACTGTATACAATGTGTATATATGATTTTATTAGATTTAGTTTATATGATTAGATGTAATTGCATCCTCAGTGTTTAACAAAGGTTTTACAGAAACAAACCCTGAAAAAGCGGAACACTATTCTAGCAGTAGGTAAATACTGTGGTGTTTGTGTTCATAATCCGGTCTCTCACACAAATTAGCACAATAATCGTGAGATTTTACTTAACATCATTCTGCAGAATAAAAGCACACCTGGCAGCACCATAGGCCGATATGTGAAGTAGAACAGTAGCACCTGATTGGTTAACATGAACAAACATTTAGAGAGATTCACTAAGCAGTTGCAAGTATTGAGCTGTCAATTACAAATGTAAAGGGAATATATTCACAAAAGTAACAATATTTTTTTTAAAAAATCATCTGACCCAGGTCCTGGTCAAGCATTATGGACAGTTGTCATCTCCAAGTGGCAGCTCAGGTAAAGCCCCAGCAATATCCAAGGTCCAGCCTGCAGTGGGAAAGGGTTTCAAGCCACTTTCAGTGACCCAGGCTGGACTCGGATATGTGGTGTAAAAGGGGTAATAATAAGAATTTACTTACCGATAATTCTATTTCTCATAGTCCGTAGTGGATGCTGGGACTCCGTAAGGACCATGGGGAATAGCGGCTCCGCAGGAGACTGGGCACAAAAGTAAAAGCTTGAACTAGCTGGTGTGCACTGGCTCCTCCCCCTATGACCCTCCTCCAAGCCTCAGTTAGGATACTGTGCCCGGACGAGCGTACATAATAAGGAAGGATCTTGAATCCCGGGTAAGACTCATACCAGCCACACCAATCACACCGTACAACCTG
Source organism: Pseudophryne corroboree (assembly GCF_028390025.1). Lineage (NCBI taxonomy): Eukaryota > Metazoa > Chordata > Amphibia > Anura > Myobatrachidae > Pseudophryne > Pseudophryne corroboree. Next base: position 836,017,057 of record NC_086447.1, on the reverse strand, counting down.
TGATCTGAACCCAGTTAACAGTATGATAAACGAAGGAGCCTCTGAAAAGATGGCTCACAACAATAATAACCCGAATTTTGTAACAATAACTATATACTAGTATTGCAGACAATCCGCACTTGGGATGGGCGCCCAGCATCCACTACGGACTATGAGAAATAGAATTATCGGTAAGTAAATTCTTATTTTCTCTAACGTCCTAAGTGGATGCTGGGACTCCGTAAGGACCATGGGGATTATACCAAAGCTCCCAAACGGGCGGGAGAGTGCGGATGACTCTGCAGCACCGAATGAGAGAACTCCAGGTCCTCCTCAGCCAGGGTATCAAATTTGTAGAATTTAGCAAACGTGTTTGCCCCTGACCAAGTAGCTGCTCGGCAAAGTTGTAAAGCCGAGACCCCTCGGGCAGCCGCCCAAGATGAGCCCACCTTCCTTGTGGAATGGGCTTTTACAGATTTTGGCTGTGGCAGGCCTGCCACAGAATGTGCAAGCTGAATTGTACTACAAATCCAACGAGCAATCGTCTGCTTAGAAGCAGGAGCACCCAGCTTGTTGGGTGCATACAGGATAAACAGCGAGTCAGATTTCCTGACTCCAGCCGTCCTGGAAATATATATTTTCAGGGCCCTGACTACGTCCAGTAACTTGGAGTCCTCCAAGTCCCTAGTAGCCGCAGGCACCACAATAGGCTGGTTCACGTGAAACGCTGAAACCACCTTTGGGAGAAATTGAGGACGAGTCCTCAATTCTGCCCTATCCGTGTGAAAAATCAGGTAAGGGCTTTTATAAGATAAAGCCGCCAATTCTGAGACACGCCTGGCTGAAGCCAGGGCTAACAGCATTACCACCTTCCATGTGAGATATTTTAATTCCACAGTGGTGAGTGGTTCAAACCAATGTGATTTTAGGAACCCCAAAACCACATTGAGATCCCAAGGTGCCATCGGGGGCACAAAAGGAGGCTGTATATGCAGTACCCCTTTGACAAACGTCTGGACTTCAGGCACTGAAGCCAGTTCTTTTTGGAAGAAAATCGACAGGGCCGAAATTTGAACCTTAATGGACCCTAATTTTAGGCCCATAGACAGTCCTGTTTGCAGGAAATGTAGGAAGCGACCCAGTTGAAATTCCTCTGTAGGGGCCTCTTTGGCCTCACACCACGCAACATATTTTCGCCAAATGCGGTGATAATGTTTTGCGGTTACATCCTTCCTGGCCTTTATCAGGGTAGGGATGACTTCTTCTGGAATGCCTTTTTCCTTCAGGATCCGGCGTTCAACCGCCATGCCGTCAAACGCAGCCGCGGTAAGTCTTGGAACAGACAAGGCCCCTGCTGGAGCAGGTCCTTTCTTAGAGGTAGAGGCCACGGTTCCTCCGTGAGCATCTCTTGAAGTTCCGGGTACCAAGTCCTTCTTGGCCAATCCGGAACCACGAGTATAGTTCTTACTCCTCTCCTTTTTATGATTCTCAGTACATTTGGTATGAGAGGCAGAGGAGGGAACACATACACTGACTGGTACACCCATGGTGTTACCAGAGCGTCCACCGCTATTGCCTGAGGGTCCCTTGACCTGGCGCAATATCTGTCTAGTTTTTTGTTGAGACGGGACGCCATCATGTCCACCTTTGGTTTTTCCCAACGGTTTACCATCTCTTGGAAGACTTCTGGATGAAGTCCCCACTCCCCCGGGTGAAGGTCGTGTCTGCTGAGGAAGTCCGCTTCCCAGTTGTCCACTCCCGGAATGAACACTGCTGACAGTGCTATCACATGAATCTCCGCCCAGCGAAGAATCCTTGCAGCTTCTGCCATCGCCCTCCTGCTTCTCGTGCCACCCTGTCTGTTTACGTGGGCGACTGACGTGATGTTGTCCGATTGGATCAATACCGCCTGACCCTGAAGCAGGGGTTTTGCTTGACTTAGGGTATTGTAAATGGCCCTTAGTTCCAGAATGTTTATATGAAGAGATGTTTCCATGCTTGACCACAAGCCCTGGAAATTTCGTCCCTGTGTGACTGCTCCCCAGCCTCTCAGGCTGGCATCCGTGGTCACCAGGATCCAATCCTGAATGCCGAATCTGCGGCCCTCTAGTAGATGAGCACTCTGCAGCCACCACAGAAGAGACACCCTTGTCCTTGGCGACAGGGTTATCCGCTGATGCATCTGAAGATGCGATCCGGACCATTTGTCCAGAAGATCCCACTGAAACGTTCTTGCATGGAATCTTCCGAATGGAATCGCTTCGTAAGAAGCCACCATTTTTCCCAGGACCCTCGTGCACTGATGCACTGACACCTGGCCTGGTTTTAGGAGATTCCTGACTAGCTCGGATAACTCCCTGGCCTTCTCCTCTGGGAGAAACACCTTTTTCTGGACTGTGTCCAGAATCATTCCTAGGAACAGGAGACGTGTTGTTGGAATCAGCTGCGATTTTGGAATATTTAGAATCCACCCGTGCTGACGTAACACTAACTGAGATAGTGCTACTCCGACTTCTAACTGTTCCCTGGACCTTGCCCTTATCAGGAGATCGTCCAAGTAAGGGATAATTAAAACGCCTTTTCTTCGAAGAAGAATCATCATTTCGGCCATTACCTTGGTAAAGACCCGAGGTGCCGTGGACAACCCAAACGGCAGCGTCTGAAACTGATAATGACAGTTTTGTACTACAAACCTGAGGTACCCTTGGTGAGAAGGGTAGATTGGGACGTGGAGATAAGCATCTTTGATGTCCAGAGACACCATATAGTCCCCTTCTTCCAGGTTTGCTATCACTGCTCTGAGTGACTCCATCTTGAATTTGAACCTCTTTATGTAAGTGTTCAAGGATTTTAGATTTAAAATTGGTCTCACCGAGCCGTCCGGCTTCGGTACCACAAACAGCGTGGAATAATACCCCTTTCCCTGTTGTAGGAGAGGTACCTTGATTATCACCTGCTGGGAATACAGCTTGTGAATGGCTTCCAAAACTGCCTCCCTGTCGGAGGGAGACTTTGGTAGAGCAGACTTCAGGAACCGGCGAGGGGGAGACGTCTCGAATTCCAGTTTGTACCCCTGTGATACTACCTGCAGAATCCAGGGGTCCACTTGCGAGTGAGCCCACTGCGCGTTGAAATTTTTGAGACGGGCCCCCACCGTGTCCGAGTCCGCTTGTAAAGCCCCAGCGTCATGCTGAAGACTTGGCAGAAGCAGAGGAGGGCTTCTGCTCCTGGGAAGAGGCTGCCTGGTGCAGTCTTTTTCCTCTTCCTCTGCCCCGGGGCAGAAATGAGTGGCCTTTTGCCAGCTTGTACTTATGGGAACGAAAGGACTGAGTTTGAAAAGACGGTGTCTTTTTCTGCTGAGAGGTGACCTGGGGTAAAAAGGTGGACTTTCCGGCCGTTGCCGTGGCCACCAGGTCCGATAGACCGGCCCCAAATAACTCCTCCCCTTTATACGGCAATACTTCCATATGTCGTTTGGAATCCGCATCCCCTGACCACTGTCGCGTCCATAACGCTCTTCTGGCAGAAATGGACATAGCACTCACTCTTGATGCCAGGGTGCAAATATCCCTCTGTGCATCACGCATATATAGTAATGCATCCTTCAAATGCTCTATAGTTAGTAATATACTGTCCCTATCCAGAGTATCAATATTTTCAGTCAGGGAATCCGACCACGCCACTCCAGCACTGCACATCCAGGCTGAGGCGATTGCTGGTCGCAGTATAACACCAGTATGTGTGTATATACCCTTCAGGATATTTTCCAGCCTTCTATCCGCTGGTTCTTTGAGGGCGGCCGTATCAGGAGACGGTAACGCTACTTGTTTAGATAAACGTGTGAGCGCTTTATCTACTCTAGGGGGTGTTTCCCAACGCGCCCTAACCTCTGGCGGGAAAGGGTATAGTGCCAATAATTTATTAGAAATTAGCACTTTTTTATCGGGGGAAACCCACGCTTTATCACACACCTCATTTAATTCATCTGACTCAGGAAAAGCTACTGGTAGTTTTTTTTTTTTTTTACTCCCCACATAATACCCTTCTTTGTGGTACTTGTAGTGTCAGAAATGTTCAATGCCTCCTTCATTGCCGTGATCATGTAACGTGTGGCCCTACTGGACATTACGTTTGTCTCCTCGCCGTCGACACTGGACTCAGTATCTGTGTCTGGGTCTGTGTCGACCCACTGAGGTAACGGGCGTTTTATCGCCCCTGACGGTGTCTGAGACGCCTGGACAGGCACTAATTGATTTGTCGGCTGTCTCATGTCGTCAACAGTTTTTTGTAAAGTACTGACATTGTCACGTAGTTCTTTAAATACAACCATCCAGTCAGGTGTCGACTCCCTAGGGGGTGACATCACTAACACAGGCAATTGCTCTGCTTCCACATCATTTTCCTCCTCATACATGTCGACACAATCGTACCGACACCCAGCACACACACAGGGAATGCTCTGATAGAGGACAGGACCCCACTAGCCCTTTGGGGAGACAGAGGGAGAGTTTGCCAGCACACACCAGAGCGCTATATATATATATATATATATATATATATATAGGGATAACCTTATATAAGTGTTACTCCCTTTTATAGCTGCTGTTTATAATTTAGCTGCCAATAGTGCCCCCCCTCTCTCGTTTTTACCCTGATTCTGTAGGGACTGCAGGGGAGAGTCAGGGAGCCGTCCTTCCAGCGGAACTGTGCGGGAAAATGGCGCTTGTGTGCTGAGGAGATAGGCTCCGCCCCTTCACGACGGCCTTATCTCCCGCTTTTTTCTGGAAAACTGGCAGGGGTTAAATACATCCATATAGCCCAGGAGCTATATGTGATGTATTTCTTTTGCCATCCTAAGGTATTTCAGTTTTTATTGCGTCTCAGGGCGCTCCCCCCCAGCGCCCTGCACCCTCAGTGACCGGAGTGTGAAGTGTGCTGAGAGCAATGGCGCACAGCTGCAGTGCTGTGCGCTACCTTAGTTGAAGACAGGAACGTCTTCTGCCGCCGATTTCACCGGACCTCTTCGTTCTTCTGGCTCTGTAAGGGGGCCGGCGGCGCGGCTCCGGGACCCATCCAGGCTGAACCTGTGATCGTCCCTCTGGAGCTAATGTCCAGTAGCCTAAGAAGCCCAATCCACTCTGCACGCAGGTGAGTTCGCTTCTTCTCCCCTTAGTCCCACGATGCAGTGAGCCTGTTGCCAGCAGGACTCACTGAAAATAAAAAACCTAAAATAAACTTTTACTCTAAGCAGCTCAGGAGAGCCACCTAGCATGCACCCTTCTCGTTCGGGCACAAGAATCTAACTGAGGCTTGGAGGAGGGTCATAGGGGGAGGAGCCAGTGCACACCAGCTAGTTCAAGCTTTTACTTTTGTGCCCAGTCTCCTGCGGAGCCGCTATTCCCCATGGTCCTTACGGAGTCCCAGCATCCACTTAGGACGTTAGAGAAAATGTGTTCCAAGGGGTGTGTTACATTATTCCGGTGGTTGGGATGCAAGCGGTCACATGACCGACACTGGCATCCTGACATTGACAATGCCGTCAGGGACTGGGGTAATTATTTTACCACTACCCTAACCCGCCTGGGGTGGCGGCTAGGGCTAAGCCTCGGGAGGTCGCTGCTAGGTCTATAACACCAGGGGTGGCGAATAGGGTTAAGACTCGGGGGTGGTGGTTAGGACTAACCGCCCTCCTCCAATGCCTAACCCTGATCACACACACCCCAACACCCTAACCCTAACAGTCACCCCGATAGTTACCTTCGGGATGCTGGAGGACGGTGTTCTGGAGTGGATTCCATGCGGTGTCGGAATTCCGGCATCGGTCACATGATCACCGGCATCCCGACTGCCGGAATGCTAACCACATCCAATTCCAAGGACTGGAGGGGGGCTGATTCAGATGTGGGCACTAATAGCACCGCCCCTGTGTCTTTGTATTTAGCGGCTCTGCGAAACGATGCAAGAGTCACAGGAGGTGTCTTGTGTAAAAGGATGCGCACTGCTGGGTTCTCTAATCCGTTGCTGCGGCTGAACACAGCATCGGATCAGCCGCGTGAACATTGCTGGGCCATCCCACATCTAAGCAATCTTCAGGTTACTCAGAAAAGACGGCTAAACTACGTTGCTGAGGCCAGTGAAACTACATCAGAGGACATAGCCATTGGCTTCGGCACGCCCCATTTTCTGGAGTGCTCCCCTACGCCTCCCAGAAATACCAGCAGTTTGTCAATCCCGCTTCGGCTATTGGAGCACTGCGACCGTCGTCGCAAGACCAGATTTGCACATGCGCAGTGTGGTTCCTGCGCATGCACAAATCAAAGTACATCGGAGGAAAGCGTGACCATCGAATTAGCGCCCACCTCTGAATCGGCCTCTGGATTTGAGAAGCACTGACCTAGACAAGAACTATGAAAGAGAAACAGGAGCAGACTGTAATACACAATACATTAAATGTGGTCACCCCGGTTTTAGTGGGGCTCCTTCATCATAGCACAGAAGCGTCCTCATACACCGATCCTTTATGCATCAAATGGCAAAAAACGCCTCACGTTACTAGACGCCCTGCAACGGGTTGCGATTCCTCTACTTTAAGTATTTTCCCCTAAATCTGGCATCTTATTCGCATTGTAGCCCCATACAAATTTCCCTTATAGGGGTCTATGTACTAAGCCTTGGAGAGTGAAAAAGTGGAGAGAGATAACCTCCTAACCAATCAGCTCCTAACTGACATTTTTCAAACACAACGTGTAACATGACAGGAGCTGGTTGGTTGGTACTTTATCTCTCTCCACTTTATTACTCTCCAAGTCTTAGTACATCTCTCCCACAATGTCCTATAAACAGTATTTAGTATGAGCATTTTTGTTGCAAAGGAATCGGTCTCAGATTAAGCATAAAGATGTATGCCGCGAAGGCATGGCATGAGACATGGCATCTGACCTCTGTCTTTGGCTTTTTTAACCAGATTAGCGTCTAAGGGGCAGATGTATTAAGCCTGGAGAAATGATAAAGCAATGATCAAGCAGTGATGAGTGCAAGGTGATAACGCACCAGCCAATCAGCTCCAATATGTAAATTAACAGTACGGAGCTGATTGGCTGATGCGTTATCACCTTCCACTTATCACTGCTTTACCACTTCTCCAGGCTTAATATATCTGCCCCTAAAGGTGCATACACACGGTGAGATCCTTGCTATGCCCGATTTTGACTATGCGATTTCCCCTGAACTCCCCGGAGCCCAGCTCCACCGATTTTGACTAACTTTTCTTGAGATATGGACTATGGCCCTCATTCCGAGTTGTTCGCTCGCAAGCTGCTTTTAGCAGCTTTGCACACGCTAAGCCGCCGCATACTGGGAGTGAATCTTAGCTTATCAAAATTGCGAACGAAAGATTCGCAATATTACGAAAAGACTTCTCTGTGCAGTTTCTGAGTAGCTCGAGACTTACTCTTCCAGTGCGATCAGTTCAGTGCTTGTCGTTCCTGGTTTGACGTCACAAACACACCCAGCGTTCGCCCAGACACTCCTCCGTTTCTCCAGCCACTCCCGCGTTTTTTCCAGAAACGGTAGCGTTTTTTCAAACACTCCCATAAAACGTCCAGTTTCCGCCCAGTAACACCCACTGCCTGTCAATCACATTACGAACACCAGAACGAAGAAAAAACCTCGTAATGCCGTGAGTAAAATACCTAACTGCATAGCAAATTTACTTGGCGCAGTCGCACTGCGGACATTGCGCATGCGAATTAGCGACTAATCGCTCCATTGCGAGAAAAAAATAACGAGCGAACAACTCGGAATGACCACCTATGTGTGCTTATGATTTTATCTTATGTGAGATTTTGGCTTATGTGAGATGTCATTGACATGTGAGATGAACTAGATAGTACACCGATCTAGCAAGGATTGACTTGCCTGCACAGTCTATCTTTTCTTGCGATGCCGACCTGGCGGGACCGCGCATCGGGATCGAATCGGGATCGCAAGGTGACTTTCACCATGCGATCTGCACTAACTTTTCTTGCGATTTTGACTATATATTCAAAATCGAAAGAAAATATATCACCGTGTGTACACACCTTTAGTCACACACAGAAGCTATATAGAATACCAGCTTCGGTTATCAGGACACCCCTGCATTAGTCATGCGAATAAGACACATATTTTGTGAAGAAGTCTCTGGCAGGACACATGGGCCGTGATGTAATGAAGTCCGAGTTCAGCGAATGTTTTTAGGGGCAATCATGTACAAGGCTAAACCATGCCGGTATCTCACACGGGCGCCGAACACGGACATCACTACACACCGGCCATGGGGTGGCTAAGTTCCAAATTCCATTGCACTCCAAACAGGGCTATTTGACGTGACTTGAAGGTAGGTGTACTGTATGAGGACACATCTGCATTTATAGTGAATCAAATGCATTATATATTGCAGTGGATTTCTTTTAATAAATATTTGAATGCTGGGGACCCCAGGTGATGTTTCAGTTGTCCTGCGCCTACTTCCAAATTCTCATTAAGGTGTGCATGAACAATCCTTGCTCGTAATTCATCTAGACAAAGCAATTGTTGATACTAATAACCTGCATTGTCATAATGACACGACTACCGCACTGTGGACCTTGGTTATGAGTCGGTTTCAAAGTAAAGCAACACAGAACAACTTAGATATCATGGATCAATGCTGATAAATCTGCTGACACTCCTGCATCCAAGACAGCACAGGGCAACAAAATCGTAGAACCTTGGTCGCCTGTTGATCCTGCATGCCAGCCCTTAGTGAATCTCTCCTATTTTGTACATATGAGGTTACAATGGAAGTCTCACTGAACACCGGCACAGACACGACTTGTAATGAAAGTAATATGTTTGACATGCTTCACGCAGCAGACTGCCCAGGGATGGAAAGGACATGACAAGCAATCATGCACCAACACTCAGCGACGTTGATGTGGACACATGGCCAGGAATGGGGTCCACAGAGCTGACCATAGTGAAATCATATTAAAAGACACAACCCACAATGCCTTGGTATCACTGATTTAAAATTCTGCAGTGCATGTTCGAGATATGATGCTGTTCCTTTAATGGTGTGCGGTACAGGTTAATAAAACTATATAATCTTACTTTTGTTATGTATTACCCATTAGTATGCAAACAAACAGAAGTCTGTACAGCATGTGCACCTTACCTTCATAGGTGCAAGCTGTATGGGTGTTATACAAGATGGATCCACCATAGGCTTGGGTCGGTTGGCCGTGTCTGCCAGCAAACTTTGCCATTGCTGAGGAAGGCCTATGAACCTCTGTTCTTTGTGATCGAATCCAGTGTGAACCCTGTGTTCAAAGTTTGAAGGCCCTGATATTTCAATTTTTTTCTTCTTCTTCCCAAACATTTTGGGCAACCCAGTTAAACCTAAAGAAAAAAATATATATATATTTTTAGCAAATGTTCTGTGATCTAAAAAACCCTCTAACAAATGATAAATATTGAATGTGAGAAGTAACTTTCATCTTTTCCTTCTCCTGCTAGGGACAATTTAGAAGAGCAGTGTTGGCCATCTTGCCAAGAACCACTTGGGCATGCAGGTATGGAATGGTTAATCTGTGTAAAAGTAAATAAAAATCCCCAAAATTATGTCTCACGCTTACTTTGTACCACCAAGTACTGCTAAATCATAGTGGTGACATTTAGTTCAAGAACTTATACTCTTAGGAAGTCTTAATTTGTCCCTCGACTGATCCCACACAAAAGCCACAACCTGACTCAATTGTAGATACTGTAAACCCAAACAATGGACGGCAAAAAATAGGATTTTAATTACCTACCGGTAAATCCTTTTCTCGTAGTCCGTAGAGGATGCTGGGGTCCATTTTAGTACCATGGGGTATAGACGGTTCCACAGGAGCCTTCGGCACTTTAAGACTTTTCAACAGTGTGAACTGGCTCCTCCCTCTATGCCCCTCCTCCAGACCTCAGTATAGGAACTGTGCCCGAGGAGACGGAACATTTCGAGAGAAGAATTTACATTAAACTATTGGCGATATTCACACCAGCTCACACCATACAAAACATGCCGCCTAACATGGCTTTCAACATAACCCATGCTAACGTGCATGCATAATGCAACAGCAACAGCTGTGAACAACTTGAACAACATGAGAACCTGTGTAAAAAGATAAAACTTAATTCTGCAGGAAAAATGAGCACTGGGCGGGCGCACAGCATCCTCTACGGACTACGAGAAAAGGATTTACCGGTAGGTAACCAAAATCCTATTTTCTCTTACGTCCTAGAGGATGCTGGGGTCCATTTTAGTACCATGGGGATGTACCAAAGCTCCCAGTACGGGTGGGAAAGTGCTAATGTTCCTGTAGAACTGACTGACTGTCAGCAGCCAAGGTGTCAAACCTGTAAAACTTAGCAAACATGTTTGCCCCTGACCAAGTAGCTGCTCGGCAAATTTGCAACGCCGAGAAACCCCAGGCAGCCGCCCAGGAAGAACCCACTTTCCTTGTAGAGTGGGCCTTTACCGAACTCGGTAACGGCAATCCTGCTGTGGAATAAGCGTGCTGAATGGTACCTCTGATCCAGCGCGCGATAGTCTGCTTAGAAGCAGGACCCCCAATCTTGTTGGGGTCATAGAGGACAAACAAAGATTCTGTTTTCCTTATCCGAGCCGTTCTTGCAACATAAGTCCTCAACGCTCTGACGACATCCAAGGACTTTTGAAACGGCTGAGGTGTCAGAAGCCACTTGCACCAGCACAGGTTGGTTGATATGGAAATAAGACACAACCTTTGGAAGAAAATGCTGACGTGTCCGCAGTTCAGCTCTATCTTCATGAAAAATCAAATAAGGACTCTTGTGTGACAGAGCCCCTAATTCAGACAATTGTCTGCCTGAGGCTAAGGCCAACAGCATGACCACTTTCCAAGTGAGAAACTTCAACTCTACCTCTTGTAGAGGCTCAAACCAGTCCGATTTAAGGAACTGCAGCACCAAATTAAGATCCCATGGCGCCGAAGGAGGCACAAAGGGAGGTTGGATGCGCAGAACCCCCATCACGAACGTCTGGACCTCAGGAAGGGAAGCCAACTGTTTCTGAAAGAAAATGGACAAGGCCGAAATTTGGACCTTGATAGACCCTAATCTCAAGCCAGCATCCACACCCACCTGTAGAAATAGGAGAAGATGTCCTAATTTAAACTCCACCGCAGGAGACTTCTTGGATTCACACCAAGATACATATTTTCTCCAAATACGATGGTAATGTTTGGACGTTACCCCTTTCCTGGGCAGAATAAGTGTGGGAATGACTTCATTGGGAATACCCTTACGGGCTAGGATCTGGCGCTGAACAGCCATGCCGTCAAACGCAGCCGCGATAAGTCTTGATAAACAAACGGCCCCTGCTGAAGCAGGTCCTCGCGAAGAGGAAGAGGCTGAGGATCTTCCAGTAATAACTCCTGAAGATCTGGATACCAAACCCTCCTTGGCCAGTCTGGAGCAATGAGAATTGCTCGAACCTTTTTTCTTCTGATGATCTTGAGAACTTTTGGTATTAGTGGCTATTGCTTGTGGGTCTCTTGATCTAGAACAATATTTCTGAAGCATCTTGTTGAGACGTGATGCCATCATATCTACTTGAGGAACGCCCCAACTATCTGCTACCTCTGCAAAGACTTCTGGGTGGAGGCCCCATTCTCCTGGATGGAGATCGTGTCTGCTGAGGAAGTCTGCTTCCCAGTTGTCCACTCCCGGGAATGAAAATTGCCAACAGAGCTTTTGAATGTCTTTCTGCCCAGAGGAGTATCTTTGTCACCTCTGCCATTGCCGCTCTGCTTTTTGTTCCGCCCTGGCGATTTATGTAAGCTACTGCCGTTACATTGTCTGCCTGGATCTGTATGGGACGACCTTGAAGAAGGTGTGCCGCTTGATGAAGGCTGTTGTACACAGCTCTCAATTCCAGAATGTTTATGTGAAGGAGTACTTCTTGACTTGACCTTCGTCCTTGGAAGCTTTCCCCTTGCGTGACTGCTCCCCAACCTCGGAGGCTTGCATCTGTGGTCACCGGGATCCAAGCCTGAATCCCGAACCTGCGTTCCTCCAGGAGGTGAGAACTTTGAAGCCACCACAAGAGTGAAATTCTGGCTTTTGTTGACAGGATTATCCTCCGGTGCATGTGTAGGTGCGATCCGGACCACTTGTCCAGTAGGATCACCCTGGCATGGAATCGGCCAAATTGTAGAGCCTCGTAGGCTGCTACCATCTTCCCCAGCAATCGGATGCACTGATGAATCGAAACGCGTGCTGGTTTTAAAACTTGTTGACCATCCTCTGGATCTCCATAGCCTTTTCCACCGGTAGGAATACATTTTGTGCTTCCGTGTCCAATATCATTCTCAGAAATTATAACTTCATTGTGGGTACCAATTGTGATTTTGGAAGGTTTATGATCCAACCGTGCTGTTGAAGCACCGTCAGGGAAAGTGCAATGTTCTGCACTAGTTTCTCCCTGGATCTCGCTTTTATGAGGAGATCGTCCAAGTATGGAATGACTTTGACTCCTTTCTTGCGAAGAAGAACCATCATCTCCGCCATCACCTTGGTGAATATTCTCGGAGCCGTGGAGAGCCCGAAAGGCAATGTTTGGAACTGGTAGTGGCAGTCCTGCACCGCAAACCTCATGTATGCCTGATGCGGCGGGTAGATGGGAACATGTAAATAAGCATCTTTGATGTCCATTGATACCAGAAATTCCTTTTCCTCCAAGCTGGAGATCACAGCTCTCAGGGATTCCATCTTGAATTTGAACCTTTTCAAATAAAGGTTCAGAGTCTTTAGGTTTAAAATCGGTCTGACCGAGCCATCCGGTTTCGGCACTACAAACAGGCTTGAATAAAACCCTTTTTCCTGTTGTGACACAGGAACTAAGGAAATTACATTGTCTTGACATAATTTCTGTATTACGTTCAGCACTTTTGCTCTGTCCTAAACAGAAGCTGGTAAGGCTGATTTGAAAAATCGGCATGGGGGAAGGTCCTGAAATTCCAATTTGTACCCTTGGGATACTATCTGCAATACCCAAGGATCCGGATCTGAGTGAACCCAGACCTGGCTGAAAGACAGTAGACGTGCCCCCACCCGATCGTACTCCCGCAGGGGAGCCCCAGCGTCATGCTGAGGTTTTAGCAGAAGTAGCTGTTGACTTCTGCTCCTGCGAGCCTGATGGTGTTGTAGATTTTTTACCTCTTCCTCGCCCTCTTCCTGCAAAGAAGGGGGTACCCTTTGCATTTTTGGACTTGTTGGGCCGAAAGGATTGCATCGTATGAGAATGAAATCCTTTCCTAGGTGGAGCAGCTGCGTAAGGCAGAAATGCTGACTTGCCTGATGTAGTTGTTGAAATCATGGCATTCAGCTTGTCTCCAAAGAGGGCTTCTCCATTGTAAGGAAGCGCCTCAATGTTCTTTTTTGATTCCGCATCAGCATTCCATTGGCGGATCCACAGCGCCCTGCGGGCTGAAATCGCCATAGCGAAGGATCTTGAACTCAGCAACCCAATATCCTTCATAGCTTAAACTAAGTAACCTGCAGCATCTTTGATATGGCCGAGAGTTAGGACTATTTCATCCCTGTCAACTGTGTCTATGTTAACTAGCAAGTTGTTAGACCATTTTTCCGCAGCGTTACCCACCCACGCACAAGCAATGGTGGGCCTGAGCACCGTTCCGTTAGCCGTATATATGGATTTCAGGGTTGTTTCTAATTTACGGTCAGCTGGATCTTTTAATGAGGCTGAACCAGGGGCAGGCAAAAAAAATTCTTAGACAGCTGAGAAACTGAGGTGTCTATCATTCGGGGAGTCTCCCATTTGTGCCTGTCTTCCTCAGGGAAAGGGTACGCTACACGTATCCTTCTGGGACGGGTAAATTTCTTCTCTGTGTTAGCCCAGGATTCTTCAAAGAGCGCATTCAAATCCTTTGAAGGATGAAAAGTCACAACCTGCTTTTTATTTAATTTAAAACAATCCTTTTCCTCTGGGGCCAGTGTTGTTTCAGGAAACTCCAACACTTCCTTTATAGCAACTATCATATATTGTATACTTTTGGCTAATTTGGGGTCTACCCCTCTCAAATCCCCATTGTCGACGTCAGATTCGGAATCTGTGTATGTGTCCCCTTGCATTATCTGGGCCAGAGACCTTTTCTGGGAACTGGATGGGACCCGAGTGGATGATATGGAGGGGTCAGTAAACAGTGCATTCTCCACAAACTGCCTCCAATATTTAGTCTGTTGTTCAAACTCAAGAGAATTTCTTTGCAAGCATTGACATATTCTTTTGCAACATTCTCACCCACTCCGGCTCCTTCTGAGAGGGAAGGGCCACCATATTACCCTCATGTGCATTTAAAATGGGTTCTTCCTGGGAGGAACCCTCCCCAATGTCTGACATGTTACACACTTGTACACACACACACACACACACACACACACACCCCTATCACACAGGGGAGCTATTGGGGACAGACCCACATTAAAGTCTGTCAAAGAGACACAGAGGGATTTGCCAGTCCACACACTGCGCCTTATTGTGAATTGTGGAAATATTACCCACTTACAGCGCATATACCAATAATAGGCCCACAGACCTAATTATAATGAATACTCTCTGCCCATTCTATAACACCCTGTACTTGTATCAGCGTTGTCATGAGGAGAAACAGCGTTTCAGGAGCTTAACACTGGAGTTTCTGCAGGAGAAAAGGGCACCCAGTGAGTGTTCTGGCAAGTCTGAGGAGAAGTCCCACCCTTCAGCCTCAGCAATGTAATATTTATACTGGCTGGGGATGGCACATCCACGGCTGTACATGTACCCTTTTTGCCAGTGAGAGTAAGGTTTGAAAACATGCCCCCCCCCCCCCCCCGCGCTCTGCACCCTTGTGCTGAGAGACATGGCGCACAGCGTCCCGCCGCTGCGCATGTACCTGTATGCCGCCAACAATGACCGGAGGATCCCCTCTCTGCAGGACTCCGGTAATATACTCACCAGCCTTCTGACTTCTGGCTCTGTTAGGGGTGGCGGCATTGCTGTGGGAGTGAATGCTGGCCAGGCTTGGGCTGTGTTCAGTACCCTTCAGGAGCTAATGGTGTCCTGCCAGTGGAAGCAGAACCATTAACTAATTGAGAAGTTGGTTCCTACTTCCCCCCCTAAGTCCCACGAAGCAGGGAAGCTGTTGCCAGCAACTTCCCTGTAAAATAAAAAACCTAAGAAAGTCTTTTTCCAGCAGAGCTCTGTAGAGGAGCCAGTTCACACTGTTGAAAAGTCTTAAAGTGCCGAAGGCTACTGCGGAACCGTCTATACCCCATGGTACTAAAATGGACCCCAGCATCCTCTAGAACGTAAGAGAAATCTATAAGCCAGACCATTCAGACACATGAATTCTTTAATAGCACTATGGCAAAACTTTAAACATATACTCTGTACTTATGACAAAAAGTCACAATTCTTGGTGAATACAAATTATAACAAATTAACATACATAAAAATGTGAAAAAGTTTAATTAAAAAAACAAAACAAAAAAACCTAATAAATCATATCAAAGAGGAAATCAGGAAAACAACACTCATACTTTTTCATATAATGTGTCAACTGGTGGATGGCTAGACTGAGGCAAATCTCAGCAGCAGTACCCAAAAATAACAACTTTAATAGTTCCTTTGCTTAAATGTTTTCTTTGAGGAAACCACCCTCACTGACAGATATGTGCAGGAATGGTAATACATTTTACACACTTTTTATTGCCATTTTTATCTAAAGACAATCTTATTAACGAATTATAAAAAACAGATTATAACTCTTCTGCAAGGTAGGAATGCTATGGCATTAATTCAATTAAACAATGTATATTGCACATATACATATGAAACACCATGGGACATATGTAATAGGGTCAGTGTTTGCCGGAGCTGCGGGATGCTGGCCGATCTCCTTTTCTTACAGTGGCAATCATTTACAAGAAATGGTTTTGTCTTGTAAATGGCTGGCACTTTAAAAAACGTCCGAGATCGTCCAGCATCACACACCTCCGGGAAACTTGGCCCCTATAACATATGCTCCAATGACATTGTGTTGATTCCATGGGGAGATACACTGTCAGTACAGGTTCCTAATGGGCCTTTCTTTGACACATATTGGCCCTCATTCCGAGTTGTTCGCTCGGTAATTTTCTTCGCATCGCAGCGATTTTCCGCTAATTGCGCATGCGCAATGTTTGCACTGCGACTGCGCCAAGTAAATTTGCTATGCAGTTAGGTATTTTACTCACGGCATTACAAGGTTTTTTTCTTCGTTCTGGTGATCGTAATGTGATTGACAGGAAGTGGGTGTTTCTGGGCGGAAACTTGCCGTTTTATGGGTGTGTGCGAAAAAACGCTACCGTTTCTGGGAAAAACGCGGGAGTGTCTGAAGAAACGGGGGAGTGTCTGGGCGAACGCTGGGTGTGTTTGTGACGTCAAACCAGGAACGAAACTGACTAAACTGATCGCAGTTGCCGAGTAAGTGTGGAGCTACTCAAAAACTGCTAAGAAGTGTCTATTCGCAATTCTGCTAATCTTTCGTTCGCAATTTTGATAAGCTAAGATTCACTCCCAGTAGGCGGCGGCTTAGCGTGTGCAAAGCTGCTAAAAGCAGCTTGCGAGCGAACAACTCGGAATGACCACCCTTATCTATCTATTTACAGCAATTACATTCTTATACAGTACAAACCTGTTAAAATATGGATTATGCACTGCTTTAATCTATTAGGTATATCAGAAGAAAAATACACTCACGTGGGGTTACCCAAATATAGGCAGGAATGGTTCTTGGTGCGGGCAAGCAGTGCCTGCGCCCGGGGGCTGCGGCCTGGGGGCGCGGCCACAGTCACCCCGCAGGCGCCTGCCGCCTACCCACACCCTGGCTGCAGCAGACGCCGTGGGCTGTGTGGGCGTCCGCTGCAGCCGGCGCACCTGTCAGACGCTAGAGGTCATTATTGACCTTTAGTGTCTGTGCGGCATTGCTATGGGAGAGACGGAGCCGCAGCAGCGGTCGGGAAGCAGGAGCGGGGCTGGTAAGTATTGTTGTTTTTTTTGTGTGTGTTTGTAAGCGGCTACTAAGGGGCAAATCTACTGGGGGCACAGCTACTGGGGGCATAACCGTTGCCACGCCTCTCCCCTTTGAAGCCACGCCCCTATTTTTGTCGTGCCACTGGGGGGAAGGGGGGGGGGGGGGGTGCCAGTAGAAACTTTTGCACTGGGTGCCACAAGGTGTAGAACCGACCTGAATATAAAAGTATAATGTAATAGGTTGCGATTACTGTGAAGCAGCATGATTTCAGCTATATTGGCTGTAGATTTAAAGCTGCAATAATTGAAAAGGAAAAAACTAACTGATTTTGTCTGGTCCCCAAATAACTGCAACTGGGTGTGTTTCTAGATATCCATAAATTATAATCAGCACTTATGTAAGATGGCTTATGCCTTTCACTACATCATTGAAAAAGTAATATACAACAAGAGCCAACGGTTGGAAGCTGATGGCTCCACTTTGAATTTAGTACTTAATGGATATTGTATAAATGTAAACCTTACAGTGCTTCAGAAACCCCATCCACCAGTTTATTGCATGTGTGAATCAAGCCGGTTGTTAAGTTTGCGGAAAACAACCATACTGTACTTTGTCTGCAGTGTGAGTAGCCAAGAGTGTTCTGGCCAATCACATTATACTCCTACCCAGCACTCCTACAATAGGCCCTGCAGCCAGGAGAAACAAATCACTTTCTTCCAAATGCCATTTGATGGTCACAACATCTCCTCCGCTACAAAGTCCCTCCATCAGCGGTATAGCCTATCCATAATACCAGCTGCCTCTACTATCTCTTCTCGGCAGATTAAGGAGGCGTATTCCGGGAACCTCACATTCTTTCTCCACGCTATATATGTCTTGCAACAAGAAAAGAACTGGCAACAGCAGAAACCATTGCAGATACATACCGTAATTACATGCTGCAACAACATATTCTTTGTTGAGATAATTATCAGTATCGTTGGCATCTGCACTGAAATTCAGATATGATATCATAGGAAGGCAGTTGTAGTGCCCAGGCTTATATCAGACTGGCCATGATTAAACAATAGTATTATTCGCATCGCCTGATGTATCCATGTATTTTGCATTAAGAAGCATGTCTGTGCATATCAAATAGTAGAAAGTTAATTGAACTGCTGGAATGTACTCATATCCACAGAAGTCTAGAGACAGATGCTTATCAGCCCTAGAATCCTGTGTATGGGATACGAATTTGTGAATAACACACAGCAGGGATCCAACTTACAGACCCCTCAGAGACACTTAAGGGGGGTACTCACGGAGCGATAATCTAAGCAATCTGACCAGATTGCTTAGATTTTAAGCAAGATCGCTCCGTCTGTACCCCCCACAGCGATAGCGATGCGCAGCCCCGCGCATCGCTATCGCTGGTGCTAGATTGGCTTGCATGCAGGCCAATCTAGCAGGTCGCTCATTTCACCCGCGCGCCCCCCCCACCCGCACGCTCAGCACACATCACGCTGTGCTGAGCGGAGGGAGAGTTGTGTGCTGAGCGGTTCGCTCAGCACACATCTCTCCCACATCTGCCCGTGAATACGGGCCTTTAGGCAGCAGAGTGTGGAGCGTCCTTCCTGGACTGGTGTGTACCAGAACCACAGTTTGTTTCCCCAGGAACTAGGTCTCAAGCTTCAAACAAAGCTGTATAGATAAGGAAATCCGCCCCTGTCAAAAGGGCTCAGAAATCTCAAAGGGTAAACTGAGACTCAATTCACTCTGGTTTTGGGAGGGTTAAAGGAATTCCAAGAGGAGGGGGTGCTGGGAGTGGGGGTGGGGGGTGCGCTGCAGCATGGCTTTCAAATATGAGATGCACAGGCAAAATGTTTGTGATTATCTTTGAGGTGGCATCCAGGGAGAGACTGGAGCCTGTAATGTCCAGGATAGGAATAGAGACCTCACACTACAGCATTCTGTACTACAGGTCACTAGGACGATGTTGTTCTCCGTTTTATTTCTTGAAATTGTAATTACTTGTATGACTATTTAAACTATTATATTCTTGTAACCTTTCTTTTTCTGTAACTATAAACTTTGAACTATTGACTTAGATTAAAAATCTTAATCTTAATTCTGGATTCTGTGTTTTCATACTTAAGCCCCGAGAAGCTCATGTTATCTAATTTTTACATAATTGTGTTTGGGGGTGAGAGCAGGAGCTCACCCTGGCTTTGACTCAAAAAGCACTTCTGCTGGTGGCAGTTACCGCATTGATTTAATACACACGATGAGGTGATCAGTGGAGTGTCACGGGCAAATTATCATAAATTTCAAACCTGCATGCAAGGTAACCACCATTACATACAAGTAATATGGAATACACCAGGGGCCTGCTACTGCATGTATATAATACCCCTTTCAGACATAAGCCTAAAACCTGGGTTTTTGTGCGTGAATGTGTATCGACACCACCCGGGTTGAGAGTCCTGGGTCCACGAACCTGCTTGCTAGCAGGGTTTTTTTCCGGGATTGCAACCAGGGTAGAAGACCTGATTTAGGTCTGAAAGGTGCAACCGCGATCTTATGACCCAGGTAATTCCAGGGTCCGTAGTGCTTACAGATGAGATCATCTCCAAGTGCCCACTGCATGCCAAAAGACTCGGGTCACTGGAAGATCCAGGTCAGGTGTGAAGGGGGATAACCCGGCAATAATCTAGGTTGCCACCCACATATGAAAGAGGAAGCCCCCGCTTCAACCCATGCTCTGCATCCCGGGTCTGAGACGAGTTGGAGCCAGGATTTAATGTCTGAAAGTGGTATAAGAACATATGACTCTCATGAAACTGCCTGGGAGACAGACCTTGGTACAACCTTAGACGATGAAGTTTGGTCCGAGATTTGGGACAATATAGTCTCCAGCTCAATCTAGCAGTGCGCAATTGAGGTAACGCTCATCATTGTTTGGTCAATCTGTGTTAGGCCTAAAGAAAATATGTATAAAATGTTATATAGATGGTACCCTCCCGATTACACAAAATGTACCCTGATACTTTGGATAAATGTTGGAAGGGATGCTCGGAGGAAGGTACCTTTCTCCATATATGGTGGTCATGCCCAAAAATATCTAGTCTCTGGCGAGAGGTCATTGATCCTATTTCACACACACTCTCTGTTTCCATCCCCAATGATCCTAAATTTTTTCTTCTCCCCCTGGGAATCTTGTTTCCGCTATGTTCTGCCAGATAGCGGCAGACTGGAAATCAATCCCCCCCTCCCCCCCGTCTCTACACTCCATTATGTCCCGCATCAGGTACATATACCGAATGGAATATATGAGTGCTATTATCAACAAGTCCTCTAAATCATTTGATAAAACATGGGATCCTTGGTTGGCCTCCCAAAATATCCCTTCCTTATTTTCTATATAACAGCTTAATACACTCCCTCCCCTTCTTCTCCCTGCTCGACGTCTGGAGATCCCACCTCAGCTGTTGTTGGGTTTTCTTTTCTTTTCTCTTCTCCCAATACCCTTTTCTTTTTTTCTAGTTTATCTCTTTTCTTTCTCTTTCTTCTTGCCTCTTCCTCCCTTCGGTACTATATACCGGCTTCAGTAGGAAGACTCCTCTCTTATCTTCTGACTCTCCTTATAAATTTTGAATCACTGGTATGCTTACATTATATTAGAATTGGAACTTAGCACACATATTCTATATGTAATTTTACTACTCGTTACGATTAATGTTATTCTTCGTGATATTCTCAATAAAATGTATTAAAAAAAAGAGAGAGAGAGAGAGAGAGAGACCACCATTTGAACTGTTTCTTCAATGAGCTACTTGATGCTGTCTCTTGTCAAATGGCTTTTCTCAACTTCACTTGTTTCATATGATTTTATGAGTAGTAACCAGCTTCCTAACTTCATGGTAACACATTTTCCTTACACCACTTGTATTTCATTTTCAAATACTCTACAGACTGCTTTCCCATGTAATTTATCGGACATGTCTTACAAGGCGTATGACACTAAGTAGATACAGTAGATGCCTTAGTAGTTGGCTGAGGGGCATTTGGTTGCTGATTGTCAATACATTTACCAACTGTTAGGCGCCGGGGTCCGCTCGGCCGTGCGGCCCGGCGCCTAGCAACCAGGGACGCCGTGCGCGTTCAGCCGCCGGCTCCCTGGCAACGCTAAGACGCCGGGCGCACGGAGCCGCTCTGACCTTAGCAACGGGGACGCCACGTTCAGCCGCGTTCCCCGTTGCTGGGTCTATTCTCATTACCCTGATTATGTGCTGGCCGTGCAGCATGCAAGCTGCACGGCATTTCTATTTGATTGTCCTGTCTGGATCCTGATTGGAGGGTGCCTGAATAAAGGCACCCTCAGGACTTCTTACAGACGCCGGTGATAGCTTCCTGTTTGCCTGTGTCTGCTGCAGAGAGTTCCCAGTCCCGGTCTTTTCGGTTGTTCCTGTCCTCAGAGATCCTGTACTCGGAAGTTACCATCTGTTCCTGGAGTCTGACCGAGCACCTTTAACATCTGGTGGTGTTCGTGAGTCGCGGCGCAGCCGTGTGTTGCGGCTTGTCCGCTTCTGTTTATTATTTTGTTTAATTGTGTTCTGGAGCTTTGCGGAGGATTCCGCTTCCACAGATCCACTCTGGTGTCCGGCGGTGCCGGATAGGAGTGTCGGATCAGTGGATCCTTGGTTGTCCTTTTTCCTGGCGGCTAGTCCGCACATACCTTTTGATTTAGTTAGTTAGCTTGTAACCCCTGGCCTGGTTGCTTAGTCAGAGGGCCCCTTGTTATCACCCTGTCTCGGACTTCCCCTTGTCTCCCATTAAGACCTGCGGGGGCATCGGGGTTGGGCAGACATAATCCGCCCTTCGAACGCGGCTGCCATGGGCTCAAGCAACCATAGTCTCGCAGGGGATTTCTGATAACACGGGCGAGACAACGGAGTTAGGGCGCCAGGGGTTACTAGGCTATCCAGCTCCCACAACCAGCTTATTTTCCTGTACTCAGATCCCTGCCATAAGATCTCTTCCGGTCTGGAGTACAGGAATCATAACATTATCACCGGCCTACAAAAGAAAAGATTTAACTTACAGTAAATTTTTTCACTTTTTAGTTGGGAGATTTTTGTCGGCCTTATGAATCCCACCGGTGTTGGGCCAAACCCTGGCCAGCTTCTTGTTAGTCAGATACAGGAACTTACTCAGATGGTTCAGGATCTGTCCCTCCGGGTGAGGTCACAGGAAGATCTGTTACGGACTTCCCCGAGGGTCATCCCTGAACCAAAAATGCATCTGCCTGACCGTTTTTCTGGGGATAGAAAACAGTTTTTTAATTTTAAAGAATCTTGCAAACTGTATTTTCGTTTAAGACCAGTTACCTCAGGTACAGAGGCTCAGCGGGTTGGGATTATTATTTCTCTACTTCAGGGGGATCCTCAGACCTGGGCTTTTGGTTTAAAGACAGACGATCCGGCCTTATCGTCTGTAGACGCCTTTTTAAAATCTTTAGGGCTATTGTATGACGACCCTGATAGAGAGGCGTCCGCAGAAAGTCAGTTGCGTGCTCTTAGACAGGGTAGGAATCCCGCAGAGAATTATTGTACGGAGTTTCGCCGTTGGTCGAACGACTGTGGCTGGAATGACCCAGCCCTGCGCAGTCAGTTTCGCCTCGGCTTATCGGAATCTATAAAAGACAGTCTCCTCCAGTATCCCGCTCCTGAGACCCTCGATAACCTCATGGAGCTATCTATTAAAATAGATCGTCGGCTCAGAGAGCGGAGGGCTGAAAAAGGGGCATCTGTCGGGTCCTCTCCCTGGGTTCCTTCCATTCCTGTAGACATAGAGGAGCCTATGCAGATTGGTCTCTCCAGATTGTCTCCGGAAGAAAGAACCAGGAGGCAAAATTATGGTCTGTGTTTATACTGCGGAGGTAAGGGACATTTTGCCCGTAGTTGTCCAAACAAGTTGGGAAACTTCCTGACCAAGTGAATTGTGAGGGGGTTCACTTTGGTCTGCAGCTCATCTCCTCAAATAATTCACTGTTGGTTCCTGCTAAAGTTTCCTATGGCAGCCTCTGTTCCTCGGTCTCTGCTTTTGTGGACAGTGGAGCTGCAGGAAACTTTATGGATTTAACATGGGCCAAGGCCTTAGGTATTCCTCAGCTAACCTTAGGTAGGTGTATCACCATGCATGGTTTAGATGGGAGTCCTTTATCCAATGGGGTTATTTCTCTATGTACACCTCCTGTTTTGCTCTCGGTGGGAGCTCTGCATTCTGAAAAAATTGAGTTTTTCCTTACCCATTGTCCAGCAGTTCCTGTGGTTCTGGGTCATCCTTGGCTGGCCTTTCATAATCCCGTCATTGATTGGCAGTCTGGGGAGATCCTACAATGGGGTACCATCTGTGATAAAGAATGTATTACGCTTCCTATCCGAGTAGCTGCCGCCAGTTCCGCACATATTCCTGGGGAATACCAGGATTTTGTTGATGTGTTTTCCAAGGGCAATGCGGATATTTTGCCTCCCCATAGGCCTTATGATTGTGCCATTGAGTTAATTCCTGGTGCCACGTTGCCTAAAGGAAGGTTATATGCATTGTCTGGTCCTGAAACTGTGGCCATGAATGAGTATGTGAAAGAAAGCCTTGGGAAAGGGTTTATCAGGCCATCTAAATCCCCTTTAAGTGCAGGTTTCTTCTTCGTAGAGAAGAAGGATGGTTCACTCAGACCCTGCATTGACTTTAGAGCTTTGAATAAAATCTCAGTAAAGAATACTTACCCTCTGCCGCTGATCTCTGTCCTCTTTGATCAGCTACGTTCGGCTGTTATTTTTTCTAAGATTGATCTTAGAGGAGCATATAACCTCATCAGAATCAGGTCAGGGGATGAGTGGAAAACGGCATTTAGTACTCAGTCGGGCCACTATGAGTATCTGGTCATGCCATTCGGCCTATCTAACGCTCCGGCAGTTTTCCAGGATCTCATTAATGATGTGCTCCGTGAGTTTCTGGGAAGATTCGTCGTGGTCTATTTAGACGATATTTTGATATATTCTGACTCCGTGGAACAACATGTTACCCAGGTGCGTCAGGTGCTAAAGAGATTACGTGAAAATCACTTATATGCCAAGCTGGAGAAGTGTGAATTTCATGTCACGGAAGTATCCTTTTTAGGGTACATTATTTCCCCTCGGGGATTCCGAATGGAACCAAAAAAGCTCCAAGCCATCCTTAGTTGGGCGCAACCCACCAATTTAAAAGCAATTCAGCGCTTTTTAGGGTTTGCAAACTACTATAGAAGATTTATTCACTCTTTCTCTGACCTAGTTGCTCCCATTGTGGCACTTACTAAGAAGGGAGCAGATCCTACCAATTGGTCATGTGAAGCGGAGTTATCTTTTCAGGCCTTAAAACAAGCCTTTGTCTCAGCCCCTGTCCTTAGACATCCCAACCCAGAATTACCTTTCATTATTGAGGTGGATGCCTCGGAGGTTGGAGTAGGGGCTATCCTTTCTCAGAAGGATCCAGATTCCCTTGAGTTACATCCTTGTGCCTTTATGTCCAGGAAATTCTCATCTGCAGAATCCAACTACGATGTTGGTAACCGGGAATTGCTGGCTATTAAATGGGCTTTCGAGGAGTGGAGACATTGGCTTGAAGGAGCTACCCACACCATTTCTGTTTTGACTGATCACAAAAATCTTCAATACATTGAATCGGCTAAACGACTGAATGCCCGACAGGCTCGTTGGGCTTTATTTTTTACTCGTTTCAAATTCATTATCACCTTCAGACCAGGTTCCAAGAATACCAAGGCAGATGCCCTGTCACGCAGTTTCCTTCCGGTTCAAGACAACAGTCCTGTTACTCCCATACTTCCGCCTTCAATCATTCAGGCAGGTCTCACACAGGATGTATTTTCCCAATTAAAGCTGCTTCAACATCAAGCTCCGGGAAATACTCCTGCTAGTCGTCTTTTTGTTCCTGAGTTTATGAGAGCAACTGTTTTGGCGGAATTTCATGATAGCAAAGTTGCAGGGCATCCGGGAATCGCTAAGACTTTGGAATTAGTATCCCGCTCAGTATGGTGGCCTGGTCTTTCCAAAGACATTAAAGAGTTTGTTTTTTCGTGTCAGGTCTGTGCACAGCATAAAGTTCCCCGTTCTTTGCCTATTGGTCAACTTATGCCCTTGAAAGTTCCTCTTAGGCCATGGTCGCATATCTCCATGGATTTTGTGGTGGATCTCCCTCTGTCAGCCGGATGCCGAGTCATATGGGTGGTAGTGGACCGTTTTAGCAAGATGGCCCATTTTATTGCTCTTCCCCGATTGCCATCTGCCCAGGGATTGGCAGTCTTGTTCCTCCGTCATGTTTTCAGACTCCATGGGTTACCCACTGATATTGTTTCTGACAGGGGTCCACAATTCATTGCGCAATTTTGGAAGTCTTTTTGTGCTTCATTAAAGATGAAATTATCATTAACCTCCGGCTATCATCCACAATCCAATGGACAGACTGAGCGAGTTAACCAATCTCTAAAACAATATTTGCGTTTGTACTCGGCCAAACTCCAAAATGACTGGTCTGAGTTTCTTCCATTGGCGGAGTTTGCTTATAATAATGCCTGTCATTCCTCCACCAATGTGTCTCCATTTTTTGCAGTTTTTGGTTTCCACCCCAGAGCTAATTCATTTTTTCAACATTCCTCTGTCTCCTCTCTGGCCCTGACCTCTCATCTTAAACTTATTTGGAAAAAAGTGCACCTGGCTCTCAGAAAAGCAGCTTTCCGGGAAAAAAATTTTTCTGACAGGCTCCGGCGGCCGTGCACTTTTAAAGTAGGAGACAGGGTGTGGTTGTCGACTCGCAACATCAAACTTCGACAAACCTCAGCCAGATTGGGTCCTAGATATATTGGACCATTTCTCATTATCAAAAAAGTCAATCCAGTTGCTTTCCGGTTACGTTTACCAAAAACTTTACGGATCGGAAATACCTTCCATTGCTCATTGCTTAAACCATATGTTTCGTCCAGCAGATTTCCTCGTAAAAAATCTCAGGGGAGATCACCAGTTAATGTACAGGGTCAGCAAGAGTTCTTGGTTGAGAAGGTTCTCGATTCCAAGTTGTCCCGGGGTCGGCTTTATTTTTTGGTGCATTGGAGAGGTTATGGGCCAGAGGAAAGGTCGTGGGTCCTGGATGAAGACCTTCATGCCCCAAAGCTCAAAAGGGCATTTTTTCGTGAATTTCCTCGGAAACCTGGCTTTAGGGGTTCCTTGACCCCTCCTCAAGGGGGGGGTACTGTTAGGCGCCGGGGTCCGCTCGGCCGTGCGGCCCGGCGCCTAGCAACCAGGGACGCCGTGCGCGTTCAGCCGCCGGCTCCCTGGCAACGCTAAGACGCCGGGCGCACGGAGCCGCTCTGACCTTAGCAACGGGGACGCCACGTTCAGCCGCGTTCCCCGTTGCTGGGTCTATTCTCATTACCCTGATTATGTGCTGGCCGTGCAGCATGCAAGCTGCACGGCATTTCTATTTGATTGTCCTGTCTGGATCCTGATTGGAGGGTGCCTGAATAAAGGCACCCTCAGGACTTCTTACAGACGCCGGTGATAGCTTCCTGTTTGCCTGTGTCTGCTGCAGAGAGTTCCCAGTCCCGGTCTTTTCGGTTGTTCCTGTCCTCAGAGATCCTGTACTCGGAAGTTACCATCTGTTCCTGGAGTCTGACCGAGCACCTTTAACATCTGGTGGTGTTCGTGAGTCGCGGCGCAGCCGTGTGTTGCGGCTTGTCCGCTTCTGTTTATTATTTTGTTTAATTGTGTTCTGGAGCTTTGCGGAGGATTCCGCTTCCACATATCCACTCTGGTGTCCGGCGGTGCCGGATAGGAGTGTCGGATCAGTGGATCCTTGGTTGTCCTTTTTCCTGGCGGCTAGTCCGCACATACCTTTTGATTTAGTTAGTTAGCTTGTAACCCCTGGCCTGGTTGCTTAGTCAGAGGGCCCCTTGTTATCACCCTGTCTCGGACTTCCCCTTGTCTCCCATTAAGACCTGCGGGGGCATCGGGGTTGGGCAGACATAATCCGCCCTTCGAACGCGGCTGCCATGGGCTCAAGCAACCATAGTCTCGCAGGGGATTTCTGATAACACGGGCGAGACAACGGAGTTAGGGCGCCAGGGGTTACTAGGCTATCCAGCTCCCACAACCAGCTTATTTTCCTGTACTCAGATCCCTGCCATAAGATCTCCTCCGGTCTGGAGTACAGGAATCATAACACCAACAGCAAAGAAGAAATATAAAAATGTGACTGTCTGTAAAATATTTAGGGGCCTGATGTGTTGTTGATTTCATTTCCTCTGCATTGTAAGCATGGAAACAAATGTGTGTATTTGCCCCTATGCAGAATTATGCACATATAGGACTTACCCTATTTGTATGCTTGCTTTCTTAGCCGTCCTTGTCATCATTAGAGCACACTTCCACCAGCCCTATACCTAGTGCAATAGATCTGCCTGAAAACAGGTGTAATTACTTGCAAGCACAATACAGCATAGTTGGTAAATTCATTGACATGGCTGCACTGACCTTGGCCTACGTGCGAACCCTTGGTTACCATTCAGTAATGCTACACTTGCCTACTCTCCCGGAACAGCCGGTAGGCTCCTGAATCTTATGTGGTGCTCCTGGCCGCCCAGAACAGCATTCAAGTCTCCCAGAGCTGCACAGTGCCCACCCAGTGCCCCCAACTTACCCAGTAAAGTGAGCAGTCTGGACGACCAATGACGCTATTTGGGATGAATTGCATCAATGTAGCCACGCCCGTTTTACAATGGTAGTAATCTTGCCATTGTATAGCGGTGGGTGGGGCGACGATGAAGCGATCGTGCCATCATGCCCCCTGCATGGCCCACTTATTTAATGCACGCCCCCTGCTGTGCCAACCTGGCTGCCCTCTCCTGGCGGGGACAGCCATAAGGTTGTCAAGTATGAGTTACACCCTTTTATACATGGGCAGACTAGATGGGCCAAGTGGTTCTTATCTGCCATCAGTCAAAGTCTATGTTTCTTCCACAAGTGGATTTGCGACAGAGTTGTGCATAGATCTGTGTCACATGTACTCGCATATGCTCGGCTCCAGAACATGCACACTTCAAAAGCACGCAAGATAACGAGGAGAGCCATGCAGAAGCATTGGCCCTCATTCCGAGTCGATAGCTCGCTAGCTATTTTTTGCAGAGCAGCGATCAGATAGTCGCCGCCTCTAGGGGAGTGTATTTTCGCTTTGCAAGTGTGCGAACACTTGTGCAGCCGAGCGGGACAAAAAAGTTTTGTGCAGTTTCTGAGTAGCTCTGAACTTACTCAACCGCTGCGATCACTTCAGCCTGTCCGGGACCGGAAATTGATGTCAGACACCCGCCCTGCAAACGCTTGGACACGCCTGCGTTTTCCCCACCACTCCCAGAAAACGGTCAGTTGACACCCATAAACGCCCTCTTCCTGTCAATCTCCTTGCGATCGGTTGTGTGAATGGATTCATCACTAGAAACCTTGCAGAGCAGCGATGCTGTTTGTACCCATACGACGCGCATGCGTATTGCGGTGCATACGCATGTGCAGTAGTAACCTGATCGCTGCGCTGCGAAAATCTGCAGCGTGCGATCAACTCGGAATGACCTCCATTGTGAGGAAAGGCAGTTTTTCAGGGATACGGTCATTAGGTCGACAGTCATTAGGTCGACCACTATTGGTCGACATGCAATAGGTCAACAAGGTCAATAGGTCGACATGGAAAAAGGTCGACGTGAGTTTTTCACTTTTTTCCATTTTTTTTACTTTTTCATACTTTACGATCCACGTGGACTACAATTGGGAACCATGCGAGGGGACACGGTGCATTAATTGGGGTTGCCCGTCACTTTACGAAGAAAACTACACCAAAAACAGTAAAAAAAACTCATGACGACCTTTTTCCATGTCGACCTATTGATTTTGTTGACCTATTGCATGTCGACCAATAGTGGTCGACCTAATGACTGTCGACCTAAGTGTGATCGACCTATTGACCCATACCCATTTTTCAAATATATATTATAAACATGTTGATCCAAACTTCAGGAGAAAAAACTTACCTGATCAAGATGGTAATTCAGATCTGATCGCTGGGCTGCGAATTTTGCTGTCCTGCGTTCAGATAGTCGCCGTCTACCGGGACAGTGTATATTCGCCATGCAAGTATGCGATCGCATGTGTACGCCTAGCTGCTAATATCCACTTTGTGTAGTCTCTGTGCAGCCCAGGACTTACTCCTCCAGTGCAATCACATCAGACTGATCGGGGCCGGAGCTGACGTTAGACACCCTCCCTGAAAACGCTTGGGCACGCCTGTAAACTCACAGTAAACGGTCAGTTGCCACCCACAAACGGCTTCCTCCTGTCAATCTCCTTGCGAACGCCGATGTGAACGGATTTTTCGCACCATCCCGTCGCTGACCAGAGATTCCCATTGTTGTTGTTCGACGCGCGTGCGCACTGCGGCGCATACGCAGTTAGTACCTGATCGCCCGCTGAGCAAAAACACACAGCAGCAATCAGATCTGAATGACCCCCCAAGTCCATTGGTATAAACCTTCATATTACATATGGATGCTACTCCCTAATTGTTTATAAAATTGTCATAAAAGTGTAATTTTATGTTCCAAGCCAATTAGCACAATGAAATAACTTAATAAAAGCTTAATTTTAGGGAATGGCTCTTTCTTGCAGAAACTGCACTCCTGCCCCAAAGAAATCAGAGCACATATATGATTAATTTGATTTATGTCCGTGCTGTTGTAACTCTTGTGCAGTTCTTTATTCAGTGACCGTCCGTCTACATTTTCATCTATGCAACTTTATATTCCCACTTGAGAGCAGAAGCAGTCTGACATACTTTTAGTTTACAAGACAATTTAACAAATTCATTGGTTATGCATAATTTATGATGTCTTTCCCTCAGCCCTTTTCTATAATCTGGTAAAAGGAGAGATGAAACAAACATCTGCTTCAAACGTTTCTGATAAATTTTAACAAATGGAGTAAAAATGAGGTCTCATGTGCATAAGGTCAGGATCACAGGATCATCAGCCATCATGACAAAAGTTAAGTGGTTAAATTATTCTTATTAGCCACTACCGAAGAGAAGGATGAAAATGACTTTTAAATCTAGGGCAACATAGGGTAATGTATAATTCAAACGTAATAAAATGAAATGGTTAAGCGTTATGGTCTTAACTTAATGCAGCGACTCATGCAATCTTGTAATGGGGGAAGGGACCTCACTATAAAGCACATCTTATAGACCTGTCTAGTTAATTTTGGAAAAAGCGGGAATCAGGGCGGTATTCTAATCACCTGCGTGTTCCCGTAACTCAGCCTCCCGGACATTGCGGGAGAGCAGGCAAGTCTCACATACAGTATGAAGTCTGTCTATGAATATTGTAGAAGTTGGAGTTTATAGCTGGGCTACAAAACATGCAAGTATCAAGCAAATGCATCAGCAACAAATCTGTTGAATAAGTAAATGGCACAGTGATGGAAAGGGGATTCGGTAAGGATTGTGGCAGTCAGAATCCAAACGCTGGAATCTCAACACCATTCGGATTGCTGACACCGGGGGGCGGGGGCGGTTTAGAAGGGGTGCGTTAGACTGCGTCCTGAGGGGGAATCTACTTTTTGTTCACTTACTTACCAGTGATCTACCGGTGTCAGATAACACCAATAATAACGCTCACATACAAAAATAGCATTACTAATGATGACATCAGATGACAGCACCAATAATATTGCACACATTTAAAAATAGCATTAAGAATCACAACATCAAATAAGCCCCTCCCCCTCACAATTCCACCACTTTGCAGATACCCCCCTTCCAGTCCCCTGTATAATAGCCCCCTCTACAATAATCCCCTCTGTGCAGATCCTCCACCCTTTGCAGATCCCTCCTCGTTTAAAAAGAAAACCTTTGTGAAGACACCGCCCCCTTTGCAGATCGTCCCTCCCCTTGTGAAGAAACCCCCCCTTTGCAAAACTTACCTGACAAGTTATCACGCTGCCTAGCTTCAGTCCTCCCTATCCCCGCAGTCACGCTGCATGGCCTCCCGCTGGCTGCTTCTCCTGTCGTCGCCACCGCCGTCTGGATCAAACTGGATCCATCTAGCGCCCAGGCTCCTCACATCGCGTGTGACGTCATTACGTCACCCGCGCATCCGCACACTGCATCCCTGGGAACTATGAAGAGAAGCAGCGGCGACAGGCTCCTTACAGTTATTTTCTGTTAAGTCTGTCGCGATCTAGTGGCGGATGCTCTGCGAGCTACCGATAGATCGCAATCTACCTTTTGCCCACCTCTGGTGTACTGTATTTCTTAGAGCAGTCATCTCTGTTCAACCATTTCTACTCCACAAATAGACTTTTACATGATCTTTAAGGCGGTGCGGACTGCACAGTATCTCGACCAATCAGTGTTATATTGTAATTTCTAGTTCAAATATCTCCTTCTGTACTTTGTCTAATGACAAAGTGTCTAATACACAATATTATGGGTTTACGCCATAAATAAAGGTAATCCAGGCAGTATTTGGTTGGCCATGGGTGGTTCTACAGTGGTAGGAAGGTGTTTTTGTTGTTGTGATATTTGCACTTATAATGTAGGCTTAGAAGCATTTCCTTAGACCAGGTACAGTGGGTGGACAATGTAGAAACCTTGGTCCTTTGTAAAGTTCTCTTTGCAGACTATAATTATGGGGGACAAATACCAAACAGGTTTCTGCCCCAAGACTGCAAGATTGAACCTCGAATCCTTACAGCAGGGGTCTAGCTACAGAATCTTCAGGATGGCTATATGTTTATGTGTATGTACTGTATATATGGGATGGCCCAAAGGTTTGGGGCCGGGTGACCGGCGGTCGGGATCCTGGCTGTCAGCATACTGACGCCGGGATCCCGGCAGCTAAAATGCCGGCAGGGTGGTGAGCACAACGAAGCCCCTTGCGGGATCAGTGGCTCGCTGCGCTCACCACAGGTTCTGTTTCCACTCTATGGGTGTCGTGGACACCCACAAGTGGGAATAGTCCTGGTCCCCCCTGCTGGCATTCTGGTAGCCGGGATCCCGACCCCAACCCTTTGGGCCATCCTGTATATACATACACATAACATATAGCCATTATGAAGATTCTGTAGCTAGAAGCCAAAAGTAGATATAACTATATATTTACACTTTGTTTATACAAAATGATATATTTCTATTACTATATTTACACTACATTCAGTAGTATATTTCTTTGTTCTTCACTCAGATTCCCAGCCATCATTCCAATTCTGCAACAAAAAATAATGAAAGATCATTCCTGTATACCAGTGGTTACTCAGGGTACTTGCAGGGTGCCTCAGGTTGGTGGTCCAGGACCAAATCAAATCTGGTCAAAGTGATAGGCAAAACCAGTGCTAGTGGCTGCCAATCATAAAACACGTGGACAATCAGAAGCACAACACCACCACATAACTGACCCTAAGTGAGACAGGTAGGCACAAGTTATTTAATTTAATATTTTGTTGACAAATTTATTTATCCTAGGGGTGCCGTGAAAAAAATGCTAATACTCTAGGGTGCCCCAAGCATAGTTTTGTGATAATCCCTTAAGGAAAAACTGCAAATATTGTTTATGGGTGGTCTTCAGTATGCCGGCTGTCGGGATCCTGGCGCACAGTATACCGGCGCCGGAATCCCGACAGCCGGCATACCGACACTTATTCTCCCTCGTGGGGGTCCACGACCCCCCTGGAGGGAGAATAAAATAGCGTGGCGTGCGTAGCGCGCCACCGTGCCGCAGCGAGCCTGCAAGGGGCTCATTTGCGCTCGCCACACTGACGGTATGCCGGCGGTCGGGCTCCCGGCGCCGGTGTGCTGGTCGCCGGGAGCCCGACCGCCGGCATACCATACTACACCCATTGTTTACAAATACATTTTGTGATCAATGTTTACAATATAAAATATACATCACAATATTAGATGGCACTACTGTCTTTATAAAATTAGTTCAACTGAGCATTAACAGACATCCGCTGTTTTACATGTTTTATCCCTGATGCTGATATTGTTCATTGTATGTGGACGTATTCTGTGATTCAGACCTTTTGGATGGAAGTACAAACCTATATTAATAATGAGCTAGGTATCTCTTACGGTACACATGTCCATGTGGAATCCTTGGGTGGTCTTCTGTTTGCCGGCGGTCGGGCTCCCGGCGCTCAGTATACCGGCGCCGGGAGCCCGACAGCCGGCATACCGACAATTATTTTCCCTCGTGGGGGTCCACGACCCCCATAGAGGGAGAATAAAATAGTGTGGCGCGCGTAGCGCGCCACCGTGCCCGTAGCGTGGCGAGCGCAGCGAGCCCGCAAGGGGCTCATTTGCGCTCGCCAAGCTGTCGGTAAGCCGGCGGTCGGGCTCCCGGCGCCGGGATGCTGGTCGCCGGGAGCCCGACCGCCGGCCAGCCGTAGTGAACCCGGAATCCTTATGTCCCTGCAAATGGAATAAGTATGATGTGCAGGTGTAGGGAATCCCAGCAGTTGTAATACCAACGTCAGGATCCCGCTGATGAGAAGACCAACAGGGGTGAGTAAGGGGTGTTCTCTCCTCTCTCCACCCCCCCAACCCTAAACCACCCTTCCCGTAGCCTAACCCTAACCTCCCCCCTTAGTGCCTAACCCTAATCTCCCTCAGAGGTGCCTAATCCTAACCCCCCATCCCCGCTGCCTAAACCTAACCCCCCCTCCCCGAAGCCTAACCCTAACTCCCCCCCCCCCACACGCAGCCTAATCCTAACCCCCCCCCCCCCCCCCCCTCCCGTCTGACGCCTAAACCAGAGGGTGAGAAAGGAATGCAGGGGGAGGAAGTGGGCGACAGGGAGAGACAGTGGGTGACAGGAGTACGAGCACAATGTCCCGTGTGTTGTGGGGAACAGGGAGTATGTACCTTGGTGGGGACAGGAACACAGTGGCCTCTCCTCTGTCCCTGACAGGTTCCTTGCTCCTCAGTTTGGCACTCAGTCAGGCACACTCTGACAGTGCCAGTTACACCGGATGTAGCTGCCTTTAATTCACAGACAGGTGTCAGGACTCCTCTATCAGTCCGGCACACTCAAGGTCAACCCTGCCTACCTAAGGTAAGGGACATGTCCCTCAGGCAGTGGGGCCCACCCTGCTCTCTGCACTGGGCCATTCAACCGACACTGCTCAAAACGGTCTGCAGGGGGGAGGGGCAAGGGATAACTCATTGCCGGTCTGGGCAGCAGTGGGTCCCTTAGTCTTCAGGGGCCACGGTGCAATGCACCTGCTGCACCAAAGGTAGTTAATACCTAAAGGCTACAGTATCACTATAACCCTTCCACATTGAAGAGTCTACACAAGACTTGCACTTCACGAGGCTTCACTTTTTTGCTATAATTTACCCATACAAAGCAAAATGTATTTATCTTCAAGACATATACAGTTATCTTCTGATATAATAATCGATTTTCTAAGCATCTGCATTTAAAAAAAAAGGATGTGCCACGAGTGTACTATTCTTAGCTACGACAGTGAACATTTTTGAATGAAATATATATTTTACTTACAAATTTTAATTTATCAAATTTTAACATTAGCTAGGATAACAAATAAGTAAACTTTACTTGAGACCTGTGTCGATTTCACTATTGACGACACTGTAACTTTGCAGGGAGAGGTGAGAAGGATTACCTGCCAGTATGTGTACCTGTGGCTCCTATAGGTGTCTGGGCTGCACATGAGCTCGTGAAGTTTACGAGATCTTGCGCATGCGCAGTGTGGCTGGCAAGGAGGTAAGACGCAGAGCATTAGCACTAGGCTGATGTGCTATGGGTCTATTGATTGGTGGAGGGGGGTTTTCTCTTCCCCACTCTGGCAGCCGAGATGTTAATACATCTCGCCACTGATTCCTGCAGGAAGAGCTATGGTGGCATGATAAATGCCACAACATAACATCTCCCCTTTATTTTTTTATGTATTTAGTCTTTTGTTTTACTCTTTTTTTTATGTTTAACTTAAATAACAAGTGTTAAGCTGGGTGCACACTGGAAAGATGTTGAGGGCCAATTTGCCATTTTGTAACGACAAATCGCCAACATTGCTCAGTGTGTACCGGTGGTTTCGTGCTCCCGCGGTCGATAGCGACAGTCGTAAGGTTTGATGAGCTGCACATCAAACCTAGCGATATCACTAGCGACCTTGTTTATGCTTAAAGGACGGAACATGATCGTTCCGTCCTTCATAAAAAATCGTTCTAATGTGTAGACAGGGAATGCAGTTATTATACCGGCTGTTGGGATCCCGGTGACCAGGAGACCGACAGCCAGTGAAACGCCGACCCAAGGAATCCCAACACACACTGGGGTTTCCCACTCGGTTGGTGGGTCCACGCCACCAACCGAGTGAGAATAGAACCTTTGGCAAGCGAAGCTCACTGCCTCGCTGGCGGGATTCCGGTAGGTGGGATGCCGCTGTTGGTGTAATGACAACCGGCATCCCATCTGCCGGGATACCATATGTATCCTGTATATAGCATCTGGGCTCAAGGGCATTCGTTCTGATGTCGGAATGAATGCCCATCGATCCAGTGTGTACCCAGCGTTACAGTATTTGCAATACCATAGCCATTCAATCCAAATTTGTTAGCAGTTGGGTAAAACCATGTGCACCGCAGGTGGGGCAGATGTAACATGTGCAGAGAGTTAGATTTGGGTGGGTTATTTTGTTTCTGTGCAGAATAAATACTGGCTGCTTTATTTGTACACTGCAATTTAGATTTCAGATTGAACACACCCCACCCAAATCTAACTCTCTCTGCACGTGTTATATCTGCTCCCCCTGCAGTGCACATGGGGGGTCATTCCGAGTTGTTCGCTCGCTTGCTGCTTTTAGCAGCTTTGCACACGCTAAGCCGCCGCCTACTGGGAGTGAATCTTAGCTTATCAAAATTGCGAACGAAAGATTAGCAGAATTGCGAATAGACTTCTCTGTGCAGTTTCTGAGTAGCTCGAGACTTACTCTTCCACTGCGATCAGTTCAGTGCTTGTCGTTCCTGGTTTGACGTCACAAACACACCCAGCGTTCGCCCAGACACTCCTCCGTTTCTCCAGCCACTCCCGCGTTTTTCCCAGAAACGGTAGCGTTTTTTCACACACTCCCATAAAACGGCCAGTTTCCGCCCAGAAACACCCACTTCCTGTCAATCACACTCCGATCACCAGAACGAAGAAAAAACCTCGTAATGCTGTGAGTAAAATACCTAACTGCATAGCAAATTTACTTGGCGCAGTCGCACTGCGGACATTGCACATGCGCATTAGCGACTAATCGCTCCGTTGCGAGAAAAAAAACAACGAGCGAACAACTCGGAATGACCCCCATGGTTTTCCCCAACTGCTAACAAATTTGCTGCTACGATCAGGTCTGAATTACCCCCCCCCCCCCCATTGCAGTGTAAAAATAAAGCAGCCAGTATTTACCATGCACAGAAACAAAATAACCCACCCAAATCTAACTCTCTCTGCACATGTTACATCTGCTTCCCCCCCCTGCAGTGCACATAGTTTTGCCCATTAGCTAACAAATTTGCTGCTGCGATCAACTCTGAATTACCCCCTAGGTCTGTTGCTATTTTTGGAATAGTTAAAATCTGTGAAATGTTAATAATCTGTTATGCCCATGCATTACTTATTTCAGTGAAAGCATCTACACTTGAATGGATAGTTTATTATATATTTAGCTTAATACTGTTTCGGGGTCTTGGATTTTTAGTAAATGGCCTGCTTTCATAAACACTTCTTATAATGGAATATGGAGGTGAAATGATACTATCCAGAATTTTCTCATAAGACATTCTCATGAAGAAAATGCTGACGACTAATAGCCTAGACAATGAAAAGGACAAACAATGCCATGATATAAATACACTCCTCAATTAGCATGTAATGAATATCTTACCATTCAGGTGAATCATCCTGCGGCCAAGGCCAAGGCTGTGTTCCCTTAAACATATAATACCCTTCGCTGGCTAGTAAGTCTGGAGAGTCTTCAAACAACGATCAGTATACTGGTGATCACTCGGTGGGTTTAAGTGAATGAATGGTAAACTGGTTGTGCACGGAGATTCCAATAAAAGTGCAAACTCCAGCAGGATCATTCACAGCCAGTGCCCAGCGTTCCTATTCAGTGCAGTACTGCTAGTTGTAACTAGATGTAACTATTGTTACATTCCAGCCCTAGTCAGCTGCTTTTAGGATAAAGCTTTTGTGTCGTTAGCATTCAGCCCATCCTTGTCATACCACAGTGTGCGGGAATGTGAGGTGTTCCAGTCAGCCAACTACAGGGGGCAATGGCCACTTTTTGGGCATGTCTGGATTGCTACCAGGGCAATACTCGCATTCTCGAAATTCTGATTTTCTCCATAGGAGCTGGTGTCCCTGGGTATTCTTGGACTGGTCTCGTCCCCAAACTTTACATTTTTAACTGGTTGCACAGCCTCCTAAATCTGCTGTCATGAAAACGGGAGCAGAAGATACTGACCAGTCAGAACTCGGCTGCTACTGGTCTTTACTGGGCCAGCAAATGCCGCTATAATAAAGGAACACTGGGCGTAATAACAGCAAAACTACTGTAATAAACACAAAATACTGTAAGCACCGATACCGAAAATGACATCTACATACAAAACAAGCTGCATGGGTAGTGTAAGAGGGAAACAGAAAAATGTCCAAAGATGGCAGCTATGCTCTTTATCCCCTATATAGCCAAACATATTTAAGGACCAGACACATTTCCAGTTTTACACCTTCATCAGGGGGCACATACATGCCATCTTGAGAGTGCTGTAGTTGTGCCTTACTGGCGAGCCTGTCCATCCCCTCCAGATGAAAACAAGAAGAGCTTATATCTATCTACAGTACCTGAATTATGATGTTAAAATCTAATCATAGATATCCAGAGCCGGCCCTAGGCATTAGCAAACTAGGCAAATGCCTAGGGCATTTGGAATGTCTAGGGACACGAGCAGATTTTGATGATTAAAATGATATGTGGCATGCCTCTTTTCTGTGTGTGACTGTGGCTGTATCTGCATACAAAATGCTACATTACAGTGTATTCCTCGAAATCAAAGTAACATAGCATTTCGTATGCAGATACAGCCACAGTCGCACACAGAATATAGGCATGCTCCATATCATTTTAATCAGCTGAAGCTTATTGTGCGTCCTAGTCACACAGAAATGAAAATAATTCTCATTTTCTGGAAAAGAAAAAAAAAAGGCGCCGAACATTAGCAGACTTGGACGGGAGCTGCATACTATATTGAGGCAAGATGTATGAGGACACATCTATATCCAAGGAGAAGTAGAGGTCACAGTGTTAGCAGCCGTGTGAGTGCTATGTGTGGGTAGGTTCTTTGTGCAATAGTGTTCGGCATATACGTAAGGGGCATGGGCCCTCATTCCGAGTTGTTCGCTCGCTAGCTGCTTTTAGCAGCATTGCACACGCTAAGCCGCCGCCCTCTGGGAGTGTATCTTAGCTTAGCAGAATTGCGAACAAAAGATTAGCAGAATTGCGAATAGAAATTTCTTAGCAGTTTCTGAGTAGCTCGAGACTTACTCCTACACTGCGATCAGTTCAGTCAGTTTCGTTCCTGGTTTGACGTCACAAACACACCCAGCGTTCGCCCAGACACTCCCCCGTTTCTTCAGACACTCCCGCGTTTTTCCCAGAAACGCCAGCGTTTTTCCGCACACTCCCATAAAACGGCAAGTTTCCGCCCAGAAACACCCACTTCCTGTCAATCACACTCCGATCACCAGAACGATGAAAAATCTTCGTTAGGCCGTGAGTAAAATACCAAACTTTTGTGCTAATTTACTTGGCGCAGGCGCACTGCAAACTTTGCGCATGCGCAGTTTGCGACTAATCCCTCCGTTGCGAAAAAAAACTAAAGAGCGAACAACTCTGAATCACCCCCATTATGTGTGTCATATAATGTGCAACATATGTGCAAGGGGCATTGGAGGTGATTCCAAGTTGATCGCAGCAGGAAATTTTTTAGCAGTTGGGCAAAACCATGTGCAGGGGAGGCAGATTTAACATGTGCAGAGAGAGTTAGATTTGGGTGTGGTGTGTTCAATCTGCAATCTAATTTGCAGTGTAAAAATAAAGCAGCCAGTATTTACCCTGCACATAAATAAAATAACCCACCCAAATCTAACTCTCTCTGCACATGTTATATCT
The DNA here is from genome assembly GCF_028390025.1 of Pseudophryne corroboree. Lineage (NCBI taxonomy): Eukaryota > Metazoa > Chordata > Amphibia > Anura > Myobatrachidae > Pseudophryne > Pseudophryne corroboree. Next base: position 835,977,654 of record NC_086447.1, on the reverse strand, counting down.
GCCTCCCCTGCAGTGCACATAGTTTTGCCCAACTGCTAAAAAAATTCCTGCTGCGATCAACTTGGAATTACCCCCATTATGTGTGTCATTATGTGTATAAGGGCATTAATAATGTGCGGAATATAAGGGGCATTATGTGTGTCATTAAGTGTATAAAGGCATTAATAATGTGCAGAATATGTGTAAGGGACATTACGTGTATAAGGGCATTAATAAAGATTGGCATAATGTGTAAGGTGCATTATGTTTATAAGGACATTAATAATGTGTGTCATATGTGTAAGGGACATTACTGTGTGGTATTATGTGTATAAAGACATTACTAATGTGTGGCATTAAGTGTATAAGGTGCTCTACTGTGTGGTGTTATGTATAGAAAATGCACTGCTGCGTGGTCTAATGTGAATAAAGAGCAATATGATGTGATGTAATGTGAATAAGGAGCAAATCAGTGTGGTGTAATGTGAATAAGGATCACTACTGTGATTAGTAATGTATATAAGGTAAAAATGAGGACTGGACTGCTATGGCCGAGGGGTGATGGTGCTGGGAAAGGGGTGCAGGGTCAGAGGCGGAACCAGCAGCGATGATAGAGGGCACCAGCCAAAATCTTGCCTAGGGCATCACATTGATTAGGGCCGGCTCTGTTGATATATGTTTACAAATTTAGGGTCCTCTCACCTCCATATTTGAAATATTGGGGGTAATTCCAAGTTGATCGTAGCAGGAAATTTTTTAGCAGTTGGGCAAAACCATGTGCACTGCAGGGGGGGCAGATATAACATTTGCAGAGAGAGTTAGATTTGGGTGGGTTATTTTGTTTCTGTGCAGGGTAAATACTGGCTGCTTTATTTTTACACTGCAATTTAGATTGCAGATTGAACTCACCACACCCAAATCTCTCTCTCTCTGCACATGTTATATCTGCCTCCCCTGCAGTGCACATGGTTTTGCCCAACTGCTAACAAAGTTCCTGCTGCGATCAACTCAATTACCCAAATATATCCTTATCTTACCCTAGATGTTACCAAAACTCATACATTCTCACTTTGGAGATGTATCAAATCTTGGCGAGAGATAAAGTACCAGCAAATCAGCTTCTGTCATTTAACAGGCTGTGTTTGAAAAAAAAAAACCTCTTATGAGCTGATTTGTTGGTGCTTTATCTCTCTCCAAAATGTTATACATCTCCCCCAAAGTTTCCCACCTTCACTACTACCCCTTCATCGTATCAGCATTTCTTCCCCTCTGTCATAGTAAGACTGAAAATAATCCTCTTTGGCTGCACCAGTCCACTCTGCAAATCCCTACCCTTCAAAAAACAATTCTGAATACCCAGCCTCACCTACAAAGCCCCCAACACCCTCTTCATACATGTGAAACCTTATGACCTGTGCCTCACCTCATCTCTGATAAACCACCTTCAGTACTAGGTTTGTCTCCCATGTCGCTGCCCACTTATGGAACTCCCTACAAAGCCCAATCAGACTCTCCCCAGGGCCGGGATGTAATAAAGTCCAAGATCGGCGGCCGTGCTGGATGCCGGCCAAACTCTGACTTTTTATAAAAGGGCAATCATTTACATGACTTGTACATGATTGGCCCTTTAAAAAACGCCCAAGTTCAGCCGGCATCCCACTTCAGGTCTTCAAATATTCTCTGTAAACCCCTCTCTTTATTAGAGCGTAACCCCTCTCACCTATATTACTAATGTCCCCTGACTTAGGGCCCGATTCAGACCTGATCATTGCTGTTCGTTTTCGCACAGCGGGCGATCAGCTATTAACTGCGTATGCGACTACCTGAACGCAGGACAGCAAATTTAGCAGCCCAGAAATCAGATTTGAATGACCGCCTAGGTCTCAAACTTCAAACAAAGCTGTAAAGATAAGGCAATCTGCCCCTGTCAGAAGGGCTCAGAAACCCCAATGGGTAAAATGAGACTCCATCCACTCTGGTTTTGGGAGGTTTAAAGGAATTCCACGAGGAGGGGGAGCTGGGGGAGGGAGCTGCAGCATGGCTTTTAAATATGAGAAGCTAAGCCAAAATGTTTGTTATTATACTTGAGGTGGCATCCAGGGAGAGACTGGAGCCTATAATGCAGGATAGGAAGAGACACCTCACTCTACAGCATTCTGTACTACAGGTCACTATGACGTTTTTCTCCCGATTTTATTTCTTGAAATTGTAATAACTTGTGTGATTATTTAAACTATTATATTCTTGTAACCTTTCTTTTTCTGTAACTATAAGCTTTGAAGTATTGACTTGGATTAAAAATCTTAATCTTAGTTCTGGATTTTGTGTTTTCACACCGAAGCCCTGAGAGGCACATGTTACCACATTTTTACGTAATTGTGTTAGGGGGTGAGAGCAGGAGCTCACCATGGGCTTACCCAAAAGGTACTTCTGCTGGTGGCAGTTACTGCATTGATTTATCACACCTGCTGAGGTAATCAGTAAGGTGTCCCGGGCAGTGTTCTCAGATTGGCGTATCTGGAGAATCACCACGCCCATATTCGTGACAGAAGTGCTCTGTACAATTACCTTGGGCGGCGACTATCTGACCGCAGGACTATAATTTTAGCAGCCTAGCGATCAAGCCTGAATCACCACCTTAATCTCCAATTCTTGCCACATATGGCCCTCTTGTTTTACACGTGCCCTTTTCCAATTAGATTGGGGCAATTACCACCTTTTGTCTGCATGTTTGCATATTTTGTGTTTCTGTATGTCCCTGTTGTATGTGCATCTTATTACCCTCACAGAGCAGACTGCAGTGCAAGAAGCACCATACAAATCAGCATAATAATGCTGATATATAAATACATACAAATGACCTTTAAGTACTTTATATCCTTAATCGCATACTCAATACGATCTGGGCACAATATTAGCGCCCAGAATCACATCAGAGTATGTGATTACATTGGGCAAATATACAAAGGGGCAACCACAGGGATAGAAGCATCGAATGTAGCCTGTCCTTGAGAAGTTCTCGGAGTGGTAGCGGGACTCATGTGCAGTCTCGCTGACCACACATACGCAGCAGCCATTACCGGGGAGGGTTGCCTTGCGGCTAATTATGCGATCTGTAGCCCATAGACTGCAATGGGCTAAAGTCATCTTGATACTGACAGCAGAATGGGGCTGACTCTGGGTCGAATGCTGCTACACACTGCCTGCGCTCTTTGCCAGGGTAGTATGTGCGACTATATGCTAATAATGCTACAAGCGTGCGCCTGCATGTGCAAGGACTACGCATCTTTACACACTGAAATACCGATCAATGCATCTTTAGATGTCATCATTGGTCGCACCGTTGGAACTTGCTCCTGCCCCATGCTCCATCAGAGTATGGCCTCCAATGTGAGCGACAAAGCATCTGAGCTCACCACCAGATCAACTACACATCCACAACACTTCCATAACACGGATCGTCGTCGTGAGTCTCAATCGCAACTGCGCCTCTGCGCGTACACACAGTGGGACACTCGTACTGTGCAACTTTGTAGCCACTTAGACGCTGGAGCAGTTGAAAAAAATTGCCCATTTGTGTGAACATCTGCATTGCCTGAGAATAAGGCCTAATGGCTGATGATAATACAATTGTAAATCCGGTAAAAGTACTGGATGCATTTTTCGGTCTTGAGAATCTACTACTATTCTGCATTACCATGTCTAGACTGAATAGAAGACAACGCCTGAAGTGAGCTGAACTGTTCTGGGTGAGAGTAATAATGTCAGAGTTATAACATACAGGGAAGTTCTAGAGGGAGATTTAAATACAGCAGCAGAAGCAGCGGCTTTGTGACTAGACCTGCTGGAAGACAGGATCTTCTGGTGACATCAGCGGTGGAACTACCAGTGCACTGGTTACCTCTGGGGTATAAGAATACCGTGGCTGTGGCACGACCACTGCCTGCTCCCTAGCCCAGAATGCTTCAATGTAGTGCCACCTACTCTAGTGTACATTACTCAGTCACTTTAGTAGAAACATTGTGACAGTGTCAGATGCATGGGGATAAGACGAGTACATAAGTGAGGTCTCACCCTCACAATCACTGTCACTAAGAGCCATGCAAGGAGTTGCAATGTCAGCCAGGGCCCGGAAACCAAAACAACAAAAGAAGTAGAAAAGAGGAAGGTAAGAAAAAAACAATGGAACGGTCATAAAAAAAGACAAAGAAGAGGGAGGCGGAGTAAGGCACAAAGTAATAAAAAATATATAAATATATATATATGTATATAATACTTTATATATATATTTACTGGCTCCCATTATCACCCTCTCCTTCCCTCTGTCACCAACTGCCTTCCCCTGTTACCCTCTGCCCCTGTCACCCACTGTCTCCTAGTCATACACTACCTCATCCACTGCCTCTCCCTGTCGCCCGCTGCGACTCTCCAGTCACCCACTGCTTCAATTCGTTACCAACTGCTTCTCCCTGTCACCCACTACCTCCCCAAGCAACCATTTCATGTCCCTGCCATCCCAGTCAGCCATTGCCTTTCCCCCGTGGGGAGGAGGAGGGGGGCCCAAAGGCATATTTTTGCACCTGGGCCCACCACTCCCAAATACTGCCACTGGGTGGTGACACTGTGGTGCACAGCAGATGTGGCTGCCCGCAGTATCTACATCTGACGCACCATGCAACATGGAGAGAAGGTACAGTAACCTGTCAGTCAAATGCTATTATATACTGTAGCTCTGTGACCATACGTAGTAATACTTATCATGGTGCCTGGGTGCCTATTTCTTTTGCTGTGTTCAATGTTGCTTGAAGCTCATTATTATTAGTAAATTGCGGGATTTATTGTGCTGTGACTAGCCTGTATGGTGTCAAACTATACGTACATTATGTAGTGTTTATGGTTATATATGTCTTCTGACAGTAACGGGGGGCTGCCAGTTTTGTCAGTCCCGGGCCTTGCACATTCTGCTGGCAGCCCTGGCCGTGTTGAGACTTATCTACCTCTGTCATCTTTCCAAATCTACTGCTTCACACAGGACATCCCTACACTGACTCCCCATAATATGACATGTGTATCTCTAATTACCACCTCACTCACTCACTCACGCCTGTCTTCTGTGCTCTCCTCTTATTAAACTCTCACCCCACCTGACCAGACTCTCCTCAAACTTAGGGTGGGATTCAAATGATATATCACGCACAAACTCCTTTCTTAAGTGATCCCCGTTATCGCACATACCCGAGGGGTAGCGAGCTGAAATTATTATACCACACCCATCAGCAATGAGTGTGGAAGGGGGTGAAAAGAATTGAATTACGCCCTCACAATCATTCAAGCAATCTGTGAAATCCCACCTCTTTACTATAGCCCACCCCACTCCACCTAAACCTTTTCCCTCTTGGCAGTACCAGCTGCCATCACTTCCCTCTAGCTACTATTGTCTTGGCAAAACGTATCTTTCTAGATTGTAGGACCCATTCTATCCTCTATCTCATGGTCTGCTCCTTCTCCATCAACCTGTCCTTGTTCTTTTGTTACTGTATGCGTGATATGTTCTTGCATAATTTGGTAACATAGAAACATAGAATTTGCCGGCAGATAAGAACCACTTGGCCCATCTAGTCTGCCCTTTTTTTTTATCCTTTAGGCAATCTCAACCCTTTTTGAACCTTAATTCTTTGTAAGGATATTCATATGCCTATCCCAAGCATGTTTAAATTGCTCTACAATCTTAGCCTCTACCACCTCTGATGGGAGGCTATTCCACTTATCCACTACCCTTTCTGTGAAGTAATTTTTCCTTAAATTTCCCCTGAACCTCCCCCACTCCAGTCTCAGTGTATGTCCTCGAGTTCTAATACTTTTCTTCCTTTGAAGAATGTTTCCCTCCTGAACTTTGTTAAGACCCGTGATATATTTGAAAGTTTCTATCATGTCCCCCCTTTCCCTTCTCTCCTCCAAACTATACATGTTAAGATCTTTCAGCCTTTCCGGGTAAGTTTTGTGATGTAGGCCATGCACCATTTTAGCTGCCCTTCTTTGTGCACTCTCTAATGTATTTGTATCTTTCTGGAGATATGGTCTCCAGAACTGGACACAGTATTCCAGATGGGGACGCACCAATGACCTATACAGTGGCATTATCACTTCTTTTTTCCTGCTACTGATTCCTCTCCCTATGCAACCAAGCATCTGACTTGCCTTCCTCATTGCTTTGTTGCATTTCTTTCCTGCCTTCAATTCACTTGAAATAGTGACTCCTAAATCCCTTTCCTCCTCAGTAGTTTCCATTATAGTGCTCTTGATACTATATTTAGCCTTTGGGTTTTTGAGATCCAAGTGCATGATTTTGCATTTTTTAGCATTAAACTGTATTTGCCACGTTCTTGACCATTTCTCAAGCCTACCTAGGTCATCAATCATTTGTTTTACACCTCCCGATGTGTCTACCCTGTTGTATATCTTTGTATCATCTGCAAAAAGGCATACCTTCCCTTCAATACCATCTGCAATGTCACCAAAAAAGATATTAAAGAGAACTGGACCAAGTACAGATCCCTGGGGTACTCCACTGGTAACATTTCCCTCCATAGATTGAACTCCATTCACTACAACTGTCTGTTTCCTATCCTGCAACCAGGTTCTTATCCATTTAACCGTTTTATAATCCACCCCAACGCTTTCAAGTTTATTTAGCAGTCTGCGATGTGGGACAGTGTCAAATGCCTTACTAAAGTCTAGATATGAAACATCTACAGCTCCCCCTTGATCTATTATTTTCGTCACAGAGTCAAAAAAGTCAATAAGATTTGTTTGGCATGATCTCCCACCAGAAAATCCATGCTGTTTTGGATCCTGTAAGTTGTTTGATTTAAGATATTCCACTACTCTTTCTTTTAATAGTTTTTCCATTACTTTCCCTACTATTGATGTAAGGCTTACTGGTCTGTAGTTACTTGCTTCTTCCTTGATTCCACTTTTGTGCAGTGGAACTACATTTGCTCTTTTCCAGTCCTCTGGAATAGCACCTGTATTTAGTGACTGGTTAAATAATTCTGTTAAAGGTGTAACCAGCACATCTTAGACTGATTGTCTGGAGCTACATTGGTGGTGGTGCCCTGTTCATAGTTTGGTGGTGTCTTGTAAATAAATGATGATGTTGATGTATTAACAGTAAGAAATGGTGTGGGTATTTAAACAAGCCAATAATCTGCTAAGTAGACAAGCCAAGATGTGAAACCTAGGGAGGATGTAATTTGCGGCAGGTAAGGAAGGACAATCTAGCCAGAAAGTGTCTCATGATCAAACAACATGCATTTTCAGCTACCTATCCTGGCAGAACATAACAAAGAGCCACATTAATCATGTGTATTACTTTGTCACTAATGAATACTCAGTTAAGGGCATCCAAAAATACAAAAAATATTGCTATTCCAGAAATTATGTAAATATTTTATTGGGGCAATAATTTATTTTAATTGGGGCCGTTTTAATTTGAAATTAATTGGGACCATTTCCGGCGAGTTTTCAGGTTACACGATAGTACATCTGACAACTTGTACAGTATGTTTGACTTTAAAAGAACTGGGACGGTATCTTGAAACTTGTCAGTTTTTTGAAATTGGAAGCTATTACATTCCTCCCACTAAGCCACGCCTCTATACCCCAGTGTACTAGCCAGTGTCCCCTGTAGATGAAAGAGAAAATAAGAATTTACTTACCGATAATTCTATTTCTCGGAGTCCGTAGTGGATGCTGGGGTTCCTGAAAGGACCATGGGGAATAGCGGCTCCGCAGGAGACAGGGCACAAAAGTAAAGCTTTCCGATCAGGTGGTGTGCACTGGCTCCTCCCCCTATGACCCTCCTCCAAGCCAGTTAGGTACTGTGCCCGGACGAGCGTACACAATAAGGGAGGAATTTTGAATCCCGGGTAAGACTCATACCAGTCACACCAATCACACCGTACAACTTGTGATCTAAACCCAGTTAACAGTATGATAACAGCGGAGCCTCTGAAAAGATGGCTCACAACAATAATAACCCGATTTTTGTAACTATGTACAAGTATTGCAGATAATCCGCACTTGGGATGGGCGCCCAGCATCCACTACGGACTCCGAGAAATAGAATTATCGGTAAGTAAATTCTTATTTTCTCTATCGTCCTAGTGGATGCTGGGGTTCCTGAAAGGACCATGGGGATTATACCAAAGCTCCCAAACGGGCGGGAGAGTGCGGATGACTCTGCAGCACCGAATGAGAGAACTCCAGGTCCTCCTTAGCCAGGGTATCAAATTTGTAGAATTTAGCAAACGTGTTTGCCCCTGACCAAGTAGCTGCTCGGCAAAGTTGTAAAGCCGAGACCCCTCGGGCAGCCGCCCAAGATGAGCCCACCTTCCTTGTGGAATGGGCCTTTACATATTTTGGCTGTGGCAGGCCTGCCACAGAATGTGCAAGCTGAATTGTATTACACATCCAACTAGCAATAGTATGCTTAGAAGCAAGAGCACCCAGTTTGTTGGGTGCATACAGGATAACAGCAAGTCAGTTTTCCTGACTCCAGCCGTCCTGGAACATATTTTCAGGGCCCTGACAACATCTAGCAACTTGGAGTCCTCCAAGTCCCTAGTAGGTGCAAGGCACCACAATAAGCTGGTTCAGGTGAAACACTGACACCACCTTAGGGAGAGAACTGGGGACGAGTCCGCAGCTCTGCCCTGTCCGAATGGACAAACAGATATGGGCTTTTTTGAGAAAAAAACGCCAATTTGACACTCGCCTGGTCCAGGCCAGGGCCAAGAGCATGGTCACTTTTCATGTGAGATGCTTCAAATCCACAGATTTGACTGGTTGTAAACCAATGTGATTTGAGGAATCCCAGAACTACGTTGAGATCCCACAGTGCCACTGGAGGCACAAAAGGGGGTTGTATATGCAATACTCCCTTGACAAATTTCTAGACTTCAGGAACTGAAGCCAATTCTTTCTGGAAGAAAATCGACAGGGCCGAAATTTGAACCTCAATGGACCCCAATTTGAGGCCCATAGACACTCCTGTTTGCAGGAAATGCAGGAAACGACCGAGTTGAAATTTCTTTGTGGGGCCTTCCTGGCCTCACACCACGCAACATATTTTCGCCACATTTGGTGATAATGTTGTGCGGTCACCTCCTTTCTGGCTTTGACCAGGGTAGGAATGACCTCTTCCGGAATGCCTTTTTCCCTTAGGATCCGGCTTTCCACCGCCATGCCGACAAACGCAGCTGCGGTAAGTCTTGGAACAGACATGGTACTTGCTGAAGCAAGTCCCTTCTTAGCGGCAGAGGCCATAAGACCTCTGTAAGCATCTCTTGAAGTTCCGGGTACCAAGTCCTTCTTGGCCAATCCGGAGCCATGAGTATAGTTTTTACTCCTCTACGTCTTATAATTCTCAGCACCTTAGGTATGAGAAGCAGAGGAGGGAACACATACACCGACTGGTACACCCACGGTGTTACCAGAACGTCCACAGCTATTGCCTGAGGGTCTCTTGACCTGGCGCAATACCTGTCCCGTTTTTTGTTCAGACGGGACGCCATCATGTCCACCTTTGGTATTTCCCAACGGTTTACAATCATGTGGAAAAAACTTCCCGATGAAGTTTCCACTCTCCCGGGTGGAGGTCGTGCCTGCTGAGGAAGTCTGCTTCCCAGTTTCCATTCCCGGGATGAAACACTGCTGACAGTGCTATCACATGATTTTCCGCCCAGCGAAAAGTCCTTGCAGTTTTTGCCATTGCCCTCCTGCTTCTTGTGTCGCCCTGTCTGTTTACGTGGGCGACTGCCGTGATGTTTTTCCCACTGGATCAATACCGGCTGACCTTGAAGCAGAGGTCTTGCTAAGCTTAGAGCATTATAAATTTACCCTTAGCTCCAGTATATTTATGTGGAGAAAAGTCTCCAGACTTGATCACACTCCCTGGAAATTTTTTCCTTGTGTGACTGCTCCCCAGCCTCTCGGGCTGGGCTCCGTGGTCACCAGCATCCAATCCTGAATGCCGAATCTGCGGCCCTCTAGAAGATGAGCACTCTATAACCACCACAGGAGAGACACCCTTGTCCTTGGATATAGGGTTATCCGCTGATGCATCTGAAGATGCGATCCGGACCATTTGTCCAGCAGATCCCACTGAAAAGTTCTTGCGTGAAATCTGCCGAATGGAATTGCTTCGTAGGAAGCCACCATTTTTACCAGGACCCTTGTGCAATGATGCACTGTTTTTAGGAGGTTCCTGACTAGCTCGGATAACTCCCTGGCTTTCTCTTCCGGGAGAAACACCTTTTTCTGGACTGTGTCCAGAATCATCCCTAGGCACAGCAGACGTGTCGTCGGGATCAGCTGCGATTTTGGAATATTTAGAATCCACCCGTGCTGTTGTAGCAGTATCCGAGATAGTGCTACTCCGACCTCCAACTGTTCCCTGGACTATGCCCTTATCAGGAGATCGTCCAAGTAAGGGATAATTAAGACGCCTTTTCTTCGAAGAAGAATCATCATTTCGGCCATTACCTTGGTAAAGACCCGGGGTGCCGTGGACAATCCAAACGGCAGCGTCTGAAACTGATAGTGACAGTTCTGCACCACGAACCTGAGGTACCCTTAGTGAGAAGGGCAAATTTGGGACATAGAGGTAAGCATCCCTGATGTCCCGGGACACTATATAGTCCCCTTCTTCCTGGTTCGTTATCACTGCTCTGAGTGACTCCATCTTGATTTGAACCTTTGTAAGTGTTCAAAAAAAATTTTTTAGAATAAGTCTCACCTAGCCTTCTGGCTTCAGTACCACAATATAGTGTGGAATAATACCCCTTTTCTTGTAGTAGGAGGGGTAATTTAATTATCACCTGCTGGGAATACAGCTTGTGAATTTTTTCCCATACTGCCTCCTTGTCGGAGGGAGACTTGGTAAAGCAGACTTCAGGAGCCTGCGAAGGGGAAACGTCTCGACATTCCAATCTGTACCCCCGGGATACTACTTGTAGGATCCAGGGGTCCTGTACGGTCTCAGCGCCATGCTGAGAACTTGTCAGAAGCGGTGGAACGCTTCTGTTCCTGGGAATGGGCTGCCTGCTGCAGTCTTCTTCCCTTTCCTCTATCCCTGGGCAGATATGATCTTATAGGGACGAGAGGACTGAGGCTGAAAAGACGGTGTCTTTTTCTGCAGAGATGTGACTTAGGGTAAAAAACGGTGGATTTTCCAGCAGTTGCCGTGGCCACCAGGTCCGATGGACCGACCCCAAATAACTCCTCCCCTTTTATACGGCAATACACCTTTGTGCCGTTTGGAATCTGCATCACCTGACCACTGTCGTGTCCATAACATCTTCTGGCAGTTATGGACATCGCATTTACTCATGATGCCAGAGTGCAAATATCCCTCTGTGCATCTCGCATATATAGAAATGCATCCTTTAAATGCTCTATAGTCAATAAAATACTGTCCCTGTCAAGGGTATCAATATTTTTAGTCAGGGAATCCGACCAAGCCACCCCAGCTCTGCACATCCAGGCTGAGGCGATCGCTGGTCGCAGTATAACACCAGTATGTGTGTATATACTTTTTATGATATTTTCCAGCCTCCTGTCAGCTGGTCCTTGAGGACGGCCCTATCTATAGACGGTACCGCCACTTGTTTTGATAAGCGTGTGAGCGCCTTATCCACCTTAAGGGGTGTTTCCCAACGCGCCCTAACTTCTGGCGGGAAAGGGTATACCGCCCATAATTTTCTATCGGGGGGAACCCACGCATCATCACACACTTTATTTAATTTATCTGATTCAGGAAAAACTATGGTAGTTTTTTCACATCCCACATAATACCCTCTTTTGTGGTACTTGTAGTATCAGAAATATGTAACACCTCCTTCATTGCCTTTAACGTGTGGCCCTAATAAGGAATACGTTTGTTTATTCACCGTCGACACTGGATTCAGTGTCCCTGTCTGTGTCTGTGTCGACCGACTAAAGTAAACGGGCGTTTTAAAACCCCTGACGGTGTTTTTGAGACGTCTGGACCGGTACTAATTGTTTGTCGGCCGTCTCATGTCGTCAACCGACCTTGCAGCGTGTTGACATTATCACGTAATTTCCTAAATAAGCCATCCATTCCGGTGTCGACTCCCTAGAGAGTGACATCACCATTACAGGCAATTGCTCCGCCTCCTCACCAACATCGTCCCCCTACATGTCGACACACACGTACCGACACACAGCACACACACAGGGAATGCTCTGATAGAGGACAGGACCCACTAGCCCTTTGGAGAGACAGAGGGAGAGTTTGCCAGCACACACCAAAAACGCTATAATTATATAGGGACAACCTTATATAAGTGTTTTCCCTTATAGCATCTTAATATATAAGCATATCGCCAAATTAGTGCCCCCCCTCTCTGTTTTAACCCTGTTTCTGTAGTGCAGTGCAGGGGAGAGCCTGGGAGCCTTCCCTCCAGCCTTTCTGTGAGGGAAAATGGCGCTGTGTGCTGAGGAGATAGGCCCCGCCCCTTTTTCGGCGGCCTCGTCTCCCGCTCTTAACGGATTCTGGCAGGGGTTAAATATCTCCATATAGCCTCCGGAGGCTATATGTGAGGTATTTTTAGCCAAAATAGGTATTCATTTGCCTCCCAGGGCGCCCCCCTCCCAGCGCCCTGCACCCTCAGTGACTGCCGTGTGAAGTGTGCTGAGAGGAAAATGGCGCACAGCTGCAGTGCTGTGCGCTACCTTTAGAAGACTGAGGAGTCTTCTGCCGCCGATTCTGGACCTCTTCTTACTTCAGCATCTGCAAGGGGGCCGGCGGCAAGGCTCCGGTGACCATCCAGGCTGTACCTGTGATCGTCCCTCTGGAGCTAATGTCCAGTAGCCAAGAAGCCAATCCATCCTGCATGCAGGTGAGTTCACTTCTTCTCCCCTAAGTCCCTCGTTGCAGTGATCCTGTTGCCAGCAGGACTCACTGTAAAATAAAAAACCTAAGCTAAACTTTTCTAAGCAGCTCTTTAGGAGAGCCACCTAGATTGCACCCTTCTCGGCCGGGCACAAAAATCTAACTGGCTTGGAGGAGGGTCATAGGGGGAGGAGCCAGTGCACACCACCTGATCGGAAAGCTTTACTTTTGTGCCCTGTCTCCTGCGGAGCCGCTATTCCCCATGGTCCTTTCAGGAACCCCAGCATCCACTAGGACGATAGAGAAATAGAGTAATACAAAAAATACTGGCACTGAAGGGGTAAACGAAAATGGAATAAGCAAACACAAGAGTCTGAGACATCACAGGTAAATCAGTTCTATTTCCAACCAACCAGGGAATCTGTATCGAAAAAATAAAAAAGTAAATAAATGTTTAAAAACAGATTCAAAAGATGAAAATGGGAAAATAGGATTTTAATACCTACCGGTAAATCCTTTTCTCTTAGTCCGTAGAGGATGCTGGGGACTCCAAAAGGACCATGGGGTATAGACGGGATCTGCAGGAGACATGGGCACACTATAAGACTTTGAATGGGTGTGAACTGGCTCCTCCCTCTATGCCCCTCCTCCAGACTCCAGTTAGAGAACTGTGCCCAGAGAGATAGACATTTCGAGGAAAGTATTTATTGTTTAAACACGGTGAGTGTCATACCAGCTCACACCTCGAACATGCCGCAGAACGTGGCATTCAAAAGAACACCAGCCGATGGCATGAAAAAATATACAGCAATATGCTGACCGAAAATGTAACACAACCTGTGTGTAAACACGACAAATAATAGCATACCGCATGCCATGGTATGAATAACTTCAGCAACAGACTTGACTGAAAAGAAACACCACCTGAGTGTAACAAATGAACTTAAGCTGTGCGCTCAGTGAATGTAGGTGTATATGATTGTCAGCAGCGACTTGAAAAGGGAATGCCAGTCCCTTGAAAACACTGAAAGAAATAGGAACCCAGGTTGCGCTCAAAATGGACAAACATTTATTTATAAAATTAGTACAACAATACTCCCGGGAGTGCCACTCAAAATAAATCAATATTACATAAAATATAAAAGATAAAAATACCTATTGCCAGGTGAATTTTGGTAATATAATTCTTATTAGACACTTCCTATTATTCTACAGCATCTAATCCCAAAAATTTTGTTGTAAATATGGTACCAACAATAGTTAAGAACTGTTAATATAGACTGATAAGTCTATGTGCCAGTATATGACTCACTTGGTCCATGAAAGTCCCAAAATGTCCTTATTCCATATGAACCCGTGTCAATTCCGATAATCCTAGTGTGCATGGAGTCTTTAGAATGAGTTATACTCCTCAAATGGACACAGTAGTTTCGGAAGAACTAGGTGTTGAAAAGCCAGAAGATGAAATGATGCTGACAGGGAGAGCCCGGAGTGGTATGGATGTTACCAGCCGCTCACTCCCAAGCCGGGGAGAGGGAGCAGTGCCCACACCCGCCGCCGGGCTGAGATGGAATGTTGCCGTGCACCGGCTGTGAGGTGGCTGTGAGTCCCAGGCGGCTAGATGTAACCTGTGCGGCACAATGTAACTGCGCTCTTACCGGGAACGGCTGGACTGTCCTCTCACGGGCAGCTCAGAGGAGCCTCCCTGTAGTACACTTGATGCTTGAAGGCAGTAATGGTGGAGCCACAGGTGTGCTATGCTGGCTGTGTGCAGGAGCCAGCTGCGCTGTGTTCGGCAAAGTGAAGGCTGGACACGCACACAGGGCTCCGACTCAGCCTCGCCGCAATTGGCCGCCAGCGGGATCAGGCAACCGGAGCCTCAGCACCTGAGGTGTCAGCTGGGCAAAGATGACTGTAGTAGCGGCGGCCGTAATGAGCCTGATCTCCTATGTTGGCTCCACTGGGTCTGATTTCTGATGGTTAGGACAGGGGTATTTCTGAAAAGGTAAACCTGTGTCCTTAACGCGTTTCAATGCCAGCAGGGCGTCTTTTTCCAAAAGGCACCTGAGTGTAACCACCAATAGCTGCAGATACAGTACGCACTGGGACGGGCGCCCAGCATCCTCTATGGACTAAGAGAAAAGGATTTACCGGTAGGTATGAAAATCCTATTTTCTCATACGTCCTAGAGGATGCTGGGGACTCCAAAAGGACCATGGGGTTTATACCAAAGCTCCAGACCGGGCGGGAGAGGGTGGACGACTCTTCAGCACCGATTGAGCAAACATGAGGTCCTCATCAGCAAGGGTATCAAACTTGTAGAACTTGGCAAAAGTGTTTGAAACCGACCAAGCAGCTGCTCAGCAAAGTTAAACCGCTGAGACTCCTCAGGCATCCGCCCAAGAAGAGCCCACCTTCCTGGTAGAATGGGCCTTCACCGACTTCGGAAACGGCAATCCAGCCGTAGAATGAGCATGCCGAATCGTATCACAGATCCAGCATGTAACAGTCTGCTTAGAAGCCGGAACCCCAATTTGGTTGGGAGCATACAGGATAAACAGAGCCTCTGTTTCCCCAATCTGAGCCGTTCTGGCGACATAAATATTCAAAGCTCTGACTACATTGAGAGACTTCGAATCAGCCAAAGCTTCTGTAGCCACAGGCATCACAATAGGTTGGTTCATGTGAAACACAGAAACCACTTTCGGCAGAAATTGTTGCCGAGTTCTCAGTTCCTTTCTATCGACATGGAAGATCAAATAGGGTCCTTGTGAGACAAAGCCGCTAATTCCGACAACCGCCTTGCGGACGCCAAGGCCAGCAGCATGACCACTTTCCAAGTGAGAAATTTTAACTCAACCTTTCGTAAAGGTTCCAACCAGTGTGACATAAGAAACTGCAACACCACGTTAAGGTCCCATGGTGCCACTGGGGCACAAATGGAGGTTGGATGTGCAGCACTCCTTTCAGGAAAGTCTAAACTTCTGGAAGGGTGGCCAATTCTTTTTTGAAAGAAAACTGATAAGGCCGAAATCCTAACTTTAATGGAGCCTAACTTTAGGCCTGCATCCACTCCTGCTTGCAAAAAATGGAGAAAACGACCCAACTGAAATTCTTCCATAGGAGCCTTCTTGGATTCACACCAAGACACATACTTCCTCCAAGTACGGTGGTAAAGCTTCGCCATTACTCCTTTCCTAGCCTGAAGCAATGTGGGAATGACTTCACCGGAAATATCCTTTCGGGCTAGGATATGGCGTTCAACCACCATGCCGTCAAACGCAGCCGCGGTAAGTCTTGATACACGCCCGGTCCTTGCTGTAACAGGTCCTCTCGTAGAGGAAGAGGCCAGGGATCTTCTATGAGTAAGTCTTGAAGATCTGGATACCAAGCCCTCCTTAGCTAGACCGGAACAATGAGGATCGCCTGAACCTTTGTTCTTCTTATATTTATCACCTTCGGAAAGAGTGAAAGTGGAGGGAACACATAGACCACTGAAACACCCATGGTGTCATGAGGGCGTCCACTGTTTTTGCTTGAGTTTCCCTTGACCTGGAACAATATACCTGAAGTTTCTTGTTGAGGCGAGACACCATCATCTCTAATTGAGGAATTCCCCAAAGACTTGTCACTTCTGTGAAAACTTCTTGATGAAGACCCCACTCTCCTGGATGGAGATCGTGTCTGCTGAGGAAGTCTATTTCTCCGTTGTCTACACCTGGAACGAAGACCGCTAATAGAGCGTTTACATGTCTTTCCGCCCAGCGGAAAACTTTTGCGGCTTCTGCCATTGCCGCTTTGCTCCTCGTTCCGCCCTAGCGGCTTACTTACGCCACTGCTGTTAAGTTGTCCGACAGAATTAAGTCGGGCAGATCGCGAAGAAGATGTTCCGTTGTAAATAGCTCTTAATTCAAGAATGCTTATTGCAGACAAGCTTCCCGGCTTGACTTTTTCCCCTGGAAATTCTTCCCCTGGAAAGACAGCTCCCCAGCCTCGGACACTTGTATCCATGGACACCAGGATCTAATCCTGGATCCCGAACCTTCGTCTCTCTAGGAGGTAAGAACTGTGCAGCCACCACAGGAGAGATATCCTGGTCCTGGAAAATAGGATTTATTTTCCGGTGCATGTGCCGGTGAGACCCGGACCACATGTCCAACCGGTCCCGCAAAAACCACTCTGACATTTGACCTGCTCACCGAATGGCCTCGTAGGCCGCAACCATCTTCTTCATCCACGGAACGTACTGATGGGTTACACTGTTGCAAATCTGATCCGACTCTGTATCCTCAGATCTCTTTTCCACAGGAAAAAACAAACTCTTAACAGTTCAGTATCTAATCTTATTCCCAACTCCGACATCTGCGTTGTTGGGATCAACAGCGATTCTCTGTGTTGAAGAACTGTCAGAGAGAAACAACGATTTGTACCACTTGTTTCTTGACCTCGCTGTAGTCAGGAGATCATCCCAGTACAGAATAATAATGGCTCTTACTATTGAAGGAAAACCATCATACTGCCATCACTCCGGTGAAATGGCAATGACAATCCTGAATAGCAAAACCAGGTAAGCTTAATGCGGATGAAACCGCATTTAAACCCTCTTTCTTCTTTAACAGGTTGGAGATCCCTGCCCTGAGAGATTCCATCTTGTAGTTCAACTTCTTAAGTAGAAATCTTTTTGGGATTGTTCTGACCAAGCTGTCCGGGCTCAGAAGCACGAAAAAGCTTGAACAATAGCTTTTTTTTGTTTGTTTTTGTGACAGGGACAGCAGGACAATGTCCTGATCCTGACCCAACTCTTGTATGGCGTCGCATACTACCTCCCCGTCCAAAGGAGAATCCATTAGAAAAATCAGTGAGGGGAATCATCTGGAAACTCCAGTATGTCCCCCTTTGGACTCTATTCTTTACTCACTGGTCCAAGTCCATTCTAGGACTGACTGAAGAGTATTAGACGAATTCCCACCGGTGTGGCTCCAGCAAGATAGACCCAGCGACATGCGGTGGATGTGGTAGAAACAGAGGACAATATCTGCTTCTGCGAACTTGAAAAGGCTGCAGACCTCTTACCTTTTCACCTTCTTCTACCTGCAAAGAAGAGGAAAAAAACGGTATCCAACCTGTCAAAATGACTGCATTCCACAAAAAATGCGTCACCAACCGTTGTGAGGGAGCATAGCTCAAGAAGGTAGACTTACCAGTTGTATCTGCCGAGATCAACTTAACAAAGCCATCCCCAAACTTCATAGGGAAGATACTCCAGTATTTCTCGGAGTCAGTCCATACCTCTTGTAGTCGCACGACAGACTGCTGCAATGTTCTAGATAAGACCCAACTTAAGGAATATCCCATCTCTCCCCAGGGTAATTATATCGGATAACAAGGTAACCGACCATTTCTGAATACAAGCACTCCCCCATGCGTATGTAATGCAAATATCATCAAAGCATATAATTAAAATATCACTTAGCTTCCTGTATACGATCCTTTGTGACAGGGCCCCGTGCAAACCAGGGGTTGACTTTCACTTTATTCTATCCACGGCGGGAAAAGAATAAACACTCGTACTCCTCGTGAGGATTTAAGACCATCTCGTCACGGCTGACCTAGAGCTTTATCAACAGAGCGACCAGCACATGAAAAGGAATAACTTTCCTTCAGCATTCATTAGAAATCGTAATACGAATATACATAATAAAATACACATATACACACATATTCTATATATACATCATACATATATGTATTTTGTCAGGAACAGTAGGGTCCCTAGTGACATTAATGTGTTCTGAATGTGTATGAACATGTACTGAATGCCAATGTTGTGGATCTAACCAGGAAACATTATGGTCGACATAAGACATAGTACTCGTCGACAACAGGGAGTAGTAACCGGGCAAAATAACATTCTTGCGACCCCGAGGGGTCTGAGGGAAATATATACATAATTTTAATATCACTCCCCCACAAATACTACCACGTCTGTGCTCGAGCTACAGCTCAATGGATCCGTACCATATATATATATACATATATATATATATATATATATATATACAGGTATAGGTTTTTTACATTATCATGTTAATTTACACCCAGTCATACAGTTGGTGCCGACAGGGTCACCCACATACGACTGTGTCTCCCATACAGTGTTTACTTTGGAAAAGCTTACAGCTACCAACATGCTGACACTTCATCTACTGAATCAAGTACCATCAGGAGTCGGCAATGCCGACAGAGGGATTCCCATAGCTGTTTGTGGCAGAGCACTCACACATGTCGACACACGTGTACTAACTCGCTATAATGGGTAGATTCCAGTATCTGACAGGGAAAACACAGAAACTTTTAACAACTCATGTACCACACGCTTATTTATATATATATATATATATATATATAGTCCTTCATATATGAACCCATAGTGCACTAAACAACTGTGCCCCCCTCCGTTTTACACTGTTAGTCGTTCCACAGTGTTTTGGCGGGCCAGCGTCTCTGTGAGAAAATGGCGCTGTATAGAGCTGTGAGGGCTAAGCCACGCCCCCTTCTCGGCGCGCTTCAGTCGCGCTAATTTTTCACATTTTTATACTGGCGGGGGTCTGTATACAGTGCCTATGCACTGTATACTTCTTTGCCAGGATGTATACATGAGGTATAATTGCTGCCAAGGGCGCCCCCCCTGCGCCCTGCACCCGTGTAGTGCCGCTTGTGTGTGGGAGCAATGGCGCGCAGCGCGACCGCTGCGCGGTACCTCAGAGACTCTGAAGTCTTCTGCCATCACTGAAGTCTTCTGTTCTTCTAATACTCACCCGGCTTCTTTCTTCTGGCTCTGTTAGGGGGGTGACGGCGCGGCTCCGGGAACGAGCAGCTAGGCGAACCAAGTGATCAGACCCTCTGGAGCTAATGGTGTCAAGTAGCCTAAGAAGCAGAGCCTTGAAACTCACAGAAGTAAGTTTGCTTCTCTCCCCTCACTCCTACGATGCAGGGAGCCTGTAGCCAGCAGGTCTCCCTGAAAATAATAAACCTAACATAAAGTCTTTTCAGAGAAACTCAGGAGAGCTCCCCTGTGTGTGACCAGTCTCTCTGGGCACAGAGTCTAACTGGAGTCTGGAGGAGTGGCATAGAGGGAGGAGCCAGTTCACACCCATTCAAAGTCTTATAGTGTGCCCATGTCTCCTGCGGATCCCGTCTATACCCCATGGTCCTTTTGGAATCCCCAGCATCCTCTAGGACGTATGAAAAAACAATCTAATACAACACAACTTAGTGTCCCTAATGAACAATACTATAGTGCACTGTGGACAGCTCATCCCATAATTGCCCAGGGAGACTTTGCTGAACATGTATGGCACTGTACTGCCAGTCAAAGGATATCAACAAAGAACAACAACAGATAAGTAGAATCTCTTGAGACATGGTTCACAGAATAGTTTGCAATAATAAGTACAATGTTCTATTTCTATAGAGTTACTGGGTCAACATTCTTTTTGGGTCATTTTAAAAAAGGTTTAAAATGCAGAAATTTATAATTTTGCTATTGTATTTTTGACTTTTTTACATGCAGTTTTACAATGTTGTTGGTCTGAATTAATTACATTTGGAGAATTTCTAACACTGTGTAATAATTTTGATCATCTCTAACAGCAAATCAGGCACACAGGGCAGTCAGCCAGGCTAATACTTCTACCAAGTTACAAAACAGTACACCAGCTTCAATGCTGGACTAAGAAATGTGCAGATACAATACAAGTGTATAATTTGTATTTATCATAGAGCCTAGCTATAACACCTTTTTATGTTGAGGTATTGCAACAGCTATAGGCTTGTTATACTGTAGGGACATATGGGCCTAGGCACATCATAACCCAAGAATATAGGCAAACTAAAATATTGCATGTGAGTAACTCACTACTGTATTTCAAAGGGAGTAAAAAAGGAGAAACGGCAAATGGCTGGCAGCTCAGTGCAATGACTGTACTCAATAATGATAATTATCAGCTATGCAGATTTAAGAGGAGATGCTGTTAATCAAGTAACGTGTTGAAGGTTAAGATAAACACTACAACCCCCCCCCCCCTCCCCCCCATGGTTTACCTCTCTGGCAGCCTGGCAAACAGTTGTTCGGGATCAAGGTGGTCGGGATTCCGGCAGCGGGATTGTGATCCTAGTCGGGATGCTGGCATCAGCATTCCGAGCAATGTTGGGATTCTGGTGGCAGTATTTCAACCGCCGGGATCCCGACTGCCGAGATCCTGACCGAAACCCATTTTTATTGGTAAGGTGCCACAAAGTATTTGCTGTTTACATACAAGGGGGTAAACATAAAAACATCATAAACTCAAGGAGCAATACAGAAAAAAATTAGATTTTAAACCTACCGGTAAATCTATTTCTCCTAGTCCGTAGAGGATGCTGGGGGCTCCGTAAGGATCATGGGGGTATAGACGGGCTCCGCAGGAGATAGGGCACCTAAAAAGAACTTTGACTATGGGTGTGCACTGGCTCCTCCCTCTATGCCCCTCCTCCAGACCTCAGTTAGAGAACTGTGCCCAGAGGAGATGGACACTACAAGGCAGGATTTAGAAAGCCAAGGGCAAGATTCATACCAGCCCACACCAAGCATACCACGTAACCTAGATCATACAAAACCAGTTAACCGTATGAACAATAACAGCAACGGTCCAAGACCGATGTCAACTGTAACATAACCCTTATTTAAGCAACAACTATATACAAGTCTTGCAGAGTTTCCGCACTGGGACGGGCGCCCAGCATCCTCTACGGACTAGGAGAAATAGATTTACCGGTAGGTTTAAAATCTTATTTTCTCTTACGTCCTAGAGGATGCTGGGGACTCCGTAAGGACCATGGGGTTTATACCAAAGCATCCAATCGGGCGGGAGAGTGCGTATGACTCTGCAGCACCGACTGAGCAAACGCTAGGTCCTCATCAGCCAGGGTATCAAACATGTAGAATTTAGCAAAAATGTTTGACCCCGACCAAGTCGCCGCTCGGCAAAGTTGTAATGCCGAGACGCCTTGGGCAGCCGCCCAAGAAGAGCCCACCTTCCTAGTGGAATGGGCCTTAACCGAATTTGGTACCGGCAATCCAGCCGTAGAATGAGCCTGCTGAATCGTATTACAGATCCAGCGAGCAATAGTCTGCTTCGAAGCAGGTGCGCCAATCTTATTGGCAGCATACAGGACAAACAGAGCCTCTGTTTTCCTAATTCTAGCCGTCCTGGCTACATAAATCTTTAAGGCCCTGACTACGTCCAGGGATCTGGAATCCTCCAGGTCACTTGTAGCCACAGGCACCACAATAGGTTGATTCATATGGAATGAAGAAACCACTTTAGGCAAAAATTGCGGACGTGGCCTCAATTCAGCTCGATCCACATGAAAAATCAAGTAGGGGCTTTTGTGTGACAACGCCGCCAATTCTGACACTCGCCTTGCTGATGCCAAGGCCAACAACATGACCACCTTCCAAGTAAGAAATTTCAACTCAATCTTGTTAAGCGGTTCAAACCAGTGTGATTTTAGGAACTGCAACACCACGTTGAGGTCCCACAGTGCCACTGGAGGCACAAAAGGAGGCTGGATGTGCAGCACTCCCTTTACAAACGTCTGGACTTCTGGAAGAGAAGACAACTCCTTCTGAAAGAAAATCGAGAGGGCCGAAATCTGTACCTTAACAGAGCCTAATTTCAGGCCCATATCCACTCCTGTCTGTAGGAAGTGGAGAAAACGACCCAGATGAAAATCTTCCGTAGGTGCATTCTTGGTTTCACACCAAGACACATACTTTCGCCAGATACGGTGATAATGCTTAACCGTCACCTCCTTCCTAGCCTTTACTAAAGTAGGGATGACCTCTTCCGGAATCCCCTTTTTCGCTAGGATTCGGCGTTCAACCGCCATGCCGTCAAACGTAACCGCGGTAAGTCTTGAAATACCCAGGGCCCCTGTTGCAACAGGTCTTCCCTCAGAGGAAGAGGCCAGGGATCTCCTTTGAGCATCTCTTGTAGATCTGAGTACCAGGCCCTTCGAGGCCAGTCTGGGTCAACGAGTATCGTCTGTACTCTTCTTTGCCTTATGATCCTCAACACTTTTGTGATGAGAGGAAGAGGAGGAAACACGTAGACCGATTTGAACACCCACGGTGTTATTAGAGCGTCTACAGCCACTGCCTGAGGGTCCCGAGACCGGGCACAATACCTCTGAAGTTTTTTGTTGAGGCGTGACGCCATCATGTCTATTTGAGGAGTTCCCCAAAGACGTGTTATATCTGCAAAGACTTCTTGATGAAGTCCCCACTCTCCTGGATGGAGATCGTGTCTGCTGAGGAAGTCTGCTTCCCAGTTGTCCACTCCCGGAATGAAGACAGCCGACAGAGCGCTTACATGATTTTCCACCCAGCGAATAATCCTGGTGGCTTCCACCATCGCGACTCTGCTTCTTGTCCCGCCTTGGCGGTTCACATGAGCCACTGCTGTGACATTGTCTGATTGAATCAGAACCGGTAGGTTTCGAAGAAAACTCTACGCTTGTCGAAGGCCGTTGTAAATGGCCCTGAGTTCCAACACATTGATGTGTAGACAGGACTCCTGGTCTGACCAAAGTCCCTGAAAATTTTTTCCTTGTGTGACCGCTCCCCATCCTCGGAGGTTCGCGTCCGTGGTAACCAGGATCCAATCCTGAATTCCGAACCTGCGACCCTCCAGCAGGTGAGCACTTTGCAACCACCACAGGAGAGACACTCTGGCTCCTGGGGACAGAGTTATTTTCCGATGTAAGTGCAGATGGGACCCGGACCACTTGTCCAGAAGGTCCCATTGAAAAGGAATTCCGAAGGAAATGGCCTTGTAGGCCGCCACCATTTTTCCCAGAACTCGAGTGCATTGGTGAACTGACACCCTTTTCGGTTTTAGCAGGTCTCTGACCATGTTCTGGATGTCCTGGGCTTTCTCTATTGGGAGGAAGACCTTCATTTGTTCCGTATCCAGTATCATACCTAGGAACGGTAGTCGAGTTGTCGGATTCAACTGTGACTTCGGTAGATTTAGAATCCAACCGTGTTGCTGGAGCACTCTCAGAGAGAGCGCCACACTGCTCAGCAATTTCTCTCTTGATCTCGCTTTTATCAGGAGATCGTCCAAGTATGGGATAATTGTGACTCCATGCTTGCGCAGGACCACCATCATTTCCGCCATTATCTTGGTGAAAATCCTCGGGGCCGTGGAAAGTCCAAACGGCAACGTCTGAAATTGGTAATGACAATCCTGTACAGCGAATCTCAGGTATTCCTGATGGGGGGCATATATGGGGACATGAAGGTACGCATCCTTTATGTCCAGAGACACCATAAACTCCCCCTCCTCCATGTTTGCTATTATCGCTCTGAGTGATTCCATTTTGAATTTGAATCTTTTTATGTACAGGTTTAGGGATTTCAGATTCAAAATAGGTCTGACCGAAGCGTCCGGTTTCGGGACCACAAATAGGGTTGAGTAGTAACCTCTTCCCTGCTGGTGCAGGGGAACCTTGATTATCACTTGTTGTATACACAGCGTTTGAATTGCAGCTAACACTTCATCCCTTTCTGATGTGGAAGCTGGTAGGGCCGATTTGAAAAATCGGCGCGGGGGCACCTCCTCGAATTCCAGTTTGTAACCCTGGGAAACTATTTCCAACACCCAGGGATTCAGGTCTGATCTGACCCAGGCCTGACTGAAAAGTCGAAGACGTGCCCCCACCGGTGCGGACTCCCTCAGGGGAGCCCCAGCGTCATGCTGTGGGTTTTGGAGCAGCCGGGAAGGACTTTTGTTCCTGGGCACCTGCCGAAGCAGGTGCTGTTTTGCCTCTGCCCTTACCTCTGGCAAGGAAAGAGGATCCCGACCTCTTCTGGACTTGTGCGACCGAAAGGACTGCATCTGATAGGGTGGTACTTTCTTTTGCTGTTGGGGAATATATGGTAAAAAATTTGATTTACCTGCTGTAGCTGTGGAAGCCAGGTCCGTCAGCCCATCCCCAAACAATACATCTCCCTTATAGGGTAGTACTTCCATATGTTTTTTGGAATCCGCATCACCCGTCCATTGGCGAGTCCATAAGGATCTTCTCGCCGAGATAGACATGGCATTGGCCCTAGAAGCTAGCAATCCAATGTCCCTTTGAGCATCCCTCATAAATAAGACTGCGTCTTTTATATGGGCTAGAGTTAAGAATATAGTATCCTTATCCATATTATCAAATTGATCTGTCAGCTCATCTGTCCAAGCTGCAATTGCGCTACACACCCATGCCGACGCAATTGTCGGTCTTAGCACAGCACCCGTATGAGAATAAATACACTTTAAGGTAGTTTCTTGCCTGCGATCTGCAGGGTCCTTAAGGGCTGCTGTGTCAGGAGACGGTAGCGCCACTTTTTTGGACAAGCGCGTCAGGGCCTTGTCCCCAGTGGGGGGTGATTCCCAAATCTCCCTGTCCTGTTTAGGGAAGGGGTATGCCATATAAATTCTTTTGGGGATCTGCGGTCTCTTTTCCGGAGTCTCCCAAGCTTTTCCAAAGAAATCATTTAATTCATGAGATGTGGGAAAATTAATAATCTGTTTCTTTCCCTTAAACATGTGTACCCTTGTGTCGGGGACCGAGGGTTCATCCTCAATATGCAACACATCCCTTATTGCCACAATCATACACTGAATGGCTTTAGTCACCTTAGGGTGCAATTTTACATCGTCATAGTCGACACTGGAATCAGAATCCGTGTCGGTAGTAGTGTCTTGTGTTAAGGGGCGCTTTTGAGACCCCGACGGGCCCTGTGAGTCGGTCCAATCCGAGGATTGACCCCCTGATGTCCCCCCTAAATCAGCCTTATCAAGCCTTTTATGTAAAGATGCCACACTTGCATTCAACATATGCCACATGTCCATCCAATCCTGAGTTGGCACAACCGACGGGGACACACCACTCATTTGCTCCACCTCCTCCTTGGAGAAGCCTTCCGCCTCAGACATGTCGACACACACGTACCGACACCCCACACACACAGGGATTAACCTATAAGGGGACAAAACCCCAACCAGGCCCTTAGGAGAGACAGAGAGAGAGTATGCCAGCACACACCCAGCGCTTAAAAACACTGGAATATATATGACCAGATAGCGCTTTTTATGTATAATCTTAATTCCCACTCACTACGTCGCCAAAGTGCCCCCCTCCTCCTTTTTCCCAGCCTGTGAAGTTCAGCAGGGGAGAGATCAGGGAGCCAGCGTATCTCATGCAGTTTCTGTGGAGAAAATGGCGCTGGTTAGTGCTGAGGATCAAGCCCCGACCACCCGACGGTGGGCTTCGGTCCCAGTACGTCTATATAAAAAATGGCGGGGGATTTTAGGATTTACTGTCCCACAGCCTAATCCTGCTTTATATTGCCAAAAAATGAGGAAACTTGCTGCCCAGGGCGCCCCCCCCCCTCCCCACCCCTGTGCCCTGCACCCTTCAGTGCCTGCTTGTGTGTGTGTACTGGGAGCAATGGCGCGCAGCATACCGCTGCGCGCTTACCTCATGAAGATCTGATGTCTTCTGCCGCCTGCTGTCTTCTGTCTTCTCATACTCACCTGGCTTCTATCTTCGGCATCTGTTAGGAGGACGGCGGCGCGGCTCCAGGACGAATCCCAGGTGAGACCTGTGTTCCGACTCCCTCTGGAGCTAATGGTGTCCAGTAGCCTTAGAAGCAGTGCCCAACTTGACAAGCCAGCTCTGCTCTCTCTCCTCAGTCCCACGATGCAGGGAGCCTGTTGCCAACAGGACTCCCTGAAAATAACAAACCTAACAAATTCTTCAAAACAGAAAACTCTGGAGAGCTCTCTGCATTGTACCCTTTCTCCTCTGGGCACAGAATCTAACTGAGGTCTGGAGGAGGGGCATAGAGGGAGGAGCCAGTGCACACCCATAGTCAAAGTTCTTTTTAGGTGCCCTATCTCCTGCGGAGCCCGTCTATACCCCCATGGTCCTTACGGAGTCCCCAGCATCCTCTAGGACGTAAGAGAAATACAATACAAAACAACTAACCATCGCGTAAGTACACAGTATAGCTACAGAACATGACTATGATTCCATAAACTGGGTAGGACAAATAACAAGTGATGGGTGGGCAACTCAGTGTAGCTTGATTTGAGAGAGCAAGCAGTGGTGAGTCGCTGGGGGACGGAGGGATTCAATTCAGTACTCAATGATCCCGTATCCAACATAAGGGTAAGCAACAGCAGAGTCTGACTTTATTACGCTATTGCTCTCACAGTTTCCTGTTAATCCTCCATGAAGATCAGAGATTTCCTCTGCGGCACCTTCAGCTACTCTTAATAATGTTGAAGACAAAGCCAGCAATGGCAGGGAAGCATTATGGCCACTTACTCAGTGATTTTCATTGCTTATATAGGTACACATAGCACTAACTGCAGAGGGCACATGCATGTGCATGGTTTGCTTGCAATGAGATCTTCCTTTTTTTTTTATGAGACCGCGTGCGTGCGCAACGCTGCCTCCCAGGAGTCTTTCCACAGCACAGCTTCACTAGGCTGATACAGACGGGGCAGAGATTGCTTCGCTAAGACAGCCTGCATCACTACAATAAGTGACAATGCAGGATGTCTCTTAGCGCATAGGGTCTAATTAACATGCAGCCGCAAAGCGGCTATTGCATGCAAATCGGTCAATGTTTTCATACTGTGCTTGCGTGTGAGCCGCAGTGCGCACACGCAGCAATTTAATTGCTATATCGGTTGCACCAAGGAATCAGTCGCAAAGTGAGTGACAGGAAGACAGCATTTGGAGGTGGTAACGGGGAGTGGTTACGTAAATGCGGGCGTGTCTTGGCCGTTCAGACAGCGTTTTCTGGGCATGCATAAATTAGCATTTGCGATCTCACTTGCTACTGAAGATTTCTCTGCTTCCCGGAAGAGCAGCTCAGCCTGCGTGTCTACAGAGGCACTCAGACTCTGCCACATGACCCGATTTGCAATGATGGTACCGATTTATCAGCAATTGCACACTGTCAGACGGAAATTATGCGACAGCAGTGGGCGTCCCTATGCTCAGGTTAGCTTCTGCTCATATTAGCATATAGTTGCAACTGCGTACGGCAAAAGATAGCAACAGCAATCGCAAAAACAATCGCATCTTTATTAGTCCCATACAGTAGATAAATTACATAATAACATAAGATTCACAACATAAGTTACAGAAGAGTCACAGAAACTGTAGCACTGGAGACAGTGGAGAATTGAAAACAGGACTGGCTAGGGATCAGGGCCTCCAAAACACTGCACTGGGTATGGCACTGTGCTCCAAAGGATTAAAGGCTACATGGCAGCAATGTAAGAGCCAGATATAAGTCTCTAGTTTATATCTCTATATACGATCTCGGCAGGTCCTGTGATGATGTGTGCCTGTCAACAGTGGGGTAACGCTTGGGATGGAGCATGAGTATGAGGGATGTCTGGCTTTAACAGAACTGTGGGCCTGGTTCAGAGTTGTACGCATATGCATTCACTGCTGCAAACTTGTGCAAAAATATGCTAACGTCGCAGACGCCTGGACTTGTATTAAGACGGCCACGACAGGTGGCTTTGCTAATCCCAGCGGCTACATACAAAAATACAGCATCGGTTACAGATGAGTTCTGGGTATCCCTATAGTGGCACAGCATGACTGCAGGAAGTAAGACACTAGATGATATTGCAGCTGCATACGAGATTGCAGTTGCAGCCTCAAACATGCGCCCAAAAATGGTTGCAACATGACTTCGTATTTGCCGCCACTCCTCATTACCTCCCCCGCAAATGGTCCCTGACTGTCAATCACTTTTCATATAAGGAGTATATTCAATAAGTCTTGGAAGCTGCCGTCTTGTCGGAAAGACCGCAACTTCCGACATATTTAGGTCGTAAGGGGTTCCGACCTATTCATTAGGGCGCCGTTTTTTTCCGACAAGTCAGGAATTCCCGACTTGTCGGAAAGCTGTCGGAATACACGCGGATCGGCGGCTTCCGGAGTGTATTGTCAGAAGCGCGGCCAAACCCGACAGGTTTTACCTCCGTTTCCGACAATGTCAATCCGACTTTTAAAAAAGTCAGATTGGCAGTGTCGGAACGGACCAAACCTTTCGGGTTTGGCCGCAGCACTGAACACTGACCTGTCGGATCCGACAGGTATTGAATATAGCGGCTTGCAGCACACTCACATTGGCACAAAAAACGTTCCACTGCGTACTAAATCGACATTGCATACAGACCTGAATCAGTCCCTGCGCACAAATAGTATAACCAAGGGGTTGATTTAAGAGACTAG
This sequence comes from Pseudophryne corroboree, assembly GCF_028390025.1. NCBI lineage: Eukaryota > Metazoa > Chordata > Amphibia > Anura > Myobatrachidae > Pseudophryne > Pseudophryne corroboree. Next base: position 835,948,397 of record NC_086447.1, on the reverse strand, counting down.
TAATTATAATGTCCTGTTTCACCTTAATGTTTTATTACAGTGTTTTAGAGTTAGCGCTAGAGTTTTATTGGCGAACTCTGAAGCCGAACTTTAATATTCTTTGTTCAGATACTGGGGCATACGAGTGTATCAAGTTTTTGTGGTTTTGTGTTAAAATGCTATTCTAAAGGCTTTTATCTCATTTTTTTTCTCGTCCGATGAATCATATGTTTTTTCGCATTCTTATTGCACATTTTTGTCTGCTGTTGAATATATGCAGAACGGTTCCGGAACCATAGAAATTAATGGAAGTGAGATATATATCATATGTATCAAAATTTTACTTGAGATTTTTTTCACCCCATGGTTGCTGTAATTATCATCATGGTTTGGTGGCGTAATTTAGAACAGTAAAGTAATTTTTTTTCTAATTAGCATTTTGTCTATATTTTTTTACTATTATTACATTTTAATATCTCGATCAAATAATATTAAATAATTAGATATAGTTTCTATTTAATACTGATATATATATATATATATATATATATATATCTCACAGAAATGCACTATAGCGCGTATTTTACCCTAGAACTGACAGTGTGGATCCGAAAATAAAAAAACACTGGGTCATTCAGGACACGCTCTGGCCAGCAGCGGTGTCCGTGTCCAGTGCTGTGCCACACGCCGCCTATAGATGAGAAGAACTGACTCGCTCCAGGCAGGAAGTGGAACAGAGCCGTCTCAGTGAGCGGCGGTTCTTCACTGACACTGACTCAGTGAAGAACTGCCGCTCACTGAGCCTGCTCTGTTCCACTTCCTGCCTGGAGCGAGTCAGTTCTTCTTCTCATGATCCCATCACACAGACAGACACAGTCTGTCAGAGAACCGCCGCTCACTTGAAACGGCTCACGGCTCACTCGGCTCACTTAGTAGAGCCGGCTCAAAAGAGCGGCTCACTAGTGAGCTACCCATCTCTAGTCAAGAGCAGACAGGCGCATGGAGCAGAGCACCCACTATGCGTCCCTCGTGCTGCGCCCCCCGGTGTTCAACGCCCCCCCCGCCCCCCCCGGACTCCGGCACTCCCACCAGCCGACCAGCAGCACTCCATGCTTCGGACTCTGGATTTCATGGACATTGGCAGCCGTCACGTCATGAGAGCCCCTGGTATGGAGGATGGAATCAGCTGCACAGTTACCCAGCATGCAGCCAGGTGAGTAAGGAGAGAATAGCAGCATGGTACACGCAGTCATATGTACTAATTTAGAGTGGTATGCTGCTACGTGCAATTGTAACCTAGGGTAAGCATAGTAGTAATGGTTTACACTTAGTTACTCTTCCTGGTGTTATAGCTATTTATTCCAGTGCTTCTCAAATCAGGTCCTCACTAAGGGATCAATCCTATTAGCCGCAGGTGCAAATCATCGCGACAGCGGCCGCACTTTAAGGCAGCCCAAATTCACACAAAAGTGCTTGCTTCCCCATAGGGCTCCGAGCACTTTGGTGCAAATTCAGAAGACCGAAGCCAGGATCAGGAAGATTGGAAAGCTGACAGGGTGAGTTGGGGCTGTTCTCTCCTCTACCCTACCCCCTAACCCTCCCTTCCCGCAGACTAACCCTAACCTCCCTGCGGCAGTGCCTAACCCTCCCCGTGGATGCCTAACCCCCCTCCCCGCAGCCTAACGCTAACCCTCCCTGTGGGTGCCTAAACCCTCCCTCCTTCCTCGCAGCCTTATCTTGACCTCCCCAGGGGTCGTTTAAAGTAACCCTCCCCCCCCCCCAGCCCCAAACGTAATGATGTAGGTATACTTACATAGATCGGGATTCCGGCGCCGGCACTGAGACGGCTGTCGGTATTCAGACACCCAGTAACTTAAACGCAACCCGGCTGGAGAAGCACTGGACTATAGGTGCAAGGTGTATAACGTGCTCTGCCTGGCGCAATGTGTATAACGTGCTCTGCCTGGCGCAAAGTCTGTAACGTGCTCTGCCTGATGCAATGTGTATAACAAGCTCTACCTGGCACAAAGTGTATAACGTGCACTAACGGGCGCAAAGTGTATATCGTTCTCTACCTGGCGCAGTGTGTATAGGAGGTTCTACCTGGCGCAGTGTGTATAGGAGGTTCTACCTGGTGCAGTGTGTATAATGTGTCTGCCTGGCGCAAAGTGTACTGTATGACGTGCTCTACCTGGCGCAGTATGTATAGGAGGTTCTACCTGGTGCAGTGTGTATAATGTGTCTGCCTGGCGCAAAGTGTACTGTATGACGTGCTCTACCTGGCGCAGTATGTATAGGAGGTTCTACCTGGTGCAGTGTGTATAATGTGTCTGCCTGGCGCAAAGTGTACTGTATGACGTGCTCTACCTGGCGCAGTATGTATAGGAGGTTCTACCTGGTGCAATGTGTATAAGCGGCACAACTGTGTGGTGTAATGGGAATTGGCACGATTATGTGGCCACGCCCCTTCCCCACGAAGCCATGGCCCTAAACTTTTGCTGCCTTGCTTTAAATTATAGGAGGGGGAGCACGCATTCACTTTCTGCCGAACAGCATGAAAATGTCTAGTTACAGCAGCATTGTCACCCCATCCTCCCCCTTGCAACACTTTTGTAGTTTCTAAATCATTAATAAGATTAACAAGAACCTTCATTCCGATGGGACCCAGAAAAGGACCGGTAGGACCCCAAATTTTAAAGGTGAGGGGTCCCTGGGACCCACTTGGGCTCAGCGCGATCCCTGTGTGTGTGTGTGTGTGTGTGTGTGTGTGTGTGTGTGTGTGTGTGTGTGTGTGTGTGTATATATATATATATATTAGAATAAATGTAATAAAATATACCTTTGCATATTTATACATACTTTTACAAAAACGGCTCATACTACCAGAAGGGGGCATATGTATCTCACATGCTGCAGGAATTATGTGGCTAAAGTTTGATCAAAATTTCAGCCAGCTCTACATTGGGAACATATACGACATCCTGGCTCCCGGGATGTCGGCTGTCATAATACTGACAGCTGCATCCCAGAGATTAAAATCCCGACAGTTGTCTAAAAGTTAACCTAACCCTGATCCTCACCCCCCAACCCTAACCCACCCTTCCCACAGCCTGTCCCTAATCCTCCCTCCCCGCAGTCTAAACGCCCATACACACTGGGCTACTTTGAGCTCAAACTCGACCAGTGTGTATGGGCGGCATCATCGCAGGCCGCCGCCGTCCATCGGCTTGTTTTACAAGCCGAGTGAACCACTTTCCACAGTCTCTTACTGTAGATAGTGGTTCACCCCCATGAACATCGCTGGGCCGGGGTGAAAATCGCTCAGTGTGTATGCACCTTAACCCCAACCCTTCCTACCCCGCAGCCTAACCCTAACCCTCCCCGGTGGTGCCTCACCGTAAACCCTCCCTCCCCACTGACTAACCCTAACACTCCCACCCCCGCAGCATCAGCATTCCAACCGCCGGGATGCTGAATGCCACCACCTTGACTGCATCCCCTACATTGATACATACTGTATGCTGAAAAAATAAATACAGTTCTGTTTTGCGAATAATGATACACAAGCTCTACTGCAGAGATTTTCACCCTTTTACAACTCGCGGCACACTGAACAAGATTTAAATATTGCAAAGGCACACTCAAATATAATGGTGATGCATGGCGCAGTTGCGTGTCCTAGGATGTCATGTCGCAGCTTCTTCGTAGGTAACGCCTGAACCTCATCTGAGAAAGCCAGAAGAGCCCAACACTGACCGTACCCAAAATTAGAACTGTCTCTGCAACCACTAAACCCACCAGTATTGATTGTTCCAGGGCCTCAATTGCAGCAAACACTGACGGGCCTGGCTGTGCTTCTATGGCGGCACACCTGGAGACTGCTCAGGACACACTGGTGTGACACGGCACAGTGGTTGAAAAACTTGCCTCAGTATGGTGTTTATTTATTTACTTATTTATTTATTTTCTTTAAAACTGTTTGCATAAACAAACATACTTCATATAACAATTAATTCTCTCTTAAGGATTCGTTTTTTCGTTTTTCTTATTCTTTACATTATAAACCCTGGGAAGAGAGGTACTCTGTCAATTCCTGCTCATTTACAGTACCTAGGAAATTACAGAAAATATTAGATTGATGTGTAAATCCGCTGCATCAGGTCCCCTATTCATTTACTGGATTCTAGAATAGCCCTGATATTACTGGAAATATCACAACAGCAACATCTGAAGAAACATGTATGTTGCTTGGTGAAAATGAAGACAGAGGAGATGGTAAAATGTTTTCTACTCTACAGCTATTTGTCATGTTGACAATGTTCAGCAAGAACAGAATGAGACTGGAAATAATTGCTCTGTGAATTCTTGGCTTCCTTTAGAACATTATTTATGTGAACAAATAATTTATCTTCCATTGTCAGAATCAGGCATGGTAAAACGTAGGAGTACCGGTGGAACTGCCGCAGTTGCAGGTGATGCAGAGGCTGCAGGGCCCTCAGATTAGTGGAGACTAGAAGCTGCACACACCATACTTGCCTACTCTCCCGGAATGGCCGGGAGGCTCCCGAAAATCGGGTGACCCTCCCGGCCCCACGGAAGAGCAGGCAAGTCTCCCGATTTGACGGGGTCCCCCTGCCCGTCCGCCCACTTTGTGTGTAAAGTGGGCGGTCCGGGCAGATGATGACGCGATTCTCGTTGAATCGCGTCATCATAGCCACGCCCCCTGCACTGTAATGCCGGTGATCGCGGCATTACAGAGCGGGGGCGTGGCTTAAAGGGGACACCGCTGTAACCACGCCCCCTTTCCGCCCTTGCTCCGCCCCGGCGCGCCTTCGGTCCGCCTCTGCCCGCCCCCTCCTCTCGTCAGAGGAGTGCTCCAGCCCGCCTGTTGACCGACCTGGCTGCTCTCTCCCGCAGAGAGCAGCCAGAATGTCGGTAAGTATTGCACACACTTTGCATGAAAGTGACACCACTTCCTGTATCCACTATAGCAGGGTATTCAACATGCGACTCTCCAGCTGCTGTAGACTACACATCCCAGCATGTCATGTCACAGTTCTACATGGTCCTAATAGCAAAACTGTCACAAGGTATGCTGGGATGTAAAGGTTCACAGCAGCTGGAGGGCAATAATTCAGAGATCTAGGCAAATACATTATTTATGTACACCTGAGCCTTATTATTATTATTACTACCAGTTATTTATATAGCGCACACATATTCCGCAGCATTTCACAGAGAATATTTGGCCATTCACATCAGTCCCTGCCCCAGTGGAGCTTACAATCTATATTCCCTATCACATGAACACACACACACATTCACGCTAGGGTTAATTTTGTCAGGAGCCAATTAGCCTACCAGTATATTTTTGGATTGTGGGAAGAAACCGGAGTACCCGGAGGAAACCCACGCACGTACGGGGAGTATACAAACTCCACACAGTTAGGGCCATGGTGAGAATCGAAGCCATGACCTCAGTGCTGTGAGGTAGCAATGCTAACCATTACACCATCCGTGCTGCCCTTATGGTTCCTGGACAACTATTTGCTATACACAGTGTCCACTAGAGAATTACTGTATGTACAGTATAGGTCAACGTGGAATCCTGGTTCCGTGTGACAGAAGTGGAGGAAGCCCAAGGTAATACAGGGGGGTGTGGATCATAGGGTTGACCCCACTTAGGCCGACAGTCATTATGTCGCCCACTGTTGGTCGACAGTGACTATGTTGACATGGTCATTAGGTCGACATGAACAATGTCGACATGGAAAAAGGTCGACATAAGTTGTTGTTGTTTTTTAAATGGTGTCATTTTCTTCGTAAAGTGACCGGGAACCCCAAATGGTGCACCGTGTCCCCTCACATTCAGGCAAGGTTACTATTCCCAATCATAGTCCACATGGATTGTAAAGTATAAAAAAAAATTAGAAAAAAAATAGAAAAACTCATGTCGACCTTTTTCCATGTCGACCTAGTGACCATGTCGACCTATAGAGCATGTCGACCTAATACATGTCGACCAATAGTGGTCGACCTAAGTGTGGTCGACCTAAAGACCAGATACCATATAGGGTGCTGCATACTTGCCTACCCTCCCGGAATGGCCGGGAGGCTTCCGAAAATCGGGTGGCCCTCCCGGCCCCCAGGAAAGGTGGGCAAGCCTCCCGCTTTCCGTGCTGCCCCTCCACGACCATCCTCGCCGCCCGCAGCAGAGAACAAGTGGACGGTCCGAGGGGGTCCGATGACGCGATTTGCGCTGAATCGCGTCATCGTAGCTCCGCCCCCCCCCCTACACAGCGCCTCTTTTCTCGGCACTGCATAGCGGGGGCGGAGCCACGATGACGCGATCATGATGCCACGCCCCCGGACTGTCCCCTACCCTGTTGGCCACACCCCCGGAACGCTCATCATGCTGCCGGCCACGCCCTCATGCACCTACAACGCTGCCTCCTCCCGGTGGAGGGGGCAGCAAAGTAGGTAAGTATGGGGTGCTGTCAGGCTGTTAGCACTGACAGATCCCATGTAACCTGGATCTAATACTGGCTGACTTTTCAGCTGCTTTTAGATAATAGATTTATTCTGTTTATTAGTTTATCGCTGATCAGAAGCTCTGCAGGTTTACTGCAGTAAGCTTTATATGCCCAAGTGGGCAGGAACAATTAACCCTTAATTTAACAAGCACACATTCACCCAATCAGAAGTCAGCTGTCATTTAAAACCATGTATGTCGGATCTGTTCCCCCGGGATGGTGCACATAAATAATTTACAGGCTGCAGTACTTATGGACCCACACTGGGCACTTTCTTCTGGTAGGGACGTTTATAACGGATCCCAGAAAGTCAAACTACTCCCAACTTATCCACCTTATTCGCAATGCCCCAGTCTGCCCAGCCACTCGCAATGGATGGTGAGAACCTTTACACTGCAGCCGACGTCGCTATATTATCCTATAATTCCATTCACTTCCCTGTAAAACTGCCTTTATTTGCACATAAGTGGACACATGACATTACAACAGAGCATGACACTTTTGCACAAGCATACTTGTGACAGGCCCTTATGTAATAGTCTGTGAGTTACAGGAACCGGGGCAATTCTGTCACTTTAGCCCATTGTTTCCGGACTTTGTATGGCGCTGCAGACTGCTTGTGGCACCATATAAATAAATGATGATAATAATAATAATAATTAAGGTCCTGCTCCTACCTCTATCCTCTGGCTTTCCAGTCATTAGCAATCTCTTGTTACTAAATTCAACCTGATTATATATTTATTCTTATCACTCTGTAACTGTTTCCGCAGAAACTATCCTTCAGTAAAGAACCCCAGGGCTTCCTTCAGCATGGATAGCAATTGTGACTGAATGCACATTGATTGCGATCGCAAATCTGCAAAAACCTCTAACCAAACCCACAATCTCATCTGCGATTATACAACCCCTTCACAAATATAGCCTACTCCCATTGCATGCATAGCTACAAACACAATATTGCGAACATTCACTCAAAATTACGAGAAAAAAATGCATCTCTTATACCCCTTTCAGACAGATAAAAGGACCCGGTAATTTCCCGGCTCGTGAAGGGTCGACCCGGGATTTTTTTCTGTCTGAAAGGGTCAACACGAGACTGAGTTCCTGGGAATTCGACCCAGGAATTTACCTGGGTTTTTCCCGGCTCTTACACGGGTTGCCGGCTGTCTGAAAGGGTCCGACCCGTTATTTTAGAAACGGGTCGTGGCTGACAGCGCTTATTGGCTGAGCTGGCGGGGCACTGGCGATTGGCTGAGCAGCAGGGTCTCTCTGATTGGCTGAGCGGGCATGGCACTGGCGTCTGAGGTCATCATTGCGCTGCAGAGGAGACAGAGGGAGACAGCATGGCTTGGAAGGAGGAAGAGATGTGTGAAACAGCAAAAAACAGCAATAAGCCAGGAACTCCGGGCTACTCAGCAGTAACTCGTCGGCCATGGTTAATGCAATGCTGTGAGCAGTCACCACCCACTTTTCATGACCTCATCTCTGTGTGCCATAAAAACGGTCCATTTTTTATGACACACAAGTCTATTGCAGGGCTGACACGGGTTCTGTCTGAAAGGGGTCGACCCGGGAATTTTATGTGTTTTTTGTGCTGTGTGAAAGGGGGTAAGGGACTGTAACCCGGGTTTTTCCCGGGAACACAAACCTGTGAAAAATCCGGGTTTTTGAGATTTTTCTGTCTGAAAGTGGTATTATACACTGATGTCAGCACAAAACTGTGATGGTTTGTTTCTTGTTTGTATTCTGTCAGAATAATGGGGGTAATTCAGACCTGATCGCTAGCAAGCGATTTTTGCACTGCTGCGATCAGATAGTCGCCGCCTCATAGGGGAGTGTATTTTAGCTGTGCAAGTGTGCGAACGCATGTGTAGCAGAGCTGTACAAACATATTTTGTGCAGTCTCTGCGCAGCCCAGGACTTACTCAGCCGCTGCGATCACACCAGCCTGTCCGGGACTGGAATTGATGTCAGGAACCCTCCCTGCAAACGCATGGACACGCCTGCGTTTTTCCAACCACTCCCTGAAAACGGTAATTTGCCACCCACAAACGCCTTCTTCCTGTCAATCTCCTTGCGATCGCCCGTGCGAACCAATCCGTCGCACAAACCCATCGCTGAGCGGCGATCTGCTTTGTACCCGTGCGATGCGCCTGTGTATTGTGGTGCATACGCATGCGCAGTTTGTGCCTGATCGCCCGCTGTGCGAAAACGCACAGCAGCGATCAGATCTGACTTACCCCCCATGTTAGGCAGGCATTAAGGGTCTTGGTATAAACACAATACATACACGTAAAATGTTACTTACAATAGTATTAACCACACTGCTAAATGAGCATACACATGACAACATACATACCTAAAGAAAAGTGTTATTTTGTAGATTTAGAAAAAAACTAATTTATATAATTAGGCACGCAGCACACTAAGCAGCATTCCCTGCATCACTGTGACGCCATCAGCTGCCTGTGATTCTGCAGTTATTAGACTGACCATCGGAACATTTGATGCTGCCGTCAGTACTTCCATAGTCTGCGTAGCTCCCTGGCTACTCCGCCTGTGTTGTTGAAGCATTTGCAATTTCTGTAATCTGTTTTGCGTATATTGCGAATGCAATGCCCATGACACACCCTCTACACGCCCCGCACTGCAGAAATTACAGGCCCAGACCACTGACGCCTCCACCACTCCTTTTCATCGTTCTGTTTGGCTGTGTACGCCTGCACAGTGTGCCAATAATTGCTCATTGCGTTATTAGTCGCTCTTGCAACTGATGCTGAATGAGGGCCCTAGGCCCTCATTCCGAGTTGTTCGCTCGCTAGCTGCTTTTAGCAGCAGTGCAAACGCTAAGCCGCCGCCCTCTGGGAGTGTATCTTAGCTTAGCAGAAGTGCGAACGAAAGGATCGCACAGCGGCTACAAAAAAAGATTGTGTCGTTTCTGAGCAGCTCCAGACCTACTCCAACCTTGCGATCACTTCAGACTATTTAGTTCCTGTTTTGACGTCACGAACACGCCCTGCATTCGGCCAGCCACACCTGCATTTCCCCCGGCACGCCTGCGTTTCTATCTGACACGCCTGCGTTTTTCCACACACTCCCCGAAAACGGTCAGTTACCTCCCAGAAACGCCCACTTCCTGTCAATCACTCTGCGGCGAGCAGTGCGAGTGAAAAGCGTTGCTAGACCTTGTGTGAAACTACTACAGCTGTTGTGAAAGTACGTTGCGCGTGTGCACTGCGCTGCCTACGCATGCGCAGAAGTGCCTTTTTTTGCCTGATCGCTGCGCTGCGACCGAAAACAGCTAGCGAACAACTCGGAATGACCACCCTAGTCCACACATTCCCTTACTCATATGGTGTGAGTACCCGAACTGCTGACATTCTGGTCTGCAAGTAGAGACCTTCTGTATGCTCACTGTAACAAGTGTATGTTCCCTTCTCTCCGAAACACTTGTTTCCCACAACCCCAGTACCTACGGCAACCAGAATAAATGAGTCTAATATTGGCATCACCTGCCAGCCAGTAACTGAGAGGAAACATAATACACCACCCTGCTTTCAGGCACACCTGAACAGACTTTAGCACATACAGCATATCCAATGGAATATAAGACCTATTCTACATCTTTACAAAACTCTTCTAAATAATTTAACATGTGGGAGCTCTGTGAATCTCTCTATAACCCGACATTTCCTTTCTGAGCAGCCGACTGTAATACTATGTACATATCATAAGCGCCGCTTATCCATGGCCTGGATTCTCCTGGATTGCCCCACGCTCCCCTTCTTCCTTCTGTGCCCTAGTCGTTCCCATCTCCCCCAACCTCTTCCCTCCTTCCATCCTCCCCACACACAAACCATCTCTTTCCTCACGTTTTCCTAAAAATTAAGTTCAAAGGAGTTTGACTATATATAACCTGCCTCGGAATGGCTGACCAGGGAACCGCTTCCTGTCCACTTATGCTGGGACAATGTTTAGAGGCAGCCGGTTCTCTGCACTCGCACCTGCAATTACCTGCGATACAGGTAGCGGGTGTAAAGAGCTGGATGCTCCTGAATAAATGGACGGAAGCACTTTCCCCGGTCAGCCAGTCCGAAGCTGTATGTAACTGCCAGTCTGTTTTCTTTCACAGTCATGTAATTGTGTATTGTTTTACTATATCAGATGACTTGTCCAGTTTCTGTTTCATTCCATTTGATTTTACCCTTCCTCGAGCCAACAAACTTTTTTTAAAACAATAAAATAAGAAATTGGGAGTTTGGGCTCATTTATGCCACCCATAGCAGCACTTAAGTCCTTATTCAGAGATGGACGCAGCCGCATACGTTCGCGCATACGGCCGCTTTCGGCAATCTGAGCACGCGCAGCAGCTGAAGTGCGTGTGCACAATAAATCATTATACAATGAAATCCGAGATGGATGCAATTGCATTATGATTGACAGGTGGTGGGCGTCCAGGAGTGGCGACGCAGCGTTGGGGATAGTGCACCGGGAAACGCAGGCGTGTTATGGCTGTTTTCGGGGGCAAGGCGATGATGTCACCTGCGAACGGAAACATGGCGGCAGTGCCCCTGCGTAGGAAGGGGTCAACCTCTATTTAATGCGATCGCGGGGCGGTGCCACACACGCTGGATAGCCGTGCCCTGTGCTGGGCAGCCCCAACTTGTGATTTTAGTGGTCACAGATTTTGCTAAAATAGCAAAATCGCTGACCAACTCTGAATAACCCCCTTTCGAGGGCAGATTCAGAGTTGGTCACAGAAGCGGCCACGTCTATTAACATTCGACCAACCTGTGACTTTATATAAGTTACGCTACAAAGTCTTTCCCTAGTACCTTCATGTGTCCACATGTGCAAGGACTGAGAGACTCACTATCAGATCTTGATGAAGAAGACGCATGGGCATGAGAATCACTGTGATAAGGCCAGTGTGACCTACACTGTTATACCCCTTTTCTACTAGCTCAAAAAACACGGGTAAATGCACGGGGGCGCGCATTTTCCGCTTGTTTTTTTCAAGTGGAAAAGGGCCCCCCCGCAAAAACCCGGATCAAGTGACCCGTGAATCCTACCCGGGTATCTACCTGGGTAGGACACGGGAATGATCCGGGTAGGGTTGTAGTGTAAACGGGAGCCGTGTCGCTTCCGTTTACGCTGTATGGAAGGGTGGCGCTGGGAGATCATGTGGTCTCCCAGCGCCGCCCCTGCCGCGTCACTAGCAGCGTCACCAACCCGGTAATATGCCGGGTTGGTGACTGCTGATGGGAAAGGGGCTGAGCACGGGTCGCAGCCGGGCAGTTCCCGTGTCAGGCTCCCGGCTGCGACCCGTGCGCGTAGGTGGAAAAGGGGTATAAGTGGAGTAGAAGCCGGAGAGACCGGATACTTACAGTAACTTACATCTACTGAAGCCCAATGAGCAAAGCATGGCAAGCTTAGAGGGTCTTATAAAAAGATGCATAAACCAATGAAACATGATAAATCAAACACTTTCCATCTCTGACAGCAAATAGAGGTACTGCCAACAATAAAGAAGTTACGAAGATATAAAACAAGGTACTTTCGCCTTAAATGTTTGTGGTCATTTATCTTATTTGCTTAATGGGTTCACTGATTTATGGTGACGCCAGGTCAGTTTCATCATTGCGATAGGTCATGTGGCCTTCTTCCTGAAAATCTCCCAAAGGGCCGTGACAATTTGCTGTGTATCAAGCTGAGTAGCCTGTTGCAGGTGATTTATGAGAATGTTTTAGGTAATTGCCAATGTGTCAATTTCTTAAAAATATACTGCGGCCCGCTCACTCGGGATGATTCACATTTGCTGTGATCACTGACGGCGATTACTCACCAGAGTTCGGAGGGAGATAACTGTAAGAACTGAAATGTTAGCAGGTTTTATTTTTATTTTTTTATTTTTTACATTTCATACTAAAGGGGAGCAGCAGGGAGAAAAACAAATAACACCTACATGCAAATGAGTCAATGAAGAGGAGTATGCGATGAGTGTCTATAGGATTAGAACACAAGTCAACTGGTATCTTATACTGCGGGGAAAAAAATGCGACAGAGACTAGCATGGCTGCTGAAAGTTGGGATAAGGATGTGGTGCTGGTGACGGGAAGCTAATGGTGTAAATAATTCACAACTGCGTCCAGTAGTTGTGGGCAAAATGTATTTAATTACCCTTCATTTGAGCACCTAATCTAAATGCGGGATCCGGTCTGAAGATCGACACTGTCTAGGTCGACAATGTTTAGGTCGACCACTATAGTTCGACAGTCACTAGGTCGACAGGGTTGGAATGTTGACAGGGTTTCTAGGTCGACATGGTCGACAGGTCAAAAGGACATGAGTTTTTAACTTTTTTTTCTTTTTTTTTACTTTTTTATACTTAACGATCCACGTGGACTACGATTGGAATGGTAATCTGTGCCGAGCGAAGCGGCAGCGGAGCCCATGCGAGTGGACACGGTGCACTAATTCGGCTTCCCGGTCACTGTACGCAGAAAACGACACCAAAACAAACACTCATGTCGACCTTTTGACCTGCCGACCTAGCACATGTCGACCTAGAAACCCTGTCGACCTTCCAACCCTGTCGACCTAGTGACTGTCGACCTATAGTGGTCAAACTAAACATTGTCGACTTAGACACTGTCGATCTAATGATCCACACTATCTCAATCTATTACCCATAACTCTAACCTAGGGCAATAAGTAATAGCCTGCGAGGTGCAGGCTGTTCGGGAATTCCGGTGAGTATACTTGTATTTTTAAAGCGTCAATCATTTACAATCATTTACCTGGTTTTGCCTTGTAAATTGATGCCACTTTAAAAAAAACAGGCAGACTCGCCGGAATTCCCGAACATCCTGCACCTTGCAGGCTATTACTTATTGCCCCCAATCTTCGACCACAGCTCCAATTGCTAACCTATTCCTTAACCCTTAACCTCTGTCGCTAATGCCAGTCCCTATGACCTAACAAAGAATCCCTATCCATTCCCTAACTCCCAAATCCTAAACCTATATACTGTTCTTCTCACTTTCTCCAACACCAATTACTCACAGCCTATTAATCCAAAAATCTAAGAGGGCTCAATTTATTTTCCTTAAATGTCAAAGGGCCAAATGTCAGCGGTCATATGAATTGATCCACTTGGCAGCCCACCCTTTAAAGTGCCAATAATAAGTCATCATCTATATATTAATAGCAGAAGGATGACTTTTATGAGTGACATATTTTTATGATGCCGTTGTCTGAGCCGGGCACCTCATACACCAAATGAAAGGTCTCAGTCCGTAGATTTACAGAAAAATATTGGTGTTGTAATTATTTATTTATATATTTATTACCCGTTATTTGTATAGTGCACACAGAGCTTTACAGAGAAAATTTTCCCATTCACATCAGTGCCTGCCCCAGTGGAGTTTACAATCTATATCTCCAACAAGATGCATATGCACAAACATTGACGCTAGGGCTATTTTTTGTTTGGAGCCAACAGTATCTTTTTAATTGTGGGAGGAAACTGGAGTACCCTGAGCAAACCCACGCAAACACAGAGAGAATATACAAACTCCACACAGTTAGGGCCATAGAGGGAATTGAACCCATGACCTCAGTGCTGTGAGGCCGTAATGCTAACCATACACCGTATGTTGTATTTGGTTGCTTTGTTTCTGAATTATGTGGCAAAACGTGAAATCTGCCATTTACAATGCATCACAATTGTGCTCTGGAAAATGTGACAGTTGGTGAACTCTCCCTGTGCACCTGCTGGGTGACCCGGAACATGTGACCTGCTGGGTGATCTGGAAACTGTGACAGTTATTTGCAGCCACCAACTGAGAAGGGATTTTTAAAACTTCGACTCCTAAGGGGGTGAATATGCGTAAAATGTTCCTCCCAGCAAATCTTTGCCCAGTTAAAACCGGGCATATCAGCTAGTTTGTATTTATTAGCAAAAAGTAATTGGCAATTATAATTTTATTTCATAAAGAAAATGGCAAACATACAATACAAGATTCCAAATGGCCCATCTGGCTTATTAATTAACTTGCGTTCAATGCTGTATAGACAATTTCACAATTCACAACAACCTATTAGTAGCCTATTTGTACGGGGATCACACTGATCGGATAAATAGTTCAGGGATCGGAACGTTTAACCTGAACTCTCGAGTTATCAGCATTGTGTGTACCAAGCTTACCCTCATGCTTCTCAGGCTATCTGTCTGCCATCTTAGGATGCAGTCACTGGACTCTGCGCAACTAGAAAACGGAGCCCTGTAACGTTTCCCTCCCAACCCCGAAAAGCCTAACACCTGTCAACCAGGCTGCGATGTCCATGTCACTGCGATCAGAGCCGCACCACCATCACAGCACATGTCCACTGTGGTTCCGGCACATGGCAGTCAAATCCGTCCAATTCGGGGCGGCAGCCTCAAACCCCTAAGGTGGAAAACTCCTTTCATTTGTTGGAAATATATAAAAGCAAGTACACAGCCCAAGGAAGTAGCTAGTGCAACAGAGGCGTATATATGCTTCCTTTTCTGAATTGTACAATGCATAACAGAGAGAAAAGTATTCTCTCTAAACAGCTAAACCATATGCAGAGATCCACATTTGTAAAGCAAATCAATTACTTCCCTGGCAAATCTAAGAATGCAGCAGAATATAAAGCTGCATAATATATACAAATTAAGACAACAAATTCCAAATACTTCAAAGGGAAAAAATAAGCATTACAGATTTGCAAAGAAAGAAATCTATTTATGATAGATATATATATATATATATATATACACACATGAACTTGTATATATATATATATATATATATATATATATATGAACTTGTATATAAATATATAAATATGAATTTGTATATATATATATTCATATATATATACAGTATATAACATATGTGTTGAAAATACAATTATCCTTCTCCATAATTTGGATCATCTCCATCACTGGGGGTGGAGGTCCAATGTAATGTAGGATGGAGATGAGTGTTTTATCAGCCTCTCTTGCTTATTACATTAAAAATGCCACAGAAGTAGATATTTACAGGACTTATTTGTGAGGGGTATGGGTCATTAGGTCGACCACACTTATGTCGACAGTCATTAGGTCGACCACTATTGGTCGACATGCATTAAGTCGACGTGGTCATTGGGTCGACCTGGACAAGGTCGACATGGAAAAAGTTCGACATGAGGGTTTTTTTTTTCTTTTTTGGTGTTGTTTTCTTCGGAAAGTGACGGGGAACCCCAATTAGTGCACCGTGTTCCCTCGCACCGCTGCGCTCGGCACAGGTTACTATTCCCAATCGTAGTCCACGTGGACCGTAAAGTATGAAAGTTAAAAAAATGCATTTTTTTAAAAAAACTCATGTCGACCTTTTTTCCATGTCAACCTTGTTCATGTCGACTTAATGCATATCGACCAATAGTGGTCGACCTAATTACTGTATCCCTTTGTGAGAGTGTATGGCCTTAAAGAGTATTGTAATCTAAATTGTATATTTAAGATATTAATAACTGTGTTGTGCTTTTGCTCTAAAAATTATTATTATTTTTTTTTAAAGAAAAATACATTCCGTGGACATTGATAATGTCGGCAGTTATGATGTCGGCATTGTTGAAATGTAGACATTGGACATTTTGACACACGCCAAACCGGCAGATGAGGGTTAGGATTAGGCTACGTTAGTGAAGGGTAAAGCTGGGTACACACTAGGCGATTTTTAGTAACGATACGGACGGCGATAACGACATTTCTAAAAAAGATCGTCCAGTGTGTACGCCCTATTTTGTCAACAATGCGCACTCCCGCAGGTCGTTGGCAAAGTCTTCTGTCGTCTGTACAGGCAGGTCAATTTAGACTATATCATCTGAAACTGCATGTTCGGGGTGGTGGCAGGATGATGTCACTGACCGATATCTTAACGATATCGTTCAGTGTGTATGGACTATCTCGTTTGCCT
Organism: Pseudophryne corroboree; assembly: GCF_028390025.1. Taxonomy (NCBI): domain Eukaryota; kingdom Metazoa; phylum Chordata; class Amphibia; order Anura; family Myobatrachidae; genus Pseudophryne; species Pseudophryne corroboree. The sequence goes on along the minus strand of NC_086447.1, from coordinate 835,931,893 downwards.
GAGAGTTCAATGGCAAACACTGACGATATCGCTCATGGAGCATATCATCTAGTGTGTACCCATCTTTAGGCACTAGGGGGAGGGTTAGAATTAGGCTACAGGAGGGGAGTATTAGGCACTACGGGGAGGGTTAGGATTAGGCTACAGGAGGCGAGGATTAGGCACTACGGGGAGGGTTAGGATTAGGCTACAGGAGGGGAGGATTAGGCATTAGGGAGAGGGTTAGAATTAGGCTACAGGAGGGGAGGATTAGGCACTACGGGGAGGGTTAGGATTAGGCTACAGGAGGGGAGGATTAGGCATTAGGGGGAGGGTTAGGATTAGGCTACAGGAGGGGAGGATTAGGCATTAGGGGGAGGGTTAGGATTAGGCTACAGGAGGGGAGGATTAGGCATTAGGGGGAGGGTTAGGATTAGGCTACAGGAGGGGAGGATTAGGCATTAGGGAGACGGTTAGGATTAGGCTACAGGAGGGGAGGATTATGCATTAGTGGGAGGGTTATGGTTAGGCTACAGGAGGGGAGGATTAGGCATTAGGGGGACGGTTAGGATTAGGCTACAGGAGGGGAGGATTAGGTATTAGGGGGAGGGTTAGGATTAGGCTACAAGAGGGGAGGATTAGGCATTAGGGGGAGGGTTAGGATTAGGCTACAGGAGGGGAGGATTAGGCATTAGGGGGAGGGTTAGGATTAGGCTTCAGGAGGGGAGGATTAGGCATTAGGGGGAGGGTTAGGATTAGGCTACAGAAGGGGAGGATTAGGCATTAGGGAGAGGGTTAGGATTAGGCTACAGGAGGGGAGTATTAGGCATTGGGGGACGGTTAGGATTAGGCTACAGGAGGGTAGTATTGGGCATAAGGGGGAGGGTTAGGATTAGGCTACGGGAGGGTAGTATTTGGCATTAGGGAGAGGGTTAGGATTTGGCTACAGGAGGGGAGTACTAGGCGGTTAGGGTAAGCAATAACAATGATTTCTGTTTCTACCTGGTGCGGTTATCTATCAATACAATATTGCTGAGACAGCTGAGCAGGTTTGGCAGTACTGAGTGGTCAGGGGTAACTGACCCCTTCTGCATGGCCAGGCTAGGTGCTTCACACATGCACAGTGACAATGAAACCCAATACTCTAGCTTTCAGTTCCACTTTGTAAAAAAATAAATAGTTCAAAATAAATTAAAATCCTATAATAAATAAATTGTATATACTTTAAAAACCTATAATAACTTCAATACGATGCTACATAGAAAGAATAAAGCATTTCTTCATAAAATCTCTTCACCATCACCAACTCAGCCACTCACCACCTGTGAGTAAGATCTGGGGCCGGATGTAATGCCGCCTGAGTTCCGTGGCTGCGCGGGATGTTGGTCGAACTCAGAGGTTTTCTTAAAGGGCCATCACTTACAAGGGGATCAGTATGGGATGCCGGCGCACGGGATGCCGAATGTCAGTATACCGACATCGACATCCCGTGCGCTAGAATGCCGGCAGGGGGCGGCGAGCACAACGAAGCCCCTTGCGGGCTCTGTGGCGATCTTCGCTCACCATAGGTTCTATTCTCCCTCTATGGGTATCGTGGACACCCACAGAGGGGGAATTACCTACTTTGCGGGTATTCCGGCGGTGGTATAGTACTCCTGTCGGGATCCCGGCATCGGTATAGAGCAGCAGCCAGGATCCCGATGGGTGGTATTTTAACCGTAAACCCTTACAAGGCATGGTTATGCCTTGTAAGTGATTGCCCATTTAAAAAAATGTCCAAGTTCAGCCGGCATCCCGCACACCAACTGAACTCGGGCAGCATTACATCCGGCCCCTTGAGTCAGTTCCGATCTGTAGATGAAGGACAATTAGCACTACCTAGAATCTCCCTTAATCAAATTGGGGGTCAAGCTTGTAGCTTTGCAGCTCCAACTCTATGTAACTCACTTCCCTGCATAGTTACAGATGCCTCTTTAGTTTACTTCATAGAAAAAAATACAGTACAACCCAAATACACTGTTCTCTTTTCTGTTAGGCTTATTTTGTATCCTGTGTTTTTTTAAATGCAATTGTAAAGCACTTTGAGCCCTATTGGGAGGAAAGTGCTATATATTTATATATTTTTTTGTTTTAAACCTAACTCTAAGCCTACGCCTAACTGCAGACTAACCCTAACTGAAGCCTAACCCTAACCCTACCTGATGTCTAACCCTGACCCTAAACTAACCCTAACTGATGTCTAACCCTGACTGAAGCCTAACCCTAACTGAAGTCTAACCCTAACCCTACCTGATGTCTAACCCTAACCCTAACTGAAGCCTAACCCTAAACTAACCCTAACTGATGTCCCGGGTAGTTCATAGGAAATCATGAGCCGACTCGCATCTGATGCTGGTCGTTCTAATGTATGGCCAGCATAACCCTAACCTAACCCTAACTGAAATCTAGCCCTAACCCTAACTGACGTCTAACCCTAACCTAACCCTAACTGAAGCCTAACCGTAACTGAAGTCTATCCCTCACCCTAACAGAAGCCTTACCCTAAAGTCATGTCTGGCTGTTGACATTCACAATGTCAACAGCCAGACATGATTTTAATGATTAATTACATTTTAATGATTTTAATGTTCTACCCAGTGTACAGTATATTGCCTTGCTCCATCATTCAACACAGGGGGACAGAGCAGAATACGTACGGAGGTACAAAAAGTTATGCAGGAACCTAGAACATGGGCAAAAGCATACTGTATTTGCCTGCTTTGCAATGTAAAGTTTAACAACAAAAATAAAAGTTATCAAGCAATTATAAGAGAAAATATATGAACTTCATATGGACATTACTGGACAAAATAAACATTTGAAAGATTATATCATAATGGTATTTTACTCTTGATTACTTAGATTTTAATAGGAAATTAATGATTGCATACTGAGGTTCCCAGCCACCCCCCCACCCCCCTTTCCTCTCCCCATGCCTTGTCAATGGCTGAACTCTGGGGTGATTTAAGTGTCCCTACCAGCCTTATAAAGAACTGGGGCACATTACATTATCCAAAAACTTCATCAAGCACTATACCTTTTACTAGTATCAGTTCTGCTACATTGGAATACAATTGTGGGTCACCATCGTCCCTTGGGTTAGGACAACGTTTAATTTCCTCAGTATCTATATATACATAACAATATATGCTATGGGGTCAATTCAATTAGATGCAAGTTTGCAAAAGTGAAATTGCATCATAAAAAAATGTCATCACGGTAATGCATGCGCCTGCCACATGATTCTGTTGGAAGTGGCGATTTGCAGGACTCAGGCGAGGTTGTGCTACTTTTCTGCAAAAAGCGACCTGGGAAAAGTGCATGAAAAAGTGGGACAATCATCCTGGACCCCTAAAAGTGGTAACTGGGAAAGCAGGCCATAGAAGGCTGTTAGTGACCCCAAGGAAAGCACTGGTGGTTCTTTAAAGGTGTCAAATGGCTGATTTATGTATGATAGCCAACAAGCATTTTTCAGCAAACCAAAGTCTTTACAGTATTTTGGGGTACAGAAAAATGTGTTCAGCGTGATTTTCCAGCGATTGTATACAAGTTTGTAAAAAGTTGCAAAAAAAACTTTTAGCTCAATGTCACAATGTCGACAGGTAGAAGTCGACAGTACATTTTAGTGTTGTGGTTAGGGTTAAGGCTAAGGTGCGGGTTAGGGTAGGATTAGAGCTACCAGCACCTGAAAACATCTTGCTGACATGCCGACTGTCAGCATGCAAGATGTCGAATTCTGGCAACATCCGTTTCCTCCTTACTACTGCTTTAAAAAAGGAGTAACATGTATTTATCAAGTTATTTACACAATGCATACATATTACACAGCACAGTTCAGTCATTCACATCAGTTTCAAAACCAGTGGAGCTTACAATCTATATTCCCCATCACGTGGACATACAAACACAAGGGTTCTTTTTTTGTCAGCAGCTAATTAACCGACGATATCTTTTTTGGCTTGTGGCAGGAAATTGGAGTACTCACACAAACATGTGGAGGACACACAAATGCCACACAGACAGTGACATGGTCAGGAACTGAACCGATGACCTCAGGGCTGTGAAGTGGCAATGCTAACCACTACCCCAATCGCGCTGCTGTCATTAATTGGTTCAGTGTACTTTTCAGTGTAATATTTTATATTTACTATTCCATGGCTACATGTGGTAGCAGACGAACAGTTATTTACAAGTGCAATGGTGAACAGACCCCTGCAACAACATAAGGGACAGGCTCTCAATTATTTATAAGTGCAAAGGTGAACATACCAGCAGTCATTGCAATCAAAGGACAATTCCACGTACTGATTCTAGCCCTTCTTATTCTAAATATTAAACACAGGTCCGGGTGTCAACAATAGCTATTGTCAGAAAATGATACATACAGTATAACAAAAACAGGATTTGTGCAGCCTGACCTGATAATCTGAAGCCATCTGTTCAACTTAATAGCCGCTTCTCATCACCAAGGAAACAAAACTGTTCCGTCAAAATGAAGGGGAAGCGAGAGACAACTGGGACACATCCAAGCAGTCTACAGAATTGCCTACCATCCATATGAGCATGTGGGAGCACAGCAAATATAGTAGGGGTGGCCATATGGAACAATTACATAACTGCGCTTGAACACAGAACAACCTTGAAACTACGGCAAGAGGACACAATTTATTTCATATACCCTGATAAATGAAATTAAGTTGTTCACTTGTCTGTTGCGTTTGCTTAAACTTTTTGGGATGAGAAAGGAAAAAGTACAGGATACTCATGTTCCTGTACACGGAACGCAGTCAAGAGATTAACCCACATGAAGAAACTAGCACAGCGAACAATAAGAAAAGTGGCGGCCATTGTAAAGCCCCAAGACGTGCAAAAACAATATATTTAAGATACTGTAAGCCAGCATTGTACTATAAGAATAAATACATCTGCCCCATTAAGAAGACAAGCCTTAAAAGTACACAGCCTGCTCAACGCAGGCCTAGTGTAACTCTGCATATACTGTAGCCTAAAACCTAATGTCATGACTCCAGCCTTGTCGGAAGGGAGAAGTAAGAGGTCTGTGGGTAGTTATAACAAGGTCACTCAGGTTGGGACGTATCCAGTATACCGAGAGCAATCTGGACCAGGAGAATTCACCTGCCTATGGGCAGGACAAGCTGCACAAAAGTTGAATATTACAGATGACAGATGCATCCCATAAAGTAGGCAATTTAGATGTGATGATAGAACATCGATGAATTGCACAATATAAAAACATTGCAATATGGGTTACTGAACCTGATACACTGCAGTCTTGCAATGATGGTAATGCAAAAAAGCGCAACAAATGATGGGATGCAAATGATACAGGTAAGGGATGTAATAAATGTTATATATGTTATCAGAGCTATGGCAGGGGTGACAGGGAGAACAAAAGGAATGCTATATAAAAGCAACAGCCGGCTGATGGCATGGGAAGGGATACGTGGATGGATGCAAGCAGGGGGATGAGTAGAAGTGTGCAGGATACAAACAGGAGGGGATGTATGGAAGGATGCAGGGTACAGGCAGGGGGGGATGAGTGGAAGGATGCAGGATGCAGGCAGAGGGAATGTGTGTAAGGATGCAGGCTACGTTTAGTGTGGGATGAGTGCAAGGATGTAGGCTACAGGTGGGGGGGATGAGTGGAAGGATGCAGGCAGGGGGGGATGAATGGAGGGATGCAGGCAGGGGGGATGAGTGGAAGGATGTAGGCTACAGGTGGGGGGGGATGAGTGGAAGGATGCAGGATGCAGGCAGGGGGGATGTGTGGAAGGATGCAGGCTACAGGCAGGGGGGATGAGTGGAGGGATGAACGCTACAGGCAGGGGGGTATGAGTGGAGGGGTGCACACTACAGGCAGGGGGGTATGAGTGGTGGGATGCAGGCAGGGGGGATGTGTGATAGATGCATGCTACAGGCATGGGGGATGTGTGGAAGGATGCAGGCTACAGACAGGGGAGGATGAGTGGAGGGATGCAGGATGCAGGCAGGGGGATGAGTAGAAGGATGTAGGCTACAGGCGGGGGGGATGAGTGGAGGGATGCACGCTACAGGCAGGGGGTGATGAGTGGAGGGATGCACACTACAGGCAGGGGGGATGAGTGGTGGGATGCAAGATGCAGGCAGGGGGATGTGTGGAAGATGCGTGCTACAGGCAGGGAGGGATGAGTGGAGGGATGCAGGCAGGGAGGATGAGTAGAAGGATGTAGGCTACAGGCGGGGGGGATGAGTGGAGGGATGCACGCTACAGGCAGGGGGTATGAGTGGAGGGATGCACGCTACAGGCAGGGGGGTTGAGTGGTGGGATGCAGGATGCAGGCAGGGGGGATGTGTGGAAGATGCATGCTACAGGCAGGGGGGATGAGTGGAGGGATGCAGGCTGCAGGCAGGGGGGATGAGTGGAAGTATGTAGGATGCAGGCGGGGGGGGGGTGAGTGGAGGGATGCAGGCTACAGGCAGGGGGGATGAGTGGAGGGATGCAGGCTGCAGGCAGGGGGGGATGAGTGGAAGTATGTAGGATGCAGGCGGGGGGGTGAGTGGAGGGATGCAGGCTACAGGCAGGGGTAATGAGTGGAAGGATGCAGGCTACAGGCAGGGGAAAATGAGTGGAGAGATGTAGGCTACAGGCAGTGGGGGATGAGTGGAAGGATGCAGGCTGAGGGGGGGGGATGAGTGGAAGGATGCAGGCTGCAGGCAGGGGGGGTGAATGGAAGGATGTAGGCTACAGGCAAGGGTAATGAGTGGAAGGATGTAGGCTACAGGCAGGGGGAAATGAGTGGAGGGATGTAGGCTACAGGCAGTGGGGGATGAGTGGAAGGATGCAGGCTGCAGGCTGAGGGGGGGATGAGTGGAAGGATGCAGGCTGCAGGCAGGGGGGGTGAATGGAAGGATGTAGGCTACAGGCAAGGGTAATGAGTGGAAGGATGTAGGCTACAGGCAGGGGTAATGAGTGGAAGGATGTAGGCTACAGGCGGGGGAGGGGGGGGGGGTTAGGGGAAGGAAGCAGGCAGGGGGGTGAATGGAAGGATGCAGGCAGGGGTAATGAGTGGAAGGATGTAGGCTACAGGCAGGGTGGGATGAATGGAAGGATGCAGGAAGGGGAGGATGCTGTGGTCCTGCCTGGGGATGATGCTGATGCTGCAGGAGCACGGGCACCTTACCCGCTGCAGACATAAGATCCGTGGCATCCCGCCGGCCGCTCACTCGGCTCCCAGCGCCATCTTCCCGCTGATCCCCGGGGTCCGGGGATGATGATGATGTGCCGGCCCAGGCTGCTCGCTCCCGACCGACGGCCATCCCACAGCAGGGGACAGGGAGAGAGCGCGCCGCCGCCGATGGGTAGGGAGGATGCGCGCCCCCAGACAGGCAGCAGCAGACCGCGCATGCGCAGTGTGGAGGGATGGGGTGCTGCATTACTGTTATTGTACGTTATGATTACAGGGGCTTTCATGGACAGTCATAGGATTAACTATGTAAAGTAGCTGCTCTCTGCAGGCTGTTTCCGTATAGCAGGAAAGAGAAGATAAAAACATTGTTATCTAACGTAACGATGACTTGCTGCACTTGAGGAGAGATCTGTTATAGTGCTGCTTACATATTTTCTGTACTGCAGCTATAATGTGACTGTAGAGATGGGGCTATAAGTAGTTATATATTTCCGTATAATGGGTGCAAGGTGCATTATGGACTGTAATAGGATTATTCTAAAAAAAAAATACTTTTTCTCATACGTCCTAAAGGATGCTGGGGATGACATCAAGACCATGGGGTATAGACGGGATCCGCAGGAGACATGGGCACTCTAAAGACTTTTCATTGGGTGTGAACTGGCTCCTCCCTCTATGCCCCTCCTCCAGACCTCATTTGTAGGAACTGTGCCCAGGGAGACTGACATTTCGAGGAAAGGAATTACTTAACTAGTGGTGAGATATCTACCAACTCACACCCTCAACCATGCCGCACACATGGCATTCAACATAACACACGCCAACAGGCATGAACCAAATGCAGCAACATGCTGAAACCAAGATAACACAACTTGTGTAATTCTTATAAGTAAACTGCAGGTAAAGTACGCACTGGGACGGGGCGCCCAGCATCCTCTACGGACTAGGAGAAAAGGATTTACCGGTAGGTATCAAAATCTTATTTTCTCATACGTCCTAGAGGATGCTGGGGACGACATCAAGACCATGGGGTCTATACCAAAGCTCCAGTACGGGCGGGAGAGTGTGGATGACCCTGCAGCACCGATTCACCAAACTTGAGGTCCTCATCGGCCATTCTGTGTCCAGAATCATCCCGAGGAAAGACAACCTTGTCGTTGGTTCCAACTGTGACTTTGGGTAATTTATGATCCACCCGTGTTGTTGGAGTATTGACAGAGAGAGTGATATGTGTAATAACTGCTCCCTGGATCTCGCCTTTATCAGGAGGTCATCCAGATAAGGAATGATATTGACTCCCTTCTGACGAAGGAGAACCATCATCTCCGCCACCACCTTGGTGAATACCCTCGGCGCCGTGGAGACACCGAAGGGTAACGTCTGAAATTGATAATGGCAATCCTGAACTGCGAATCTCAGATAAGCCTGGTGAGGAGGATAAATGGGACCATGCAGGTAAGCATCCTTTATGTCCACCGACACCAAGTAGTCCCCCTCCTCCAGACTGGCAATCACTGCCCGAAGTGATTCCATCTTGAACTGACCGAGCTGTCCGGCTTCGGAACCACAAAGAGGCTTGAATAAAACCCCTCCCTTGTTGTGACAACGGTACCAGGACTATGACCTGGTCTTGACATAATTTTTGGATTGCCGCTGTTACTGCTTCTCTTTCTGACGGAAAAACTGGCAAGGTCGATTTGAAAAATCGGCATGGGGGAACGTCTTGAAACTCCAGCTTGTACCCCTGGGATACTTATTGCAACACCCAGGGATCCAGGCCAGACAGAATCCAATCCTGGCTGAAAAATCTGAGACGTGCCCCCACCCGAGCGGCCTCCCGCAAGGGAGCTCCAGCGTGATGCTGGGGATTTTGCAGAAGTACGGGTAGACTTCTGCTCTTGGGAACCTGGAGCCACTGTGGGCTTCTTTCCCCTACCTGCGAAGAAGGGGGAACCTCTCAACTTTTTGTATTTATTGGGCTGAATGGACTGCATTTGCGGGTGATAGGTCTTTTTTGCCGGTGCAGGCGCAGAGGGCAAAAATGTCGACTTACCTGCAGTAGCCGCCGAGACTAACGCATCCAGGCCATCGCCAAATAAGGCCTCACCTTTATATGGGAGAGCCTCCATGTTTCTTTTGGAATCTGCATCCGCGTTCCACTGGCGAATCCACAACGCCCGCCTAGCCGATACTGCCATGGTAGCGGCCTGCGAACTCAAGAGTCCAATATCCTTCATTGCTTCCAGCATGTAGGCGGCAGCGTCCTTGATATTCCCTAACTTAAGGAGTATCTCATCTTTATCAATCGTGTCAATTTCTGATGACACGCTTTCTGACCATTTTTCAATAGCGCGACTCACCCATGCGCAGGCAATAGTGAGCCTCAGCAGTGTACCATTGGTAACATAAATGGATTTCAATGTCGTTTCCATTTTGCGGTCTGCCGGCTGTTTAAGAGAAGCCGTGCCAGGAGCAGGGAGAATTACCTTCTTTGTCAACCTGGAAAGTGCACTGTCTAACACAGGGGGTGACTCCCACTTTTTCCTGTCCTCAGCTGGGAAAGGGTAAGCTATGTGAATCCTTTTGGGAATACGAAATCTTTTATCAGGATTCACCCACATCCCTTCAAACAGAGCATTTAGTTTGTGTGAAGGCGGGAACGTGACTTTGGACTTCTTTTCCTTACATAAATACGCCTTCTCCTGAGGTACAGGAGTGCTTTCTGTAACCTCCAACACATCCCTTATAGCCACAATCATATATTGTATATTTTTTGCCAATTTATGATCTATCTCTCTGGATTCACTATCGTCGACACAAGAGTCAGAATCCGTGTCGGTATCAGTGTTTACAACATTTGCAAATGGTCTCTTATGTGACCCAGAGGGGCCGCCCGCATAAGGAATAACAGCATCCTGAAAAATCACATCTTCCACAGATTTTCTCCAGCATGCAGCCTTAGATTCAGACTTATCTAATCTATGGTTAATCAGATGCATACTGTCACGTATCTCACCCATGCAGGCTCTTGGCGTGCCGGTAGCGCCACCACATTACAACTCTGTGTCCCTAAAATGGCTTCCTCCGGGGAGGAACTCCCTGCCTCAGACACGCCTCACATGTGTACAGCATACCAACAGACACACTGGGACTTATTTTGGGGACAGACCCACAGTAAAACCTGTCAGCGGGACACAGGATAGAAGCAGCCAGTTCACAACCCCAGCGCCAGTATTGCCTGTGAACACAGAATGTCCACAGCCAAATAGCACCTTTAAACAGTAATTCACACTATTAAATGCACCACAATCGCTTTGTGCCCGCCCTTAATAGCACCCTGTACTTGTGAGAAGTGGAGGAGAGGACCAGCGTGTTCTCTGCAGCCTGAGGAGAGAGAGAAAATGGCACTGAGTAGTGTGCTGGCTGCCTGAGGAAGAAGCTTCGCCACCGCAATGGCGCGTCCTTACACTCATACAAACACTGTAATATTTATACTGGCGGGGGTAGGGCTGTGCCAGCGGCATCTTATGCTCCCTTTTAGCCAGTTTTGAAGTATTTTTCTTGCTGACCAGGGCGCCCTTCCCCGCGCCTTGCACCCTGTAATGCCTGTGTGTGAAGGCAGCAACGGCACGCTGCGCTCCCACCAGCCGCGCCGCACCTCAGCCGTCACTTACTTGATAGAAGATCATTCTTCTCATACTCACCTGTCTTCTGGCTCTGTGAGGGGGGTGACGGCGTGCTGTGGGAGTGAGCAACTAGACACGGTTAGCGTTCAGTTCCCTTCAGGAGCTAATGGTGTCCTGTCAGCCAGAAGCAGAGCCATGAAACTCTGAGGAAGTTGGTTCTGCTTCTGCCCCCTCAGTCCCACGAAGCAGGGAGTCTGATGCCAGCAGATCTCCCTGAAAATAAAAAACCTAAGATAAGTTTTTTCAGAGAAACTCAGTAGAGCTCCTCAGAGTGCATCCAGTCGACCTGGGCACATTTCTAAAACTGAGGTCTGTAGGAGGGGCATAGAGGGAAGAACCAGTTCACACCCAATGAAAAGTCTTTAGAGTGCCCATGTCTCCTGCGGATCCCGTCTATACCCCATGGTCTTGATGTCGTCCCCAGCATCCTCTACGGAGTAGGAGAAAAGGATTTACCGGTATGTTATCAAAATCCTATTATTTCTGCAGCGGGGTACACTGGGGTTCCACAGGGATAACAATGGGGTGTAGAGTTGGATCTTGATCCGAGGCACCAACAGCCTAAAAGCTTTGACTGTTCCCAGGATGCTTAGCGCCGCCTCCTCTATAACCCCGCCTCCGTGCACAGGAGTTCAGTTTGTAAGTTGGTGCCTGCAGTGCAGGCAGCTAACAGGGAGGGCTGCGCTGAGCAGCCCTAAAAAGAACTGAGCTGCCCGTCAGGGTGGGAGGCCGACTTCTACTGTTTGCTCAGGTATGGTTACAGACCACTTCCGACGCCTGGGTAAGGGAAGTTGTCACTCACGGATACGCCATCTCTTTCAAGAAACGTCCCCTTCGCCAGTTTTCCTCAACAAACGTCCCTTCGGAGCCGGTAAAAGCGAAAACTCTCCATCTGGTGGTACAAGCCCTCCTGGACACGGGACTGGTAGTGCCGGTGACTCTGGCTCAGAGAGGCAGGGGGTACTATTCAACGCTGTTCATAGTTCCAAAACCGAATGGATCTTCCTGGCCCATTCTCAACCTCAAGTCTTTAAACAAATTTGTGAGAGTCTCCAAATTCCGTATGGAAACTCTTCGCTATATTGTTCTGGCCTTGGAGCCCAAGGACTATATGGTATCTCTGGACATACAGGATGCTTACCTGCATATACCTATTGCAGTGTCGCATCAGCAATACCTGCGGTTTGCTATTGGGAACCTGCATTTTCAATTCCAGGCCTTGCCTTTTGGTCTGACCACAGCTCCTCCAGTTTTCACCAAGGTCATGGCGGTCATGACGGCCCTACTCCGCCGTCAGGGTATCAGGATCCTGCCGTATCTCGACGACTTGTTGATCCTGGCGAACTCTCCAGAGGTTCTCCTTCGTCATCTGGAACTGACGGTCCAATTCCTGCAAGCCCACGGGTGGCTCATCAACCGGAAGAAGTCTTCCCTGGTTCCTGCTCAGAGCATGGTACACCTGGAAGCGCTATTGGACACCCACAACCAGCGGTTGTTTTTGTCTCCGGAGAAGACAAAAGATGCTTCCTTCCTCGCCCACGTGTGTCAATTCACTCGGCGATGCAAGTACTAGGCTTCATGGTGTTGGCTTTCGACATGGTGGAGTACGCTCAATTTCATTCCCACCCTCTGCAGAGGTTAATTCTCTCCGAGTGGGACGGCCTGCCTCTCCGTATCAGGTCTCACATGATATCCTTGACTCCGGAGGTCCGTCTGTCACTGACCTGGTGGCTACTGGACCACCAACTGTGCAGGGGTCATCCATTTTTGATCTCCAACTGGGTCCTTCTAACGACAGATGCCAGTCTGCGGAGGTTGGGGTGCGGTGTTGGAGCAATACTCTCTTCAGGGTCGGTGGACCAGGGAGGAATCTCTCCTCCCGATAAACATTCTGGAATTGCGGGCAGTGTACAATGCGTTGACACTAGCCCTGCCTATACTACAGAACATGGCCTGTTCAAGTACAGTCAGACAACGCCACAATGGTGGCGTACATAAATCAAGGCGGCACCCGAAGCCGCAAAGCACTGATGGAAGTGTCAAAGATTCTTTGTTGGGCGGAACGCCATCTGCCGGCCATATTGGGAGTGTTCATTCCAGGGGTCCTAAACTTGGAAGCGGACTTCCTCAGTTGTCAGGACGTACACTCCGGAGAGTGGAGTCTGCACCCTGAGGTCTTTCAACTTCTAATGGACCAGTGGGGACTACCAGATGTAGACCTGATGGCGTCTCGACACAATCACAAGGATCCAGTCTTCGGAGCAAGGGCAAGGAATTCTCAAGCAGCATTCGTGGACGCGCTGGCAATTCCATGAAACTTTCAGCTGCCGTATGTGTTCCCTCCGGTGTCACTTCTGCCCAGGGTGATAAGGAAGTTCAAGCAAGAAGGAAGAATACTACTTCTAATTGCTCCAGCGTGGCCCAGACGGCATTGGTTCTCAGACCTGCAGGGTCTCTCGATAGAGCATCCTCTTCTACTTCCGCAATGCCCAGACCTCCTCGTTCAGGGCCCTTGTGTCTACCACGATCTGGCCAGACTGGCTTTGATGGCGTGGCTCTTGAAGCTTCAGTTCTGAGGGCCAAGGGATTTTCTGAGGAGGTCATCAAACTATGTTGAAAGCACGAAAACCGGCTTCGGCTCGGATTTATTATGGGGTCTGGAATTCTTATTTTACTTGGTGTGCAACTAACAATTATGATGCGTACAAGTTCAGTACTGCCAAACTCTTGGCTTTTCTGCAACAGGGCCTGGACTTAGGCTTTCGTCTGGCCTCTCTCAAGGTTCATATTTCTGCCTTGTCGATATGGTTTCAGAGAAAAATTGCGTCTCTGCCTGATGTTCATACATTTACTCAGGGTATTTTACGGATTCAACCTCCCTATGTCCTGCCTGTGGCTCTTTGGGATTTGTCGGTTGTTCTGGAGGCCTTACAAGAGTCTCCGTTTGAACCTCTTGAGTCTGTGGACCTTACATGGCTTACGCTTAAGGTCTTGTTTCTGCTAGCTATTGCCTCTGCTAGACGGGTTTCAGACTTGGGTGTCTTGTCCTGTCGGTCACCCTTTCTGATTTTTCACCGTGACCGGTGAAAAACCAAGAGATTGTAGTTCCGACCTTTACCTCTCCAGGTTTATCCTCCAAAGAGTGGTCCTTGGATGTGGTACGGACTCTCCGTATTTATGTGAAGAGGACAACTTCTCTTAGGAGATCTGATTCCTTCTTTGTCCTTTTTGGTTTTCACAAACGTGGCTGGCCTGCTAATAAGCAGACCTTGGCCAGATGGATTAGAATGGTGATTGCACATGCTTATGTACAGGCTGGTCTTCCAGCTTCTGCTACCATCAAAGCCCATTCTACTCGGTCTGTTGGACCTTCTTGGGCGGCCCGCCGTGGTGCGGCCCTGGAACAAAGTGGTGCAAGGAAGGACAACAGTGAACCGGCATCAGGGTCATGGGCACCCAAGGTTCACTGTTGCATGTGGGATAGGACCATCTGGTCCTATCCCACAGAAGAGCTAGTGTATCACAAATTGTTGTAAAAAGTTAATGCTGGCTATAATAGTAAGGACACACTGTGCATTGCAGATAGCCTACATCCCATCATGGCAGTGATATTCCCTGAGGGCAGTGGCCTCTTTCATCAGGATAATGCACCCTTCCACACTGCACAAATTGTTCAGGAATGGTTTGAGGAACATGACAAAGAGTTCAAAGTGTTGACTCTGCCTCCAAATTTCCCAGATCTCAATCCTATCGAGCATTTCTGTGATGTGCTGGAAAAACAAGTCCAAGCTATGGAGGTCCCACCTTGCTACTTACAGGACTTACAGTATTTGCTGCGAACATCTTGGTGACAGATACCACACATGGTGATTCAGTTAGAGGCAATACCAGCAATGTGATGGTCCAGCCAGAAACTGAGCCATTTTTTTTGCCCCCCCCCCCCACAAATATATATATATATTTATATTTAGCAATGTTTCCACATTGGAGAGAGTGCACCTTCCACCTTGTGGAAACATTGCTGTTCGAGTGGACCTACTGGGTGTATTGGGAGCACCCGCAACGCTGGATTCGATGAGATGAGAGTGCAGGATCAACGTGGATATATATATATATATATATATATATATATATACACTGTATATGTAGGCAAATACCAGAGCAGCTGAACGTTGCAGCAATGTTCGGAGGCACATCATCCTAAATTGAAGCACCCTAATAAGGAGATTTATGGTATGAACTTACCTTTGCTAAATCTCTTTCTGTAAGGTACACTGGGTTCCACAGGGTTAACATCGGGATGTAGAGTTGGATCTTGATCCAAGGCACCAACAGGCTAAAAGCTTTGACTGTTCCCAGGATGCTTAGTGCCGCCTAATCTATAACCCCGCCTCTGTGCACAGGAGCTCAGTTTTGTTAACCAGTCCAATGCATTAGCAGGTAAAAGAGACGACAGTAGTTAGTAGCCACAGACAACCACATTCTCTCGACAGGAGAAGGTACCAGCGGCTAATGCCATACAAACCCAAAGAAGCTAAGTGCATCAGGGTGGGTGCCCTGTGGAATCCACTGTACCACACAGAAAGAGATTTAGCAACGGTAAGTCTTACCATAAATCTCCTTTTCTGCAGCAGTGTACACTGTGATTCCACAGGGAATAACATCGGGGATATCCTAAAGCAGTTCCACATGGGAGGGGATGCACTGTACCGGGCACAAGAACCCGGCGTCCAAGGGAAGCATCCTGGAAGGCGGAAGTGTCAAAGGCATGGAACCTGATGAAGGTGTTCACTGAGGACCACGTAGCCGCCTTGCACAATTGTTCTAGGGACGCACCACGGCGGGCCGCCCAAGAAGGTCCAACAGACCGAGTAGAATGGGCCTTGATAGTAGCAGGAGCTGGGAGTCCAGCCTGTACATAAGCTTGTGCAATCACCATTCTAATCCATCTGGCCAAGGTCTGCTTATACGCAGGCCAGCCACGTTTGTGAAAACCAATAAGGACAAAGAGAGAATCAGATCTCCTAAGAGAGGCGGTTCTCTTCACATATATATTGAGAGCCCGTACCACATCCAAAGACTGTTCTTTGGAGGACAAACCAGGAGAGATAAAGGCCGGAACCACAATCTCTTGGTTAAGGTGGAAAGACGACACCACCTTAGTCAGATAACCAGGGCGAGTTCTAAGAACCGCAGCGTCACTGTGAAAAATCAGAAAGGGTGACCAACAGGATAAGGCACCCAAGTCTGAAACCCTTCTAGCAGAGGCAATAGCCAGCAAAAATAAGACCTTAAGTTTAAGCCATTTAAGGTCCACAGACTCAAGAGGTTCAAATGGAGACTCTTGTAGGGCATCCAGAACAACCGACAAATCCCAAGGAGCCACAGGAGGGACATAGGGAGGTTGAATCCATAAAATGCCTTGAGTGAAAGTATGAACGTCAGGCAGAGTCGCAATTTTTCTCTGAAACCATACCGACAAGGCTGAAATATGAACCCTGTTGCAGAAAAGCCAAGAGTTTGGCAGTACTGAACTTGTACGCATCATAATTCTTAGCCGCACACCAGGTGAAGTAAGAATTCCAGACCCTATAATAATTCCGAGCCAAAGCCGGTTTTCGGGCTTTCAACATAGTTTGAATGACCGCCTCAGAAAATCCTTTGGCCCTCGGGAGTGAAGCTTCAAGAGCCATGCCATCAAAGCCAGTCTGGCCAGATCGTGGTAGACACATGGGCCCTGAATGAGGAGGTCTGGGCGTTGCGGAAGTAAAAGAGGATGCTCTATTGAGAGACTCTGCAGGTCTGAGAACCAATGCCATCTGGGTCACGCTGGAGCGATTAGAAGTAGTAATCCTCCTTCTTGCTTGAACTTCCTTATTACCCTGGGCAGAAGTGACACCGGAGGGAACACGTATGGCAGCTGAAAGTTCCATGGAATAACCAGTGCGTCCACGAACGCTGCTTGAGGATCCCTTGTCCTTGCTCCGAAGACCGGAACCTTGTGATTGTGTCGAGACGCCATCAGGTCTACATCTGGTAGGCCCCACTTGTCCACTAGGAGTTGAAAGACTTCCGGATGAAGGCTCCACTCTCCGGCGTGTACGTCCTGATGACTGAGGAAGTCCGCTTCCAAGTTGAGGACCCACGGAATGAACACTGCCGATATGGCTGGCAGATGGCATTCCGCCCATAGAAGAATCTTTGACACTTCCATCATTGCCATGCAACTTTGAGTGCCGCCTTGATGATTTATGTACGCCTGTTCTGTACCAGAGGCAGGGCCAGTTTCAGAGCAATGAACACTGCCCGCAACTCCAGAATGTTTATTGGAAGGAGAGATTCCTCCCTGGTCCACCGACCCTGAAGATAGTGTTGTTCTAACACCGCGCCCCAACCCCGCAGACTGGCATCCATCGTTAGAAGGACCCAGTTGGAGATCCAGAAGGGACGACCCCTGCTCAATCGTTGGTCCTGGAGCCACCAGCTCAGAGACAGATGAACTTTCGGAGTCAAGGAAATCATGTGGAGGCAGGCTATCCCACTTGGAAAGGATTAACCGCTGAAGAGGACGAGAATGAAATTGAGCGTACTCTACCATGTCGAAAGCCGACACCATGAGGCCTAGTACTTGCATCGCCGAGTGCATCGACACATGAGGGCGAGAGAGGAAGCATCGTATCCTGTCCTGAAGTTTCAGGACCTTCTCCGGAGACAAGAACAACCGTTGGTTGTGTGTGTACAGTAACACCCCCAGGTGTACCATGCTCTGAGCAGGAACCAGCGAGGATTTCTTCCAATTGATGAGCCACACGTGGGCTTGCAGGAATTGGACCGTCAGTTCCAGATGGCGGTGGAGAACCTCTGGGGAGTTCGCCAGAATCAACAAATCATCCAGATACGGCAGGATCCTGATATGCTGACGGTGGAGAAAGGCTGTCATGACCGCCATGACCTTGGTGAAGATTCGCGGAGCCGTGGTCAGTTTAACAGGCAAGGCCTGGAATAGATAATGTAGGTTGCCAATAGCAAACCTCAGATATTGCTGATGCGACATGACAATAGGTATATGAAGGTAAGCATCCTGTATGTCCAGGGATACCATATAGTCCTTGGGCTCCAAGGCCAGAACAATAGAACGAAGAGTTTCCATACCGAATTTGGATACCTTCACAAATTTGTTCAAAGACTTGGGGTTGAGATTGGGCCTTGAGGATCCATTCGGTTTTGGAACTAGGAACAGCGTTGAATAGTACCCCCTGCCTCTTTGAGCCAGAGGCACCGGCACTATCACTCATGTGTCCAGGAGGAATTGTACCACCAATTGTAGAGTTTTTGCTTTCAACGGATCCGAAGGGATATTTGGCAAGCAAAACTGGTGAGGTGGACGTTTCTTGAAAGAGATGGCGTATCCCTGAGTGACGACTTCCATCACCCAGGCGTCTGAAGTGGTCTGTAACCATACCTGGGCGAACTGCAGAAGTCGGCCTCCCACCCTGTGGTCCCCCAGGGAAAGGCCTGCCCCGTCATGCAGCACGTTTAGGTTTGGGCTTAGGGGGTTTGGAAGTGCGAGCATGTTTCGGGTACGCCTGACGCTTTGTTTTACTTTGAGGTTGAAAGGAACGAAAGGTGGTACTTTTAGCCTTTGGAGCCGAAGGATTAGTACTCGGCAGACATGCAGTTTTAGCAGATACTAAGTCAGCAATAATCTTGTTCAGATCTTCCCCAAAAAGGATGTTTCTGCTGCGGGGTAGACTGGGCTCCACAAGTCTGGACAATGGGGTGTAGAGTAGGATCTTGATCCTAGGCACCAACAGGCTCAAAGCTTTGACTGTTCCCAGAATGCACAGCGCCGCCTCCTCTATAACCCCGCCTCCCAGCACAGGAGCTCAGTTTGTCAGTTGGTGCTGCAGTAAGCTCCAGGCAGCCCTAAGAAAAGCTTTTTATGAGGTAAAAAGTGAAGACTTCAAGGGCAGCAGCAGGGGTAAATGTCTTCTGACATTCTCTGCTGCAGCTCCAGCTCTCCCCAACGGCGCTGTACACTCCTGAGCCCTGTTTGCTGGGTACCTGCAGCGGAGGCTCCGGTTTACTTCACGTTAGGCACACACGGCTGGGGCTCTCCAGAATCGCGTGGCCGCGCTTCGGGAGGTGGTAAGTGGGTCCCGCTCGTGGGACCCGGTCTTTATCGCGATCTGGCGCGGTCAGTGGGAGGTGGGCTGCGCGCGCTGGCGGTGGACACTGTGGATACAGGCGATCCCACTAGATCACCAGGGCATGGGCGCAGGTCAGGTTTTCTCTTAAAACCGATTTTAATATCGCCCACAGTACCTGGTGGTTTTGCCAGCAAGGGGGATAAGGCTTAGACCTGAAGCCCCAGCCCCAGGGCGCCATTTCCAGCAAGTGTTCCCGCCCTGGAGCTGCATCTCTGTCTTTCCTCACTCCCTGTCAGTGTCTGCGGCGCCATTACTCCTCAGCTCACTGTTCCTGGGACTGCTTGGGCAAATCCTCCTATGTAAAGCCGCCTGGTTGTCAGTGCTGTTACTTTACATGACACTTAAGTATTCTACCTGCCTTTTTAGTCAGTGTTAGTAAGAAAGAGTGCATTTAGTCAGGGGTTTTATAGTACAATTACCCTATGATATACATCCAGTTTTTTACTGTGTAGTGTTATATCTATTGACAATATAGCTGTGTAAGCTAGTCCAGTGCAGTATTATTGTCTGTGATAACCTCTGCTTTGTACAGACTGTGACTATTTGTGTGTGCATTGATAGCTGAGTGGTGTCCATCTCGTGTCTTTCACTCAACTTGCTATCCCTATATTCTATACCCTGAGGAGGCTTGGTGCGTCAGGTGTTATTTAATATAGGATTTTCACAAAGATATACTGTATTACGTATTTTTCTCTGTGATTTAGTCATCATGTCTCTCCTTTATCTCTGCTGGTGCTGACTACACTGCACACAGGTTTGGGTTTAGGGATATAGTGCTGCTAATAATTGTACTGTGTTACCTCATACTGCAAGTTATATCATGTCTGCTTCTGAGGGTAATGGTTCTGGGGCGGAACACACTGCTGGTGTTGCTGAAGCCACAGGCACATATGGGGAGAATATAGCAGCTGTGGGCTCTGGTTCTGGGGGCTCCTTGCCCCCCAGTGGGACTGTGACAACGGAGGCACATACTGACCCTCCGTGGGCCGCTTTTTCCACGCTTCTGCATACGCTAGTTCATAAACTAATACCCCCTATGGGACCCCCAATGCCGGTACAACCGTATGTGGTCCCTGCAGCTAACCCGCCGTGGGCGGACGATTTATCTGCTCAATTAAAGAAGTTGAACCTGTCCCTGACTACTAAAAAGTCTGACCAACGCTCGCCTAAGTATAAGAGGTCCTCTAAGCGAGCGCTCGTCTCCTCACAATCCACTGCTGTCACTGACACCTCGTCTGATGAAGACAGCACATACACTGACCCCACAGGTTCTGACTCAGATACGGCTGATGGGGAGGGTAGTTCACATGTGGATGTTCCTGATCTTTTGGAGGCTATTAAGTTAATTCTGCAGATTACGGATGATCCCGAGCCATCCGTTCCTCCTAAGAAACCAGATAAACAAGTTTTACCTCACTCTGACCACCTAGTGGATATACGTCAGGAACCCTGGCAAATCCCGGGTACGAAGTTTGTGCCTCAAAAGAAGATGCTGGCTCGCTATCCCCTCGCGCCAGAGCTGTCTAAGAATTGGGAAACGCCTCCTCCAGTAGACTTACATGTGGCTAGGATGGTGGTTTCCTCAGCTCTACCTGTCACTACCGTCACGTCTCTAAAAGAGCCTACGGATAAACGTGTCGAGGGTTGTCTAAAAGCGATTTACACCCTCACGGGTTCTGCACAAAGGCCCACTATTGCAGCTACATGGGCGGCAGAGGCTATTGAAGCATGGGCCTTGGAGTTAGAGGCTGAAATCTCCTCTGACCATGCTAGACACTGCTTGTCATATATTGTCACAGCTTCTCGCTATATTAAAGAGGCGGCTTCTGATGCCGGTATCCTAGCAGCCAAGGCCTCTACTACGTCAGTCCTGGCTCGCAGGATATTGTGGCTGAGATCCTGGTCTTTGGATCTGGACTCTAGAAAAACCCTGGTGGTACTCCCTTTCAAGGGGGATATTCTGTTTGGGGAGGACTTAAATAAGATAGTGGCTGACTTGGCTACTGCCAAAACTGCCTGTCTGCCTAATACAGCTCCTTCTGTGTTCCAAAGGCACGTCCTTTTGCCCCTTTCGTCCTTCAGGTAAAGCAAAAGGTCAGGCGTACCATAAGCAGGCCCGCACTTCCAAACCTGGTAAGCCGAAGCCTAAAAGAGCCTGGGCTGCCCGTCAGCCAGCAGCCAAGACCGATAAGCCTGCCACATGACGGGGCGGGCCTCCCCCTGGGGGATCCCAGGGTGGGGGGCCAGTTTCTAGGGTATACCCAGGAATGGTTGAAGACCACTTCAGATGCCTGGGTACGGGAAGTCGTCACTCGAGGTTACGCCATAGCCTTCAAAAACCGACCCCCTCATTGATTTTGCCAGACGACGTCCCGTCGGACCAGACAAAGGCAAACACTCTGCATTCGGTGGTACAGACCCTCAATTCCATTCTCGCCCCCTCCAGAAGCTGATTCTAGCCAAGTGGGACGGCCTGCCTCACCGGATCAGGTCTTACATGATCTCTTTGACTCCGGAGGTCCGTCTGTCGCTGCTCTGGTGGCTCCTGGACCGACAATTGTGCAGAGGCCGTCCCTTCTGGATATCCAACTGGGTCCTGTTGACGACAGATGCCAGTCTAAGAGGTTGGGGCGTGGTGCTGGAGCAGCACTCCTTGCAGGGTCGGTGGACCAAGGAGGAATCTCTCCTCTCGATCAACATTCTGGAATTGCGGGCGGTCTTCAATGCGTTGAACCTAGCCCAGCATTTGATTCAGAACCGTCCTGTTCAAGTACAGTCGGACAACGCCACCACAGTGGCTTACATAAATCATCAAGGCGGCACTCGAAGCCGTTTGGCAAAGAAGGAAGCCTCACGGATTCTACGTTGGGCAGAACGCCATCTACCGGCAATATCGGCAATATTCATTCCGGGAGTCCTGAATTGGGAAGCGGACTTTCTCAGTCGTCAGGACGTGCATGCCGGCGAGTGGGCCTCCATCCAGAAGTGTTTCAACTCCTCGTGGAAAGGTGGGGTCTTCCAGATGTGGATCTGATGGCGTCTCGACACAATCACAAGGTTCCGGTCTTCGGAGCAAGGACAAGGGATCCTCAAACAGCATTCGTGGATGCGCTGGCAGTGCCGTGGAGGTTTCGGCTCCGGTGTCACTCCTGCCCAGGGTAATTCGGAAGTTCAAGCAAGAAAAAGGAAATCTGCTTCTCATAGCTCTGGCGTGGCCCAGACGGCACTGGTTCTCAGACCTGCAAGGCCTATCGTCAGAGCGTCCACTTCTACTTCCACTACGCCCAGACCTCCTCGTTCAGGGCCCCTGTGTCTACCAGGACCTAGCCCGGCTGTCTTTGACGGCGTGGCTCCTGAAGCTTCCGTCTTAAGAGCTAAGGGTTTTTCTGAAGAGGTCATTAAAACTATGTTGCGGGCCCAGAAACCGGCCTCTGCTCGGATTTACCATCGGGTCTGGCATTCCTTCTTTGTTTGGTGCGCATCTAACCATTATGACGCTTCCAAGTTTAGTACAGCCAAACTTTTGGCTTTTCTACAGCAGGGCCTAGATTTAGGCCTGCGT
The DNA here is from genome assembly GCF_028390025.1 of Pseudophryne corroboree. Taxonomy (NCBI): domain Eukaryota; kingdom Metazoa; phylum Chordata; class Amphibia; order Anura; family Myobatrachidae; genus Pseudophryne; species Pseudophryne corroboree. The sequence continues at coordinate 835,909,230 of NC_086447.1, read as the reverse complement.
CTGACCTCCCTCAAGGTTCATATTTCTGCCTTGTCGGTGTGGTTTCAGAGAAAAATTGCGACTTTACCTGATGTTCATACTTTCACTCAGGGTGTGTTGCGTATCCAACCTCCTTATGTCCTGCCTGTGGCTCCTTGGGACTTGTCGGTGGTTTTGGAGGCGTTGCAGGAGCCTCCATTTGAATCTCTTGGTTCAAGCTGACCTTAAGTGGCTTTCCCTTAAGGTGGTGTTCTTGCTGGCTATTGCCTCTGCTAGAAGAGTGTCGGATTTGGGTGCCTTGTCTTGTAGTTCCCCATATCTGATTTTTCACTGTGACCGGGCGGTTCTTAGGACTCATCCCTGATATTTACCTAAGGTGGTTTCTTCGTTCCACCTTAATCAGGAGATTGTGGTTCCAGCTTTTGTTTCTCCTGATTTGTCTCCCAAAGAGGGGTCTTTGGATGTGGTACAGGCTCTCCGTATCTATGTGAAGAGAACTGCTTCTATTCGAAAGTCTGATTCTCTCTTTGTTTTGTTTGGATTTCACAAACGTGGCTGGCCTGCTCATAAGCAGACCCTGGCCAGGTGGATTAGAATGGTGATTGCGCATGCTTATGTGAAGGCTGGTCTGTCAGCTCCTGTTCACATTACGGCCCATTCTACTCGGTCTGTTGGACCTTCTTGGGCGGCCCAACGTGGTGCGACCCTTGACCAATTGTGCAAGGCGGCTACGTGGTCCTCCGGGAACACGTTAATAAGGTTCTATGCCTTCGATACTGCCGCTTCCCAGGATGCTTCCTTTGGACGCCGGGTTCTTGTGCCCGCTACAGTGCGTCCCCTCCCATAAGGAACTGCTTTAGGACATCCCCATTGTCCAGACTTGTGGAGCCCAGGGTACCCCGCAGCAGAAAACGAGTTTTATGGTAAGAACTTACCCTTCTTAAAACTCTTTCTGCGAGGTACACTGGGCTCCACAAGGCGCCCACCCTGACGCACTTAGCTTCTTTGGGTTTATATGGCATTAGCCGCTGACACTTCTGTTGTCGTGAGAGTGTGGTGTATGTGGCTACTAACCGTTGTCGTCTCTTTTCCTGCTACTGCATTGGGCTGGTTAACTAAACTGAGCTCCTGTGCTGGGAGGCGGGGTTATAGAGGAGGCGGCGCTGTGCATTCTAGGAGCAGTCAAAGCTTTGAGCCTGTTGGTGCCTCGGATCAAGATCCTACTCTACACCCCATTGTCCAGACTTGTGGAGCCCAGTGTACCTCGCAGAAAGTTTTAACAAGAGTAAGTTCTTACCATAAAACTCGTTTCCCTTAAAAGGGATCACCTCCAAGGTCTTTTTAGAGTCCAGATCCACAGACCAGGACCGCTACCACAGAATCCGGCGAGCCAGAATTGACGTAGATGCTTTGGCTGCCAGAACACCGGCATCAGAGGCCGCCTCCTGAATGTAATGAGAGGCTGTGGTAATATATGATGGCATTATCAGAAAAATTAGGAGGTAGCTCCGCTTAAACTTCTTGAACCCAGGCTTCTATAGCTTTTGTAGCCCAAGAAGCCGCTATAGTAGGTCTATGCACAGCACCCGCAAGAGTGTAAATATACTTCAAGCAACCCTCCACACGCTTATCCGTCGGTTCCTTCAGAGAGGTGACGGTAGTGACAGGCAGAGTAGAAGACACCACCAGACGTGCCCCACGTGAGTCCACCGGCGGCGGTGTGTCCCAATTTTTACTTAGCTCTGCAGCGAGGGGATAACGAGCTAACATCTTTTTAGACAGGGAGAATTTCTTTCCTGGAGACTCCCAGGTTTCCTGACGTATGTCAACTAAATGGTCAGAATGTGGCAAAACTAATTTAGTAACCTTCTGACGTTTGAACTTATCAGGTTTCTTAGACATATCTGGAGGTTCAATTTCATCATCGATGTGAAGAATCAGTTTGATAGCCTCCAAGAGGTCAGGAACATCCACCTGTGTTGTAGATTCCCCATCAGAAGCATCTGCATCAGTGTCAGATGGGTCATTATATATACGCCATCTTCATCGGATGAAGTATCCAAAACATGCGTGGATTGTGAGGAAGAACTGGCCCACTTAGATGACCATTTGGTCCTAGGTGGGCGAGGGTCAGGCTTTTGTTTAACCAAGGACTGAGTTAACTGCTATAACTGAGTTGACAGAGAATCCACCCATGGTGGATTTACAACAGGGACAATATGTGATTGTACAGGCACAGGAGGTCCCACAGGGGGTGCAAGCCTCGTTACTAGCGTAGTCAGTAAATTAGAAAAAGCAGCCCAAGGTGGGTCTTGGTGTGTCACCGGTGCTGCAGGCTGACCGAGGGGTACAGAACCCCCAATACCTGGACCCTCAGCTGGAATATTTTCCTCAGATAAATCCACAGCGTCAGCACTGCATGACGCAGGATCAACCACAGATCTCCTGACGAAAACCCCCTATGGAGTGTGATTGCAAATGCAGATCACAAACGGAGGATTTAAGTGGTATAAGGTGACTGAAATATACAGAGAAAAATACCAAACAGTATATCCTGTGAAACACTAAATATATAGGACCCCAGTGGCGTGCGGTGAGGTCAGTGGCTGGGGAGGCACTACAGTCATAATGTCCGCCGGATCCTGCCGATGACCCCTACTGCCGCCGAGCCAATGCCCACTACTGCCTCTGACACCGCTGCCACCGCCAATGGCTTACAAACTTGCCCACCATCAACTGACCCAGCCAGTGGCGGAACTAGCGAGCGGTGGGCCCAGGTGCGACAAAATGTTTTGCCCCCCCCCCCCCCATCCCATCCAAGTCCACCCCTCACCCCTGGAGAGGATCTGGTGAAGGGGGACCTGTTCAGGGCCAGAGAAATGGATTCCTAGGAACAGTGCCGTAACTTGACATTTTAGCACTGTGTACAAGAAACGGCATCGGAGCCCCACCCCTGCATGCAAAACGGGCAGTGTACGCCGTAGGCGCGCGCAAAAATACATAGTGGCGTGGCTTCGTGGGGAAGGGGTGTGGCCACAAAATAATACCAATTCATAAAACGGTGCACAGTAGTCTCCATTATTCAAATTACGCCGCACAGTAGCACCACTACACCAGGTAGAGACCCTTTTACACCTTACGGCGGACAGATTCCTCTTTTTACACATTACGGCAGACAGCATCCCCTTTTTACACATTACGGCAGACAACGTCCCCCTTTTTACACATTACGGCAGACAGCGTGCACTTTTTACACATAACGGCAGACAGCATCCCCTTTTTACACATAACGGCAGACAGCGTACCCTTGTTACACATAGCGGCAGACAGCGTGCCCTTGTTAAACATAGCGTCAGACAGCGTACACTTTTTACACATAATGGCAGACAGCGTGCCCTTTTTACACATTACGGCAGACAGCGTCCCCCTTTTTACACATTACGGCAGGCAGATTCCCCCTTTTTACACATTGCGGCAGGCAGATTCCCCCTTTTTACACATTGCGGCAGGCAGATTCCCCCTTCTTACACATTGCGGCAGGCAGATTCCCCATTATTACACATTGCGGCAGGCAGATTCCCCCTTTTTACACATTGCGGCAGGCAGATTCCCCATTTTTACACATTGCGGCAGGCAGATTCCCCCTTTTTACACATTGCGGCAGGCAGATTCCCCATTTTTACACATTGCGGCAGGCAGATTCCCCCTTTCTACACATTGCGGCAGGCAGATTCCCCATTTTTACACATTGCGGCAGGCAGATTCCCCCTTTTTACACATAACGGCAGACAGCGTACCCTTGTTACACATAGCGGCAGACAGCGTGCCCTTGTTAAACATAGCGGCAGACAGCGTACACTTTTTACACATAATGGCAGACAGCGTGCCCTTTTTACACATTACGGCAGACAGCGTCCCCCTTTTTACACATTACGGCAGACAGATTCCCCCTTTTTACACATTGCGGCAGGCAGATTCCCCCTTTTTACACATTGCGGCAGGCAGATTCCCCCTTTTTACACATTGCGGCAGGCAGATTCCCCCTTTTTACACATTGCGGCAGGCAGATTCCCCATTTTTACACATTGCGGCAGGCAGATTCCCCCTTTTTACACATTGCGGCAGGCAGATTCCCCATTTTTACACATTGCGGCAGGCAGATTCCCCCTTTTTACACATTGCGGCAGGCAGATTCCCCCTTTTTACACATTGCGGCAGGCAATCCAAAGAAAGAAAGAAAGAAAGAAAGAAAGAAAGAAAGAAAGAAAGAAAGAAAGAAGAATTATACTTACCCTCTCCGCTGGCTCAGGCTCCTCGGTGCAGCTTCTGGTCACTCACGATTCCCGGGCAGGAGAGAAGGAGGAGGAGGGCGGTGGAGGAGGGAGCCGCAGCAGCGCTGTGTTATTGGTGGAGGCGCTGCTGCTGCTGCCCCTCTGCTTCACTATAGGCTGTACTCGGAAGACAGCCTATAGTGAAGCAGAGGGGCAGCAGCAGCAGCGCCTCAACCAGTAACAAAGCGCTGCTGCGGCTCCCTCCTCCACCTCCCTCCTCCTCCTTCCCCGGCACCGCTGCTCCTATCCTCTCCTCTCTGGGCGGCTGTGCGCTGCGGGCAGCGGTTGCACGCAGCGCACAGCGGCATGTAATGAGTCAGTTTGACTCATTACTTGCTTTGGGCCCCTGGACAGAGGCGGGCCCCAGTGCAACGCACTGGTTGCACTGGCGGTAGTTCCGCCTCTGGACCAAGCCCTCCGCCACTAATTTGCTTCTCAGTCCGATGCCGCCAATGCCCGCTGCCTGCCTGCTCATCATACTTGTGATATATTGTACATTTTTATAGAAAAATAAATAAAAATTAGTGTTTGGGACTGGGAAGGGAGTGGGAGGAGGACATGAATGCAATTTTGTTGTCCAGGGCTTCCATTAACTTAATGGAGAAGTGTCTGAATGGGTTAAAAAATGTAAAAAAAAATGTGTGAGGTCCCCCCCTCCTAAGTAAAACCAGCCTCGAGCTCTTTGAGCCAGTCCTGGTTGTTTAAATACTGGGAAAAAATTGGAAAGGAGTTCTCCGTATTTAGACAAGCAGCACCGGGCTCTTAGTCCGGTCCTGGTTCCAAAAATACTGGGGGAAAAAGATGTAGGGGTCCCCCGTATTTTTTAAACCAGCACCAGGCTCCACTAGCCAGGGACATAATGCCACAGCTGGGGGACACATTTATGTAGGTCCCTGTGGTCGTGGCATTACCCCCCCCAACTATTCACCCCTGGCCGGGGTTCCCTGGAGGAATGGAGACCCCTTAAATCAAGGGGTCCCCCCCTCCAGGCACCCAAGGGCCAGGGGTGAAGCCCAAGGCTGTCCCCAGCACCCCTGGGCAGTGGGTGCTGGGCTGATAGCCATGTGTGTAAAAAAAAGAATATTGTTTTTTGTTGTGGAACTACAAGGTCCAGCAAGCCTCCCCCGCTTGCTGGTACTTAAAGAACCTCAAGTACCAGCATGCGGGGAAATAACGGGCCCGCTGGTACCTGTAGTTCTACAACAACAAAAAAATACCCAAATAAAAACACAACACACACCGTGAAAGTAAAAATGTATTAAAAAAAACACACTTACACACTCACACATACTTATCTACATCCCACACCGGTCACGTCCATTTGTCCATGTAGAATCCAATAGGGGTACCTGTAAAAATTAGAGAGATTACTTACCTACATCCCACGCCGATCACGTCCACTTGTCCATGTTGAATCCAATAGGGGTACCTGTAAAAATTAAAATTATACTTACAAACTTCAATCCACAGGAGGGAGGAAGAGAGAGAGAGAGAGAGAGAGAGAGAGAGAGAGAGAGAGAAATAGAGAGAAATTAATGAATATTATGCAATCGCTGACGTGGGAAGACGTTAGCACAGACAGGGGAGAGTGCTGCTGCTGGCTGGGAGGATGGAGCAGGCGCCCCCAATAGTTGTGAGCCCAGTAGCTGTGCCCCCAGTAGTTATGACCCCTCTAGCTGTGCCCCCAGTAGCTTTGCCCCCTGTAGCAGTGCCCCCAGTAGTTGTGACCCCAGTCGCTGTGCCCCCTGTAGCTGTGCCCCTTGTGGCAGTGCCCCCAGTAGTTGTGACCCCTGTAATTGTGCCCCCAGTAGCTTTGCCCCCAATAGCTGTGCCCCTTGCAGCAGTGCCCCGAGTCCATGCCCCGAGTCACAGCTATGGGGCCGCCAATAGCTGTGCCCCTAGCTATGCCCCTTGTAGCAGTGCCCCAAGTCCATGCCCCGAGTCACAGCTATGGGGCCCCCAATAGCTGTGCCCCATAGCTGTGCCCTTTGTAGCAGTGCCCGAGTAGTTGTGACCCCTGTAGTTGTGGCCCCAGTCGCTGTGCCCCCTGTAGCTGTGCCCCCTGTAGCTTTGCCCCCAGTAGCTATGCCCCCTGTAATTGTGCCCCCAGTTGCTGTGCCCCGAGTAGTTGTGACCCCAGTCGCTGTGCCCCCTGTAGCTGTGCCCCTTGTAGCAGTGCCCCGAGTAGTTGTGACCCCTGTAGTTGTGCCCCCAGTCGCTGTGCCCCCTGTAGCTGTGCCCCCTGTAGCTTTGCCCCCAGTAGCTGTGCCCCTTGTGGCTGTGCCCCCAGTAGTTGTGACGCCTGTAATTGTGCCCCAGTTGCTGTGCCCCCTGTAGCTGTGCCCCCAGTTGCTGTGCCCCCTAGCTGTGCCAGTGCCCCAAACACACACACATTAAAAAATACACAGACAATACTTACCGCTCCCGCAGCGCTGCCCCCGTCTCCGTCCGACGGCTCCTCTCTACTATGGGAGAGACGTCATGATGTCTTTCCCATAGTAACGCCGCTGAGAGACTAGGGGTCAATTATGACCTCTAGTGACAGCGGCGCCGGCTGCCGCTTCCCTATGCTTTTTCTATGGGCCTTCACAGCCCATTGCTGCGCCCTGCCCCCTGCCCGCCCCCCGCTGCTCGGACTGTAATGTTAGCAGCGGGAGGCACCTCTCCCAATGCCTCCCAGCCCAACATTATTTATTAAAATAATAAATGAAGATATTTATCACGGACTCTGATATAAATATCTTCTTTTTATTATTTTAATCATTATGACAGTGGAGGCACTGCCTCCCCTGCCTCTCCTGACTGCACGTCCCTGTAGGACCCTGAGGCACTTAGCCCCCGTCAGGGTACAGAATATAGGGATAGCAATATGTGTGAGGTACATGGAATAGGAACCACACAGCAGCTATTGGCACACACAGTTACATGTACAATGCAGAAATTATTACAAACAACAATAAAACTGCACTGGACTAGCAATACTAAGTAAAAGCTATGTATGTATACAGATATAAAATGCACAGTAAATACTGGATGTATTTCACAGGATACTTGTACTAAATACCCCTATAGTTATGCACTTGTTCTTAATCAGAATCAGCGCAGCTCTGTGTAATGGCGCCCAAACGCTGACAGAGAGTGAGGGAGAGAGAGAGATGCAGCACCAGGGCGAGAACATCTGCTGTAGATGGCGCCTAGGGCTGGGGGAGGGGCTACAGGTCAGAGCCTTATCCCCTCCGCTGGACTTCACCACCGGGTACTATGGAGCCTTATTAAACGGATTTTAGTAAATCCGACCTGTTCTCCTTGCCCTGGTGGATATAGTGGGGTCCCTGCACGGCCACAGTTTCCACACCAGCGGCGCGGTCTGCTCCCGGAGATCGTGGCCAGATCGCGATTTCACCGGGTCCTGCCTGGGGGACCCTCTTACCTCCTCCCTATCATGCGGCCACGCGATTCAGGAGAGCAGCGGCCGGTATGTGTGATAAAACCGGAGTGCCTCTGCTGTAAGTACCCGGCAACCAGGGCGTGGGAGTATATAGTGCCACTGGGGGAGGTGAGGGAGCCGCAGCACGATATGTCAGAATGACATATAGCGCCAAGTGCCTATGCTGCAGCCCTTGCAGTCTTCTTTCTTGTCAGAAAAGCTCTTTCTCTAACGTCCTAAGTGGATGCTGGGGACTCCGTCAGGACCATGGGGTTTAGCGGCTCCGCAGGAGACAGGGCAAAATAATAAAAGCTTTAGGATCAGGTGGTGTGCACTGGCTCCTCCCCCTATGACCCTCCTCCAAGCCTCAGTTAGATTTTTGTGCCCGGCCGAGAAGGGTGCAATCTAGGTGGCTCTCCTGAGCTGCTTAGAATAAAAGTTTAAGTTAGGTTTTTTATTTTCAGTGAGTCCTGCTGGCAACAGGCTCACTGCTACGAGGGACTTAGGGGAGAGAAGTAAACTCACCTGCATGCAGGATGGATTTGCTTCTTAGGCTACTGGACACCATTAGCTCCAGAGGGAGTCGGAACACAGGTCTCACCCTGGGGTTCGTCCCGGAGCCGTGCCGCCGACCCCCCTTGCAGATGCTGAAGTTGAAGAGGTCCAGAGGTCCAGAAACAGGCGGCAGAAGACTTTCAGTCTTCATAAGGTAGCGCACAGCACTGCAGCTGTGCGCCATTGTTGTCAGCACACTTCATACCAGCGGTCACTGAGGGTGCAGGGCGCTGGGGGGGGCGCCCTGGGCAGCAATGTATTATACCTTTTTTATGGCTAAAATACATCACATATAGCCCTTGAGGCTATATGGATGTATTTAACCCTGCCAGATCTCACAAACTCCGGGAGAAGAGCCCGCCGTTTTAGGGGGCGGGGCCTATTCTCCTCAGCACACGGCGCCATTTTCCTGCTCAGCTCTGCTGTGAGGAAGGCTCCCAGGCTCTCCCCTGCACTGCACTACAGAAACAGGGTTAAAACAGAGAGGGGGGGCACTTATTTGGCGATATGATTACATATGTGAAAATGCTATAAGGGAAAACACTTGTATAAGGGGTTGTCCCTGTATAATTATAGCGTTTTTGGTGTGTGCTGGCAAACTCTCCCTCTGTCTCCCCAAAGGGCTAGTGGGGTCCTGTCCTCTATCAGAGCATTCCCTGTGTGTGTGCTGTGTGTCGGTACGTGTGTGTCGACATGTAGGAGGACGATGTTGGTGAGGAGGCGGAGCAAATTGCCTGTATTGGTGATGTCACTCTCTAGGGAGTCGACACCGGAATGGATGGCTTATTTAGGAATTACGTGATAATGTCAACACGATGCAAGGTCGGTTGACGACATGAGACGGCCGGCAAACAATTAGTACCTGTCCAGGCGTCTCAGACACCGTCAGGGGCTTGTAAAAACGCCCATTTACCTCAGTTGGTCGACACAGACACAGACACGGACACTGACTTCAGTGTCGACGGTGAAGAAACAAACGTATTTTCCTTTAGGCCACACGTTACATGTTAAGGGCAATGAAGGAGGTGTTACATATTTCTGATACTACAAGTACCACAAATAAGGGTATTATGTAGGGTGGGAATAATCTACTTGTAGTTTTTCCTGAATCAGATAAATTAAAGTGTGTGATGATACGTGGGTTTCCTCCGATAGAAAATTATTGGAGGTATACCCTTTCCCGCCAGAAGTGAGGGCGAGTTGGGAAACACACCTTAGGGTGGATAAGGCGCTCACACGCTTATAAAAACAAGTGGCGTTACCGTCTCCAGATACGGCGGCCGCCCTCAAGGAGCCAGCTGATAGGAAGCTGAAAAATATCCTAAAAAGTATATACACACATACTGGTGTTATACTACGACCAGCAATCGCCTCAGCCTGGTTGTGCAGCGCTGGGGGGGCTTGGTCGGATTTTCTGACTGAAAATATTGATACCCTTGACAGGAACAATATTTTATTGACTATAGAGCATTTTAAGGATGCATTTCTATATATGCGAGATGCGCAGAGGGATATTTGCATTCTGGCATCAAGAGTAGATGTGATGTCCATATCTGCCAGACGATGTTTATAGACACGACAGTGGTCAGGTGATGCAGATTCCAGACGGCACATGGAAGTATTGCCGTATAAAGGGGCGGTCCATCGGACCTGGTGGCCATGGCAACCAGCTGGAAAATCCACTTTTGTTACCCCAAGTCACATCTCAGCAGAAAAGGACACAGTCTTTTCAGTCTCAGTCCTTTCGTACCCATAAAGGCAGGCGGGCAAAAGGCCAGTCATATCTGCCCAGGGTTAGAGGAAAGGGAAGAAGACTGCAGCAGGCAGCCCATTCCCAGGAACAGAAGTCCTCCACAGCTTCTGCCAAGTCCGCAGCATGACGCTGGGGCCATACAAGCGGACTCAGGTGCGGTGGGGGGTCATCTCAAGAGTTTCAGCACGCAGTGGGCTCACTCGCAAGTGGACTCCTGGATCCTACACGTAGTATCCCAGGTGTACATTGGAAATTCGAGACGTCTTCCCCTCACAAGTTCCTGAAGTCTGCTTTACCAACGTCTCCCTCCGACAGGGAGGCAGTATTGGGAAAAAATTCACAGGCTGTATTCCAGCAGGTGATAATCAAAGTACCCCTCCTACAACAAGGGAAGGGGTATTATTCCACACTATATTGTGGTACTGAAGCCAGACGGCTCGGTGAGATCTAAAAGATTTGAACAATTACATACAAGGGTTCAAATCAAGATGGAGTCACTCAGAGTAGTGATAGCGAACCAGGACGATATGGTGTCACTGGATATCAGGGACGCTTACCTACATGTCCAAATTTTGCCCTTCTCACCAAGGGTATCTCAGGTTCGTGGTACAGAACTGTCACTATCAGTTCAGACGCTGCCGTTTGGATTGTCCACGGCACCCCGGGTCTTTACCATGGTAATGGCCGAAATGATGATTCTTCCTAAAAGAAATATGGACGCTTTCCTGATAAGGGCAAGGTCCAGAGAACAGTTGGCGGTCGGAGTAGCACTATCTCAAGTAGTTCTACGACAGCACGAGTGGATTCTAAATATTCCAAAATCGCAGCTTTTTCCGACGACACGTCTAATGTTCCTAGGAATGATTCTGGACACAGTCCAGAAAAGGATGTTTTCTCCCGGAGAAGAAGGCCAGGGAGTTATCCGAGCTAGTCAGGAACCTCCTAAAACCAGGAAAAGTATCAGTGCATCATTGCACAAGGGTCCTGTGAAAAATGGTGGTTTCTTACAAAGCGATCCCATTCGGTAGATTTCACGCAAGAACCTTTCAGTGGAATCTGCTGGGAAAATGGTCCGGATCGCATCTTCAGATGCATCAGCGGATAACCCTGTCTCCAAGGACAAGGGTGTTTTCTTCTGCGGTGGCTGCAGAGTGCTCATCTATGAAAGGGCCGCAGATTCGACATTCAGGACTGGGTCCTGGTGACCACGGATGCCAGCCTGAATGGCTGGGGAGCAGTCACACAAGGAAAAAATTTTTCCAGGGAGTGTGATCAAGTCTGGAGACTTCTCTCCACATAAATATACTGGAGCTAAGGGCAATTTACAAGGCTCTAAGCTTAGCAAGACCTCTGCTTCAAGGTCAGCCGGTATTGATCCAGTGGGACAACATCACGGCAGTCGCCCACGTAAACAGACAGGGCGGCACATGAAGCAGGAGGGAAATGGCAGAAACTGCAAGGATTCTTCGCTGGGCGAAAAATCATGTGATAACACTCTCAGCAGTGTTAATTCCGGGAGTGGAAAACTAGGAAGCAGACTTCCTCAGCAGGCATAACCTCCACCCGGGAGAGTGGGGACTTCAGCGGGAAGTCTTCCACATGATTGTAAACCGTTGGGAAAAACCAAAGGTGGACATGATGGCGTCCCGCCTGAACAAAAAACTAGACAGATATTGCGCCAGGTCAAGGGACCCTCAGGCAATAGCGGTGGACGCTCTGGTAACACTGTGGGTGTACCAGTCAGGGTATGTGTTCCCTCCTATGCATCTCATACCAAAAGTACTGAGAATCATAAGAAGGAGATGAGTAAGAACGATACTCGTGGTTCCGGATGGGTCAAGAAGGACTTGGTACCCGGAACTTCAAGAGATGCTCACGGAAGAACCGTGGCCTCTACCTTTAAGAGAGGACCTGCTCCAGCAGGGGCCTTGTCTGTTCCAAGACTTACTGCGGCTGCGTTTGACGGCATGGCAGTTGAACGCCGGATCCTGAAAGGGCATTCCAGATGAAGTCATCCCTACCCTGGTCGAAGCCAGGAAGGATGTAACCGCAAAACATTTTCACCGCATTTGGCGAAAATATGTTGCGTGGTGTGAGGCCAAGAAGGTCCCTACAGAGGAATTCCAACTGGGTCGTTTCCTACATTTCCTGAAAACAGGACTGTCTATGGGCCTAAAATTAGGGTCCATTAAGGTTCAAATTTCGACCCTGTCGAATTTCTTCCAGAAAGAACTGGCTTCAGTGCCTGAAGTTCAGACGTTTGTAAAAGGGGTACTGCATATACAGCCTCCTTTTGTGCCCCCAGTGGCACCTTGGGATCTCAATGTTGTTTTGAGTTTCCTAAAGTCACATTGGTTTGATCCACTCACCACTGTGGAATTAAAATATTTCACATGGAAGGTGAAGATTCTATTAGCCCTGGCTTCAGCCAGGCGTGTGTCAGAATGGGCGGCTTTATCATATAAAAGCCCTTACTTAATTTTTCATTCTGACAGGGCAGAATTGAGGACTCGTCCTCAATTTCTCCTTAAGGTGTTTTCTGTTTTTCACATGAACCAACCTATTGTGGTACCTGCGGCTACTAGGGACTTGGAGGACTCCAAGTTGCTTGACGTTGTCGGGGCCCTGAAAATATATGTTTCCAGGACGACTGGAGTCAGAAAATCTGACTCGCTGTTTAGCCTGTATGCACCCAACAAGATGGGTGTTCCTGCTTCTAAGCAGACGATTGCTCGCTGGATTTGTAGTACAATTCAGCTTGCACATTCTGTGGTAGGCTTGCCACAGCCAAAATCAGTAAAAGCCCATTCCACAAGGAAGTGGGCTCATCTTGGGCGGCTGCCCGAGGGGTCTCGGCTTTACAACTTTGCCGAGCTGCTACTTGGTCAGGGGCACACCCTGACTGAGGAGGACCTGGAGTTCTCTCATTCGGTGCTGCAGAGTCATCCGCACTCTCCCGCCCGTTTGGGAGCTTTGGTATAATCCCCATGGTCCTGACGGAGTCCCCAGCATCCACTTAGGACGTTAGAGAAAATAAGAATTTACTTACCGATAATTCTATTTCTCGTAGTCCGTAGTGGATGCTGGGCGCCCATCCCAAGTGCGGATTGTCTGCAATACTTGTACATAGTTATTGTTACAAAAATCGGGTTATTCTTGTCGTGAGCCATCTTTTCAGAGGCTCCTTCATTGTTATCATACTGTTAACTGGGTTCAGATCACAGGTTGTACGGTGTGATTGGTGTGGCTGGTATGAGTCTTACCCGGGATTCAATATCCTTCCTTATTATGCACGCTCGTCCGGGCACAGTATCCTAACTGAGGCTTGGAGGAGGGTCATAGGGGGAGGAGCCAGTGCACACCACCTGATCCTAAAGCTTTTATTATTGTGCCCTGTCTCCTGCGGAGCCGCTAAACCCCATGGTCCTGACGGAGTCCCCAGCATCCACTACGGACTACGAGAAATAGAATTATCGGTAAGTAAATTCTTATTTTTCAGGGCTACCTAGCGCAACCCTCCCTGTTAGCTGCCTGTACTGCAGGCACCAATTTACAAACTGAGCTCCAGTGCCTGGAGGCGGGGATGTAGAGGAGGCGGTGCAGTGCATCCTGGGAACAGTCAAAGCTTTGGCCTGTTGGTGCCTCGGATCAAGTTCCAACTCTACACCCCCGATGTTATTCCCTGTGGAATCCAGTGTACCCCGCTGCAGAAACATAGTATAACTCTTATCTGGGTTTCTTTAGTTCACCACAACATCAAGTAGTCACTCCCAAAATTAAGTAGTCATCAAGTAGTCACTCCCAAAGTAGATATATAACCACACAGACCAATCCGGGGGGGGGAAACGTCACATCAATCAATCAATACATTTTTTTTATTTATCACAAAACCTCATAGTTGGGGTGTGTATGACAATGAGGAAAATAAAACATACAAGAAAAAAAAGTTTAAAAAATGCTCAGTCCACATGAAAAGGAAAAAGATACCAAGGGAGTCCGGACCATCAAAAGTGCTAACAATTGTGAATTACCTCAGATATCTTTTGATGAAAAGTCTCACAGTGCCCAGTAAACGTTGACACGTTTTGGCTCAATAGGAGCTTTTTTCAAGACATGTGGGCACTGTGAGTCCCCATGCTATTTAACTGGGAAATAACAAAGGAGCGGCACAGGAACTGACATCACAATTGGATGCCCCTGCATATGTATACATACTGTACAAACAACACCACATTATTGTATGTTAAAACACAGAAAAAAGGAACAGAATGTCCTAATCACTTCATATAATAGTGAATTTTATAAACTTTATATTTTATTATTATATGAAGTTAGAAACTCACAAAGATAAGTCGGACTTGGGTCTTTAATAAAACGCTTCAGTTTACACAAGTTTACATCCCTGAATAAAGTTTTGTATGTAAATTCAAACATTGAACTAACACTTTGTTTAATAGATCTTAGTTACCGTATATACTCGAGTATAAGTCGACCCGAATATAAGCCGAGGCACCTAATTTTACCACAAAAAACTGGGAAAAATTACTGACTCGAGTATAAGCCTAGGGTGGGAAATGCACGGTGCCAGGGGTTTTCATGCTCAGGGTGTCATGCTCGTTGCCAGGGGTTTCATGCGGTAGGTGTTATGCTTGTTGCCAGGGGGTAATTCTTATTGCTAGGGTTGTTCCTAGAGATGAGCGGGTTCGCCGTTCCCCCAGTGCCACATATACCCCCAGTGACAGATATCCCCCCACAGTGCCAGATAAAAACATGCCTCCGTTGCTTTGCCCCCAGTAGTTATGCCCCTTCTGTGCCCCCAGTAGTTGTGCCCCCTCTTTCATTGCCCCCAGTAGTTATGCCCTCTCTTTCTTTGCCCCCAGTAGTTGTGCTCCCTCTTTCATTGCCCCCAGTAGTTGTGCCCCCTTTCTTTGCCCCCAGTAGTTGTGCCCCCTTTCTTTGCCCCCAGTAGTTGTGCCCCCTCTTTCTTTGCCCCTGTTGCTGTGCACCCGTCGCCGCTTACAAACACACAAACACACACAAAAACAATACTTACCACTGCCCCGCTCCTGCTTCCCGACCGCTTCTTCTGCTGCTGCGCTGCTCCGCTCCGTCTGTCAGCCCGCTCCGTCTGGCCGCCGCTCCGTCTGGCCGCCCGCTCCGGCGCCCGCTTCCCGGCACCCGATCATCTCTATGGGAGAGACGTCATGACGTCTCTCCCATAGCAACGCCGCACAGACACTAGAGGTCAATAATGACCTCTAGTGTCTGTCCCTGGAGCCGGCTGCAGCGGACGCTCACACAGCCCATGGCGTCCGCTGCAGCCGTTGACTCGAGTATAAGCCGAGGGGGGCTTTTTCAGCATAGAAAAATGTGCTGGAAAAGTCGGCTTATACTCGAGTATATACGGTATGTTACCTTTAACTGTATACACAGTATATGACACTACAGCCCAGAGTGCTCGCTTGTCTTTGTATATGTTACAAGCAAAGTGGGAAATCCAACATTGTGGAGAATACCTAGGCATTGTGAACAATGTCTGAAGTATTTTAGGCAAAGTAGAAAGTGATCTTCTTTATCTGCTAGGAATTGTGTAACAATGCTGCCTAATGTGGAAAATTCATTACTTGCTTTACCTAGAAAATTGAGAAAAATTGAAATACCTACTTTGCAGGGGCATTTTAAGAAAGGAGTTGACCCGCATGCAGCCTCGGTTGCGGGCCCCCTCCTCCCCGGCAGCTGGTAGACTCTGGTATAATGCAAATCACTTGGAAATGGGACTCCGGAGGGGTAAGTATACTATATGGGTGCAGTGTGTGCAGTGTGAACCCTCGCCCCCCCCCCTTCCTGGACCTATGGGCCCGTATGTACCGCACACACTGCACCCATTATAGAAATGCCTATGCTACTTTGCCTGGGAACTACTTAGTCTACCAAGACCAACTTACTGCTGAAAAGTATGTAGTTAAAATGCCGCCGGAAAGGATCCCTGCGGTTGAAATACCGGCGCTGGGATCCTGAAGGACTCCATTAGCCCGGAGTCTATAGGGTTAATGTGAAGGGGCAGGAAAGTTATGGTTAGGTTCCGGGGAGGGGGGTTAGGGTTAGGCACTTTCAAGGGGAGGCTGTCCCAACATCCCTGTACTGCAACCCATTTGCACTATACTGCACAATGACCAGTTGGTGAGCTGTTTGGAAACCCCACTCTGCTCAAGTTCCACTCCACCACCAGTGTACATGTACAGTAAGAGTGAGTACAGTAAACCAACAATACTGGATAATTAACTCGGCTGTTCATAGTGTAGTCATCTGCTGGTGTGTGCCTCTGTAACTCTAATATCAACCCCTTACCACACATCATTTCCAACACTTACAAAGTTTGTCATCCCTTTTAAAACCAAGAGAACCAAGGATGTGACGTATAATTTGATTGACATTTTCACTTTTCTAAGAGCACCATCCACCCTCCAGACAATGGCAGAAAGTCTGCAAATAGCATTTACCACTTTCCCTAAAAGCATTTATGCATTGTGTAGAATGCCTGGGGAAAGTGGGAAGCCATTTCTTAATTTCCCACTTTGCCTAAAAGCTTCAGCATTGTGCACAATTCCTGGATTCCTAATTTGTCTGTAATTTATCCATTATAAACAACCATGTCACTTATTTGTGGCTAAATACTCATCTTTATCTCTTATACACTGCCCTCTGGCAATACTAAGGACACAGAAACTTTTCAGTTAGTGTTTTGCAACTTATCTTAACAATGGGGTCATTCCGACCTGATCGCATGCTAGTTTTTTTGCTGCGCTGCGATCAATTCGGAACTACGCAGGCGTATTCACCGCAATGCGCAGGTGCGTCGCATGGGTACAAAGCGGATCGTTGCTGTGCGATGGTTTTTTACGAAGAATCCATTCGCACGGGCAATCGCAAAGAGATTGACAGGAAGAAGGCGTTTATGGGTGTCAACTGACCATTTTTTGGGAGTGTTTGGAAAAACGCAGGTGTAGCCAAGCGTTTGCAGGGCAGGTGTCTGACTTCAATTCCGGTCCTGGACAGGCTGAAGTGATCGCAAGAGCTGAGTAAGTTCAGAGCTACTCAGAAATTGCACAAAATGTTTTTGCACAGCTCAGCTGTACATGCGATTGCACACTTGCAAGGCTAAAATACACTCTCCTGTGGGCGGCAACTATGCATTCGGGGTTATTCCAAGTTCATCGCTCTCTAGCTGTTTTTAGCTGGCGTGCGAACGCATAGTCGCCGCCCACAGGGGAGTGTATTTTAGCCTTGCAAGTGTACTATCGCATGTGTAGCCGAGCTGCGCATGCGTATGCACCAAAATGCGCAGGCGTATCGCACAGGTACAAAGTGAATCGCCGCTCAGCGATGGGTTTGTGTGAAGGATCCATTCGCATGGGCGTTCGCAAGGAGATTGACAGGAAGAAGGCATTTGTGAGTGGCAACTGACCGTTTTCTGGCGGTGTTTGGAAAAACGTAGGCGCATTCAAGCGTTTGCAGGGAGGGTTCCTGATGTCAATTCTGGTCCCGGACAGGCTGAAGTGTTCGCAGTGGCTGAGTAAGTCCTGGGCTACTCAGAGAGACAGAGACTGCACAAAATCTGTTTGTACTAGTGATGAGCGGGTTCGGTTTCTCGGAAACCGGAACCCCCCGAACTTCACCCTTTTTACACGGGTCCGAGCCATACTCGGATTCTCCCGTATGGCTCGGGTAACCCGAGCACGCCCGAACGTCATCATCCCGCTGTCGGATTCTCGCGAGCTTCGGATTCTATATAAGCAGCCGCGCGTCGCCGCCATTTTCCCTCGTGCATTGCAAATGTTAGTGAGAGGACGTGGCTGGCGTCCTCTCCGTTATTGTAGAATTTGATTGTGCATTATTGCTTAATTGTGGGGAGGGCTGGGGAGCAGCTGTATAATATAGGATGAGTACAGTGCAGAGTTTTGCTGATCAGTGACCACCAGTTATCCGTTCTCTGCCTGAAAAAAACGCTCCATATCTGTGCTCAGTGTGCTGCATATATCTGTGCTCACACTGCTTAATTGTGGGGACTGGGGAGCAGCTGTATTATATAGCAGCAGTACAGTGCAGAGTTTTGCTGACAGTGACCACCAGTATACGTTGTCTGCCTGAAAAACACTCCATATGTGTGCTCAGTGTGCTGCATATATCTGTGCTCACACTGCTTAATTGTGGGGACTGGGGAGCAGCTGTATTATATAGCAGGAGTACAGTGTGACAGTGACCACCAGTGTACGTTGTCTGCCTGAAAAACACTCCATATCTGTGCCCAGTGTGCTGCTTTATTTTAATGTGGGGACTGGGGACCACCAGTATAATTAATATTATATAGGAGGAGTACAGTGCAGAGTTTTGCTGACAGTGACCACCATTATACGTTGTCTGCCTGAAAAACACTCCATATCTGTGCTCAGTGTGCTGCTTTATTGTGGGGACTGGGGAGTCGGGACCACCAGTATAATATTATATAGGAGGAGTACAGTGCAGAGTTCTGCTGACACAGTGACCACCAGTATACTATATATAGCAGTACGGTACGGAAGGCCACTGCTGTACCTACCTCTGTGTCGTCATTAAGTATACTATCCATCTACATTCTATACCTGTGGTGCATTTTAGTTTTGCAGTTTGCTGACACAGTGACCACCAGTATACTATATATAGCAGTACGGTACGGAAGGCCACTGCTGTACCTACCTCTGTGTCGTCATTAAGTATACTATACATCTACATTCTATACCTGTGGTGCATTTTAGTTGTGCGTAGTATATATAGTAGTAGGCCATTGCTATTGATACTGGCATATAATTCCACACATTAAAATAAGGAGAACAAAAACGTGGAGGTTAAAATAGGGAAAGATCAAGATCCACTTCCACCTCGTGCTGAAGCTGCTGCCACTAGTCATGGCCGAGACGATGAAATGCCATCAACGTCGTCTGCCAAGGCCGATGCCCAAAGTCATAGTAGAGAGCATGTAAAATCCAAAAAACAAAAGTTCAGTAAAATGACCCAAAAATCAAAATTAAAAGCGTCTGAGGAGAAGCGTAAACTTGCCAATATGTCATTTACGACACGGAGTGGCATGGAACGGCTGAGGCCCTGGCCTATGTTCATGGCTAGTGGTTCAGCTTCACATGAGGATGGAAGCACTCATCCTCTCGCTAGAAAAATGAAAAGACTTAAGCTGGCAAAAGCACAGCAAAGAACTGTGCGTTCTTCTAAATCACAAATACCCAAGGAGAGTCCAATTGTGTCGGTTGCGATGCCTGACCTTCCCAGCACTGGACGGGAAGAGCTTGCGCCTTTCACCATTTGCACGCCCCCTGCAAGTGCTGGAAGGAGCACCTGCAGTGCAGTTCCTGATAGTCAAATTGAAGATGTCACTGTTGAAGTACACCAGGATGAGGATATGGGTGTTGCTGGCGCTGGGGAGGAAATTGACAAGGAGGATTCTGATGGTGAGGTGGTTTGTTTAAGTCAGGCACCCGGGGAGACACCAGTTGTCCGTGGGACGAATATGGCCATTGACATGCCTGGTCAAAATACAAAAAAAATCAGCTCTTCGGTGTGGAATTATTTCAACACAAATGCGGACAACAGGTGTCAAGCCGTGTGTTGCCTTTGTCAAGCTGTAATAAGTAGGGGTAAGGACGTTAACCACCTCGGAACATCCTCCTTCATACGTCACCTGCAGCGTATTCATCATAAGTCAGTGGCAAGTTCAAAAACTTTGGGTGACAGCGGAAGCAGTCCACTGACCACTAAATCCCTTCCTCTTGTAACCAAGCTCCTGCAAACCACACCACCAACTCCCTCAGTGTCAATTTCCTCCTTACCCAGTAAAGCCAATAGTCCTGCAGGCCATGTCACTGGCAAGTCTGACGAG
The DNA here is from genome assembly GCF_028390025.1 of Pseudophryne corroboree. Classification (NCBI taxonomy): domain Eukaryota; kingdom Metazoa; phylum Chordata; class Amphibia; order Anura; family Myobatrachidae; genus Pseudophryne; species Pseudophryne corroboree. The sequence continues at coordinate 835,889,260 of NC_086447.1, read as the reverse complement.
TCCTCTCCTGCCTGGGATTCCTCCGATGCATCCTTGAGTGTAACGCCTACTGCTGCTGGTGCTGCTGTTGTAGCTGCTGGGAGTCGATCGTCATCCCAGAGGGGAAGTCGGAAGACCACTTGTACTACTTCCAGTAAGCAATTGACTGTCCAACAGTCCTTTGCGAGGAAGATGAAATATCACAGCAGTCATCCTGCTGCAAAGCAGGTAACTCAGGCCTTGGCAGCCTGGGCGGTGAGAAACGTGGTTCCGGTATCCACCGTTAATTCAGAGGCAACTAGAGACTTGATTGAGGTACTGTGTCCCCAGTACCAAATACCATCTAGGTTCCATTTCTCTAGGCAGGCGATACCGAAAATGTACACAGACCTCAGAAAAAGACTCACCAGTGTCCTAAAAAATGCAGTTGTACCCAATGTCCACTTAACCACGGACATGTGGACAAGTGGAGCAGGGCAGACTCAGGACTATATGACTGTGACAGCCCACTGGGTTGATGTATTGCCTCCCGCAGCAAGAACAGCAGCGGCGGCACCAGTAGCAGCATCTCGCAAACGCCAACTCGTTCCTAGGCAGGCTACGCTTTGTATCACCGCTTTCCAGAAGAGGCACACAGCTGACAACCTCTTACGGAAACTGAGGAACATCATCGCAGAATGTCTTACCCCAATTGGACTTTCCTGGGGATTTGTGACATCGGACAACGCCAGCAATATTGTGCGTGCATTACATCTGGGCAAATTCCAGCACGTCCCATGTTTTGCACATACATTGAATTTGGTGGTGCAGAATTATTTACAAAACGACAGGGGCGTGCAAGAGATGCTGTCGGTGGCCCGAAGAATTGCGGGCCACTTTCGGCATTCAGCCACCGCGTACAGAAGACTGGAGCACCACCAAACAATCCTGAACCTGCCCTGCCATCATCTGAAGCAAGAGGTGGTAACTAGAGATGTGCACTTGAAATTTTTCGGGTTTTGTGTTTTGGTTTTGGGTTCGGTTCCGCGGCCGTGTTTTGGGTTCGACCGCGTTTTGGCAAAACCTCACCGAATTTTTTTTGTCGGATTCGGGTGTGTTTTGGATTCGGGTGTTTTTTTCAAAAAACACTAAAAAACAGCTTAAATCATAGAATTTGGGGGTCATTTTGATCCCAAAGTATTATTAACCTCAAAAAACATAATTACCACTCATTTTCAGTCTATTCTGAATACCTCACACCTCACAATATTATTTTTAGTCCTAAAATTTGCACCGAGGTCGCTGGATGAGTAAGCTAAGCGACCCTAGTGGCCGACACAAACACCTGGCCCATCTAGGAGTGGCACTGCAGTGTCACGCAGGATGGCCCTTCCAAAAAACACTCCCCAAACAGCACATGACGCAAAGAAAAAAAGAGGCACAATGAGGTAGCTGTGTGAGTAAGATAAGCGACCCTAGTGGCCGACACAAACACCTGGCCCATCTAGGAGTGGCACTGCAGTGTCACGCAGGATGGCCCTTCCAAAAAACACTCCCCAAACAGCACATGACGCAAAGAAAAAAAGAGGCGCAATGAGGTAGCTGTGTGAGTAAGATAAGTGACCCTAGTGGCCGACACAAACACCTGGCCCATCTAGGAGTGGCACTGCAGTGTCACGCAGGATGGCCCTTCCAAAAAACACTCCCCAAACAGCACATGACGCAAAGAAGAAAAAAAGAGGCGCAATGAGGTAGCTGTGTGAGTAAGCTAAGCGACCCTAGTGGCCGACACAAACACCTGGCCCATCTAGGAGTGGCACTGCAGTGTCACGCAGGATGGCCCTTCCAAAAAACACTCCCCAAACAGCACATGACGCAAAGAAGAAAAAAAGAGGCGCAATGAGGTAGCTGTGTGAGTAAGCTAAGCGACCCTAGTGGCCGACACAAACACCTGGCCCATCTAGGAGTGGCACTGCAGTGTCACGCAGGATGGCCCTTCCAAAAAACACTCCCCAAACAGCACATGACGCAAAGAAAAAAAGAGGCGCAATGAGGTAGCTGTGTGAGTAAGATAAGCGACCCTAGTGGCCGAGACAAACACCTGGCCCATCTAGGAGTGGCACTGCAGTGTCACGCAGGATGGCCCTTCCAAAAAACACTCCCCAAACAGCACATGACGCAAATAAAAATGAAAGAAAAAAGAGGTGCAAGATGGAATTGTCCTTGGGCCCTCCCACCCACCCTTATGTTGTATAAACAGGACATGCACACTTTAACCAACCCATCATTTCAGTGACAGGGTCTGCCACACGACTGTGACTGAAATGACGGGTTGGTTTGGACCCCCACCGAAAAAGAAGCAATTAATCTCTCCTTGCACAAACTGGCTCTACAGAGGCAAGATGTCTACCTCATCATCATCCTCCGATATATCACCGTGTACATCCCGCTCCTCACAGATTATCAATTCGTCCCCACTGGAATCCACCATCTCAGCTCCCTGTGTACTTTGTGGAGGCAATTGCTGCTGGTCAATGTCTCCACGGAGGAATTGATTATAATTCATTTTAATGAACATCATCTTCTCCACATTTTCTGGAAGTAACCTCGTACGCCGATTGCTGACAAGGTGAGCGGCGGCACTAAACACTCTTTCGGAGTACACACTTGTGGGAGGGCAACTTAGGTAGAATAAAGCCAGTTTGTGCAAGGGCCTCCAAATTGCCTCTTTTTCCTGCCAGTATAAGTACGGACTGTCTGACGTGCCTACTTGGATGCGGTCACTCATATAATCCTCCACCATTCTTTCAATGGGGAGAGAATCATATGCAGTGACAGTAGACGACATGTCCGTAATCGTTGTCAGGTCCTTCAGTCCGGACCAGATGTCAGCATCAGCAGTCGCTTCAGACTGCCCTGCATCACCGCCAGCGGGTGGGCTCGGAATTCTGAGCCTTTTCCTCGCACCCCCAGTTGCGGGAGAATGTGAAGGAGGAGATGTTGACAGGTCGCGTTCCGCTTGACTTGACAATTTTGTCACCAGCAGGTCTTTGAACCCCAGCAGACTTGTGTCTGCCGGAAAGAGAGATCCAAGGTAGGTTTTAAATCTAGGATCGAGCACGGTGGCCAAAATGTAGTGCTCTGATTTCAACAGATTGACCACCCGTGAATCCTTGTTAAGCGAATTAAGGGCTCCATCCACAAGTCCCACATGCCTAGCGGAATCGCTCCCTTTTAGCTCCTCCTTCAATGCCTCCAGCTTCTTCTGCAAAAGCCTGATGAGGGGAATGACCTGACTCAGGCTGGCAGTGTCTGAACTGACTTCACGTGTGGCAAGTTCAAAAGGTTGCAGAACCTTGCACAACGTTGAAATCATTCTCCACTGCGCTTGAGACAGGTACATTCCACCTCCTATATCGTGCTCAATTGTATAGGCTTGAATGGCCTTTTGCTGCTCCTCCAACCTCTGAAGCATATATAGGGTTGAATTCCACCTCGTTACCACTTCTTGCTTCAGATGATGGCAGGGCAGGTTCAGGCGTTTTTGGTGGTGCTCCAGTCTTCTGTACGTGGTGCCTGTACGCCGAAAGTGTCCCGCAATTCTTCTGGCCACTGACAGCATCTCTTGCACGCCCCTGTCGTTTTTTAAAAAATTCTGCACCACCAAATTCAAGGTATGTGCAAAACATGGGACGTGCTGGAATTTGCCCATATTTAATGCACACACAATATTGCTGGCGTTGTCCGATGCCACAAATCCACAGGAGAGTCCAATTGGGGTAAGCCATTCCGCGATGATCTTCCTCAGTTGCCGTAAGAGGTTTTCAGCTGTGTGCGTATTCTGTAAAGCGGTGATACAAAGCGTAGCCTGCCTAGGAAAGAGTTGGCGTTTGCGAGATGCTGCTACTGGTGCCGCCGCTGCTGTTCTTGCGGCGGGAGTCCATACATCTACCCAGTGGGCTGTCACAGTCATATAGTCCTGACCCTGCCCTGCTCCACTTGTCCACATGTCCGTGGTTAAGTGGACATTGGGTACAACTGCATTTTTTAGGACACTGGTGAGTCTTTTTCTGACGTCCGTGTACATTCTCGGTATCGCCTGCCTAGAGAAGTGGAACCTAGATGGTATTTGGTAACCGGGGCACACTACCTCAAGAAATTGTCTAGTTCCCTGTGAACTAACGGCGGATACCGGACGCACGTCTAACACCAACATAGTTGTCAAGGCCTCAGTTATCCGTTTTGCAACAGGATGACTGCTGTGATATTTCATCTTCCTCGCAAAGGACTGTTGGACAGTCAATTGCTTGGTGGAAGTAGTAAAAGTGGGCTTACGACTTCCCCTCTGGGATGACCATCGACTCCCAGCAGCAACAACAGCAGCGCCAGCAGCAGTAGGCGTTACACGCAAGGATGCATCGGAGGAATCCCAGGCAGGAGAGGACTCGTCAGAATTGCCAGTGACATGGCCTGCAGGACTATTGGCATTCCTGGGGAAGGAGGAAATTGACACTGAGGGAGTTGGTGGGGTGGTTTGCGTGAGCTTGGTTACAAGAGGAAGGGATTTACTGGTCAGTGGACTGCTTCCGCTGTCGCCCAAAGTTTTTGAACTTGTCACTGACTTATTATGAATGCGCTGCATGTGACGTATAAGGGAGGATGTTCCGAGGTGGTTAACGTCCTTACCCCTACTTATTACAGCTTGACAAAGGCAACACACGGCTTGACAAATGTTGTCCGCATTTCTGGTGAAATACTTCCAAACCGAAGAGCTGATTTTTTTGGTATTTTCACCAGGCATGTCAACGGCCCTATTCCTCCCACGGACAACAGGTGTCTCCCCGGGTGCCTGACTTAAACAAACCACCTCACCATCAGAATCCTCCTTGTCAATTTCCTCCCCAGCGCCAGCAACACCCATATCCTCCTCATCCTGGTGTACTTCAACACTGACATCTTCAATCTGACTATCAGGAACTGGACTGCGGGTGCTCCTTCCAGCACTTGCAGGGGGCGTGCAAATGGTGGAAGGCGCATGCTCTTCACGTCCAGTGTTGGGAAGGTCAGGCATCGCAACCGACACAATTGGACTCTCCTTGTGGATTTGGGATTTCGAAGAACGCACAGTTCTTTGCGGTGCTTTTGCCAGCTTGAGTCTTTTCATTTTTCTAGCGAGAGGCTGAGTGCTTCCATCCTCATGTGAAGCTGAACCACTAGCCATGAACATAGGCCAGGGCCTCAGCCGTTCCTTGCCACTCCGTGTGGTAAATGGCATATTGGCAAGTTTACGCTTCTCCTCCGACAATTTTATTTTAGATTTTGGAGTCCTTTTTTTACTGATATTTGGTGTTTTGGATTTTACATGCTCTGTACTATGACATTGGGCATCGGCCTTGGCAGACGACGTTGCTGGCATTTCATTGTCTCGGCCATGACTAGTGGCAGCAGCTTCAGCACGAGGTGGAAGTGGATCTTGATCTTTCCCTAATTTTGGAACCTCAACATTTTTGTTCTCCATATTTTAATAGGCACAACTAAAAGGCACCTCAGGTAAACAATGGAGATGGATGGATACTAGTATACTTATGGATGGACCAGCGACTGCCGACACAGAGGTAGCTACAGCCGTGGACTACCGTACTGTGTCTGCTGCTAATATAGACTGGATGATAATGAGATGAAATTAATATATATATATATAATATCACTAGTACTGCAGCCGGACAGGTATATATATTTATTATGTAATGACTGATGACGGACCTGCTGGACACTGTCAGCTCAGCAGCACCGCAGACTGCTACAGTAAGCTACTATAGTAGTATGTATCAAGAAGAAAGAAAAAAAAAAAAACACGGGTAGGTGGTATACAATTATGGATGGACCAGCGACTGCTGACACAGAGGTAGTTACAGCCGTGGACTACCGTACTGTGTCTGCTGCTAATATAGACTGGATGATAATGAGATGAAATTAATATATATATATATATATATATATATATAATATCACTAGTACTGCAGCCGGACAGGTATATATATTTATTATGTAATGACTGATGACGGACCTGCTGGACACTGTCAGCTCAGCAGCACCGCAGACTGCTACAGTAAGCTACTATAGTAGTATGTATCAAGAAGAAAGAAAAAAAAAAAACACGGGTAGGTGGTATACAATTATGGATGGACCAGCGACTGCCGACACAGAGGTAGCTACAGCCGTGGACTACCGTACTGTGTCTGCTGCTAATATAGACTGGATGATAATGAGATGAAATTAATATATATATATATATATATATATAATATCACTAGTACTGCAGCCGGACAGGTATATATATTTATTATGTAATGACTGATGACGGACCTGCTGGACACTGTCAGCTCAGCAGCACCGCAGACTGCTACAGTAAGCTACTATAGTAGTATGTATCAAGAAGAAAGAAAAGAAAAAAACACGGGTAGGTGGTATACAATTATGGATGGACCAGCGACTGCCGACACAGAGGTAGCTACAGCCATGGACTACCGTACTGTGTCTGCTGCTAATATAGACTGGATGATAATGAGATGAAATTAATATATATATATATATATATATAATATCACTAGTACTGCAGCCGGACAGGTATATATATTTATTATGTAATGACTGATGACGGACCTGCTGGACACTGTCAGCTCAGCAGCACCGCAGACTGCTACAGTAAGCTACTATAGTTGTATGTATCAAGAAGAAAGAAAAAAAAAAAAAACACGGGTAGGGGGTATACAATTATGGATGGACCAGCGACTGCCGACACAGAGGTAGCTACAGCCGTGGACTACCGTACTGTGTCTGCTGCTAATATAGACTGGATGATAATGAGATGAAATTAATATATATATATATATAATATCACTAGTACTGCAGCCGGACAGGTATATATATTTATTATGTAATGACTGATGACGGACCTGCTGGACACTGTCAGCTCAGCAGCACCGCAGACTGCTACAGTAAGCTACTATAGTAGTATGTATCAAGAAGAAAGAAAAAAAAAAAACACGGGTAGGTGGTATACAATTATATATATATTATATACAATTATATATATATATATTAAACTGGTGGTGATTAATTAAACTGCTGGTCAGGTCACTGGTCACACTATCAGCAACTTGCAAGTAGTACTCCTAAGCAGACAATCACAATATATATACTGGTGGTCAGTGTGGTCACAATGGCAGTGTGGCACTCTGGCAGCAAAAGTGTGCACTGTACGTTAAAATATGTACTCCTGCTCTCAGACTCTAACTGCTCCCCACTGTCTCCCCCACAAGTCAGATATACAGTCACACTATCACTTCAGCAAGTAGTAGTACTCCTCCTAATGCTCCCCAAAATTACTAAAGTAAATACTGTGTCTCTCTCTACTCTAGTCTCACTCTCTTCTCTATAAACGGAGAGGACGCCAGCCACGTCCTCTCCCTATCAATCTCAATGCACGTGTGAAAATGGCGGCGACGCGCGGCTCCTTATATAGAATCCGAGTCTCGCGATAGAATCCGAGCCTCGCGAGAATCCGACAGCGGGATGATGACGTTCGGGCGTGCTCGGGTTAACCGAGCAAGGCGGGAAGATCCGAGTCGCTCGGACCCGTGTAAAAAAACATGAAGTTCGGGCGGGTTCGGATTCCGAGGAACCGAACCCGCTCATCTCTAGTGGTAACGAGGTGGAATTCAACCCTCTATATGCTTCAGAGGATTGAGGAGCAGCAAAAGGCCATTCAAGCCTATACATCTGGCCACGATATAGGCAAAGGAGGGGGAATGCACCTGACTCAAGCGCAGTGGAGAATGATTTCAACGTTGTGCAAGGTTCTGCAACCCTTTGAACTTGCCACACGTGAAGTCAGTTCAGACACTGCCAGCCTGAGTCAGGTCATTCCCCTCATCAGGCTTTTACAGAAGAAGCTGGAAACATTGAAGGAGGAGCTAAAACAGAGCGATTCCGCTAGGCATGTGGGACTTGTGGATGGAGCCCTTAATTCGCTTAACCAGGATTCACGGGTGGTCAATCTGTTGAAATCAGAGCACTACATTTTGGCCACCGTGCTCGATCCTAGATTTAAAACCTACGTTGTATCTCTCTTTCCGGCAGACACAAGTCTGCAGAGGTTCAAAGACCTGCTGGTGAGAAAATTGTCAAGTCAAACGGAACGTGACCCGTCAACATCTCCTCCTTCACATTCTCCCGCAATTGGGGGTGCGAGGAAAAGGCTAAGAATTCCGAGCCCACCCGCTGGCGGTGATGCAGGGCAGTCTGGAGCGAGTGCTGACATCTGGTCCGGACTGAAGGACCTGCCAACGATTACTGACATGTCGTCTACTGTCACTTCATATGATTCTCTCACCATTGAAAGAATGGTGGAGGATTATATGAGTGACCGCATCCAAGTAGGCACGTCAGACAGTCCGTACGTATACTGGCAGGAAAAAGAGGCAATTTGGAGGCCCTTGCACAAACTGGCTTTATTCTACCTAAGTTGCCCTCCCTCCAGTGTGTACTCCGAAAGAGTGTTTAGTGCAGCCGCTCATCGGCGTACGAGGTTACTTCCAGAAAATGTGGAGAAGATGATGTTCATCAAAATGAATTATAATCAATTCCTCCGTGGAGACATTCACCAGCAGCAATTGCCTCCACAAAGTACACAGGGACCTGAGATGGTGGATTCCAGTGGGGACGAATTAATAATCTGTGAGGAGGGGGATGTACACAGTGAAAGGGGTGAGGAATCGGAGGATGATGATGAGGTGGACATCTTGCCTCTGTAGAGCCAGTTTGTGCAAGGAGAGAGTGATTACTTCTTTTTTTGGTGGGGGCCCAAACCAACCAGTCATTTCAGTCACAGTCGTGTGGCAGACCCTGTCGCTGAAATGATGGGTTCGTTAAAGTGTGCATGTCCTCTTTATACAACATAAGGGTGGGTGGGAGGGCCCAAGGACAATTCCATCTTGCACCTCTTTTTTCTTTCATTTTTCTTTGCATCATGTGCTGTTTGGGGACAATTTTTTTGAAGTGCCATCCTGCCTGACACTGCAGTGCCACTCCTAGATGGGCCAGGTGTTTGTGTCGGCCACTAGGGTCGCTTAGCTTAGTCACACAGCGACCTTGGTGCGCCTCTTTTTTTCTTTGCATCATGTGCTGTTTGGGGACTATTTTTTTGAAGTGCCATCATGCCTGACACTGCAGTGCCACTCCTAGATGGGCCAGGTGTTTGTGTCGGCCACTTGTGTCGCTTAGCTTAGCCATCCAGCGACCTTTTTAGGACTAAAAATAATATTGTGAGGTGTGAGGTGTTCAGAATAGACTGGAAATGAGTGGAAATTATGGTTATTGAGGTTAATAATACTATGGGATCAAAATGACCCCCAAATTCTATGATTTAAGCTGTTTTTTAGGGTTTTTTGAAAAAAACACCCGAATCCAAAACACACCCGAATCCGACAAAAAAATTTCGGTGAGGTTTTGCCAAAACGCGTCCGAATCCAAAACACGGCCGCGGAACCGAATCCAAAACCAAAACCCGAAAAATGTCCGGTGCACATCACTAGTTTGTACAGCTCTGCTACATGTGTTCGCACGCTTGCAAAGTGAAAATACACTCCCCTATGAGGCGGCGACTATGCGAACGCAGGACTGCAAAAAACCCTAGCGAGCGAACAGATCTGAATTAGCCCCATAGTTAAAGTCACCTTTCAGAATCAAACAATGCTGGAGTAAGGTTGCTCCTGATATAAGTTGGACATCCTCACCGTATGGCTACCTTAGGGAATGACGATGAATCATCTTTATCCTTCCAGCACTGCTCCTTGCCACACACTGACCCTTGGGATTTAACCCTTTCAATGTCAAAATTGATTATTTGTGCCTATGTATCAGAAGATAAGCAGGGGCCCTTCCTTATTTTGTGTCATTCTGTTTGAAGGCTAAGGTCTGTATCTTGTCTATATACTGAGCAGATTTATGCTCTTAGTCAAGGAAATAGATTTCCTGACTAGTTGACTTCTTGAGCAATTCCTATCACCTTCCTTCAAAAGAATTTGACACCTCTGTGGATTGGCAAAACAAGTTAAGGAGGGGTACACACTGAGCACTTTACAGAGAATATTTGACCATTCACATCAGTCCCTGCCCCAGTGGAGCTTACAATCTACACTCCCTATCATATGTACATACACACACACACACACACACACACACACATTAACACTAGGGTTAATTTTGTTGGGAGCCAATTAACCTATCAGTATATTTTTGGAATGTGGGAGGAAACTAGAGTCCCCAGAGGAAACCCACGCAAGTACAGGGAGAATATATAAACTCCACACAGTTTGAGCCATGGTGGGAATCGAACCCATGACCTCAGTGCTGTGAGGCAGTAATGCTAACCATTACACCATCCGTACTGCCAACGATAGCGATGCGCGGCCCGGCACGTCGCTATTGCCGGTGCTAGATTGGCCTGCATGCACCCGCTGGGTGAAATGAGCGTCCCCGTGCCCCCCTTGCTCAGCACACATCGCACTGTGCTGAGCGGGGGGAGAGATGTGTGCTGAGCGGTCTGTGATAGATCTCTCAGCACACATTTCTCCCAATGTGTGCTGCTCTTTACACTGGCCCTCCTGCTGGATAGAGTACACATACATTTCTTTTACAATACAAATGTTCCCTGACTCAGTTTAATTACCTGGAGTTAATTACAGAATGGCATTTTGGCATTTTTAAAAAATGACCTTTCCCTACAGAATATATATGGTGGTTAAAGCATACAATTTGAACAGTACCAGATATTGGGATCAGATAACGTGCTGGGTGCTGACACCTAATCTATATCTTTTACACTACCCTCTGGCAATACAAAGGACACTTTTCAGGGCTCCAATCTCCTATTAGTGATATCTATTATATAAACAGCTTAAATTCTGTATTCAAGTTGCACAGTAGAAACAGGAAGTAAGTCATACCCATTTCCTCCCCTCACAGCAAAGACAAATGGTTGCAAAGACAATCTACTCCTCTCCCCTCCCACCAGAGGAAGAAAGTGAGGCACTTAACCTCTCCACTTTCCTGCCCCATTACAGACCCCCCAACCCATCACCCACATGAAATGCTGTTAGTGTTAGATGAGCAGTGTAAGCAAAGAGATTACCAACTCCAGAGACAGATAACCTGTAACCTCCCTGAACCAAACAGTCCCTGCAGCTATAGCCAGCCCAGTCTCTGATTATAATAGCTGGGGACATGTCCAGGCTCAGAGACAGGGAGGTATAAGGGGCACAGTTGAAAGGCAGAGGATCTGTGGTGATAAGATGAGCAGCCAGAAGACACAGAAGAAAGGTAAGTGTCTGTAGGATGAAGTCGGAGAGATGTGGGTCCTGGAGAGACAGAAGGGGGCCGGCTGGAAGTAGAGAGATACTAGGTGGTTGGAGAGACACTGGGTGTCTGGAGAGGCGTAAGGGTGCTGGAGCGATACTGGGGGGCTGGAGAGACATAAGGGAGCTGGAGAGACACCAGGTTGCTGGAGATGGAATATAATATAATATATTGAATACCAACTCTACTCACCATCTGCCCAGGAAGGAACAATTTCTTCAGAGGTTCATCGTAGCAGAGAAACCACATATAGGTAGGGAAACTGTTAAAGAGGCTGGCCTGTAAATGCTGGGGACCTGGAGATAATGGGCCCCAAAAACATGGGTGTACCGGGTCCTGCGATTTCTATTGCTGGCCCTGTACATGTCACACTGCTATCCTGAGTTCTGGGTAGGAACCTACAGTATGGGGGCATAGCTATTTCATGACATCACTGGGAACTCCCTCAGAGCTAACCACAGTATATGCAGTGTATATATTTTATGAGCGCTTACAGCCATAAATACAGTATATATAATATATATTGGGTGTTTCCATACATACAGTATACATTTTGTGTGATGCCCCGCATTTGCGAGGTATCCCTTAGGGGCCAGTTCCACTCCCGGATAATACGCAGCCATAGCAAACTATTATTTTACAGGCAATTCTGATGTGATAGCTTTTGTGGCCGACGACAAACACTCATTCTGACAAAGGGCATACAGTAGAGGTCAATGTCATTACAAACAAAGTTGATGAAAAAAAAAGAGCCAAAGAGCAGCTGGAGGGGTGAGAGCTGTAGCTGCTGAGAGATGAGAGCTGAGAGACGCCACAGTGTACATAAAGGGATGCAGATAAAGGGATGAGCAGCTTAGAGGGAGAGAGCAACATGCAGACTGGCTGAGACTTGTGGTTACACGGAGAGAGTTCCTCTGAAGTGAGAGCTGTAGTTACTTTTTGGAGGAAAAGTTGCAACCTGACTCAGTATAGTGCAATGTGGTGAAAGTTCTAGAGATGAGCGCCTGAAATTTTTCGGGTTTTGTGTTTTGGTTTTGGGTTCGGTTCCGCGGCCGTGTTTTGGGTTCGAACGCGTTTTGGCAAAACCTCACCGAATTTTTTTTGTCGGATTCGGGTGTGTTTTGGATTCGGGTGTTTTTTTCAAAAAACACTAAAAAACAGCTTAAATCATAGAATTTGGGGGTCATTTTGATCCCAAAGTATTATTAACCTCAAAAACCATAATTTACACTCATTTTCAGTCTATTCTGAATACCTCACACCTCACAATATTATTTTTAGTCCTAAAATTTGCACCGAGGTCGCTGTGTGAGTAAGATAAGCGACCCTAGTGGCCGACACAAACACCGGGCCCATCTAGGAGTGGCACTGCAGTGTCACGCAGGATGTCCCTTCCAAAAAACCCTCCCCAAACAGCACATGACGCAAAGAAAAAAAGAGGCGCAATGAGGTAGCTGTGTGAGTAAGATTAGCGACCCTAGTGGCCGACACAAACACCGGGCCCATCTAGGAGTGGCACTGCAGTGTCACGCAGGATGGCCCTTCCAAAAAACCCTCCCCAAACAGCACATGACGCAAAGAAAAAAAGAGGCGCAATGAGGTAGCTGACTGTGTGAGTAAGATTAGCGACCCTAGTGGCCGACACAAACACCGGGCACATCTAGGAGTGGCACTGCAGTGTCACGCAGGATGTCCCTTCCAAAAAACCCTCCCCAAACAGCACATGACGCAAAGAAAAAAAGAGGCGCAATGAGGTAGCTGTGTGAGTAAGATTAGCGACCCTAGTGGCCGACACAAACACCGGGCCCATCTAGGAGTGGCACTGCAGTGTCACGCAGGGTGTCCCTTCCAAAAAACCCACCCCAATCAGCACATGATGCAAAGAAAAAGAAAAGAAAAAAGAGGTGCAAGATGGAATTATCCTTGGGCCCTCCCACCCACCCTTATGTTGTATAAACAAAACAGGACATGCACACTTTAACCAACCCATCATTTCAGTGACAGGGTCTGCCACACGACTGTGACTGATATGACGGGTTGGTTTGGACCCCCCCCAAAAAAGAAGCAATTAATCTCTCCTTGCACAAACTGGCTCTACAGAGGCAAGATGTCCACCTCATCTTCACCCTCCGATATATCACCGTGTACATCCCCCTCCTCACAGATTATCAATTCGTCCCCACTGGAATCCACCATCTCAGCTCCCTGTGTACTTTGTGGAGGCAATTGCTGCTGGTCAATGTCTCCGCGGAGGAATTGATTATAATTCATTTTAATGAACATCATCTTCTCCACATTTTCTGGATGTAACCTCGTACGCCGATTGCTGACAAGGTGAGCGGCGGCACTAAACACTCTTTCGGAGTACACACTTGTGGGAGGGCAACTTAGGTAGAATAAAGCCAGTTTGTGCAAGGGCCTCCAAATTGCCTCTTTTTCCTGCCAGTATAAGTACGGACTGTGTGACGTGCCTACTTGGATGCGGTCACTCATATAATCCTCCACCATTCTATCAATGTTGAGAGAATCATATGAAGTGACAGTAGACGACATGTCCGTAATCGTTGTCAGGTCCTTCAGTCCGGACCAGATGTCAGCATCAGCAGTCGCTCCAGACTGCCCTGCATCACCGCCAGCGGGTGGGCTCGGAATTCTGAGCCTTTTCCTCGCACCCCCAGTTGCGGGAGAATGTGAAGGAGGAGATGTTGACAGGTCGCGTTCCGCTTGACTTGACAATTTTGTCACCAGCAGGTCTTTCAACCCCAGCAGACCTGTGTCTGCCGGAAAGAGAGATCCAAGGTAGGCTTTAAATCTAGGATCGAGCACGGTGGCCAAAATGTAGTGCTCTGATTTCAACAGATTGACCACCCGTGAATCCTTGTTAAGCGAATTAAGGGCTGCATCCACAAGTCCCACATGCCTAGCGGAATCGCTCCGTGTTAGCTCCTCCTTCAATGCCTCCAGCTTCTTCTGCAAAAGCCTGATGAGGGGAATGACCTGACTCAGGCTGGCAGTGTCTGAACTGACTTCACGTGTGGCAAGTTCAAAGGGCATCAGAACCTTGCACAACGTTGAAATCATTCTCCACTGCACTTGAGACAGGTGCATTCCACCTACTATATCGTGCTCAATTGTATAGGCTTGAATGGCCTTTTGCTGCTCCTCCAACCTCTGAAGCATATAGAGGGTTGAATTCCACCTCGTTACCACTTCTTGCTTCAGATGATGGCAGGGCAGGTTCAGTAGTTTTTGGTGGTGCTCCAGTTTTCTGTACATGGTGCCTGTACGCCGAAAGTGTCCCGCAATTCTTCTGGCCACCGACAGCATCTCTTGCACGCCCCTGTCGTTTTTTAAAAAATTCTGCACCACCAAATTCAAGGTATGTGCAAAACATGGGACGTGCTGGAATTGGCCCAGATTTAATGCACACACAATATTGCTGGCGTTGTCCGATGCCACAAATCCACAGGAGAGTCCAATTGGGGTAAGCCATTCCGCGATGATCTTCCTCAGTTGCCGTAAGAGGTTTTCAGCTGTGTGCGTATTCTGGAAAGCGGTGATACAAAGCGTAGCCTGCCTAGGAAAGAGTTGGCGTTTGCGAGATGCTGCTACTGGTGCCGCCGCTGCTGTTCTTGCGGCGGGAGTCCATACATCTACCCAGTGGGCTGTCACAGTCATATAGTCCTGACCCTACCCTGCTCCACTTGTCCACATGTCCGTGGTTAAGTGGACATTGGGTACAGCTGCATTTTTTAGGACACTGGTGACTCTTTTTCTGAGGTCTGTGTACATTTTCGGTATCGCCTGCCTAGAGAAATGGAACCTAGATGGTATTTGGTACCGGGGACACAGTACCTCCAACAAGTCTCTAGTTGGCTCTGCAGTAATGATGGATACCGGAACCACGTTTCTCACCACCCAGGATGCCAAGGCCTCAGTTATCCGCTTTGCAGTAGGATGACTGCTGTGATATTTCATCTTCCTCGCAAAGGACTGTTGAACAGTCAATTGCTTACTGGAAGTAGTACAAGTGGGCTTACGACTTCCCCTCTGGGATGACCATCGACTCCCAGCGGCAACAACAGCAGCGCCAGCAGCAGTAGGCGTTACACGCAAGGATGCATCGGAGGAATCCCAGGCAGGAGAGGACTCGTCAGACTTGCCAGTGACATGGCCTGCAGGACTATTGGCATTCCTGGGGAAGGAGGAAATTGACACTGAGGGAGTTGGTGGGGTGGTTTGCGTGAGCTTGGTTACAAGAGGAAGGGATTTACTGGTCAGTGGACTGCTTCCGCTGTCACCCAAAGTTTTTGAACTTGTCACTGACTTATTATGAATGCGCTGCAGGTGACGTATAAGGGAGGATGTTCCGAGGTGGTTAACGTCCTTACCCCTACTTATTACAGCTTGACAAAGGGAACACACGGCTTGACACCTGTTGTCCGCATTTGTGGTGAAATACCTCCACACCGAAGAGCTGATTTTTTTGGTATTTTCACCTGGCATGTCAACGGCCATATTCCTCCCACGGACAACAGGTGTCTCCCCGGGTGCCTGACTTAAACAAACCACCTCACCATCAGAATCCTCCTGGTCAATTTCCTCCCCAGCGCCAGCAACACCCATATCCTCCTCATCCTGGTGTACTTCAACACTGACATCTTCAATCTGACTATCAGGAACTGGACTGCGGGTGCTCCTTCCAGCACTTGCAGGGGGCATGCAAATAGTGGAAGGCGCATGCTCTTCACGTCCAGTGTTGGGAAGGTCAGGCATCGCAAACGACACAATTGGACTCTCCTTGTGGATTTGGGATTTCAAAGAACGCACAGTTCTTTGCGGTGCTTTTGCCAGCTTGAGTCTTTTCAGTTTTCTAGCGAGAGGCTGAGTGCTTCCATCCTCATGTGAAGCTGAACCACTAGCCATGAACATAGGCCAGGGCCTCAGCCGTTCCTTGCCACTCCGTGTGGTAAATGGCATATTGGCAAGTTTACGCTTCTCCTCCGACAATTTTATTTTAGGTTTTGGAGTCCTTTTTTTTCTGATATTTGGTGTTTTGGATTTGACATGCTCTGTACTATGACATTGGGCATCGGCCTTGGCAGACGACGTTGCTGGCATTTCATCGTCTCGGCCATGACTAGTGGCAGCAGCTTCAGCACGAGGTGGAAGTGGATCTTGATCTTTCCCTAATTTTGGAACCTCAACTTTTTTGTTCTCCATATTTTATAGGCAGAACTAAAAGGCACCTCAGGTAAACAATGGAGATGGATGGATTGGATACTAGTATACAATTATGGACGGACTGCCACGGTTAGGTGGTATAAAAAAACCACGGTTAGGTGGTATATATTATAATAATAATACAATTATGGATGGACGGACTGCCTGCCGACTGCCGACACAGAGGTAGCCACAGCCGTGAACTACCGCACTGTACACTGGTTGATAAAGAGATAGTAGTATACTCGTAACAATTAGGATGACACTATGACGGTATAAAGAATGAAAAAAAAACCACGGTTAGGTGGTAGGTATATAATAATAAATAATACAATTCTGGTCGGACGGACTGCCTGCCGTGTGCCGACACAGAGGTAGCCACAGCCGTGAACTACCGCACTGTACACTGGTTGATAAAGAGATAGTAGTATACTCGTAACAATTAGGATGACACTATGACGGTATAAAGAATGAAAAAAAAAACCACGGTTAGGTGGTAGGTATATAATAATAAATAATACAATTCTGGTCGGACGGACTGCCTGCCGTGTGCCGACACAGAGGTAGCCACAGCCGTGAACTACCGCACTGTACACTGGTTGATAAAGAGATAGTAGTATACTCGTAACAATTAGGATGACACTATGACGGTATAAAGAATGAAAAAAAAACCACGGTTAGGTGGTAGGTATATAATAATAAATAATACAATTCTGGTCGGACGGACTGCCTGCCGTGTGCCGACACAGAGGTAGCCACAGCCGTGAACTACCGCACTGTACACTGGTTGATAAAGAGATAGTAGTATACTCGTAACAATTAGGATGACACTATGACGGTATAAAGAATGAAAAAAAAACCACGGTTAGGTGGTAGGTATATAATAATAAATAATACAATTCTGGTCGGACGGACTGCCTGCCGTGTGCCGACACAGAGGTAGCCACAGCCGTGAACTACCGCACTGTACACTGGTTGATAAAGAGATAGTAGTATACTCGTAACAATTAGGATGACACTATGACGGTATAAAGAATGAAAAAAAAACCCACGGTTAGGTGGTAGGTATATAATAATAAATAATACAATTCTGGTCGGACGGACTGCCTGCCGTGTGCCGACACAGAGGTAGCCACAGCCGTGAACTACCGCACTGTACACTGGTTGATAAAGAGATAGTAGTATACTCGTAACAATTAGGATGACACTATGACGGTATAAAGAATGAAAAAAAAACCACGGTTAGGTGGTAGGTATATAATAATAAATAATACAATTCTGGTCGGACGGACTGCCTGCCGTGTGCCGACACAGAGGTAGCCACAGCCGTGAACTACCGCACTGTACACTGGTTGATAAAGAGATAGTAGTATACTCGTAACAATTAGGATGACACTATGACGGTATAAAGAATGAAAAAAAAACCACGGTTAGGTGGTAGGTATATAATAATAAATAATACAATTCTGGTCGGACGGACTGCCTGCCGTGTGCCGACACAGAGGTAGCCACAGCCGTGAACTACCGCACTGTACACTGGTTGATAAAGAGATAGTAGTATACTCGTAACAATTAGGATGACACTATGACGGTATAAAGAATGAAAAAAAAAACCACGGTTAGGTGGTAGGTATATAATAATAAATAATACAATTCTGGTCGGACGGACTGCCTGCCGTGTGCCGACACAGAGGTAGCCACAGCCGTGAACTACCGCACTGTACACTGGTTGATAAAGAGATAGTAGTATACTCGTAACAATTAGGATGACACTATGACGGTATAAAGAATGAAAAAAAAACCACGGTTAGGTGGTAGGTATATAATAATAAATAATACAATTCTGGTCGGACGGACTGCCTGCCGTGTGCCGACACAGAGGTAGCCACAGCCGTGAACTACCGCACTGTACACTGGTTGATAAAGAGATAGTAGTATACTCGTAACAATTAGGATGACACTATGACGGTATAAAGAATGAAAAAAAAACCACGGTTAGGTGGTAGGTATATAATAATAAATAATACAATTCTGGTCGGACGGACTGCCTGCCGTGTGCCGACACAGAGGTAGCCACAGCCGTGAACTACCGCACTGTACACTGGTTGATAAAGAGATAGTAGTATACTCGTAACAATTAGGATGACACTATGACGGTATAAAGAATGAAAAAAAAACCACGGTTAGGTGGTAGGTATATAATAATAAATAATACAATTCTGGTCGGACGGACTGCCTGCCGTGTGCCGACACAGAGGTAGCCACAGCCGTGAACTACCGCACTGTACACTGGTTGATAAAGAGATAGTAGTATACTCGTAACAATTAGGATGACACTATGACGGTATAAAGAATGAAAAAAAAACCACGGTTAGGTGGTAGGTATATAATAATAAATAATACAATTCTGGTCGGACGGACTGCCTGCCGTGTGCCGACACAGAGGTAGCCACAGCCGTGAACTACCGCACTGTACACTGGTTGATAAAGAGATAGTAGTATACTCGTAACAATTAGGATGACACTATGACGGTATAAAGAATGAAAAAAAAACCACGGTTAGGTGGTAGGTATATAATAATAAATAATACAATTCTGGTCGGACGGACTGCCTGCCGTGTGCCGACACAGAGGTAGCCACAGCCGTGAACTACCGCACTGTACACTGGTTGATAAAGAGATAGTAGTATACTCGTAACAATTAGGATGACACTATGACGGTATAAAGAATGAAAAAAAAACCACGGTTAGGTGGTAGGTATATAATAATAAATAATACAATTCTGGTCGGACGGACTGCCTGCCGTGTGCCGACACAGAGGTAGCCACAGCCGTGAACTACCGCACTGTACACTGGTTGATAAAGAGATAGTAGTATACTCGTAACAATTAGGATGACACTATGACGGTATAAAGAATGAAAAAAAAACCACGGTTAGGTGGTAGGTATATAATAATAAATAATACAATTCTGGTCGGACGGACTGCCTGCCGTGTGCCGACACAGAGGTAGCCACAGCCGTGAACTACCGCACTGTACACTGGTTGATAAAGAGATAGTAGTATACTCGTAACAATTAGGATGACACTATGACGGTATAAAGAATGAAAAAAAAACCACGGTTAGGTGGTAGGTATATAATAATAAATAATACAATTCTGGTCGGACGGACTGCCTGCCGTGTGCCGACACAGAGGTAGCCACAGCCGTGAACTACCGCACTGTACACTGGTTGATAAAGAGATAGTAGTATACTCGTAACAATTAGGATGACACTATGACGGTATAAAGAATGAAAAAAAAACCACGGTTAGGTGGTAGGTATATAATAATAAATAATACAATTCTGGTCGGACGGACTGCCTGCCGTGTGCCGACACAGAGGTAGCCACAGCCGTGAACTACCGCACTGTACACTGGTTGATAAAGAGATAGTAGTATACTCGTAACAATTAGGATGACACTATGACGGTATAAAGAATGAAAAAAAAACCACGGTTAGGTGGTAGGTATATAATAATAAATAATACAATTCTGGTCGGACGGACTGCCTGCCGTGTGCCGACACAGAGGTAGCCACAGCCGTGAACTACCGCACTGTACTGTGTCTGCTGCTAATATAGACTGGTTGATATTTAAAGAGATATTAGTAGTATACAACAATACTATACTGGTGGTCAGGCACTGGTCACCACTCCTGCAGCAAAAGTGTGCACTGTTAATTAATATAATTGTACTCCTGGCTCCTGCTAACAACCTGCAGTGCTCCCCAGTCTAACCCACAATTAATTATAAGCTTTTAATTTATACATTGATGACTGTGCAGCACACTGGGCTGAGCTGAGTGCACACAGACTGAGTCACACTGTGTGACTGACTGTGCTGTGTATCGTTTTTTTTTTCAGGCAGAGAACGGATATAGCAGAGAGAAGTGAACGGATATATTATATTAAATAAAAGTTAACTAGCAACTGCACTGGTCACTGACTGTGGTAAACTAACTCTGTCTGCGACTCTGCACAATCTCTCTCTCTCTATCTAATCTATCTCTATTCTAATGGAGAGGACGCCAGACACGTCCTCTCCCTATCAATCTCAATGCACGAGTGAAAATGGCGGCGACGCGCGGCTCCTTATATAGAATCCGAGTCTCGCGATAGAATCCGAGCCTCGCGAGAATCCGACAGCGTCATGATGACGTTCGGGGCGCGCTCGGGTTAACCGAGCAAGGCGGGAAGATCCGAGTCGCTCGGACCCGTGAAAAAAAACATGAAGTTCGGGCGGGTTCGGATTCCGAGGAACCGAACCCGCTCATCTCTAGGTGAAACAGCACAATTTATTTGTCCATAAGCATGCATTGTTGTGAAACAGACATAGGGGGTGAGTCTGAGATTTAGCATTACTGTTGCATCTTTGGACCCAGCAGCGATGCCAAAAAATGCTAACGCCATAGGAGGTGTCTGAAGAAAAAACACACCTCCTGCCAGCATCAAAGATCCTAGTGCTGCATCCGAAGGCCTCCCCTCTGCCCCCCCCTTACTCAGAATCACCGTCAGAACTCCTCTGTGGGGGGCAGGAAATCTGAATCAGAATTCACATCCCCTGGCCTCGGCGTGCCTACAGAACAGGGGAAATACCCCCTCATTTGGTAGAACGGTACAAATCCCCAAACGGCCACAGCAAGTCAATCATGCACGGCTTGGGGTCACTGCGAGCAACTGAAACGTAAAAAAAAATATAGCACTCATCTTTCTTTGGAGGCTGCAGAGAGGATCACGTGCTGGGAAACTGAAGTTGTGATGATTGCAATGTTCCGACCATTGATGGTTGCGATGTTCCAACAATCGGTGTGTGTGCCGATGGTTGTTGTTGTTTTTTTTTGGGGGGGTATTCAAAAAAGTTTTCGTTTAAATAAAATTGTATATACTTTAAATAAATGTACTTAACCTAATTCAATCATTAAAAAAACTTTCTGAGCAGTTTTTGAAAAATCAATTAGTCAGTTATGTGGTTAAAGGAGCATATGTAGAGTGCTAGCAGAATGCATATTATGTTTGATATATGTTAATATCCAATTTTATGTAGTTGTATCGAATTAAAAACAGAAACAAAACATTCAGTAATTTTATGATAATAGTCTATAAGATATGTGATAGGTTTATAGTGATGAGCGGGTTCGGTTCCTCGGAAACCGACCCCCCCCCCCCCGAACTTCACCCATTTTACACGGGTCCGAGGCATACTCGGATTCTCCCGTATGGCTCGGTTAACCCGAGCGCGCCCGAATGTCATCATCCCGCTGTCGGATTCTCGCGAGATTTGGATTCTATATAAGCAGGCGCGCGTCGCCGCCATATTCACTCGTGCATTAGAAATGTTAGGGAGAGGACGTGGCTGGCGTCCTCTCCATTTATTAATAATATTTGTGCTTATTGCTTAATTGTGGGGACTGGGGAGCAGCTGTATTATATAGGGGGAATACAGTGCAGAGTTTTGCTGACAGTGACCACCAGTATACGTTGACTGCCTGAAAAACACTCCATATCTGTGCTCAGTGTGCTGCACATATCTGTGCTCACACTGCTTTATTGTGAGCACTGGGGACCACCAGTATATTATATAGGAGGAGTACAGTGCAGAGTTTTGCTGACCAGTGACCACCAGTATACGTTGTCTGCCTGAAAAACACTCCATATCTGTGCTCAGTGTGCTGCATATATCTGTGCTCACACTGCTTAATTGTGGGGACTGGGGAGCAGCTGTATTATATAGGAGGATTACAGTGCAGAGTTTTGCTGACAGTGACCACCAGTATACGTTGTCTGCCTGAAAAACACTCCATATCTGTGCTCAGTGTGCTGCATATATCTGTGCCCACACTGCTTTATTGTGGGCACTGGGGACCACCAGTATATTATATAGGAGGAGTACAGTGCAGAGTTTTGCTGACCAGTGACCACCAGTATACGTTGTCTGCCTGAAAAACACTCCATATCTGTGCTCAGTGTGCTGCATATATCTGTGCTCACACTGCTTAATTGTGGGGACTGGGGAGCAGCTGTATCATATAGGAGGAGTACAGTGCAGATTTTTGCTGACAGTGACCACCAGTATACGTTGTCTGCCTGAAAAACACTCCATATCTGTGCTCAGTGTGCTGCATATATCTGTGCTCACACTGTCTTATTGTGGGCACTGGGGACCACCAGTATATTATATAGGAGGAGTACAGTGCAGAGTTTTGCTGACCAGTGACCACCAGTATACGTTGTCTGCCTGAAAAACACTCCATATCTGTGCTCAGTGTGCTGCATATATCTGTGCTCACACTGCTTAATTGTGGGGACTGGGGAGCAGCTGTATTATATAGGAGGAGTACAGTGCAGAGTTTTGCTGACAGTGACCACCAGTATACGTTGTCTGCCTGAAAAACACTCCACATCTGTGCTCAGTGTGCTGCATATATCTGTGCTCACACTGCTTTATTGTGGGCACTGGGGACCACCAGTATATTATATAGGAGGAGTACAGTGCAGAGTTTTGCTGACAGTGACCACCAGTATATATAGCAGTACGGTACGGAAGGCCACTGCTCTACCTACCTCTGTGTCGTCAAGTATACTATCCATCCATACCTGTGGTGCATTTCAGTTGTGCGCAGTATATATAGTAGTAGGCCATTGCTATTGATACTGGCATATAATTCCACACATTAAAAAATGGAGAACAAAAATGTGGAGGTTAAAATAGGGAAAGATCAAGATCCACTTCCACCTCGTGCTGAAGCTGCTGCCACTAGTCATGGCCGAGACGATGAAATGCCATCAACGTCGTCTGCCAAGGCCGATGCCCAATGTCATAGTAGAGAGCATGTAAAATCCAAAAAACAAAAGTTCAGTAAAATGACCCAAAAATCAAAATTTAAAGCGTCTGATGAGAAGTGTAAACTTGCCAATATGTCATTTACGACACGGAGTGGCAAGGAACGGCTGAGGCCCTGGCCTATGTTCATGGCTAGTGGTTCAGATTCACATGAGGATGGAAGCACTCATCCTCTCGCTAGAAAAATGAAAAGACTTAAGCTGGCAAAAGCACAGCAAAGAACTGTGCGTTCTTCTAAATCACAAATCCCCAAGGAGAGTCCAATTGTGTCGGTTGCGATGCCTGACCTTCCCAACACTGGAAGGGAAGAGCTTGCGCCTTCCACCATTTGCACGCCCCCTGCAAGTGCTGGAAGGAGCACCCGCAGTCCAGTTCCTGACAGTCAAATTGAAGATGTCACTGTTGAAGTACACCAGGATGAGGATATGGGTGTTGCTGGCGCTGGGGAGGAAATTGACAAGGAGGATTCTGATGGTGAGGTGGTTTGTTTAAGTCAGGCACCCGGGGAGACACCTGTTGTCCGTGGGATGAATATGGCCATTGACATGCCTGGTCAAAATACAAAAAATATCACCTCTTCGGTGTGGAATTATTTAAACACAAATGCGGACAACAGGTGTCAAGCCGTGTGTTGCCTTTGTCAAGCTGTAATAAGTAGGGGTAAGGACGTTAACCACCTAGGAACATCCTCCCTTATACATCACCTGGTCCGCATTCATCAGAAGTCAGTGACAAGTTCAAAAACTTTGGATGACAGCGGAAGCAGTCCACTGACCACTAAATCCCTTCCTCTTGTAACCAAGCTCCTGCAAACCACACCACCAACTCCCTCAGTGTCAATTTCCACCTTACACAGGAAAGCCAATAGTCCTGCAGGCCATGTCACTGGCAAGTCTGACGAGTCCTCTCCTGCCTGGGATTCCTCCGATGCATCCTTGAGTGTAACGCCTACTGCTGCTGGCGCTGCTGTTGTTGCTGCTGGGAGTCGATCGTCATCCCAGAGGGGAAGTCGGAAGACCACTTGTACTACTTCCAGTAAGCAATTGACTTTCCAACAGTCCTTTGCGAGGAAGATGAAATATCACAGCAGTCATCCTGCTGCAAAGCGGATAACTCAGGTCTTGTCATCCTGGGTGGTGAGAAACGTGGTTCCGGTATCCACCGTTAATTCAGAGGCAACTAGAGACTTGATTGAGGTACTGTGTCCCCGGTACCAAATACCATCTAGGTTCCATTTCTCTAGGCAGGCGATACCGAAAATGTACACAGACGTCAGAAAAAGAGTCACCAGTGTCCTAAAAAATGCAGTTGTACCCAATGTCCACTTAACCACGGACATGTGGACAAGTGGAGCAGGGCAGACTCAGGACTATATGACTGTGACAGCCCACTGGGTTGATGTATTGCCTCCGGCAGCAAGAACAGCAGCGGCGGCACCAGTAGCAGCATCTCGCAAACGCCAACTCGTTCCTAGGCAGGCTACGCTTTGTATCACCGCTTTCCATAAGAGGCACACAGCTGACAACCTCTTACGGAAACTGAGGAACATCATCGCAGAATGGCTCACCCCAGTTGGACTCTCCTGGGGATTTGTGACATCGGACAACGCCACCAATATTGTGCGTGCATTACATCTGGGCAAATTCCAGCACGTCCCATGTTTTGCACATACATTGAATTTGGTGGTGCAGAATTATTTAAAAAATGACAGGGGCGTGCAAGAGATGCTGTCGGTGGCCCGAAGAATTGCGGGCCACTTTCGGCATTCAGCCACCGCGTGCCGAAGACTGGAGCACCACCAAACACTCCTGAACCTGCCCTGCCATCATCTGAAGCAAGAGGTGGTAACGAGGTGGTATTCAACCCTCTTTATGCTTCAGAGGATGGAGGAGCAGCAAAAGGCCATTCAAGCCTATACATCTGCCCACAATATAGGCAAAGGAGGGGGAATGCACCTGACTCAAGCGCAGTGGAGAATGATTTCAACGTTGTGCAAGGTTCTGCAACCCTTTGAACTTGCCACACGTGAAGTCAGTTCAGACACTGCCAGCCTGAGTCAGGTCATTCCCCTCATCAGGCTTTTGCAGAATAAGCTGGAGACATTGAAGGAGGAGCTAAAATAGAGCGATTCCGCTAGGCATGTGGGACTTGTGGATGGAGCCCTTAATTCGCTTAACCAGGATTCACGGGTGGTCAATCTGTTGAAATCAGAGCACTACATTTTGGCCACCGTGCTCGATCCTAGATTTAAAACCTACGTTGTATCTCTCTTTCCGGCAGACACAAGTCTGCAGAGATTCAAAGACCTGCTGGTGAGAAAATTGTCAAGTCAAGCGGAACGTGACCCGTCAACAGCTCCTCCTTCACATTCTCTCACAACTGGGGGTGCGAGGAAAAGGCTAAGAATTCCGAGCCCACCCGCTGGCGGTGATGCAGGGCAGTCTGGAGCGAGTGCTGACATCTGGTCCGGACTGAAGGACCTGCCAACGATTACTGACATGTCGTCTACTGTCACTGCATATGATTCTGTCACCATTGAAAGAATGGTGGAGGATTATATGAGTGACCGCATCCAAGTAGGCACGTCAGACATATACTGGCAGGAAAAAGAGGCAATTTGGAGGCCCTTGCACAAACTGGCTGTATTTTACCTAAGTTGCCCACCCTCCAGTGTGTATTCCGAAAGAGTGTTTAGTGCAGCCGCTCACCTTGTCAGCAATTGGCGTACAAGGTTACTTCCAGAAAATGTGGAGAAGATGATGTTCATCAAAATGAATTATAATCAATTCCTCCGTGGAGACATTCACCAGGAATTGCCTCCAGAAAGTGCACAGGGACCTGAGATGGTGGATACCAGTGGGGACGAATTAATAATCTGTGAGGAGGGGGATTTGCACAGTGATGGTGTAGGAGCTTCCGCAGTATAGCAAATATATTGATTCACGCTTTTTCGCATTGATTAAGATATTTACTGTTAATCACAAAATGTGTTCATGTATCCTTAAATATTGCACAGATATTCAGAAAACTATATACTCCGAATATCTTGTCTAAAGCATGAATTGTTCAAGGACATACAACGCCAGATGTATCCAAGGAAGATCGGGAAGAATGTTTTCAGCATATGTCCGAGAGACTGATAATCACAAAGCAATAAACCATATTCAAGAATGTTCTAATTGCTAATTAGAATCTTGTATGACAATTGATGGATTTCAGATTCTGAGACCTACATGGTGTATTCTGATTGGCTAAATGTATTGGCAAGCATGATTCCTTTGTCTTTAAGCTATAAAAATAAACCTGTAACGGCCCCTAAAGCAGGTCAGCTATGGTCTGTTTAGGTTACACATAATCCTGTGTCATCTTTTCATTCACTGACCTCCAACCGGTTGCTAAAGGAACAGAATTCTGACTGATTACTGAAGAGAGTTAATTTACCAGACCTGAACAGGTTAAAATACCCTAACATTTTTGGGAGCATCGTCCGGGGATTTTCCAGCATCTCCTCCACTGGCAACAAATCCTCTGATCTTTCAGGAACCGCTGATAAAAAAAAAACACGGTAAGTGAGATTTAATGTGTAGATTTCTACCTGCTCACTTGACTCTGCGCTTCTTGAATGTATCTGGGGAAGTCCAGTTGGGAAGATCAGAGAATATCTTAAAGAGCCCAGTGTCAGTCAGAAGTCATTTTTTTAAGGTACCATACATGTATGTTATATTGTTAAATTGTGGGTAAATATCTTCAGCTAATTTGTCACAAGTGTACAGGGGGAATTAATCAAATATCCAGGAAACTTTTACAGTTTTAAAAGGTGGCGTATGGCCAAGGTGTATTCTAATGCTGATAAACAGTTTGAATTGATAAATAACCAAAGAGGTGTTGTTGTGTTAAGAAAATACAAAGGGTCCGTAGCACCGAGATTGGTGGCAATTACAAGCACTGAAGTCTCATTTGGTTATGTGGAAAATGATGATGAATTTTATTGTACAATAGGTTGTCATTTAAAAAAAATAGGGGAATTGTTGGAACATTACATTGAGAATGATTGGTCTAAACATCATAACCTATTGGCCTAGGAACCACATAATCCCAGGTCTAAGACCCATTTGCCCGTACAGCCTCAAACAGCTGCCGTGCACACAGATAACAGACATAGCAGTAAGAGGGTATCCAGAAGACAGAAAATCCAGATATAAGAGGTGGTCGAGAGTCGTCTGTCAGATATAGCACTTATTGTCATCCTTGTTTTTGGATCCTTGCACTGTTGTATGTACTCTGTCAATATGCTTTTGAAAAGGTGGGGGGGAGTCGGGTGTCTGCTAAATAATGGAACCAGTAACTAGATTCTCCTGCACACATTGTACTGTATATATTGTATGTCCCTATGCAAGACACAAGCAGGAGTCTATATAGGCAGGGGGATAGACCCTTGGAGTGACTTAACAATAATATTAGGGATGCATCTCAGTGATCCAGAAGAAATAATCTATTATGCAGGTCTCACTTGGGGAGCAGTACTAATAGATTTTCCACCAATACAGGGAGGAAGGGGCAACACTACAACCCCAGTCATTTGTCCACAGACGGATTTAAGGAGCTCTTTAGGTACAAGGATAGAAGAGATTCTTCAGAGTCAGCGTCTCACAAGGAGATTTTAATTCCCTCATAAGGGGTTACTAAAATACCACATCAGGAGGGGTTCCGCGCACACACACCCAGGCATGGGAGCGCGGTCTATAAAGATGTCAGGGCTCGACAAACCCGTGGATATTGTTAGTAACAGGGAGGGTAGGAAATCTCTGAAAGGAGATTTTAAGTCCCTCATAAGGGGTTACTAAAATACCACATCAGAAGGGGTTCCGCGCACACACACCCAGGCATGGGAGCGTGGTCTGTAAAGATGTCAGGGCCCGACAAACCCGTGGATATTGTTAGTAACAGGGAGGGGAGGAAAGCTCTGAAAGGAATAAGTAAAATTTTCAAAAGAGCAGGTTTTCCATCAGAAGGGACACTAGACTTAGAGAAATGGGAAAAATTTGCCTCCTGTAACAAGAGTTGGATAATTAAGCATAATTGTAGAGATCAAGTATCCATCTGGATCACTGTAGCAAAAGAATTAGAAGCAGAAAATAGAAGAAGAGATGAGGAAAATGATTTCCCCATTGTACCAGAGTACCCAATAGCACCACAACTAGCGTTAAACTCACTGCCTGTAATTTCAGCAACTGCACCTGCACACTATACCCCACCCCTATACTCAGACATGCATGCACACCAAGGTACCCATAGTATGAACAGAATGGAATCATCTACAAGCTCACTAACAGTAAAATTGAAAAGAGATGAGCCAGGAAAAGAGTGGCGAATAATCAGCACTATCTTGAAAGGATCTGTGGTTGAAAACCCGAATGATTTACCTGAGCTATGTGTACAGAGTATGGGGGTAATTCCAAGTTGATCGCAGCAGGAAATTTTTTAGCAGTTGGGCAAAACCATGTGCACTGCAGGGGGGGGGGGCAGATATAACATTTACAGAGAGAGTTAGATTTGGGTGGGTTATTTTGTTTCTGTGCAGGGTAAATACTGGCTGCTTTATTTTTACACTTCAATTTAGATTGCAGATTGAACTCACCACACCCAAATCTAACTCTCTCTGCAAATGTTATATCTGCCTCCCCTGCAGTGCACATGGTTTTGCCCAACTGCTAAAAATATTCCTGCTGCGATCAACTTGGAATTACCCCCTATGCCCCAGTGTCCTGATACTTTATCACAAGAAACCCCAACAAGATCAAACCAAAGAAACTGGCCACCTAAAGCTCCCCTCATGTTTAAACGAGTGGTGGACACCTGGAATCAAGCTATGAGTCCAGTAAACAATAGTCCACAATCAGGAACTATAGGCGAAAGGGTGCAAATCAGGCAGAGAGGAGAAGCAAGGGGTCAAGACACAGCCTCTACAGCTTTTCATGCCCAGGTACATAATGTACAGAATAAAGTGACATATTTTCCAGAAAGATTGTGTCCGGTATGTCAGTTTTGCGTTCCAGAAGGATATGAACACAACCCAAATTGTGGAAACTGGATTTCACCCCATGAACCACCATGCCAAGATATCTATTCAACTAGAAATGCTGAAAGACGGTCATCATTGCCTGTTTCTCTGTATCCAGTACAAGTACAGAGAATACGCAACCCAGATGATGTAGCCAGGACGAACGAACCATATATCGTACAGAGTCAACACCACAAACCATGGTATAGCAACGACCTCGCAAGTATAGTTGCCAAGTCCCCAGATCCTAGAAAAAATCCAGCAGCATTTTATGCCTATATGGAAAGAATTCAAACCATATGGACACCGGCATGGGTCGACTACCACCAGTTGTGTGAGGCTATACTAGGACCAGGAACTGCCCAAACAGTAAGCACCATGTTAAAAGCAGATGCAGTAGATGATTGCCCAGCCATAGCGAACGCTCCGACAGAGGAAAATAGAACAACATTTGAGAGTGGACAGATGTACATGACAAGACTTAAGAGATGGTGTCATGCACAGAAGCTCAGAGCACCAGCAGCCCCAGATTTGAAACAGGAAAAGACTGAGTCCATCAGAACTTACTATGATAAAGTCACTATACGACACACTGATGAAGGTTATGCAACGGATAACCCTCAACATAAAAGACTGTTAAAAACTAAATTCCTAAATGGGTTGTCAGAAACCTACAGAACTCAGTTGTTCCAGGTCAGGCCAGAAACCTCTTATATGGAACTTAACGCAATAGTTCAGGTGCTAGAAGGAATGGAGGAAAGGGAGAATGAAAAAAATAAGAAAAGCCAAAGAAAAGAATGCAATACCGAAGGTAACAGTACACGTTGTATAGAAACAAAGCAAGTGGAAGACCAGAAGCCCATCATAAGGGGCCACCGGAAGGAACTCAAAAGAAGGAACCAAGCAAGATGACAGAAAGTGTTATTTCTGCAAGTAAGAAGGACATTTCAAAAAGAATTGCAGGAAATACAAAGAATGGTATGAAAACCAGCAAGAAAAACCTAAAGCATGAAAAAGTGGCTTCCCGAGGTACCTCCCTGCCAAAACACCATCTGAACAAGAAAATGATCAAGTGACCCTTGTACTGCCAACAGGTCACCAATATCAATGCATTATAGACTCGGGAGCAAGCCGAACAATTTTACAGCAACAGGAGGTACCAAGTGAATTAATGACCACTAAGACACTTTTAGCAACTGGTTTAGAAGGAACTACAGTGAAATTAAAGGAAAGTAAGCCTATGGTATTAACCATTGAAGACGTTGAAACTCCCATTCCGGTCCAATTCCTCACCTCTAGTACTTGCCCAGTAAACTTATTAGGAGCAGATGTTCTAAAGTTGATTCAAGCCTGCATACAGTACACACCAAAAGGAATTAAATTTTCCAGTAAAATTACCAGAGAAGGTTCATCAACAGATGGAAGCAGCCATACAGATATATCATATAAGACAAGATTCCAACCCAGCACCAAAACAAGATCTGGCTGATGTACCTGACTGGTTAAAGGCAGTACCAGAAAAACTCTGGTCCAAAGGAAACAATACTGTTGGACACGATTACCCCAGGGGGGGAGCAACCTGTCCATCAGATTTCTCAGAGGCAATGGCATTAATCCTGTAGAAATGGAGACCGCACTTTACAGACACCCAGTTAGTTCAATATGTCGATGATCTGCTTATTGCTGCAGAGACAGAAGAGAAGTGCAAAAAGGAAACAGTATCACTACTCATCTTTTTGGCAGAAGAAGATTGCAGAGTGTCAAAAGACAAACTACAGCTAGTACAGAAAAAAGTTGTCTTTTTAGGACACTGCATATCCCAAAGAACAAGGCACCTTACTGATGAAAGAACAAAAGCAATAACTCAAGAAAAAACCCCAAGAACATTAAAAGAAATCAGAGCTTTCCTGAGCCTTATTGGATACTGCAGAGAATGGATACCCTCAGCCTCATTACTGATGCAACCCCTATATGAATTAACAAAAAAGGAGGCGTCAGCAGAAAACAGGGGCACCATTGAAGAAGCAGTAAGAAAACTAAAGCAAGCCATAATAACAGCCCCAGCATTGGGATTGCCTGATTACAAAAAGCCTTTTAACCTATTCTGCCATGAAAACAGAGGGCATTCTTTAGGGGTGCTCACCCAGAAATACGGAACAAAACAAAGACCAGTGGCATACTATTCAGCCCAGCTGGATCCGATTATCAGAGGAGCACCATCCTGTGTCCGAGCAGTGGCAGCAGCAGCAATACTTAAGGAAAAGGTGACAGACATTGTGCTTGATCATCCACTGTGTATACAAGTACAGCACGCTGTAACAGAAATACTAAGTCAAGCAAAAACCAAGCATCTTTCTGCAGCCAGACTTACCAAATATGAAGTAGCACTATTAAGTGCCTCCCATGTCACCATCACAAGATGCACTGTACTAAACCCAGCTACACTCCTTCCCATCAACGATTCAAAAGAGGGGAGGAGAGGGGGAGATGGTAATGATGGTGAATCGTCAGATGAGGAGGAAAATGCTGCTACAGACGCAGAAAATACAACACAATCATCTCCACATGATTGCCTAGCCCTCATGGAATTAGAGACTTTACCTCTTTCTAATGTCCAAGATACACCACTGGACAATCCAGACATGAACCTGTTCGTCGATGGATCAAGATATTATGATAATGGATCCCCAAGGACAGGATATGCAGTAACAACTGAAACTGAAGTCATAGATTCTGGACCATTGCCACCAAGCATGTCAGCACAAGAAGCAGAACTCATAGCAATGACCAAAGCCTGCATACATGCTGAAAACATGACAGCTAACATCTACACGGATTCACGCTATGCTTGGGGGGTGTCCCAGTATTACGCTGTTATTTGGAAAAGTAGGGACTTCAAAGGTGCAAATGGAAAACCCATCAAACATGCCAGTTTGATTATGGAACTTTTCAGAGCATTGGAACTACCTAAAAGGATTGGAATAATCAAGGTACAAGCACATACTAAGAGCCGAACCATGGAAGCTAAAGGAAATGCATTTGCAGATGCAGAAGCCAAGAGAATTGCCTTACAATCAAAAGAACCTGAGCAAGTCTTAGTAGCTCAAGATGTGAAGCAAATGCCCAGTGAAGAGGAGTTGATCAAAATTCAACAACAAGCATCACAAGGAGAAAAGGAAAAATGGACACGATCGGGGGCAGAAGAAGATGAACATGGACTTTGGAAGTCAAGAGAATTGAAGTACTGTCTACCAGCAGCTCTATTTCCACCTATGTTACAAGTAGCTCATGGACAAGTACATCATTGAAAGGAAGCCATGGTGAATAGAGTACAAGAGCATTGGATAGCTCCAGGCTTCAATAAAGCTGCAACAAACTTTGTAGCAGGATGCTGGATCTGTGGAATCAGCAATCCAGGACAAAGAACCAAGACACCTCTAGGAACTATACCCAAAGCCTCTTACCCATTTCAAAGACTACAAATCGACTATATACAGTTGCCACGAAGCGGTCCATATGAATATGTACTAGTAGCAACGGACATGTTTAGTCACTGGGCCGAATCCTGGCCAGTAAGCAAAGCCACAGCAAAAACCACTGCAAAGAAACTGATAGCAGAAGTAGTATGTAGATTTGGGGTACCTGAGGTTATAGAATCAGATAGAGGTACACATTTCACAGGAGAAGTCATGCAGCATATAATGAAAGATTTGGGGGTACAGCAGGCCTTCCACGTGCCTTACCGTCCCCAGGCGAGTGGGAGGGGGGAACATCTGAACTTTGACCTTAAGCTAAAACTATAGAAAATGATGACAGAAACCAAAAGAACTTGGCAAGAATGCCTACCTATAGTCTTGTTCAATATTAGGACCACACCTATGAGACCTAGTAAGCTGACTCCATATAAAATATTGTTTGGGTCAGCTCCAAGAACAGGTTGTTATTATCCACAACAGTTACAACATAATCATGGTGATTTAACAGGTTATGTACAGGAGGTCTGTAAAACATTGACTAACCTCCATTGCCGAGTGTTTTCTTCCATTCCAGACCCAGAAGGATCAGCTACGCATAAACTAAACCCAGGAGATTGGGTCTATTTAAAGAGACATGTGAGAAAGACCTTTGAACCAAGATATGATGGTCCATATCAAGTGCTGCTAACCATGCCTACCTCAATTAAGGTGAAAGGTCGTGATACCTGATTACACGCCTCCCACTCGAAGAAGTTGACAGTGACTCTCCAACCAGAAGAATGACGTTGCTTATCCTTTGGTTGTTGTTAGGGGTAATCCCCAAGGTTTGGGCTATAAGTCCAGGGGACTGGTTTACTGAAAGGGGTAGTTCAGGCCTAGTGTAGGTAGAATAGGGAGAAAAAGTGGAATCAAAAAGAGGGGAAATGATGGTGTAGGAGCTTCCGCAGTATAGCAAATATATTGATTCACGCTTTTTCGCATTGATTAAGATATTTACTGTTAATCACAAAATGTGTTCATGTATCCTTAAATATTGCACAGATATTCAGAAAACGATATACTCCGAATATCTTGTCTAAAGCATGAATTGTTCAAGGACATACAACACCAGATGTATCCAAGGAAGATCGGGAAGAATGTTTTCAGCATATGTCCGAGAGACTGATAATCACAAAGCAATAAACCATATTCAAGAATGTTCTAATTGCTAATTAGAATCTTGTATGACAATTGATGTATTTCAGGTTCTGAGACATACATGGTGTATTCTGA
The DNA here is from genome assembly GCF_028390025.1 of Pseudophryne corroboree. NCBI lineage: Eukaryota > Metazoa > Chordata > Amphibia > Anura > Myobatrachidae > Pseudophryne > Pseudophryne corroboree. The sequence goes on along the minus strand of NC_086447.1, from coordinate 835,854,969 downwards.
TTGGCTAAATGTATTGGCAAGCATGATTCCTTTGTCTTTAAGCTATAAAAATAAACCTGTAACGGCCCCTAAAGCAGGTCAGCTATGGTCTGTTTAGGTTACACATAATCCTGTGTCATCTTTTCATTCACTGACCTCCAATCGGTTGCTAAAGGAACAGAATTCTGACTGATTACTGAAGAGAGTTAATTTACCAGACCTGAACAGGTTAAAATACCCTAACAACAGTGAAAGGGGTGAGGAATCGGAGGATGATGATGAGGTGGACATCTTGCCTCTGTAGAGCCAGTTTGTGCAAGGAGAGATTGATTGCTTCTTTTTTGGTGGGGGCCCAAACCAACCAGTCATTTCAGTCACAGTCGTGTGGCAGACCCTGTCGCTGGTTTGTTAAAGTGTGCATGTCCTGTTTATACAACATATTGGACAAGGACAATTCCATCTTGCACCTCTTTTTTCTTTCATTTTTCTTTTTTCTTTGCATCATGTGCTGTTTGGGGACATTTTTTTGGAAGTGCCATCCTGTCTGACACTGCAGTGCCACTCCTAGATGGGCCAGGTGTTTGTGTCGGCCACTTGTGTCGCTTAGCTTAGTCTCACAGCGACCTTGGTGCGCCTCTTTTTTTCTTTGCATCATGTGCTGTTTGGGGACAATTTTTTGGAAGTGCCATCCTGTCTGACACTGCAGTGCCACTCCTAGATGGGCCAGGTGTTTGTGTCTGCCACTTGTGTCGCTTAGCTTAGCCATCCAGCAACTTCGGTGCAAATTTTAGGACTAAAAATAATATTGTGAGGTGTTCAGTGTTCAGAATAGACTGAAAATGAGTGGAAATTATGGTTATTGAGGTTAATAATACTATGGGATCAAAATGACCCCCAAATTCTATGATTTAAGCTGTTTTTGAGGGTTTTTTGTAAAAAAAACACCCGAATCCAAAACACACCCGAATCCGACAAAACATTTTCAGGGAGGTTTTGCCAAAACGCGTCCGAATCCAAAACACGGCCGCGGAACCAAATCCAAAACCAAAACCCGAAAAATTTCCGGTGCACATCACTAGTTTATACTGCGGGTTCCTTACTACTTTTGTCACAAGGTAGGAAGAATCACGCCCAACAGGACGGTAAAACAGTGGATTGTGGGCCTAATTCAGTACGGATTGCAAATTCTGCTAATTAGCAGAATTTGCAATCCTTTGGAGCGCATGCTGGGGGCCGCCCATCGCTGGGCAAGGCCGGCCAGCATACTGACCGGGACCTCCCCCCGTTCAACAAGCAGAAATTGCAAAGGAATCACAATTTCTGCTTGTTAGCAGGAACTGAGGAAGCCTCCTGCTGGTGCCTCTTAGCTGCGCCCGCAGGAGGCCCTCCGCCATGTTTTCGATCGCGCTTCATGTGATGTCACGCAGCCGCCATGGCCACGCCCCCAACATGCTCCATTTGGCCACCTCCGCCCCCTCATTTGCCCCGCTCCGCCCCCTCATTTGCACCTCCCCGCCCCCGCAATGCTCCGTCTTCGCACTGGAAACGGAGTGTTGCCACCCCACCTCGCAGAAAGTGCGGGAGCATACGCAGGACGGGTGCATGAGCAGGATGGGCGCTGCGCATGCACCCGAGGGGCGATTATAAAAATTCCAGTTGGAACGCGATTTGCGATCCAACTTGAATTAGCCACTGTTTATTCTCAGCTAAGCGTCCACTGCACAGCACATAACAAGTCTGGCATTACTGCAGGTCACAAATGCCATACAAAACGAAGCAGTTACAGCAACAGATTTGTCACTTTGTCTCACAGTTGACATGCATAAGATCTGTGGACCTTACAGGCCCTGGCACCCTAATGCTATCCACCACCCCGGCCTATCGCCTGGCCTTCTTGTCCGGCATCAGGAGCCCTGTGCTCTGTTTGCAGCAAAGCTCACAGGTCGGCTTATTGCTTGTTGCTGCACCTCATCACACTGCAAAACCTGAAATAGACCTGACAACCAGCCTACACCCAGGTAGTCAGGTGGTATTGGCTCTGGCTTGTGGCACCGTGGCCTCCCTGCCACACTTTGCATTCATAGTATAAAGACCATAACTATTTCAGCTTGTTTTTCCATGAAATTAAATATTCCAATCTTCTAGCCTGGTTGTGCATTTACTGTGTCTAGGGGAAGTACCCTTGCCTCTCTGCTGGGGCTTGATCTGAATTGCTGCCGAACAAAGACCAGAAGGTTGCTCTATACCAAAAGTGTATATATTAAATGCTGAGCATTCCCAGTCATATACATGCAGTGTATATATTATTATAGATAATGAGTGTCTCCAACCTCCTCTGGTCCTTCCCCTCTTGTCAGCACCGCTACCATCTGGTGGTGGCAAGGGATATTGGAGACACGGTGGGGTCATATGTCAATGTCCCCCATGCCCCTTATATGCAGGTCAGTTGTCCTCCACATGCCCGTTATATGCCATCTCATCCCCTCCCCTCATGTCTTTTATTTGCCCATCAGATGTTCCCATAACTTATAAGCCTTCTGTCTTCTCCACAATATAACTCAGCTGAGCTCTCCTCAACTTACCTTGTAGTTGCTGGATCCCATTCAGAGGCAGAGCAGAAACAAGAAGGCGGGAGTGCAGCCTGTCCTCCTCCCCCTCCCCTGATTGCATAAGTGGCATCTGTGACAGCCTGTTGAGACCTCCCCAGCTTGTCTCTGCTTGTGAAGCAGCATGTCAGTCACGGGTTGGGTATGAGTTACCGATGGTCGGGATGCCAGCATTCAGTATCCCGACAATTACAATCCCTACAGGGGTGAGCTACCTATGTTCTCCCCTAACACTAACCCTGCCTCCCCACAGCCTAACTCTAACCTACACCAGTGGACTCTGTGAGGAACACATATGCCTTTTGCGCATAATTTCTACTAAACTATACGCAGAAGGATGTGCGCCATCTACTAAAATTTCAGTGCTGTTTATTTCTTTACACCTTACCGGTCTAATATAGACTGTTGGTTTAGACGCTAAAGACCTCTCTATCCAATAGAGATCTTGCTCTGAGGTTTAGACACCCTGAGGAAGGATTACATCCAAAACGCGTTGGTGTTATTGAAAGAGGACCCTAGGCTTGACCACACCGCTGTTAATTGTACATATTTTATGGTTTTTTTCCACTCTAGTCCCATATTGGCAGTATCATCCCCTCATTCCATCTAAGGGGTATCAGTGGAAGTGGCCTTGCCGGTTTACATCAGGGTACCTCCTTTTGTTATTATTGGACTTTTATGAATGTTTGTATGTTTCACAGTGTTTGTGGAAATAAATTTTGTTTTTAATATGGAATAAGTTTTTAAGTCTGCTGGTCTATCAACATATTGGAACCATCGGATGTGGGTATAGAAGATCCGTATACAAGCGAGGAGTCAGAAAGATACCTTTCAGCGCATATAGGGCTTATTATAAAGGTAAGCCACGATCAGATGGGCCATATGTGAATGATTTTAAAAGTATAGAATCCAAATATATGGATTTTTGAGAAAAAAAAGAAACCTTTATGGGAACGCATTTCTTGTATAGCAGGTCAGTTCCTGGTGAAAATTTGGAATTCACAGCAAGTCTTTTAATCCATTAATGGATGTGTGTTTTTTATCACGTTTTTTTGAGGATCGTGAGGACATATGGATCTGAAATTTGTATAGCAACGCTTGGGAGTCACTCTTCTGCTTATCGCTAATCCTAACCTACCTCAGTGGACTCTGTGAGGAACACATATGCCTTTTGCACATAATTTCTACTAAACTATATGCAGAAGGATGTGCGCCATCTACTAAAAGTTCAGTGCTGTTTATTTCTTTACACCTTACCGCAGGGGCGAATCCAGAAGAAAATGAAAGGGGGGGCACCATGATAGGGGAACGGTAATAGTTATATTTACATGCACCTAAGGCACGCGTGCTCCCAGAGAAGGGGTGTGGTATCACAGGCAGCATGGCCTCACAGAATACGCCATCAGGTAATGATTGGCTGTAGGAGCGCATTCTGGTTTATTGCCAATGTTTCACACTGATGAAAAGGTTGATTGGGCCTTGAAATGTTGGTCACCTGCCTGGAAGGCACCCCAGCACAATATAATTATTATAGTTTTTAGTTGGTGGTGGCAGGTGCAGCATACCTTGTTTTGGGCACTGCAGTGAGACTCACACTGCAGGACATGGACTGCCCAACTTTGATTAGCAGAAGCAGCCAGCTGGATCTCCAACAAGCAGCATAAGACATCTGCAGGACAGCCCTGTCACAATCACACTGGCCACCTTCTCAAAGCTGAGGCTGAGTTTGACTGCACCTAGCATGGTGGTAAAGGAAGTGGAGGAGGAAGCGGTGGGATTATTGTGCGGTGCAGTGAGGGCTAATGAAGCCTTCTGTGCCATCATAAGTAACAGTCATACTCGATGCTGGCATTTGAACCCCGCGCCTGGGCTGGACTCTGGCCGGCTGGCAGTGGGGGAGGTAGGTTGCGGGGTGAGCACACGGACTTGCTGTTAGAGCCGCGGCAGGTCCTAGTGCCTGCCTGCTCTTTTATCAAATCTGACGGTAATAGCAGTAGTGCTGCTGCTGTTCTCCTTTTGAAAAAAAAGAAGAAGTCAGAAATGACAGGAGGGGCAAGGACCCGAGTGCACCCCCCCTGGATCCGCCTATGCCTTACCGGTCTAATATAGACGGGTGGTTTAGATGCTAAAGACCTCTCTATTCAATAGAGATCTTGCTCTGAGGTATAACTCCTCAGACACATGTTGATTCATCTGAATCAGTACAGTGTTATATTACCACTTTATCAAGCTAGCTTTATTACGTTTACTTTGGGCATCTGATCTTATACCCCTGAAGAAGTCCTTCGGGACAAAACGCGTTGGGTTCTTATGCTGTTTCATCTTTATGTCGTACATTGAATTTACGACAACAAGGAAACACTAAAATTGAATGTTAACTTGAGAAGTTCTAAAGTGTGACTGAAATTGTACAGATGCTCTTTAATGTTTTATTGTAAAAGAATTCCGTTTTAATGTCATTGTGAATACATTTTTATGGCTAAAAACTAAGGTTTTATTAATATATATGTTTTAAAGTATTCATTGTATTATGGATGGTTTAAATTAAGAACACACTAAATCACTAGCGCCCTCAGATCCGTTTGAAAAGTGTTATTCCTGAATTTTAGCTAACAGAAGGTTCATCTAGAGGTGCTGCTTCAAATACTCCTAAGCGCAATTGGGTACCCTTTCTAATAGCTATAAGTAATTATTTTTTTATATATATATATATATATATATATATATATATATAGTGCAATCGGAAAGTATTCACAGTGCTTCACTTTTTCCACATTTTGTTATGTTACAGCCTTATTCCAAATTGGAATCAATTCAATTTTTCATCAAGATTCTACACTCAATACCCCATAATGACAATGCGTAAATCGTGTTTTTGAGATTTTTGCAAATTTATTAAAAATAAAAAACTAAGAAATCACATGTACATAAGTATTCACAGCCTTTGCTCAACACTTTGTTGATGTACCTTTGGCAGCAATTAAACCCACAAGTCTTTTTGAATATGATGCCACAAGCTTGGCACACCTATCTTTGGACAGTTTCGCCCATTCCTCTTGCAGCACCTCTCAAGCTCCATCAAGTTGGATGGGAAACTTTGGTGCACTGCCATTTTCAGATCTCTCCAGAGATGTTCAATCGGATTCAAGTCTTGGCTCTGGCTGGGCCACTCAAGGACATTTACAGAGTTGTCCTGAAGCCACTCCTTTGATATCTTGGCTGTGTACTTATGGTTGTTGTCCTACATCAGAACATAAATAAATAATGGGGTTTTACCTCATGGATTGTACAATGCATTTAAGCTTGCAGCCCAACTTCACGGGACCCCATCTCACTACAAGTCCTATTCTATCACCTTGACTTTTAAAACCTGGCCATTGCTATCACATCAGAGACAAATTCAAATTGTGATTCCAGGTTTAAAGCTCACCTGCCAACTACCTTATGGCATTTAAAGGTGAATCAGTCACCCACACAGCTTACAAATTACTACTAGGGAAGCAGCTGACACAGGCTAAGAGTAAATGAACTTAGAAGGGGTGCATGAGAAAGATATGATCAAAGAAAAAGTTAATAAAAGATGTGCACCGGACACTTTTCGGGGTTTTGTGTTTTGGTTTTGGATCTGGATCTCGTTTGATCTGGACTGATTTTTCCAAAACCACCCTTTTGGGTTTTGGTTTTGATTTTATATCTGGATTTTTTTAATAAACAAACAAACAAACAAACAAACAAACAAACAAACATAAAAACAGCTAGATCTCAGAATTTTATTTTATTTTTGTTCCTACAGTATTACTAACCTCAACAACATTGATTTTCACTCATTTCCAGTCTATTCTGAGCACCTCACAATATTGTTTTTAGGCCGAAAGGTTGCACCGAGGTAGCTGGACGACTAAGCTAAGCGGCACAAGTGGGCGGCACAAACACGTGGCCTATCTAGGAGTGGCACTGCAGTTGCAGACAGGATGGCAGTTTTAAAAACTAGGCCCCAAAGAGCACATAATGCAAAGAAGAAAATAGGTGCAAGATGGAATTGTCCTCGGGCCCTCCCAGCCACCCTTATGTTGTTTAAAAAGGATATGCACAGTTTAATAAACCCATAATTTCAGCAACAGGTGGTCCCCTTGGAAAAAGCTCGCCAAGTTCTCTGAATCATAGCTAGCTACAAATATACCACCTCCATATTTTATGACTTTTCACATTATGAGAATAGGCAAGAGGAAGAGGACAGTGTCAAGAAGGTGATTCAACATTAGAGAGGCAAACGCAAGCAGGAATAACCAGCGGCGGATTGGCATGCCGGGACGCCGGACCGGATTCCGTTTGACCGGTCCGGTCGTCCCCTCATTGGCTGCCCGCCACTCCCCATGCAGGCCGCCAGCCACCAGCCGCGATCGCAGCAGCGTTCACTGAAAGCTTCTGCGCATGCGCAGAAGCTCAGTGAAGCACTTTAGAGATGGATGCTGTCTGAGCTTTTGCGCATGCGCAGCAGCCCCTCCTCCCCATACTGGACACCTGGCGTTTCTTCCACGGCAGCTGCAGCCTTGCCTGGTGGGGGAACTGTTAAGGCTCTGTAGTGCCGGCATGCTGCTTGTGTGTGCAGGGCCAGATTATAGGAGAGACGTGCGGGCATCCAGGGGCCTCCACAATGAGACAAATAATGCTTGACCACTCAAGTCTACCTGGCTGGCTCCTGGCAGCAGGGGAATGCATTGCCACGATTCGCGGGAGGGAAGGGGCGGGGCCTAATGCTGTGAAGTGCCCGCCCCTAATCAAAGACCTGTGCTGAAGCCTAGCAAGTTTGGGGCAGGTAGTCTGTCTCACCCCATCCCTCCTCCCTCCCTCTCCCTCTCTCTCTCTCTCTCTCTCTTGGCGGGATGTACTAACCTCTCCCGCTGCGGTATTAGGGTTATCTCTGCGCTCCCAGTGTTTACGCCTCATTAGTTGTTTTCCTCCTGCTGCCCGGCGCTCCCCAACGCTCCCTGTAGTTTCCGCGTCACTGCGGTCTGCCGTAATCACCGCCGCGGCCACTGATCCCTCCACAGCGGTTGTTCAGCGCTGCTCTCCCCCTGTCAGTGAGTCGCGCATGCGCAGTAGTGGGAAGCAGAGACTACTGCGCATGCGCAACTCACTGACAGGGGGAACGCAGCGCTGAACAACCGCTGTGGAGGGGTCAGTGGCCGCGGCGGTGATTATGGCAGACGCAGTGATGACTAGTGTGACGCAGAAACTACATGGAGCGTTGGGGAGCACCAGGCAGCAGGAGGAAAACATCTAACAAGGAGTAAACACTAGGAGCACAGAGATAACCCTAATACCGCAGCAGGAGAGGTTAATACATCCCGCCCTCTCTCCCTCTGCTCTCTCTCTCTCCCCTCTCTATCTCTCTCTCTCTCCATCTCTGCCCTCTCTATATCTGCCCTCTCTCTCTTTCTCCATATCTCCCTCCCCCTCTCTCTTTCCCCCTCTGTCTCTTGCAGCCCTCTCTTTCTCTCCCTGATGCTCTCTCTCTCCCTGACACTCTCTCCCACTCACTACCCTCCCTCTCTCTGTGTCTCTCCTCTCTCTTTCCCTCTTATTTCCCTCAATCTGTCCCTTTCCATATCCCTCTCTTTTTCTCCCCAACACTCTTTCCCTCTCTTTTGCACCCCCCTCTCTGTCTCTCTCCGTCCCTGACACCCTCACTCTCTCCCACTTGCTCCACATCCCTCTCTCTCTCCCTCTCTTTGTCTTTCCCTCTTTTTCTCACTGACACATTTTTCCAATAGCAGACATCCTATATATCCCCGTCTTCTCTCTAGAGTGCCGGCTTTGCAGACACGGTCACTCTGTCATCACTGCGACCCTTTGCATATGACAGAGCAGCAGCTGCCCTACAGAGATCATGGAGCCGGGCCCTGCCAGATCACAGCTGTCTGGCCGCCGATATGGGAGTGTTGTGGGCAGGCCAGGAATTACAGTGTGTGTGCTGTGCGGCACCACGTCTGCCGTCAGATGCCGCCCCTGCCCGCGCACAGTTTGATACACCACGTCACGGTGGTGCGGTCCCTGCAGTGTGTGGTCGTGGATGCCAGATGCCAGCGATGACTACTGTAGAGCTGAGTGTCCACCCAGTGTGTAAGTATTATTATTGATTTAGGCTCTTACGTCCCTGCCGCCCCGCCTATGATTTATGAAGTAAGCAGTGTGGTTCTGAATGTTCCCCCCACCACTCCACCTATATAATGATAATAGATGCATATGTATCTGGCATTATAGGGCATATATGTATCAGGTACTGTGGAGGCATACATGTATCTGCCACTGTGGGGGCATACGTGCATCTGGCACTATACATAGGGCATACATGTATCTGGCACTACACTGGGGTCATGTGTATCTGCCACTGCTGGCGGCCATATCATGTGTATCTGGCACTGCTGGGGGGCATATCAATGTGCTTTACCTGGTGCAATGTGTATCATGTGCTCTACCTGGTGCAATGTGTATAACGTGCTCTGCCTGGTGCAATATGTATAATGTGCTTTACCTGGTGCAATGTGTATCATGTGCTTTACCTGGTGCAATGTGTATCATGTGCTTTACCTGGTGCAATATGTATAATGTGCTTTACCTGGTGCAATGTGTATCATGTGCTTTACCTGGTGCAATGTGTTTAATATGCTTTACCTGGTCTAATGTGCATAATGTGCTCTGCCTGGTGCAAAGTGTATAATGTGCTTTACCTGGTGCAATGTGTATAATGTGCTCTGCCTGGCACAAAGTCTAGAACGTGCTTTTTCTGGCGCAATATGTATAACATGCTCTATCTGGCACAGTGTGTATAGGAGGTTCTACCTGGTGCAATGTGTATAAGAGCCACTACTGTGTGGTGTAATGTGAATTGGCACCATTATGTGGCCACGTCCCTTACCCACGAAGCCACGACCCTAAAATTTTGCAGCAGTAATCCCACCCACTTGGCAGACTCCAGCCCCTCAACAGACCCCCCCCCCCTCTATTAGGGCTGCTACCATAAATTTCCCGGGCTGGTTTTTGATCCCAATCTGCCCCTGGGAACAACACACGGGCTTTCACCTCCACTCCTATCTTGGTGTGGAACAGAAAGGACTTTAACCAAGCAAATGTATAATTGCAACATTACTGGACAAACTGAAAAACTAAAGGCTAAAGCCTCCAAATTTGTACCCCCTTCTCCATTTTCAGGGTTTACTATAATCTCAGATTAAATGCTGGGACGCAAATAAACTGGTTTATACGACAGGATCGAGATTGTATATGTTTCCCCTCCACGGAGTCTATAGACTTATTTTGTGAAAATCTCGTGGGTTTTCTTTTTTTGCATTTTTAGTTACATATTTTATAGCAGATGCCTTATTTTCGTTTTTCATAGCTCCCAGTTACACGCATGTGAGCATACCTGTGTGTCCCAGTTACACGCATGTGAGCATACCTATGTGTCTTGTTTTTTTAATTCATATTTTATTTTTAAATAAAGCAGCCCCTTAAACGTTTTAGCAGCCCCTCGTGAGCCCCCACAGCAGCCCTGGATCAGGCAAGCTGAGTTCGGGTGGGTTTGGTACAGTACTAAGCACGACTGTGCAGTGAATTTTTGTTATTGAGCCCCTGCCCTAGTGGAGCTTACCACTCTAGTCCAACCTCATTTCATATTACAAGTAGGACTGTGGGAGGAAGCAATGCTAACCTCTGTGCCACCAGCATGCCTCGCAGCCTCAGCCTGGCAAGCCAGACAGCTTCCTGGCTGTAAGCCACCATGAGACTCCATACTGGGCCCTTATTTAGTAATTGTTTGTGCCTCACAGGAGCTCCTGGCCCATCTAGTGCTGCAGTGCAATGGAAAACTGACATAATTCAAGATCACTGAAACTCTGTTCTTCTAACACCGAACCCTTACATTGCACAATTATTAAGGCGAAAACATTTACAAAATAAACGAAAAGAACCCTGTACAACAAATGCGCATCTTGTAAATAATACCAAAATGTGGAACATTAATAAATCAAAATTAAGGTTGACTAATTGGAGCCATTAATTTGAGTCCCTAACATGAAATAATTTGGAAGAACCGCTAATGCTGGGTTCACAGTGCACACTAGAAGATATATCTACTAGAGATGAGCGGGTTCAGACATGACACCCCTGGAATTATATGGCAGACATATAGACACAGGTGTGTTTGGAAAATCTACTTTTCTCCGGCAATTGCCAGAGAAAATGAAGTAGAAATTGTTGCCATGTCACGTTCCACCGGATTATGATTCTGTCTCTTCTGAGTCTGACTGACTTTGGCCACAAATGTGGTCTCTCCTCACTGTATTGGAAAACACTTCAGCAAACTTGGAGTTTCCATTTCCACCGTTGCGGCTATATGTTTTTACAAATCTGGTTGTGATGTTGAAGCTTATTTTATATTCTGCTCTAGGCTTTAGTTTAAACTTTAAACCTAGGATCAAGTACAGCAGCACCCCTGGAATTATACGGCAGTGCCTTTGGACTTATACAGCAGATAGACAGCACCCCTATATTTTTACAGTATCCAGGACAGGGCCACAGCATTCCTTTATTTTTACAGCGCCCGACAGGGCCACAGCTTTCCTTTATTTTTACAGCACCCGACATGGCCACAGTATTTCTTTATTTTTACTGCACCCCTATATTTTTACAGCATGCAGGACAGGGCCACAGCATTCCTTCATTTTTACAGCACCCGACAGGGCCACAGCGTTCCTTTATTTTTACAGCACCCGACAGGGCCACAGTGTTTCTTTATTTTTACTGCACCCCTATATTTTTACAGCATGCAGGACAGGGCCACAAAGTTCCTTTATTTTTACAGCACCCCTGTATTTTTACAGCTTACAGGACAGGGCCACAGCATTCCTTTATTTTTACAGCACCCCTATATTTTTACAGCATACAGGACAGGGCCACAGCGTTCCTTTATTTTTACAGCACCCCTATATTTTAACAGCATACAGGACAGGGCAACAGTGTTCCTTTATTTTTGAAGCACACAGGACAGTGCCCCTTTATTTTTACAGCACACAGGACAGCACCCCTAACAGCACAGGACAGCACCCTGTACAGCACAGGACAGCACCCCCCCTGTACAGCACCCCTAACAGCAGAGGACACCACAGGACAGCACCCCTGTACTGCACATGACAGCAACACCCCTGTACAGCACCTCTAACAGCACAGGACACCCCAGGAGAGCACCCCTGTACAGCACCCCAAAAAGCACAGGACAGCACCCCTGTACAGCACAGGACAGCAACACCCCTGTACAGCACCCCAAACAGCGCATGGCACCCCAGGACAGCACCCCTGTACAGAACCTCTAACAGCACAGGACAGCACCCCTGTACAGCACCGCTAACAGCACACAGGACAACACCCCTAAAGAACACACACTGACCCCACCTGATGCCACCACCCACAGAGAGACAGTGGTCTGTCTCCCTCACTCTCCAAGTCCGGAGTGAAAATGGTGGCAAAAACGTGGCTCCTTATATGGAATCCAAAACCCGCAAGAATCTGACAGCGGAATGATGACGTTTTGCCTCGTTCTGGGATCCGAGTCTGGCGGGAAGTCTCGATCTCGGAGATCCGAACCCGTTCATCCCTAATTAAAAATGAACTACATATATACATATACAGGGAACCACCGCACTTGCCATACCCAAAAATGGGGTGCACACTTGCACTCACCACCCCCAGGCCGGGGTGCAGTAGCCTGTAAACACATTGCTTAAATAATATTACACTGAGAGCCCAGCAATCTCCTTAGTAAGTTAATTCACTTCTATACATCATAATATAAATAAATAATGGGGTTTTAGTTCATGGATTGTACAATGCATTTAAGCATGCAGCCCAACTTCACGGGACCGCATCTCATTGCAAGTACTACTCTGTCACCTTGACTTTTAAAACCTGGCCATTGCTATCACATCTGAGACAAATTCAAATTGCGCTTCCAGGTTTTAAGCTCACCTGTCAACTAACTTATGGCTTTTAAAGGTGAATCGGTCACCCACACAGCTTACAAATTACCATTGGGGAAGCAGCTGACACAGGTTAAGAGTAAATGAACTTAGAAGGGGTGCTTGAGAAAGATATGATAACAGAAAAGGTTAATTAAAAATGAACCACATATATACATATACTGGGAACCACTGAACTCGCCATAACCAGAAATGGGGTGCACACCTACACTCACTACCCCCAGGCCGGGGTGCAATGGCCTGTGATCACATTGCTTAAATAATATTACACTGAGACAGTAGCGGATCTTGCCACGGGCAAGCAGGACGTTTGCCCGGGGCGCCGCCTTCCGGAGGGCGCCGGCGCCATCCGGAGGGTGCCGCACCATGGCAAGATCCACTACTCGGTGCCCCCCGCTGGCCGCTGTGTCCCCCGCTGGTCCCGCTGTCCCCCGCTGTGATGGGAAACTAGACGCTATGCGTCTAGTTTCCCTTCGTGTAGAGGACTTTTGCTGTGCGGTGCGCGATGACGCCATCGCGCACCGCACAGCATTGTGGGACTGACAGACGCTAGGGGTCATAATTGACCTCTAGTGTCTGTCATCCGAGGAAAGGAGCGGCGCCGGCGGAGATCTGCAGCGGTCGGGAGCGGGGATAGTAGTATTTTTATTTTCTTTCAGCGGCGCTACTCCACTGTACAGGGGGTGTAACTGACCACGCCCCCTGTATGAAGCCACGCCCCCCATTTCCGCCCGGGGCGCCAAAGGGTCTAGAACTGGCCCTGCACTGAGAGCCCAGCACTCACCTTAGTAAGTTCATTCCCCTCTGTACATCAGAACATAAATAAATAATGGGGTTTTAGTTCATGGATATATATACAGGGCCAAATTAAGGGGTGGGGGACAAGTACCCCAGGGTCCCCTGCCCCTTCCCGCAGATAAGATCTTAATCAATGATTAATTGCAGCATATAAAACAGGCATTAGCGAACAACTGGTAGCACGCTTTTTTTTTTAAATATGCAACACCCACTTTCCACCATCTGCTACCACATGATAGATCAGGTGCCTGTATCTATTCATGGAGGGAAACGGCCACCTAAGCTACTTCGATGTGAAGCCAGGTGGATCCACCAGCTCAATACTGTTATACCAATAGGGCTTAATGACCAAATCAATTTGAACATATTCCAATAATTTAGCAAGTGATGATACCTGGTAATTTTTTTATGCAATTTGTATATACTTCTTATGCATTTTTGTATATGTTACAATGTATTGACATGACACGATTGTGTTTGCAGCATTTTGCTTACATAGCTAGCACCATCTATATTGCTCGTGCTATTTCTATACCGCGCATCACTTCATCACTTTTTCCACATTTTGTTATGTTACAGCCTTATTTCATAATGGAATAAGTTCAATTTTTCCCTCAAAATTCTACACACAATACCCCATAATGATAATGTGTAAAAAATGTTTTTGAGATTTTTGCAAATTTATTAAAAATAAAAAACTAAGAAATCACATGTACATAAGAATTCACAGCCTTTGCTCAATACTTTGTTGATGCATCTTTGGCAGCAATTACAGCCTCAAGTCTTTTTGAATATGATGCCACAAACTTGGCACACCTATCTTTGGGCAGTTTCGCACATTTCTCTTTGCAGCACCTCTCAAGCTCCATCAGGTTGGATGGAAAGCATTGGTGCACAGCCATTTTCAGATCTCTCCAGAGGTGTTCAATCTGATTCAAATCTTGGCTCTGGCTGGGCTACTCAAGGACATTCACAGAGTTGTCCTGAAGCCAGTCCTTTGATATCTTGGCTGTGTGTTTTGGGTTGTTGTCCTGCTGAAAGATGAACCATCGCCCCAGTCTGAGGTCAAGAGCGCTCTGGAGCAGGTTTTCATCCAGGATGTGTCTGTACATTGCTGCATTCATCTTTCCCTCTATCCTGACTAGTATCCCAGTTCCTGCCGCTGAAAAACATCCCCACAGCATGATGCTGCCACCACCATGCTTCACTGTAGGGATGGTATTGGCCTGGTGATGGGTGGTGCCTGGTTTCCTCCAAACATGGTGCCTGGCATTCATGCCAAAGAGTTCAATCTTTTTCTTATCAGATTACAGAATTTTGTTTTTCATGGTCTGAGTCCTTTAGGTGCATTTTGGCAAAATCCAGGTGGGCTACCATGTGCTTTTTACTAAGGAGTGGCTTCCGTCTGGCCACTCTACCATACAGGCCTGATTGGTGGATTGCTGCAGAGATGATTGTCCTTCTGGAAGGTTCTCTTCTTTACACAGAGGAATGCTGTAGCTCTGACAGAGTGACCATCGGGTTCTTGGTCACCTCGCTGACTAGGGCCCTTCTGCCCCGATCGCTCAGTTTAGATGGCCGGCCAGCTCTAGGAAGAGTCCTGGTGGTTCCGAACTTCTCCAATTTATGGATGATGGAGGCCACTGTGCCCATTGGAAGCTTCAAAGCAGCAGATATTTTTCTGTACCCTTCCCCAGATTTGTGCCTCGAGACAATCCTGTCTCGGTGGTCTACAGACAATTCCTTTGACCTCATGCTTGGTTTGTGTTCAGACATTTTTATCAAGTGTGGGACCTTATATAGACAGGTGTGTGCCTTTCCAAATCATGTCCAATTAACTGAATTTACCAAAGGTGGACTTCAATTAAGCTGTAGGAACATCTCAAGGATGATCAGTGAAAACAGGATGCACCAGAGCTCAATTTTGAGCTTCATGGCAAAGGCTGTGAATACATACAGTATGTACATGTGATTTCTTAGTTTTTTTATTTTCAATAAATTTGCAAAAATCTCAAAAAAACTTTTTTCACGTTGTCATTATGGGGAATTGTGTGTAGAATTTGGAGGGAAAAAATTAATTTATTCCATGTTGGAATAAGGCTGTAACATAACAAAATGTGGAAAAAGTGAAGTGCTGTGAATACTTTCCAGATGCACTGTAGATAGATAGATAGATAGATAGATAGATACAGTGTAGAGAATCACGGGCGTCACTCATTGAGACTGAATAAATCAACAAGAGACTTTCTGTATACTTGCCGACGTTTCAGAGGGCAGCCTGTTTTATCAAGAGGTTGCACTCTGAAATGTCAGCAAGTATACAGAAAGTCTCTTGTTGATTTATGCAGTCTCTGTGAGTGCCACCCATAATTCTCTACACTGCATGTGTATTTAGCATATATATATACACAGGTTGAGTATCCCTTATCCAAAATGCTTGGGACCAGAGGTATTTTGGATATCGGATTTTTCCGTATTTTGGAATAATTGCATACCATAATGAGATATCATGGTGATGGGACCTAAGTCTAAGCACAGAATGCATTTATGTTACATATACACCTTATACACCCAGCCTGAAGGTAATTTTAGCCAATATTTTTTATAACTTTGTGCATTAAACAAAGTGTATCTACATCCACACAATTCATTTATGTTTCATATACACCTTATACACACAGCCTGAAGGTCATTTAATACAATATGTCTAATAACTTTGTGCATTAAACAAAGTTTGTGTACATTGAGCCAACAGAAAACAAAGGTTTCACTATCTCACTCTCACTCAAAAAAGTCAGTTTTTCTGAATATTTGGATATGGGATACTCAACCTGTATATATATATATATATATATATATATTAGAATTAGGAATCCGTGGACATGTAGGTGCGTCCATATAGGTTGGCTAAGTTAGAGGGGAAAACTATAGGGCCCCCCTCTCTTAAGTTCCCCAGGCCCCTCAAAGCCTTACTCCTGCTCTGTATATGTGTGAGTCAAGATCTGAATGGCCTGTGACCATACCTTCAGATTCAAGACCATCACTTGACTTGGCTCGGGTGAGCTTATTGGAACTATGACGCTTCTCATCGCCACAAGGTCTGGTCCGGTATCCAAGCCTAAGTCTAAATTCCAAGACTATATAACTTAGTGGTAATTATTCCATCTCTCTCTCTCTGTCTGTCTCTCTCTCTCTCTCTCTCTCTCTCTCTCTGTCTCTCTCTCCCTTTCTCTTCTCTCTTCTTCTACCAACCTGCTGCCCCTTCCTACCTCTCTTTATCTATCATTTTTATCTTGAAAGGAAGGATGTTAATGTATGACTAATCAAGACCTGTCAGGAAGTGATGTATTTTGCCATGCATGTTGGGAGCTTCCTGTTTCCCTGAAGTCAGTCTAGTTAAGTATGTGATGCTGAGTAAACACATCCTGTTTTACTCCTGAAGTTGTCGCTCCAGTCCTTCTACACTCACATTTACAATAATAATATGTAATCGCCAGTACTAGGAATTGAAGTGTTAATATACTGGTACAGATGTAGCCATGCTCATCTATCCTCCATGTGGCATGTAGTGCGAAAAACTAGTCGCGTTACGTTTGCCTGCACCTTGTCGCAGCGTGGTGTATTCAGTCACAGTGTAATTAATTAAGTCTCCGTCGGGTGCATTACTGGTGTTCATCCACCGGGTGTCACTTTTAAAAACCACCATTGCATATGTGTGAAGTCTCCATTGTAAAGTCAAACGATGCTTGTAGTTTAAAAACTACTTTTTTAGATGATCTCTACATACAGAAAAAGATTGGCTCAGTGTCTCCAACGCACACAAAGAAAAGCACAGTTCAAAGTTCTACACAGCTCTCTAAAAGAGAAAAAAATCATTACAATCAGCGATAGAGTTGGGACACACAGCACTATAAAAAAAATATAACAATGAGCGACATCACTATGATTGTCACTGCAGGTGTCAATCACCTATCTCCAAGGCTCTCGTGGCATAGTGGTATCACCGATGGTTACCATGCCCGTGAGCTAGGGTTTGACTCCCACAAAGGACACACTTGTATTGTATATCTGTGTACAAATTAAATACAGCCTTTTAGAGAGATGATTGACACCTGCAGTGACATAGTGCTGTCACTCAATGTAATTTTTTTTATAGTGCTGTGTGTCCCAACTCTATCGCTGATTGTAATGATTTTATTTCTTTTAGAGCGCTTCTCAATGAGGCTGTTGTCAACGCAATACATGTATGACTGTTATAGTCTGTGTTATAAGTCTTTTCATTCCACAGAACTGATCCTTCCTTGGATTGTGCCGATACCTCAGATTTATTATTTATTAACAGTTTCTTACATAGCGCAGCAAATTCCGTTGTGCTTTACAATTGGAAATTATCCAATTATCAAAGAAGAAGCATCCTGGCTCTGTAATGTCCCGATAATATCTGAAGAGGCTTCACTTAATTTTCAATTTTTTTTCTTTTAGAGAGCTGTGTAGAACTCTGAACTGTGCTTTTCTGTGTGTGTGTTGGAGACATTGAGCAAATCTTTTTCTGTGTCCAAATTTCTACTTAATGTAGGGATTATTTTATACAGCGCACCAGGGGAACTTTCAGTTGTAAGGCTTGTTGCCACTGGGGCCTGCCGTTCCGGTGATTTTGTACTCTGCCCTGCAGTATTAATGTATTAAAACAGAACTGCTATATTTAATGTGCACTGGCCCGCTTGTCAGGGCTTGCTACATTGTTCAGTGTTCTGTAGTGCCATATCCATCTGCTGCTATTCAGCATTGTACTGTAGTTTTCATTAATGGAACAATCACCACCCAGTGGTAAAACTGTGCATTGCATGCTTTGGATCCTCTTGTGCCTTATCACGCCTTACTTCGCCTACCTGCGCTATTTGTATGGCACGACTAGGACGCATGTATGGTGCAGCAGCAGCAACAATGAGAGTGGCTACATCTATATATAAAAAGAACAATGTATCCCCCTCTCTCCACTAACAAGAGTTAGCTGTCTTCCGTTAAGGAGATATCCCTCCCCAAATACAAATATGTGCAAAATACAACAGAATACAGCGCTTCTCAATGAGGCTGTTGTCAACACAATACGTGTATGACTGTTATAGTCCATGTTATAAGTCTTTTGATTACACAGAACTGATCCTTCCTTGGATAGTGCCGATACCTCAGATTTATTATTTATTATTTAACAGTTTCTTATATAGCGCAGCATATTCCGTTGTACTTTACAATTGGAAATTATCCAATTATCAAAGAAGCAAGTCAGGAGAAGCATCCTGGCTCTGTAATGTCCCGTTAATGGGGGTCTTTCCGACCCGTTCGCACGCAGTGGTTCTTTGCTGCGGTGCGAATAGGTTGGAAATGCGCATGCGCGGCGTACGCCATGCACACGCGCGTCATAGCCTGGCGACGCTCATCGCCGGGCAACGATGCCGCCAGCGACAAATGTGATCGCAGTGGCGTTCGCAAGAAGATGGACAGGCGGGAGGCGTTCCGGGGGGAATACTCACCGTTTCCAGCCGTTTTTGTGGAGTGGTAAGAAAAAAGCAGGCGTGTCCAGGCGAACGGAGGGCAGATGTCTTACGTCAAAGCCAGGACCTGCATCGCTGGATCCGTCGCACAGGGTAAGTAGGTCTAGGGCTGTGCAGGGGCGTTTTAATAAAGGAGGGGGCCCCTGTGCAGACTACAGGTGGGCCCCTTCCTCTGTATGGCACGGCAGTCTCCGGCATTGTGCAGGAGTCTACTGTGCATGTGCAGGTCTTCGGAAATATGGCGCCCGCCATGTTCCAGAGACCAATGTCACTACGGTGCATGCGATGCGGGAGTCCGGAAAGGTAAGTATTAATATGGGTGCAGTGTGTACAGTGTGAGCCCCCCCTGGACCCAGGGGCTCATGTGCCGTGCACACATTGCACCCATTATAGAAACGCCAATTGGTATGCGTACAAAACCGAACCAGGTTCAGAATACAAAGTATAAAAATAAAAATAAACGTAGTAAATATCTGCAACCACTGGGTGGCAGCAGCACTTCAAGGAAACTCTGAAAAGTAAATGTAGATAAGAAAATTTAAGAACATGCAAATTAACTTTTGAAGAACAAAGTCAATTGCATGTAGTTACACACTGCAATGTGTGACAGGGGAATCCGCGCTGGGTCCAAATAGTACCAGGCGTCCAGGTATGTCTACTAGGCCTTTCAAGCATAGCACTGATGGCAGTCGCGGTGTGGGTACAGCATCAGACTTGGCTCCTAGAAGCTGTCCGTACATTGGGGGTCATTCCGAGTTGGTCGCTCGTTGCCGATTTTCGCTATATTGCGATTAGTCGCTTACTGCGCATGCGCAAGGTTCGCAGAGCGCATGCGCTTAGTTATTTTACACAAAAGTTAGGTATTTTACTCACGGCATAACGAGGATTTTTCATCGTTCTGGTGATCGTACTGTGATTGACAAGAAGTGGGTGTTTCTGGGCGGAAACTGGCCGTTTTATGGGAGTGTGCGAAAAAACGCTGGCATTTCTGGGAAAAACGCGGGAGTGTCTGAAGAAACGGGGGAGTGTCTGGGCGAACGCTGGGTGTGTTTGTGACGTCAAACCAGGAACGAAACTGACTGAACTGATCGCAATGGCTGAGTAAGTCTGGAGCTACTAAGAAACTGCTAAGAATTTTCTATTCGCAAATCTGCTAATCTTTCGTTCGCAATTCTGCTATGCTAAGATACACTCCCAGGGGTGGCGGCTTACCGTGTGAAATGCTGCTAAAAGCAGCTAGTGAGCGAACAACTCGGAATGAGGGCCATTGTTAATAATTCTTTCTGACAAAGAATGTCCGCTCAATGGGGGTCATTCCGAGTTGTTCGCTCGTTAATTTTTTCTCGCAACGGAGCGATTAGTCGCTAATGCACATGCGCAATGTCCGCAGTGCGACTGCGCCAAGTAAATTTGCTATGTAGTTAGGTTTTTTACTCACGGCATTACAAGGTTTTTTCTTCGTTCTGGTGTTCGTAATGTGATTGACAGGAAGTGGGTGTTTCTGGGCGGAAACTGGCCGTTTTATGGGTGTGTGCGAAAAAACGCTACCGTTTCTGGGAAAAACGCGGGAGTGGCTGTAGAAACGGAGGAGTGTCTGGGCGAACGCTGGGTGTGTTTGTGACCTCAAACCAGGAACGAAACTGACTGAACTGATCGCAGATGCCGAGTAAGTGTGGAGCTACTCAGAAACTGCTAAGAAGTGTCTATTCGCAATTCTGCTAATCTTTTGTTCGCAATTTTGATAAGCTATGATTCACTCCCAGTAGGCGGCGGCTTAGCGTGTGCAAAGCTGCTAAAAGCAGCTTGCGAGCGAACAACTCGGAATGACCCCCAATATATCCAATTTTTCCAGCAATGACCTTTTTGGTTTTCACATTATTTAATGATGTCAATTCAGCCTAATTCTATGACTGGATCTTGAAATAAAGTTAAACACAAAAGATAGTTGCTGGAAGAATTTCCCTTATTCATCTGATAAAAAAAAAAAATCAACCCTCTCCGCACCTGCACTAAAGAGACCTATCCACTATTCTGTTTGTGGGTTAATTCAGGGCCGGCGACAGGGGGGGTCAAAGGGGACACCTGTAACAGGCCCCAAGGATCAGAGGGGCCCCAAGTATATGCTGCTTAGTGCCCGGCAGGCAGGGGCGGATTGGGAACAAAAAGCGGCCCTGGAAAAATTTGTACTAGTGGCCCACCTTGGGCAGCACCAGAGGTGTAAGGTCTAGCCATGGGCCATGGCAGCAGCACCCTTCCCCCAAGACTTTCCAGATAGTGGGCATGTCCAGCATCAAGGGGGAAGTTAAAAAGAAATAAAATGAAATATTATGAGCACATTATATGATACACCTTCAGAATTTAGGAAACTATATAATTCTTTAGAAAGATATATTTTCTTGCTTATTACACCAACCATATACCAATCACTATTCACTCAATCTTATATGCCAGCCAAGCAAGCAGACAGAGCATACACTAGATCATCTGCAATCACAGCCTAAGTGGCAAAGAAATTTTCATATATGCAAATTGTTTGGCATCTTATTCATTATGTCTATAAATAGGACCACATGTCCTCAAACAAAACAGGCCCCGCGGGTGCGCCGGCCCACCGGGAATCTTCCCTGTAGACTAGTGATGAGCGGGTTCGGTTCCTCGGAAACCGAACCCTCCCGAACTTCACCCATTTTACACGGTTCCGAGGCAGACTCGGATCCTCCCGCCTTGCTCGGTTAACCTGAGCACGCCCGAACGTCATCATCCCGCTGTCGGATTCTCGCGAGATTCGTATTCTATATAAGGAGCCGCGCGTCACCACCATTTTCACTCGTGCATTGGAGATGATAGGGAGAGGACGTGCAGCTATCTCTCAGTTTCTGTGTTCAGTGTGCTGCAAATATCTGTGCTCAGTGTGCTGCAAATATCTGTGCTCAGTGTGCTTGGAAATATCTGTGCTCAGTGTGCTGAAAATATCTACGTTCTCTGCCTGAAAAACGCTCCATATCTGTGCTGCATTGTACTATATAGTAGGAGGACAGTGCAGAATTTTGCTGACCAGTGACCACCAGTATTATATAGCAGTATGGTACAGTAGTCCACTGCTCCACCTATCTCTGTGTCGTCAAGTATACTATCCATCCATACCTGTGGTGCATTTTAGTTGTGCGCAGTATATATAGTAGGAGGGCAGTGCAGAATTTTGCTGACCACCAGTATATAATAATAATATATAGCAGTATGGTACAGTAGTCCACTGCTCTACCTACCTCTGTGTCGTCAAGTATACTATCAATCCATACCTGTGGTGCATTTTAGTTGTGCGCAGTATATATAGTAGGAGGACAGTGCAGAATTTTGCTGACCACCAGTATATAATATATAGCAGTACGGTACAGTAGTCCACTGCTCTACCTACCTCTGTGTCGTCAAGTATACTATCCATCCATACCTGTGGTGCATTTTAGTTGTGCGCAGTATATATAGTAGGAAGACAGTGCAGAATTTTGCTGACCACCAGTATATAATATATAGCAGTACGGTACAGTAGTCCACTGCTCTATCTACCTCTGTGTCGTCAAGTATACTATCCATCCATACCTGTGGTGCATTTTAGTTGTGCGCAGTATATATAGTAGGAGGACAGTGCAGAATTTTGCTGACCACCAGTATATAATATATAGCAGTACGGTACAGTAGTCCACTGCTCTACCTACCTCTGTGTCGTCAAGTATACTATCCATCCATACCTGTGGTGCATTTTAGTTGTGCGCAGTATATATAGTAGGAGGACAGTGCAGAATTTTGCTGACCACCAGTATATAATATATAGCAGTACGGTACAGTAGTCCACTGCTCTACCTACCTCTGTTTCGTCAAGTATACTATCCATCCATACCTGTGCTGCATTTTAGTTGTGCGCAGTATATATAGTAGGAGGACAGTGCAGAATTTTGCTGACCACCAGTATATAATATATAGCAGTACGGTACAGTAGGTCACTGCTCTACCTACCTCTGTGTCGTCAAGTATACTATCCATCCATACCTGTGGTGCATTTTAGTTGTGCGCAGTATATATAGTAGGAGGACAGTGTAGAATTTTGCTGACCACCAGTATATAATATATAGCAGTACGGTACAGTAGTCCACTGCTCTACCTACCTCTGTGTCGTCAAGTATACTATCCATCCATACCTGTGGTGCATTTTAGTTGTGCGCAGTATATATAGTAGGAGGACAGTGCAGAATTTTGCTGACCACCAGTATATAATATATAGCAGTACGGTACAGTAGTCCACTGCTCTACCTACCTCTGTGTCGTCAAGTATACTATCCATCCATACCTGTGCTGCATTTTAGTTGTGCACAGTATATAGTAGGAGGGGACAGTGCAGAATGTTGCTGTGATCACCAGTATATATATAGCTGTACGGTACAGTAGTCCACTGCTCTACCTCTGTGTCGTCAAGTATACTACAAAAGTTCAGTAAAATGACCCAAAAATCTAAATTAAAAGCGTCTGATGAGAAGCGTAAACTTGCCAATATGCCATTTACGACACAGAGTGGCAAGGAAAGGCTGAGGCCCTGGCCTGTGTTCATGGCTAGTGGTTCAGATTCACATGAGGATGGAAGCACTCATCCTCTCGCTAGAAAACTGCAGTGCCACTCCTAGATGGGCCAGGTGTTTGTGTCGGCCACTTGGGTCACTTAGCTTAGCAATCCAGCGACCTTGGTGCACCTCTTTTTTTCTTTGCATCATGTGCTGTTTAGGGACTATTTTTTTAAGTGCCATCCTGTCTGACACTGCAGTGCCACTCCTAGATGGGCCAGGTGTTTGTGTCGGCCACTTGGGTCGCTTAGCTTAGTCACACAGCTACCTCATTGCACCTCTTTTTTTCTTTGCATCATGTGCTGTTTGGGGACTATTTTTTAAATCTGCCATCCTGTCTGACACTGCAGTGCCACTCCTAGATGGGCCAGGTGTTTGTGTCGGCCACTTGGGTCGCTTAGCTTAGTCACACAGCTACCTCATTGCACGTCTTTTTTTCTTTGCATCATGTGCTGTTTGGGGACTATTTTTTTAAGTGCCATCCTGTCTGACACTGCAGTGCCACTCCTAGATGGGCCAGGTGTTTGTGTCGGCCACTTGGGTTGCTTAGCTTAGTCACACAGCTACCTCATTGCACCTCTTTTTTTCTTTGCATCATGTGCTGTTATGGGACTATTTTTTAAATCTGCCATCCTGTCTGACACTGCAGTGCCACTCCTAGATGGACCAGGTGTTTGTGTCGGCCACTTGGGTCGCTTAGCTTAGTCACACAGCTACCTCATTGCACCTCTTTTTTTCTTTGCATAATGTGCTGTTTGGGGAGTGTTTTTTTAAGTGCCATCCTGTCTGACACTGCAGTGCCACTCCTAGATGGGCCAGGTGTTTGTGTCGGTCACTTGGGTCGCTTAGCTTAGCCATCCAGCGACCTCGGTGCAAATTTTAGGACTAAAAATAATATTGTGAGGTGTGAGGTGTTCAGAATAGACTGGAAATGAGTGGAAATTATGGTTATTGAGGTTAATAATACTATGGGATCAAAATGACCCCCAAATTCTATGATTTAAGCTGTTTTTGAGGTTTTTTTTTTTAAATCACCCGAATCCAAAACACACCCTAATCCAACAAAAAATTTTCAGGGAGGTTTTGCCAAAATGCATCCGAATCCAAAACACGGCCGCGGAACCAAATCCAAAACCAAAACACAAAACCCGAAAAATTTCTGGTGCACATCACTACTGTAGACCCTATGGCCAATCCGCCTCTGCCGGCAGGGATGTGGACCGCCTTGTCCAAATAAGGCAGCGAACTGTAGGTAGTGTGGGCGTAACCTCAGAGTGACAGGAGCCTCTCACACACAGTGACTGTGCGGCACGAGTGTCCAGGTCCGGCTCTGTTGCAGGCAGTTACAGGAAATGGCAGCAGCTCCGCTGGCCAGGATTCCTGTGCCCTGCGCCAGCCTCTTCTGGTGGGTTGTGAGGGCTGCATGGTTCTTGCTGTGCGGTGTTCGGGTATGGATACTGGGAAGTCTCTCCCTGGGGAAAGAGTGGATTGGTGAGGGGATACAAGGCTTTGTAATAGGGTGGGGGAGCAGGGAATGCAGCATGGAGTCATTGGGGAGAGACATACAGTGGGGTGTGTAGGAGGACGGAGAGAGGGAGGCACAGACTGTGGTGTATGTGGGGGAGGAAGGATATATATATATATATATATATATATATATATACAGAGAGAGAGAGAGAGAGAGAGCAATAATAGAGGCACTCTCCAGATTTTCAAAAATATGCAAAAAATTTATTTTTTGGTCAGAGTAACTAGTCTCCTGGGATCTTTTTGGCCGTAAATGGGCCATTTTGGCAGTTTTTATGCCCCATGAATTTTAACAGTTAACCCTTTTTTTTCGTATATGGGTGTGTGTCGGTCATATGACTCAGTGCTGCCCCACAGTGGAATAAGTTCTGATCTGTATGTATATGTTTTGCTAACAGTATGCTGATAGGGCCTATGGTGACAATAGGTCACATACCCTTATCTAAAAGGGCGTAAGAAGGACTGCCGCGCCCCAGAGAGCAGCAGTGGTGATATCTACAGGTGGTCACTCAACCCCCTAGAACATGGATACACAAAAAATGAGAGATCACGTCTGCGCTCGTCTAGGAATACTGTACTAAGAGAGGTAGGGTTAACGGTACACAGTCTCTGATGGCTGGACAATTCTTAAAATGAAGTGGGTTGACTTATTATGTCCCGTGGTGTCGTTGATAGGTGTTAGGCCTCTCTTCATGTGCCTTTATTTCCACTTTCCCGAATCGGGTCTTGAATAGATTCGTGTCCTCAGTCACGTCGGACCGTGGTGTGTTTCTTTTATAAGGTATCTTTGATATTCGTTCTCCGGATTTTCTCCTGTATTTCCGTCCAGGATACCAGGATAGTTCTTATCGTGAGAAACGTGATGTATCCCTTGCATAAAGGTATCTTTGGTGTTCATGTGCTTTTATCCTCTTCCTCCAGACAGGATCCTTTATGGTTCTTATCCTCGGGAGTGGGAAAGAAGATGGAACAGTTGATAGTGTAGTAGGTTTTTAGGTGAAGTGAATAATTACTAAGAAGCAATTTACTCCTCTAAACTTATCACTTTTAATGGGGGAGTGCGTACCATACTCACATCCATGCAGGAAGGTGAAAAACACATAAAGGTATCTTTTCTTAGGTCGATATGTTATCATACATGGTCACACTCATGCAGATTGAATAGATGAAAAGAATAGTGGGCGTACCCAACTCACACTATACAATGCCGGGACTTGTATATAAAGGTATCTTTGGGATGGTCCTGCTGGTTCTAGAAGTTCCTTATTCCAGAATCCATTCCTCTCCTTAGTAGATACCGTCCCAGTCAGTCCCTAGTAGTCCTGGCTGGAATAAGGAACTTCTAGAACCAGCAGGACCATCCTAAAGATACCTTTATATACAAGTCCCCGCATTGTATAGTGTGAGTTGGGTACGCCCACTATTCTTTTCATCTATTCAATCTGCATGAGTGTGACCATGTATGATAACATATCGACCTAAGAAAAGATACCTTTATGTGTTTTTCACCTTCCTGCATGGATGTGAGTATGGTACGCACTCCCCCATTAAAAGTGATAGGTTTAGAGGAGTGAATTGCTTCTTAGTAATTATTCACTTCACCTAAAAACCTACTACACTATCAACTGTTCCATCTCCTTTCCCACTCCCGAGGATAAGAACCATAAAGGATCCTGTCTGGAGGAAGAGGATAAAAGCACATGAACACCAAAGATACCTTTATGCAAGGGATACATCACGTTTCTCACAATAAGAACTATCCTGGTATCCTGGACGGAAATACAGGAGAAAATCCGGAGAACGAATATCAAAGATACCTTATAGAAGAAACACACCACGGTCCGACGTGACTGAGGACACGAATTTATTCAAGACCCGATTCGGGAAAGTGGAAATAAAGGCACATGAAGAGAGGCCTAACACCTATCAACGACACCACGGGACATAATAAGTCAACCCACTTAATTTTAAGAATTGTCCAGCCATCAGAGACTGTGTACCGTTAACCCTACCTCTCTTAGTACAGTATTCCTAGACGAGCGCAGACGTGATCTCTCATTTTTTGTGTATACATACCCTTATCTATTTACTCTGGTTTAAAGATTTCTTTTTTGTTTTATTATACTGTGTAAATATAGAATGACCCAATCAGGCACTCCTGCGTTTGATGAAGGTCTCCTCTTTGCAGCTGAGAATCAATTAGTATCGCTAACGGATGATGATGCAGAAAAGGTTTATTTTGAGCATTTTGAATTCACCTCTTTACCAGCTGAGAAAGCTGTTGATTTGTTTCATAGAATTACACGTCTGAAACGTAGGGAAGTTGAACTCACGCTCCATGGCCAATTCCTTTCCGAATACCATCGCTCCAAAAAAATACCACGTGGCTTTCGCGTGAGCAATACTCCCACCATAGGTAGAACTAATGCGGTATTTTGTACCAAATGGTGTGGAGTATTGAACAAATGCTCACTCGACCTTATTTTGTTAGTTATAGAGGAAGTTGGATTGGAGGTGGTTAAAATTCGGGAAGAAATTGCTAAGTTTGAAAAAACCCATCAACAGACATTGAAATCTGATAAGACAGACACATGGGCCAGTATTTACTAAAAATCCGAGTTTGGCCGATTTGTGTTTTTTTTTTCTAAGTCCCAATCCGGGAATTCACTAAGCACCAATCTCGGCAGTGTCTGGTCTATTCGTAATGGTTTGAATGACAACGTTCCGAAATACGAATGAATAGACCATCGGTCAAACGCGGCTGTTATTTCATAGAGTACGGGAATTCACTATTCATTCGTATTTGGGTGTTAGTCTCTGAGTGCTCAAATGCGGTCGTATTTTTTTGCGATTCGTTAAAAAAAGCGGCAAAAAAATAGACCTACTTTATTCAGTCGTGTTTACATGTGTTGCAAATAAAAAATCACTCACACCTGAATTAGGATGTCTATAAAAGGATGTTAGGCCCATTTCAATACACCTACACTCAGAAATGGCAGCAGGACTGTGGGCCAGTGATCTTTTGTGTGCTGTGGGATTCCTCAGACTCAGACATCAGCCTGTAAGTACCCAGGGCCAAGAAACTGAACATGGTCAGCAGGTTGTACAGGTTCCGCGGAGGCTGCGCAGGCCTCGTTTTTTTAGGGGGCGTTTAAACTTGAACGCAATGTCCGATGATAAGGTCATACAGATGTTCCGTCTAAATCGTAACAACATTTTACGTCTGTATGACCTTGTCAAACTGGGCCTAGACCCTGAGACAGCACGCTCTCGCCCTGTCTCAGGCCTGCACAAACTCCTGGCTGTGTTGCACTTTATGGCTACTGGCAGCTTTCAGGCTGTGTCTGGGGATGTCATAGGAATCTCACATCCCTCATTTTCAAGAATCTTAACTCAGGTGATGTATACCTAACGACCTCTTCTGTTTTGTGTTTGTTTTAATTTTTCAGTGGCCAGTTCTGTCCTAAAATCTCATGTTTATTGTTCTTTAAAATGTTCACACAGGTGTTGGCTGTTTTGCAGCCCCACATCGAGGCCTCAATCTGCTTCCCTACCCAGGAGTCTCAGTGGCATGCCGTCAGGGTAGATTTCTATGAGCTGGCTGGCATGCCCAATGTGCTTGGAGCCATAGATTGCACACACATTCAGCTGAGACCACCTAGGGGCAGGCAGCACATATATACAAACCGCCATTTTGAACACTCCACAAATGTGCAGGTGGTTTTTGATGCAAATCTCAAAATAATGAGTGTTGTTGCTGGTTACCCTGGGGGCTGCCATGACTCCTTCATCCTCAGTCAGTCATTCCTCTTTGAAAAGTTTGAGGACGGACAAATGCCAGATGGATGGCTGCTGGGTATGTAATTTGATGTGTAGGCCTGCGTATACTTTGTCCAAATACAGGTGCAGATGTATTAACCTGTAGAAGGCATAAGGAAGTGAGAAACCAGTGATCTGTGCAAGGTGATAAAGGCACCAGCCAATATGCTCCAATATGTAAATTAACATTTAGGAACAGATTGTCTGCTGCCTTTATTACCTTGCACATATCACTGGTTTTTCACTTCCTTATGCCTTCTACAGGTTAATACATCTGCCCCACAGTGTGTTACTTATGTGTTGCTGTATCTTAACATGAATCACGTTACTATATCTGTCTTTTAGGTGATGGAGGATATGGCTGTTTCTCTTGGCTTCTAACTCCATTGTCCCGACCTGATACCCCTGCTGAACACAATTACAATAATGCACATAAGTCCACGCGGAATGTGATAGAAAGATGTTTTGGTGTGCTGAAATCTAGGTTTCGGTGTCTGGATAAGTCTGGTGGCCTTTTGTTGTATAGTCCCTCCAAGGTGACTCAAATTGTGTTCTGCTGCTGCTTTCTTCATAACGTGTTTGCAACAACATCTGCCACATGTTGAGGAGGAGGAGGAGGAGGAGGAAGAAAGCAGCCAGCAAGAAGAGGAATTAGAGACATCTGGTGAGACTTGGAGTACTGATGTAGGGAGGCAGGTTAGGCAACAGATCATCAATCGCTATTTCTAAGGTAAGCTTGGTTTGCTTATTTCATTTGTTGTGTATTCATAAATAGATGTTTTGCCTTTTTTACCAAAATCCATTACTCAGAATGTGTCTGTCTCCTTGACACATACAAACATACCCTCGCTATATGAAAAACAAATGTTGCATGTGTATTGTGTGTATTTTTAATCTCAAAACAACAGATTATGAGTGGCATGCATTAAGTCTGGATAAGTGATCGAAAACTTGCAGTGCTAATTTCTTACAAGCCAACATCATCCATTTAGTATTTCACTTTATCATTGTGTGTAACGTCCTAATGCACAGGTTCACAAACTAGGCCCTCAGGACCACACACAGTGCATGTTTTTCTCGTAACCCAGTAGAAGCACAGGTGTATGAATTACTCACAGACATATGTTAAAAGGTTCACAGGTGGAGCTAATTATGTCACTTGTGATTCTGTGAGTAGACCTGCAAAACATGCACTGTGTGGGTTCCTGAGGGCCGAGTTTGAGAACCTGTGTTTCCAAAAAACACTCCTCAACATATAATATGTTAGCCTTGAGGAATACATGTGTCCCTATGTGTGATGCACCATCATATTTAAGACTCACAAACTTACTGTAATCAGGAAAAATTTAATTCCTAATGTTTGATGCTGTAAACTTGATGATGTGTAAGTAAATACACAGTTTGCCACACATATACATTATTATACACAGTTTTTGTTTTTTTGTTGTAAAAGTACATATTTGTTTGTTTCAGCATCATGTGTAAAGACATGCTTAATAATTTTAAACACACACAAACATGTCCCAACAATACTGACATTCATTTGGACAATGTTTTTCAAACAAAACAAAGGCAACATATTACAAGCTTTTTACGCAACTCAATTGTGTTCTTCTTGTAATGTTGTATAGATAAGATAGCTAAGATATGAATCACTAACATTGTAATTTGGATTGTCTGCAGGCAGCGAGAATGATTTGAATCTAGAAAGAGTAATGATTGGAAAAAAATCAAGTGGTCAGTTTACTTCCTGCTAAAGACATTCTGCCTGGCTGGCAATTATTGTATCTGCAGGCAAAGAGAATGATTGGAATCTAGAAAGAGTAATGATTAGAAAAAAATCAAGTGGTCAGTTTACTTCCTGCTAAAGACATTCTGCCTGGCTAGCAATTATTGTATCTGCAGGCAAAGAGAATGATTGGAATCTAGAAAGAGTAATGATTAGAAAAAAATCAAGTGGTCAGTTTACTTCCTGCTAACATGTATGTGTGGCTCCATCAACATTTCCCTCCTCCAATACAAAAAAAAAAATGTTAATGAATAAATGTGCGTACTAAATTTATGTTTTTTTTTGGGCCACTTATAATTAATGATGTTGAAAAAAGGGTCAAGGAGCTAAGTGTTATATTTTTTTAAGCAACAAAAACACTTGCTAACTATTTTGAGTTACTTATCACAAATGTCTAACTTGTTTTTTTTCCCACATTTTTTTGGGTGGCTGCTTGTCCTGCCCTTTGCCTTTAGCACTGTCATGTTGTCGTGCTCTGGTGGACCGTCTTGGTGGTGATGAGACTAGCGTGATATTTGGAGTAGTCGTACCAGAACTGCTGCTTGTTTGCTGTTGGTGCATGCATCTGAGTGTTTCATTCAGGTTAGTGAGGGTGGCATTGAGTTAACGTGTAGCAGCATTTTGATTGTCTACTATTCGGAATAAACTTTCATTAATCTTTTGATTGTTTTGAAAAATGCTCATATAACTTTGCTGTTGTCTGTGCTGTTCTTCCATTATGCGCTGTAAGTTGCCCATGACCTGTGTAATGTCTGTACGCATGAGTTCCATGGTATTGCTTATTCTGGTTGTTTGCTCATTTTGTCTACTCAGATTTCTTGATATTCTTCTGAGGTGAGATGGTAGGCTTGCAAACATTTGTGTCTGCTTACGCAGGCAATCTTCATTAGTGGCCTGCTGTCTAGCCCAAATAGTCCAAAACACCTGATCAGGGCCTTGTGTTCCTGGTGTTGTTGGGCTGTGTTGCGGTGGTGGTGTGCTTTGCTGCGGTGGTGTACTCACAGGTGCTGGGGGGCTCATTCCTTGCATTAATGGCTGCATTTCTAAGATGTTTGTCTCCTCCGTGTCACTGTGTTGGTGTTGTTGCGGAGGGATGCTGTTCCCAGGACTCGAAGCTGAAATGTTAAACAAATCTCCGTTAGCTATCCATATGTTTGTGAAATGTTAAAAAATCACTACACATGGAACACATGTCATTCACTGTAGCTTTCAACTATTCTGGCTAGCAACATTATCACTCATAGCTTAAATACATACATATGCCTGTTTGAGGCAAATGTGTCTGGTTACTTAATTGTGAAAGCAAACACTTTAGTTTTATTGTAGCTCACACATACTCCACCATAAAAACACATTGGAATACATAATGTGTTACCTTATAGCTTTGTTCAAACATAGTAATGTTTTTATATGTATTTTGCAATGTTACCTCAAGCACACATGTGATTTTTGGAAAAACAACCTTACTTTTTGCAAACAAACCAACATGCTTTTTTGTTGCAGCATCTTATACCCAATGTCATACTGTATGGCTCAAGTGGACATACATATCTTTACTGGATGTGGACAAGGCCATTTAGTTTGGATTCCATTTCAGCTTTTACTTACTGCGGTAAGTATTTTAGTTTTGGATGTGTTTTGACTTAATGCGGTTATGACTGATTTGGATTATGTTCTG
This sequence comes from Pseudophryne corroboree, assembly GCF_028390025.1. Classification (NCBI taxonomy): domain Eukaryota; kingdom Metazoa; phylum Chordata; class Amphibia; order Anura; family Myobatrachidae; genus Pseudophryne; species Pseudophryne corroboree. The sequence continues at coordinate 835,822,577 of NC_086447.1, read as the reverse complement.
ACATTTGACACATTTTTTTCAGTTTGATACTCACAATCAAGATGAGGGGAGTGTGGATGACGTCTTGGAGGTGTGTCCAAAATTTGGAGTGGGGGTACAGAACATACGGACGATAATCTTCGTGGCGGGGTAGCCTGCTGTGTTTGTGCCGGGACATACGACCTTGCTTTCTTTTCGGCCACAGGTTTTTTGTGGTGATGTCTTACAGAAGTGCCACTTCTGCTGCTCCATACTTCTTTTGATCGACCTTTTAATGAAAGTGAAATTTTGTTATGCCCATTCCTTTACAAGCATACCCTATACTACAATGGACACTTTACCTGCTTCTGCAGCGTCATCATCATCAGATGTGATAGGAGTTACTGGCCGACGAGTAGTACTGCTTTTTTCAGACACTGTATAAAATGAATTACAGGTTGAGTATCCCATATCCAAATATTCCGAAATACGGAATATTCCGAAATGCAGACTTTTTTGAGTGAGAGTGAGATAGTGAAATCTTTGTTTTCTGTGGCTCAATGTACTCAAACTTTGTTTAATACACAAAGGTATTAAAAATATTGTATTAAATGACCTTCAGGCTGTGTGTATAAGGTGTATATGAAACATAAATGAATTGTGTGAATGTACACACACTTTGTTTAATGCACAAAGTTATTAAAAATATTGGCTAAAATAACCTTCAGGCTGTGTGTATAAGGTGTATAGGAAACATAAATGCATTCTGTGCTTAGACTTGGGTCCCATCGCCATGATATATCATTATGGTATGCAATTATTCCAAAATACGGAAAAATCCGATATCCAAAATACCTCTGGTCCCAAGCGTTTTGGATAAGGGATACTCAACCTGTATATTAAAAAAATCATGCTATTGTGTATACATCCACCCATTATGCTTATAAACATTTATTTTTTAGAAATGCTTGGTTTTTATTTAAAACAAACATAAGGACCAGAAATAAAAAAAATAAAAACAAAACACATATGCACTATGGCAACATCAACACAGGAAAACATGTACAGAACACTGACATAGGCCACAAGTTCAAGGAAAGGTTTTTTTTTTTTTTTAAAACACACAACTTCATTTTGTATTGGAAGGAAAAATATTACAAATGCAATATCTAATTTGCTCTGTGATGTGGCACTCCAAAGACACATTACCACTATATGAGCAAAAACAAAATGCAGCAATTTATAAAAAAAATTACACTGCAGTGTGGTGTCACGGTACAAATACAAGCAAAAAATAAATAAAAAAAAATTGTTTTTTAAATTAAATAATTAACATTATCTAAAGATGACATTACACATGTAAGTGGTTTACAAACCACTTTCCAGTACTCCAGCCTCTAACATGACAACGACTTTTTAAAAAAAATTCAACATGGATCACTTAAATATAAAACATAGTCACAATTTAAAAAAAAAACAAACCCAAAAGGAAAACATTATTGCAGGACAATTCAGAGACACACCAAGTCCAAACTACACATGCAAAATATCTGTCTGAAAAACACATGACATACAATAAAGTAAGATGTTACATTGGCTTTTATATAAAACATTAACCAAAACAATGTATTTGCTGACACACAGATGGGAGTAATATGCAACGTCACATGACACACATTACAAAAAAAAACAAACAAAAAAAAAAGTAAATGCAAATACACATGCTCACCATTCTTCCTGGGCCTATCTGAATCCCGGACATGGGTTGCAGAGACAACTTCTTGAGGTATTACACTCCGCATGGGCTCCTCATACTCCAGATAACTTGCAATATAGGGCTGCCCACCACCGGTTTTCCGAGCCTCCTTGGCCTCCTTGGCCATTTTGGACTTGACACGTCGCTTTATGTCATAGTACCGTTTGCGGCACGTGTCCTCCGTCCGCTTGACCACCCCCTCACTATTAACAGCAGCAACTACTTTCGCCCACAACACCGTCTTCCTCCGTGTTGGCACCTTGGCGGACTCAGGGCCAAATAGCTGCCTCTGATACTTCATCAGCTCACGCACCAATGCCACATTTTCAGCAAAACTAAACTTAACATTCCGCCCAGTCTTAGTAGTGGTGCGTGGCTGCAGAGCACTCTGACTGTCACTATCACTTGAGGCTGCTGCAGCAACCTCACCCACCTCCTCCACCTCACTAACCTCACTAACACTCACCTCCTCCACCTGACCAACCTCCTCCCCCTCACTCACACCCTCCACCTCTGAGTCACACATAATTGTGTGTCTAAACAGTTAACACAGGAAAAAAAAAAGACAAACAACACACTCCTCCACTACCACTACACAACTCACACACCCACACACAAACACTGACAAGGGACTATAAAGAAAAATAACTTGGACTAAAAATGAGACAAAACCACAAAATACAAGACAACAAGAATGACAAGACGACTTTCAAACACAATACCACACTCAGAATTTGCTACCACCACTCCTCTTCAAACCACAAATTCACCTACCTCCACAGCACAACCTCCCTCCTCCTCACCACTAACTAAACCCACGAGGTGCGGACGGTTTGGGGCGTATTTATATGGTTGCGCACAGACACTCCTACCATCTGAAACACAACCAATCACGAACGGAGATGAAAATCGAAACTGAAAGTGAAAATGCGGCCGCGGGAAAAAAAAAAACCCTGCCGCGTTTAACTTAGGAAAAAAACCAGCAAATACAACAAAAACACGTACGCAAACGACAATGACGGCAGTAAATGTGCCAAAAAAACCTGACTGGCGTCGACATCGGAAAACACGAAAACCATAAAGTCGACTGCTTCGTAACTTTGCGTATATGGATTCAAAAAGTTGCATGAAAATGCACCCGATACAAAACGAGTTTAAACACTACACAAACCGACTCAAACACGAATATTAGTAAATATTGCCCATGGTGTGAGAAAATCCAGTCTCAGGTTGAAGCATTTAAAGATGATTTGGTGACGTTCAAAAGGAAAAAGTTACAGGCTGTGAATCATGATTATGCTACCCATCGGGTTTATAGATGGTTAACTGGTGGCACAGGTAACTCTAGGCGGTTCAGACAGAACAGACCGTTTCGAAATAGAACTCAGTTAAGTACAGACTCATCCACATCACACTCGGCCTCAGACTCTGACTCCTTGGGTACGAGACCACCAAGTGGTTTTTTAGGGAGAGGCACACAGGCAGCAAAAGTAAAAAACCGAGGAGAAGTAGAAGACCCCACCCTAGGAGGAGTGGCTTTAAAGAGAAGCGGGCGAAGGAAGAAGGATTAAACAGTGTATTTAATTTATCCGACCATGTTCTCACTGTGAGCGAGGTCTCCCTTTTGTCACTTGGTTTATCTTTTGTGCCGACAGCTAGGCATGATGAGTTCAACCTAGCGGTTGATCATTACAAATTTGGACGGAAGCTGAGATTAAGGGAATTCTTTAGCGATCAGTGTAGTGCCGAGGGGGCTGAAATGGTTTGTTCATCTATTCTTAAAAAACCAAGTGTGTTTGATCCACCTTCCTCTAGCCCAAGTATACGTACCTTTCTAAGAATGACTGAAAGTGATTTTAGAAACATCCCTGAGAGGAAGTTTGGTAATTTGACGCCTGAACAACGCAGAGCTTTAAAGTCCCTACGGAATAATGAAAAGATTGTAATCAGGCCCGCCGATAAGGGCGGTGCCGTAGTGATTCAAAACTTTTCGGATTACGATGCGGAGGTCAGGCGCCAATTATCCAACTCTGGTACCTATACTAAGTGTGACAACAATCCGATGCCACTTATCAAAAAGAGGGTTGACTCTGGTTGATAGATCGGTCAGCCAGGGTTGGTTGACTGAGCAAATTTCTCTCTTCCTGAAGGTGGACTGTCCTGTTTGCCCGATGCTCTACACCCTTCCCAAGGTCCACAAGACCTTAGTTAACCCCCCGGGCAGGCCGATAATATCAGCCAGGGGGTCTCTTTTACAGCCTTTAGCGATGTTTGTGGACAATTTTCTGCAGGAACTGATTCCATCTATTCCAAGTTATTTAAAAGATACAGGTGACTTTTTAAACAAGATTGCTGAGCTGGGTGATGTTGATGAGGGAGTGTTGCTTGTGACACTTGATGTGTCATCTTTGTACACTATAATTCCACATGATTTAGGCCTTGAGGCAGTAAAAAAACTGCTCATCTCAGTAGGTACGGTATCTGTTCCCATTGAAGGACTCTTAGAGTTCCTTGAGTTGATCTTGACTAATAACCATTTTATGTATCAGAGTGACTACTACATACAGTGTTCGAGAACAGCTATGGGTTCCAATGTAGCCCCCATATATGCAGGTATTTTCATGCATCAGTATGAGACAACCCACATCTTACCCATATATGGTAGTAAAATGATCTACTATAAACGTTTTATAGACGATATTTTCATGCTGTGGGGTGGCACTTAGTATGAATTCAACGAAATGTTAGAACAATTAAATTCCTTAGACTCTACAGTACGTTTTACTGGACATGTAAGTGAAAATTCCATTAACTTTCTGGACTTGACTATATTCCGTAAAGGTACTAAATTGGGTACCACTCTGTTTAGAAAAGAGACCGACCGTAACACGATCTTGCATGCTACGAGTAACCATCCACCCGCACTAAGGTCAAGTCTACCTATCTCGCAGTTCATGCGAGTACTTAGGAACAATACAGATCCAACAACTACGGAGACACAGATCTTGGAGATGAAGACCCGTTTTCTGGAGAGCGGTTATAAAAAAAGAACAATCAATAATTGTTTGGAGAAGGCACGTTTAAAATGTCTAGTACCAAAACCACCTAAGGAGACACGTATGATATATGTTACACAATTCGATGGTAAATCAACCAGCATTGGACCCTCATTGAGACGACATTGGCCAATCTTGAATTCTGACCCTAAATTAAAGGGTCTGTTTGAACATCCACCAATGATGGCCTACAGACGTGGCCGAAATTTAAAACAGCTCCTGATGCATCCAGCTAAGCAGGCTGGTAATGGAGAAAGTGGTTGGCTAAACCATCAGAAGAAGGGCTGCGTGAAATGTTTGGGATGTGTTACATGTCGCTCCATGCTGGTTGGGGACAAGTTCCCACATCCCCGTAGTGGAAAGTTGATTAACATCAGATTTAGACTACATTGTCGGATTGATCACGTAATATATATGTTGATCTGCCCGTGTGGCCTTCCGTATGTGGGGATGACCACATGTACATTTAGGGAGAGGATGGCTAATCATCGCAGTTCGATCCATCAGGCACTGGTGACGGGACGTACTGATAAAAAGTGCTGAGCAACTGGCTTAACAGCTGGACATCAAGTGGCTTCCCTCAAGTGTCGCATCATAGATTGGGTCCCAGTTCCCAAAAGGGGTGGAGACCGATCGCTCCTCCTAAAGAAGTTAGAAGCAAGGTGGATTTACAGACTGGGATCAGTAGTGCCCAACGGACTCAATGAATCTAATCCATTAAATTTCTTTTTACGTTAAAAGCAAAAGAATTTTTTTTCTTCTTTTTCTAACCTTTTTGTTCTAAGCTGCTAGTTGGACGAACTGACTGACACACGCCCTTTAATTAATTATCTGGTTAATTATTTAGTTAATTATTTAGTTATTTAAATGTATATAATGCTTTAAAAAAATTTTTTTTGCATATGGACACATATATGTGATTGTACATATGTCTTTAGGTCTATTTCACTAACACGCTCTCTAGATTTGATGGGGCACTGTTTTTAACTGCACGTGATTGGCTCTATTACTAAGGTTAGTGGCGTACATCCACGATCTGGGATGCTGTTATTATATACATTCTAATCCGGTGACCTGTCTATCTAAGTATCTCCTGGCTTTTTAATATATGTGTATTGACAGGTGTATTCTTATTAGAGATGAGCCGTGAGCTCTTGTTGTATTATTATGCTCCTGCGGGTATCCTTCCCGCTTGCGTTCCATTGCCCTAGGTTGCACTTCCGCCCGGATGACGCGTGCGTCCCAACGGGCCGGAAGTGGTGGTCGTTGCTTAGCAACGAGTAACCAGGAACTGGATGCCGTTCCGCTGATCCGCTGACGTCAGCGGCTGGCGGAGGTGACGGGCTGTGTTTGCGAGCCCGCCAAGGTCACTGAATGGTACTGTTTTACCTTTTAGATGGATCCTTCTCCATCATGGATGTGCCCCACTATCCTTTTCTTTTCTTCTTTTATTAGTGATTGTTGTATAGGTTGATTATTGGTGTACTCTAAGTCGCATTTCTATGAGGTCATACAATGGGCGGTTTTGGCGCCAAGTTTAATTATGAAGAGGTGCATTTATAGAGCCAGTCAGGCATGGCCTAATTTACTGCCGGATGCCTGGGATGACTTGCTGTGTTATCTTATTACCTGATGTTTAGCTGCTTTATATAGCCTCCTGAGCAAGGCCCGGTGAGGGCCGAAAGCGCTTGAGGATTCTATTCAAGTGGACTATGTAACGTGTATCATAATAAATGACATCATTTTTTGCATATTTTTGAAAATCTGGAGAGTGCCTCTATTATTGCTCTATATTTACAATGCTTGGTCATTGGAGTGGACACCCCAGTCGTTGCTTTTTGAGGATGTGAGTGTGACCTTCTTTGGATATATATATATATATATATATATATATATACTGTATATATTTTTTTTATTAACAGTTTCTTATATGCGCTTTAATATATATATATATATATATATATATATATATATACATATATAGATTGGTAAAGAAGGCGGCACTCAGACAGACGTAAATTGCAGTAAAAATGTGGTCAGTTTATTCCGACATGTTTCGGGGTAATCACCCCGTCCTCAGGGTCATCTTAGCCCAAACTGAACCAAACACCATACATATATACCCATAACAATAACCATTAAAACTCTGATCCTACTCACCTGCTCTCCCACGCCGCGCTGACCCGCCGGACGCTCAGCAGCATTTCCGCGTTGCTGCTGAGCGTCCGGCGGGTCAGCGCGGCGTGGGAGAGCAGGTGAGTAGGACCCTGAGGACGGGGTGATTACCCCGAAACATGTCGGAATAAACTGACCACATTTTTACTGCAATTTACATCTGTCTGAGTGCCGCCCTCTTTACCAATCCATATCCAGAGGTTTTCGCCTCCAGGAGGGCACCGCAGCACCTACCATTTGAAGAGTGAGTGCCGAGTACACAGCATCACAAACTATATACATATATATATATACACTGCTCAAAAAAATAAAGGGAACACTAAAATAACACATCCTAGATCTGAATGAATGATATATTCTTATTAAATACTTTGTTCTTTACATAGTTGAATGTGCTGACAACAAAATCACACAAAAATTATCAATGGAAACCAAATTTATTAACCCATGGAGGTCTGGATTTGGAGTCACCCTCAAAATTAAAGTGGAAAAACAGACTACAGGCTGATCCAACTTTGATGTAATGTCCTTAAAACAAGTCAAAATGAGGCTCAGTAGTGTTTGTGGCCTCCACGTGCCTGTATGACCTCCCTACAACGCCTGGGCATGCTCCTGATGAGGTGGTGGATGGTCTACTGAGGGATCTCCTTCCAGACCTGGACTAAAGCATACGCCAACTCCTGGACAGTCTGTGGTGCAACATAGCGTTGGTGGATGGAGCGAGACATGATGTCCCAGATGTGCTCAATTGGATTCAGGTCTGGGGAACGGGCGGGCCAGTCCATAGCATCAATGCCTTCGTCTTGCAGGAACTGCTGACACACTCCAGCCACATAAGGTCTAGCATTGTCTTGCATTAGGAGGAACCCAGGGCCAACCGCACCAGCATATGGTCTCACAAGGGGTCTGAGGATCTCATCTCGGTACCTAATGGCAGTCAGGCTACCTCTGGCGAGCACATGGAGGGCTGTGCGGCCCCCCAAAGAAATGCCACCCCACACCATTACTGACCCACTGCCTAACTGGTCATGCTGGAGGATGATGCAGGCAGCAGAACGTTCTCCTTGGCGTCTCCAGACTCAGACCAAGTCTGTCACATGTGCTCAGTGAGAACCTGCTTTCATCTGTGAAGAGCACAGTGCGCCAGTGGCAATTTTGCCAATCTTTGTGCTCTCTGGCAAATGCCAAACGTCCTGTACGGTGTTGGGCTGTAAGCACAACCCCCACCTGTGGACGTCAGGCCCTCATACCACCCTCATGGAGTCTGTTTCTGATCGTTTGAGTAGACACATGCACATTTGTGGCTTGCTGGAGGTCATTTTGCAAGGCTCTGGCAGTGCTCCTCCTGTTCCTCCTTGCACAAAGGCGGAGGTAGCGGTCCTGCTGCTGGGTTGTTGCCCTCCTACGGCCTCCTCCATGTCTCCTGATGTACTGGCCTGTCTCCTGATAGCGCCTCCATGCTCTGGACACTACGCTGACAGACACAGCAAACCTTCTTGCCAAAGCTCGCATTGATGTGCCATCCTGGATGAGCTGCACTACCTGAGCCACTTGTATGGGTTGTAGGGAGGTCATACAGGCACGTGGAGGCCACACACACTACTGAGCCTCATTTTGACTTGTTTTAAGGACATTACATCAAAGTTGGATCAGCCTGTAGTGTGTTTTTCCACTTTAATTTTGAGGGTGACTCCAAAACCAGACCTCCATGGGTTAATAAATTTGATTTCCATTGATAATTTTTGTGTGATTTTGTTGTCAGCACATTCAACTATGTAAAGAACAAAATATTTAATAGGAATATTTCATTCATTCAGATCTAGGATGTGTTATTTTAGTGTTCCCTTTATTTTTTTGAGCAGTGTATATGTATATATGTATATATATATATATATAATAATCTGAGGGGGGCCACACAGCTATCAATGTATGGGGCACAGACATGGTCTCAGATTGATACTGATGTGATTAGGTGGTTGAGGTTTTCCTGTTATACCCCTTTCATACCGCCTGAGGCGGGTCGCACCCCGGAGCCTGACACGGGAGCTCCCAGTGTGCGACCTGCCTCAATACCCCCTTTCACACCGCAGACTGAACCTGGAAATATGCCGGGTTGGTGATGTCGGCGGTGACGCGGTGTGGGCGGTGCTGGAAGATCACATGATCTCCAAGCGCCGCCCGTCCATACACTGTGAATGGGAAACGGGTCTCACTGACCCAGCTCCCGTTCACACCGCACAGCGAGCCGGGTTAAACACGCGTTCAACCATGCTCGCTAGCAGGGTTGAAATACCGGGTCTCTCAACCCGGTATATTGCCCCTGGAACCTTTCACACCACACAGGAACACGGGTTATGCGCGCTCATGTGCTAATAACCCGTAAGCTGCTGGTGTGAAAGGGGTATAAGTGGATTCTTACTCGTATGTGATACCCCTTATCTGTGCTAGAGTCCAGTTGGCAGTCCTATGGTGGCAAGTGCTCCCTCAACGCAGCCATTGCCTGAGCTCTTGCGATTGGGCAGTGGAGGTAATAGAGCAGCCCGTGCCCCAAAGCAACCGCACCCTTTGCACCCATGGTAGCTATACCACTGAATAGAGAAGAGATATGACACAGATAGATATGAGATAGATAGATAGATAGTAGATAAAGACAACCTTTCTGTCAAACTGACAGGTGACACCCCCCCTTTCTCCTAGGCTCCACCCCTTTAATATTAAATGATAGTGTTTTATATCGCTTTAATATAAAATTTTATATTAAATTTTATATAAATTTATAGTGTTCGATATTAAACCGTATTAAAAATTGTAGCGTAACACCAGTCGCAGAGTGTCACGTAACACCAGTCGCAGAATGTCACGCAACGCAGCGCGTCAAATCAAGCGGATGAAAGATGCATATTACACAGTGTTAAAACCAGGTAGTTTTAGCGGCATTGATAAATATTAACGGTCAGTTAAAAATAAATTTAAAAGATCCGACGTAAGAAAGTGGTTACAAGAACAAGACGCCTACACGATGCACAAGCCAGCAAGAAAAAACTATAAAAGGAACATGATTTGTGTATCGGGTATAAACCAACAGTGGCAATGCGATTTGGTCTCGCTGATAGATTTGTCAAAATACAACGATGGCGTTAAATACATATTAACAATCATCGATATATTCAGTAAGAGGGTGTGGGGTGAAAGTCTGACCGCTAAGAATGCAGCAACAGTCGCTAATGCTTTTGAAAAAATATTCCAGTGCGGTGATGTGCCGATGAACCTACAAACCGATAATGGTAAAGAGTTTCTAAACAGAAACCTAAAAAAGGTGTTAGAAAAATACGGTATAAAACATTTCACGACCAAGAACGATGTGAAAGCGGCTGTTATGGAGCGCTTCAATAGGACTTTAAAAACACGCATGTGGCGCTATTTCACGGCAAAGAATACCTACAGATATATAGACGTTTTACAAGACTTCATACGCAGCTATAATAACACATACCATAGAACGATTAAGTGCGCTCCAAACGATGTGAATGACTCTAACGCATTGAGTGTCTTCAAAACGACCTACGGTGATTACTTTAGAAGTAAGAAAGCCCCCGTTTGTTTAGGAATCGGTGACCACGTCCGTATTTCTAAATATAAGGACATATTTCAGAAAGGTTCCGAACAGAGCTTTTCTGAGGAGATTTTTGTTGTACATAGTGTGAACACTAAAGGGCTTAAACCGCTTTATAAGTTGGCAGATCTGTACGGTGAAGTTATAACAGGTAGTTTTTACCCCGAAGAGCTTCAAAGCATAGCAAAAAACTATAACAGAGTTTACAAAGTGGAAAAGATTTTAAAAAATAAGACGGTCAGAGGCCGTAAATACACGTTAGTCAAGTGGCGCGGGTACCCCGCAAAATTTAACAGTTGGGTCGCAGCATCGGTGATAAAAGACATATAAAGATCATTATTATCTAAACAAGACGAGCGATGGATGACAAGTCGTTCTACATAACCTTACCCAGCAACACATCGGCTGTTACCTTCCCGCAAAATAAGATTTCTAACTATACGACAAAGTTGGCTAAACCGATAGACTTAAATGGCGAATGGGAAGTGGCACTTACTGAGATACAATACCCGCATACGTGGAATACATTGGATTTACAAGATTGTAGACTGCAATTATCATGGGATGGAACGGCGGACCAGCCGGTGGCGAGAGTCGCGAGTTTGTGCATTAAACCCGGTTTTTATGAAACAATTGAGGCGTTACTGAACGTAATCAACGCTGAAATTGTACAACTGAAACTGGATGTTGGATTAAGACTAACGTATGATCCATTTGCACGCGTTGTAACATGCGACAGTAAACTGTTGTATCAAATCCACGCCGGTTCTAATCAATAATTGTTTGGAGAAGGCACGTTTAAAATGTCTAGTACCAAAACCACCTAAGGAGACACGTATGATATATGTTACACAATTCGATGGTAAATCAACCAGCATTGGACCCTCATTGAGACGACATTGGCCAATCTTGAATTCTGACCCTAAATTAAAGGGTCTGTTTGAACATCCACCAATGATGGCCTACAGACGTGGCCGAAATTTAAAACAGCTCCTGATGCATCCAGCTAAGCAGGCTGGTAATGGAGAAAGTGGTTGGCTAAACCATCAGAAGAAGGGCTGCGTGAAATGTTTGGGATGTGTTACATGTCGCTCCATGCTGGTTGGGGACAAGTTCCCACATCCCCGTAGTGGAAAGTTGATTAACATCAGATTTAGACTACATTGTCGGATTGATCACGTAATATATATGTTGATCTGCCCGTGTGGCCTTCCGTATGTGGGGATGACCACATGTACATTTAGGGAGAGGATGGCTAATCATCGCAGTTCGATCCATCAGGCACTGGTGACGGGACGTACTGATAAAAAGTGCTGAGCAACTGGCTTAACAGCTGGACATCAAGTGGCTTCCCTCAAGTGTCGCATCATAGATTGGGTCCCAGTTCCCAAAAGGGGTGGAGACCGATCGCTCCTCCTAAAGAAGTTAGAAGCAAGGTGGATTTACAGACTGGGATCAGTAGTGCCCAACGGACTCAATGAATCTAATCCATTAAATTTCTTTTTACGTTAAAAGCAAAAGAATTTTTTTTCTTCTTTTTCTAACCTTTTTGTTCTAAGCTGCTAGTTGGACGAACTGACTGACACATGCCCTTTAATTAATTATCTGGTTAATTATTTAGTTAATTATTTAGTTATTTAAATGTATATAATGCTTTAAAATTTTTTTTTTTGCATATGGACACATATATGTGATTGTACATATGTCTTTAGGTCTATTTCACTAACCCGCTCTCTAGATTTGATGGGGCACTGTTTTTAACTGCACGTGATTGGCTCTATTACTAAGGTTAGTGGCGTACATCCACGATCTGGGATGCTGTTATTATATACATTCTAATCCGGTGACCTGTCTATCTAAGTATCTCCTGGCTTTTTAATATATGTGTATTGACAGGTGTATTCTTATTAGAGATGAGCCGTGAGCTCTTGTTGTATTATTATGCTCCTGCGGGTATCCTTCCCACTTGCATTCCATTGCCCTAGGTTGCACTTCCGCCCGGATGACGCGTGCGTCCCAACGGGCCGGAAGTGGTGGTCGTTGCTTAGCAACGAGTAACCAGGAACTGGATGCCGTTCCGCTGATCCGCTGACGTCAGCGGCTGGCGGAGGTGACGGGCTGTGTTTGCGAGCCCGCCAAGGTCACTGAATGGTACTGTTTTACCTTTTAGATGGATCCTTCTCCATCATGGCTGTGCCCCACTATCCTTTTCTTTTCTTCTTTTATTAGTGATTGTTGTATAGGTTGATTATTGGTGTACTCTAAGTCGCATTTCTATGAGGTCATACAATGGGCGGTTTTGGCGCCAAGTTTAATTATGAAGAGGTGCATTTATAGAGCCAGTCAGGCATGGCCTAATTTACTGCCGGATGCCTGGGATGACTTGCTGTGTTATCTTATTACCTGATGTTTAGCTGCTTTATATAGCCTCCTGAGCAAGGCCCGGTGAGGGCCGAAAGCGCTTGAGGATTCTATTCAAGTGGACTATGTAACGTGTATCATAATAAATGACAACATTTTTTGCATATTTTTGAAAATCTGGAGAGTGCCTCTATTATTGCTCTATATTTACAATGCTTGGTCATTGGAGTGGACACCCCAGTCGTTGCTTTTTGAGGATGTGAGTGTGACCTTCTTTGGATATATATATATATATATATATATATATATATATATATATATACTGTATATATATTTTTTATTAACAGTTTCTTATATGCGCTTTAATATATATATATATATATATATATATATATATATATACATATATAGATTGGTAAAGAAGGCGGCACTCAGACAGACGTAAATTGCAGTAAAAATGTGGTCAGTTTATTCCGACATGTTTCGGGGTAATCACCCCGTCCTCAGGGTCATCTTAGCCCAAACTGAACCAAACACCATACATATATACCCATAACAATAACCATTAAAACTCTGATCCTACTCACCTGCTCTCCCACGCCGCGCTGACCCGCCGGACGCTCAGCAGCATTTCCGCGTTGCTGCTGAGCGTCCGGCGGGTCAGCGCGGCGTGGGAGAGCAGGTGAGTAGGACCCTGAGGACGGGGTGATTACCCCGAAACATGTCGGAATAAACTGACCACATTTTTACTGCAATTTACATCTGTCTGAGTGCCGCCCTCTTTACCAATCCATATCCAGAGGTTTTCGCCTCCAGGAGGGCACCGCAGCACCTACCATTTGAAGAGTGAGTGCCGAGTACACAGCATCACAAACTATATACATATATATATATATACACTGCTCAAAAAAATAAAGGGAACACTAAAATAACACATCCTAGATCTGAATGAATGATATATTCTTATTAAATACTTTGTTCTTTACATAGTTGAATGTGCTGACAACAAAATCACACAAAAATTATCAATGGAAACCAAATTTATTAACCCATGGAGGTCTGGATTTGGAGTCACCCTCAAAATTAAAGTGGAAAAACAGACTACAGGCTGATCCAACTTTGATGTAATGTCCTTAAAACAAGTCAAAATGAGGCTCAGTAGTGTTTGTGGCCTCCACGTGCCTGTATGACCTCCCTACAACGCCTGGGCATGCTCCTGATGAGGTGGTGGATGGTCTACTGAGGGATCTCCTTCCAGACCTGGACTAAAGCATACGCCAACTCCTGGACAGTCTGTGGTGCAACATAGCGTTGGTGGATGGAGCGAGACATGATGTCCCAGATGTGCTCAATTGGATTCAGGTCTGGGGAACGGGCGGGCCAGTCCATAGCATCAATGCCTTCGTCTTGCAGGAACTGCTGACACACTCCAGCCACATAAGGTCTAGCATTGTCTTGCATTAGGAGGAACCCAGGGCCAACCGCACCAGCATATGGTCTCACAAGGGGTCTGAGGATCTCATCTCGGTACCTAATGGCAGTCAGGCTACCTCTGGCGAGCACATGGAGGGCTGTGCGGCCCCCCAAAGAAATGCCACCCCACACCATTACTGACCCACTGCCTAACTGGTCATGCTGGAGGATGATGCAGGCAGCAGAACGTTCTCCTTGGCGTCTCCAGACTCAGACCAAGTCTGTCACATGTGCTCAGTGAGAACCTGCTTTCATCTGTGAAGAGCACAGTGCGCCAGTGGCAATTTTGCCAATCTTTGTGTTCTCTGGCAAATGCCAAACGTCCTGTACGGTGTTGGGCTGTAAGCACAACCCCCACCTGTGGACGTCAGGCCCTCATACCACCCTCATGGAGTCTGTTTCTGATCGTTTGAGTAGACACATGCACATTTGTGGCTTGCTGGAGGTCATTTTGCAAGGCTCTGGCAGTGCTCCTCCTGTTCCTCCTTGCACAAAGGCGGAGGTAGCGGTCCTGCTGCTGGGTTGTTGCCCTCCTACGGCCTCCTCCATGTCTCCTGATGTACTGGCCTGTCTCCTGATAGCGCCTCCATGCTCTGGACACTACGCTGACAGACACAGCAAACCTTCTTGCCAAAGCTCGCATTGATGTGCCATCCTGGATGAGCTGCACTACCTGAGCCACTTGTATGGGTTGTAGGGAGGTCATACAGGCACGTGGAGGCCACACACACTACTGAGCCTCATTTTGACTTGTTTTAAGGACATTACATCAAAGTTGGATCAGCCTGTAGTGTGTTTTTCCACTTTAATTTTGAGGGTGACTCCAAATCCAGACCTCCATGGGTTAATAAATTTGATTTCCATTGATAATTTTTGTGTGATTTTGTTGTCAGCACATTCAACTATGTAAAGAACAAAATATTTAATAGGAATATTTCATTCATTCAGATCTAGGATGTGTTATTTTAGTGTTCCCTTTATTTTTTTGAGCAGTGTATATATATATATATATATATATATATATATATATAATAATCTGAGGGGGGCCACACAGCTATCAATGTATGGGGCACAGACATGGTCTCAGATTGATACTGATGTGATTAGGTGGTTGAGGTTTTCCTGTTATACCCCTTTCATACCGCCTGAGGCGGGTCGCACCCCGGAGCCTGACACGGGAGCTCCCAGTGTGCGACCTGCCTCAATACCCCCTTTCACACCGCAGACTGAACCTGGAAATATGCCGGGTTGGTGATGTCGGCGGTGACGCGGTGTGGGCGGTGCTGGAAGATCACATGATCTCCAAGCGCCGCCCGTCCATACACTGTGAATGGGAAACGGGTCTCACTGACCCAGCTCCCGTTCACACCGCACAGCGAGCCGGGTTAAACACGCGTTCAACCATGCTCGCTAGCAGGGTTGAAATACCGGGTCTCTCAACCCGGTATATTGCCCCTGGAACCTTTCACACCACACAGGAACACGGGTTATGCGCGCTCATGTGCTAATAACCCGTAAGCTGCTGGTGTGAAAGGGGTATAAGTGGATTCTTACTCGTATGTGATACCCCTTATCTGTGCTAGAGTCCAGTTGGCAGTCCTATGGTGGCAAGTGCTCCCTCAACGCAGCCATTGCCTGAGCTCTTGCGATTGGGCAGCGGAGGTAATAGAGCAGCCCGTGCCCCAAAGCAACCGCACCCTTTGCACCCATGGTAGCTATACCACTGAATAGAGAAGAGATATGACACAGATAGATATGAGATAGATAGATAGATAGTAGATAAAGACAACCTTTCTGTCAAACTGACAGGTGACACACACCCTTTCTCCTAGGCTCCACCCCTTTAATATTAAATGATAGTGTTTTATATCGCTTTAATATAAAATTTTATATTAAATTTTATATAAATTTATAGTGTTCGATATTAAACCGTATTAAAAATTGTAGCGTAACACCAGTCGCAGAGTGTCACGTAACACCAGTCGCAGAATGTCACGCAACGCAGCGCGTCAAATCAAGCGGATGAAAGATGCATATTACACAGTGTTAAAACCAGGTAGTTTTAGCGGCATTGATAAATATTAACGGTCAGTTAAAAATAAATTTAAAAGATCCGACGTAAGAAAGTGGTTACAAGAACAAGACGCCTACACGATGCACAAGCCAGCAAGAAAAAACTATAAAAGGAACATGATTTGTGTATCGGGTATAAACCAACAGTGGCAATGCGATTTGGTCTCGCTGATAGATTTGTCAAAATACAACGATGGCGTTAAATACATATTAACAATCATCGATATATTCAGTAAGAGGGTGTGGGGTGAAAGTCTGACCGCTAAGAATGCAGCAACAGTCGCTAATGCTTTTGAAAAAATATTCCAGTGCGGTGATGTGCCGATGAATCTACAAACCGATAATGGTAAAGAGTTTCTAAACAGAAACCTAAAAAAGGTGTTAGAAAAATACGGTATAAAACATTTCACGACCAAGAACGATGTGAAAGCGGCTGTTATGGAGCGCTTCAATAGGACTTTAAAAACACGCATGTGGCGCTATTTCACGGCAAAGAATACCTACAGATATATAGACGTTTTACAAGACTTCATACGCAGCTATAATAACACATACCATAGAACGATTAAGTGCGCTCCAAACGATGTGAATGACTCTAACGCATTGAGTGTCTTCAAAACGACCTACGGTGATTACTTTAGAAGTAAGAAAGCCCCCGTTTGTTTAGGAATCGGTGACCACGTCCGTATTTCTAAATATAAGGACATATTTCAGAAAGGTTCCGAACAGAGCTTTTCTGAGGAGATTTTTGTTGTACATAGTGTGAACACTAAAGGGCTTAAACCGCTTTATAAGTTGGCAGATCTGTACGGTGAAGTTATAACAGGTAGTTTTTACCCCGAAGAGCTTCAAAGCATACCAAAAAACTATAACAGAGTTTACAAAGTGGAAAAGATTTTAAAAAATAAGACGGTCAGAGGCCGTAAATACACGTTAGTCAAGTGGCGCGGGTACCCCGCAAAATTTAACAGTTGGGTCGCAGCATCGGTGATAAAAGACATATAAAGATCATCATTATCTAAACAAGACGAGCGATGGATGACAAGTCGTTCTACATAACCTTACCCAGCAACACATCGGCTGTTACCTTCCCGCAAAATAAGATTTCTAACTATACGACAAAGTTGGCTAAACCGATAGACTTAAATGGCGAATGGGAAGTGGCACTTACTGAGATACAATACCCGCATACGTGGAATACATTGGATTTACAAGATTGTAGACTGCAATTATCATGGGATGGAACGGCGGACCAGCCGGTGGCGAGAGTCGCGAGTTTGTGCATTAAACCCGGTTTTTATGAAACAATCGAGGCGTTACTGAACGTAATCAACGCTGAAATTGTACAACTGAAACTGGATGTTGGATTAAGACTAACGTATGATCCATTTGCACGCGTTGTAACTTGTAACATGCGACAGTAAACTGTTGTATCAAATCCACGCCGGTTCTAAGCTGACATGGATACTGGGTTTACAGCCTAAAACTAATATTTCCAAACCATGCGCCGACATCAAAGGCGGCCAATATACGATGTACGTGTACACAGACATTATCGAACACCAACGGGTCGGGGATAGTTATGTGCCGCTACTTCGCACTGTTGAAATGAAGGGTTATAACAATGAGGTTGTCACAATACGATACGAGAAACCCGATTACGTACCATTGTGCAAAACACATTTTGACACGATAGCCATAGAGATAAAGAACGACCAAAACGAGAACATGGCATTTAAATTTGGGAAAGCGATCGTGAAGCTACACTTCAGACGCCGCAAAACTCAATTTTATTAACTAAGCAGAATGGTCGCTGTTAAAAATTATGGCGATCCGGGCCTCTATGCGCAATATTATAAATCTCAAGCCGGTAATGGATTACCAGGTTTTAACGGCAGCGCATACATGTACGGCTGCGGTTTAGGCGGTATTTTTCGAAGTCTTTTCAGAAAAGCTGTTCCTCTTTTCCGGAGAGGTTTAGAGTTGGCTAAACCTCATATGAAGACAGCTGTTCGTAATATAGCGAAAGATGTTATCGGGCAAGCCACAACGGCCGTGGTGAATAAGATACACGAGGCGAACCAAGCAAAGCAAGACGGTTCAGGACTAATATATACAAGAAAAGGCGTGTCTAAAAGAAAACGGAAGCGTATGATAACGCTTCCGCCTTGGGACATACCCTTTTTAAATAAAAAACAGAGACGACGCAACTCAAAGAAGAAGAGAAAGCCGAAGAGCGCCGTTGGTGATATTTTTTAAACATGTCTTTCATACACCACGAATCCGTTGAATGTGCAAAAACAGAGCTGGATCTTTTTGACGTGCCCCCGACACAAACTAGCATAGAGAAAAGTCTATACGTTGAAGTTCAACCTTTAGCGGCGTTATCCGACACAGCTCCGCTTGAATTTTATATAGCAGCCAGTGGTGAACACTACTACGATCTGAACAACACGCTGTTGTACGTGACATGCAAGATCGTACGAACCGATAACACGCCGATACCGCAAGGTGCGCGGGTCGCACTTATTAATTACCCAATAGCAACTTTATTCAACCAAGTGGATGTAACTTTGGGCGACAGGCTCATATCACAATCCAACAATCTTTACGCATACCGCGCGTACATTGAGACTATATTGAATTACAACTCGGATGCATTGTCAACAAAACACACAACAGGATTATTTTACAAAGATGCGGATGGTGAATTTAACAACACGGCGCTGGACGGGCCGAATACGGGTTTCAAAAAACGAGCAGGAGCAACAGCGCAGAGTCGCACTGTTGAACTGCTAGGCCCGCTTCACTGCGACCTTTTCCATCAACATAAACTAATTTTAAACGCCGTTGATCTGAAGATTAAACTAACCAGAAACAAAGACGCATTCTGCTTAATGTCGTCTGAGGCGGATGCCTTTAAAATACAGATCACAGCTGCATCCCTGTTCGTGAAAAGAGTTCAGGTCTCACCGGCCGTGCGGATTGGGCACGCGCAGGCCCTGTTAAACGGTAACGCGAAATACGCGATTGACCGCGTTGGGATGAAAATCTACAGCGTACCAACAGGCAGTAGAGTATTCAATCTAGAAAATTTATTTTTAGGACAAGTGCCGAAAACAGTTATAGCCGGTTTTGTGGATAACGAATCATTTTCAGGAATCCATAACCGGAACCCCCTGTGCTTTGAACATAAAAATGTAAGTTTTGCGTCCCTTTATCTGGATGGAACGCCGCACCCCGCCAAGCCATTTCAACCCGACTTTGAAAGCGGTAATGCTGTAAGAGAGTATATGTCACTCATACAGATCACAAATAAGCAGAAATCTGACAATGGTATACTGATTGACCGCGAAGAGTACCTCAGGGGCTACACGCTATTTGCTTTTGACCTTTCACCAGAACAGGAGTGTGGAGAACACCTTTCCCTGATAAGAACAGGCAATCTACGTGCCGAATTCCGCTTTGCAGAAGCGTTGGACCGGACAGTCAATGTGATAATATACGCTCTATTTGATAACATCATCGAGATTAATCAAAGGCGCGATGTGCTGTACGATTATCTATAAATGAAATAAACTAACACTACGCTGCTGAAAAAATGAACACATTACAGATAAACTGTATTCTGTACGCCGTGCAAAGCACAAGGCATATTTTTAAAGGAACGTATCCGTGCGATATGTTACCGGTCAGTAAACTGTCGCAATATCCCTGCGCGTTTGTAATCAATACTCATAGCAGCGGGCAGCCGGGTGAGCACTGGTTGGCCGCTTATTTTAACGAACAGCGTGAATGTTACTTTTTTGATTCTTACGGGTTAGCCCCTGACAGCCCCCTATTCCCAAAAGCAATAATACATTTTTTAAACTTGAATTCAAAAAGTGTTTATCACCAAAATAAGCAGTTGCAAAATTTTAACAGTACCGTTTGCGGTCAATATTGCATATACTTTATATTTTACATGTGTAAAAAATACAAATATGTGGATGTACTGGCCCGTTTTAGTGATGACACAAAACGTAATGATTGTTTTGTTTCAAATTTTGTAAGACGACTCCCAAGAAGCCATTGTCTGAGTCATTATGCATATAGATATATACAGAATTGTGTAACTTGTAACCAACGTTGTGCGTGAAACGTTTTATGTACAACGTGCCATAGTTATGACACGTTGTACATAAAACGCTTCACGCACAGCGTTGGTTACAAGTTACACAAGTCTGTATATATCTATATGCATAATGACTCAGACAATGGCTTCTTGGGAGTCGTCTTACAAAATTTGAAACAAAACAATCATTACGTTTTGTGTCATCACTAAAACGGGCCAGTACATCCACATATTTGTATTTTTTACACATGTAAAATATAAAGTATATGCAATATTGACCGCAAACGGTACTGTTAAAATTTTGCAACTGCTTATTTTGGTGATAAACACTTTTTGAATTCAAGTTTAAAAAATGTATTATTGCTTTTGGGAATAGGGGGCTGTCAGGGGCTAACCCGTAAGAATCAAAAAAGTAACATTCACGCTGTTCGTTAAAATAAGCGGCCAACCAGTGCTCACCCGGCTGCCCGCTGCTATGAGTATTGATTACAAACGCGCAGGGATATTGCGACAGTTTACTGACCGGTAACATATCGCACGGATACGTTCCTTTAAAAATATGCCTTGTGCTTTGCATGGCGTACAGAATACAGTTTATCTGTAATGTGTTCATTTTTTCAGCAGCATAGTGTTAGTTTATTTCATTTATAGATAATCGTACAGCACATCGCGCCTTTGATTAATCTCGATGATGTTATCAAATAGAGCGTATATTATCACATTGACTGTCCGGTCCAACGCTTCTGCAAAGTGGAATTCGGCACGTAGATTGCCTGTTCTTATCAGGGAAAGGTGTTCTCCACACTCCTGTTCTGGTGAAAGGTCAAAAGCAAATAGCATGTAGCCCCTGAGGTACTCTTCGCGGTCAATCAGTATACCATTGTCAGATTTCTGCTTATTTGTGATCTGTATGAGTGACATATACTCTCTTACAGCATTACCGCTTTCAAAGTCGGGTTGAAATGGCTTGGCGGGGTGCGGCGTTCCATCCAGATAAAGGGACGCAAAACTTACATTTTTATGTTCAAAGCACAGGGGGTTCCGGTTATGGATTCCTGAAAATGATTCGTTATCCACAAAACCGGCTATAACTGTTTTCGGCACTTGTCCTAAAAATAAATTTTCTATATTGAATACTCTACTGCCTGTTGGTACGCTGTAGATTTTCATCCCAACGCGGTCAATCGCGTATTTCGCGTTACCGTTTAACAGGGCCTGCGCGTGCCCAATCTGCACGGCCGGTGAGACCTGAACTCTTTTCACGAACAGGGATGCAGCTGTGATCTGTATTTTAAAGGCATCCGCCTCAGACGACATTAAGCAGAATGCGTCTTTGTTTCTGGTTAGTTTAATCTTCAGATCAACGGCGTTTAAAATTAGTTTATGTTGATGGAAAAGGTCGCAGTGAAGCGGGCCTAGCAGTTCAACAGTGCGACTCTGCGCTGTTGCTCCTGCTCGTTTTTTGAAACCCGTATTCGGCCCGTCCAGCGCCGTGTTGTTAAATTCACCATCCGCATCTTTGTAAAATAATCCTGTTGTGTGTTTTGTTGACAATGCATCCGAGCTGTAATTCAATATAGTCTCAATGTACGCGCGGTATGCGTAAAGATTGTTGGATTGTGATATGAGCCTGTCGCCCAAAGTTACATCCACTTGGTTGAATAAAGTTGCTATTGGGTAATTAATAAGTGCGACCCGCGCACCTTGCGGTATCGGCGTGTTATCGGTTCGTACGATCTTGCATCTCACGTACAACAGCGTGTTGTTCAGATCGTAGTAGTGTTCACCGCTGGCTGCTATATAAAATTCAAGCGGAGCTGTGTCGGATAACGCCGCTAAAGGTTGAACTTCGACGTATAGACTTTTCTCTGTGCTAGTTTGTGTCGGGGGCACGTCAAAAAGATCCAGCTCTGTTTTTGCACATTCAACGGATTCGTGGTGTATGAAAGACATGTTTAAAAAATATCACCAACGGCGCTCTTCGGCTTTCTCTTCTTCTTTGAGTTGCGTCGTCTCTGTTTTTTATTTAAAAAGGGTATGTCCCAAGGCGGAAGCGTTATCATACGCTTCCGTTTTCTTTTAGACACGCCTTTTCTTGTATATATTAGTCCTGAACCGTCTTGCTTTGCTTGGTTCGCCTCGTGTATCTTATTCACCACGGCCGTTGTGGCTTGCCCGATAACATCTTTTGCTATATTACGAACAGCTGTCTTCATATGAGGTTTAGCCAACTCTAAACCTCTCAGGAAAAGAGGAACAGCTTTTCTGAAAAGACTTCGAAAAATACCGCCTAAACCGCAGCCGTACATGTATGCGCTGCCGTGAAAACCTGGTAATCCATTACCGGCTTGAGATTTATAATATTGCGCATAGAGGCCCGGATCGCCATAATTTTTAACAGCGACCATTCTGCTTAGTTAATAAAATTCAGTTTTGCGGCGTCTGAAGTGTAGCTTCACGATCGCTTTCCCAAACTTAATTGCCATGTTCTCGTTTTGGTCGTTCTTTATCTCTATGGCTATCGTGTCAAAATGTGTTTTGCACAATGGTACGTAATCGGGTTTCTTGTATCGTATTGTGACAACCTCATTGTTATAACCCTTCATTTCAACAGTGCGAAGTAGCGGCACATAACTATCCCCGACCCGTTGGTGTTCGATAATGTCTGTGTACACGTACATCGTATATTGGCCGCCTTTGATGTCGGCGCATGGTTTGGAAATATTAGTTTTAGGCTGTAAACCCAGTATCCATGTCAGCTTAGAACCGGCGTGGATTTGATACAACAGTTTACTGTCGCATGTTACAACGCGTGCAAATGGATCATACGTTAGTCTTAATCCAACGTCCAGTTTCAGTTGTACAATTTCAGCGTTGATTACGTTCAGTAACGCCTCGATTGTTTCATAAAAACCGGGTTTAATGCACAAACTCGCGACTCTCGCCACCGGCTGGTCCGCCGTTCCATCCCATGATAATTGCAGTCTACAATCTTGTAAATCCAATGTATTCCACGTATGCGGGTATTGTATCTCAGTAAGTGCCACTTCCCATTCGCCATTTAAGTCTATCGGTTTAGCCAACTTTGTCGTATAGTTAGAAATCTTATTTTGCGGGAAGGTAACAGCCGATGCGTTGCTGGGTAAGGTTATGTAGAACGACTTGTCATCCATCGCTCGTCTTGTTTAGATACTGATGATCTTTATATGTCTTTTATCACCGATGCTGCGACCCAACTGTTAAATTTTGCGGGGTACCCGCGCCACTTGACTAACGCGTATTTACGGCCTCTGACCGTCTTATTTTTTAAAATCTTTTCCACTTTGTAAACTCTGTTATTGTTTTTTGGTATGCTTTGAAGCTCTTCGGGGTAAAAACTACCTGTTATAACTTCACCGTACAGATCTGCCAACTTATAAAGCGGTTTAAGCCCTTTAGTGTTCACACTATGTACAACAAAAATCTCCTCAGAAAAGCTCTGTTCGTAACCTTTCTGAAATATGTCCTTATATTTAGAAATACGGACGTGGTCACCGATTCCTAAACAAACGGGGGCTTTCTTACTTCTAAAGTAATCACCGTAGGTCGTTTTGAAGACACTCAATGCGTTAGAGTCATTCACATCGTTTGGAGCGCACTTAATCGTTCTATGGTATGTGTTATTATAGCTGCGTATGAAGTCTTGTAAAACGTCTATATATCTGTAGGTATTCTTTGCCGTGAAATAGCGCCACATGCGTGTTTTTAAAGTCCTATTGAAGCGCTCTATAACAGCCGCTTTCACATCGTTATTGGTCGTGAAATGTTTTATACCGTATTTTTCTAACACCTTTTTAGGTTTCTGTTTAGAAACTCTTTACCATTATCGGTTTGTAGCTTCATCGGCACATCACCGCACTGGAATATTTTTTCAAAAGCATTAGCGACTGTTGCTGCATTCTTAGCGGTCAGACTTTCACCCCACACCCTCTTACTGAATATATCGATGATTGTTAATATGTATTTAACGCCATCGTTGTATTTTGACAAATCTATCAGCGAGACCAAATCGCATTGCCACTGTTGGTTTATACCCGATACACAAATCATGTTCCTTTTATAGTTTTTTCTTGCTGGCTTGTGCATCGTGTAGGCGTCTTGTTCTTGTAACCACTTTCTTACGTCGGATCTTTTAAATTTATTTTTAACCGACCCATAATATTTATCAATGCCGCTAAAACTACCTGGTTTTAACACTGTGTAATATGCATCTTTCATCCGCTTGATTTGACGCGCTGCGTTGCGTGACATTCTGCGACTGGTGTTACGTGACACTCTGCGACTGGTGTTACGCTACAATTTTTAATACGGTTTAATATCGAACACTATAAATTTATATAAAATTTAATATAAAATTTTATATTAAAGCGATATAAAACACTATCATTTAATATTAAAGGGGTGGAGCCTAGGAGAAAGGGGGTGTGTCACCTGTCAGTTTGACAGAAAGGTTGTCTTTATCTACTACTAACAGGCATCCTTAAAGCCAGTGGGAAAATGCAGGGAGGACGAGGCTGATTATGACATAAGCAGCCTTTGTGATGTCATCGAGGAGGAGTATAAGACACCAGTCCCTGCTTGGTATAGGCCACTGAGTTATTAGCTGAGCGTGCGTTGTGTTGTTCATTGCTATAACTCTGCTTCTTTCGTTATACGACAGTATAAGGTAAGCTTTTATCCTAAATATTATATGAAAATAATACATTACCTGCAAATGAAAATACTGGTATTGCTGTTAGACAATCAGGGTTCTTTTTAATATTTTATGGGTGGTATTCAAATGATATATCACAGCCAAACTCCTTTCTAAAATGATCCCCGTTATCGCGCCCATAGTAATCAGGTTTAGCTGTGTGAAGGTTTGGGTGCCTCATTACCCCGGGAGTAGCGAGCTGAAATGATGATACCACGCCCCTGGGGGGCAGAAACAGAACGGGTGTGATAAGATAAGGGGGTGAAAAGAATTGAATACCGCCCAATATGTTTATTTTGTATCTTGTGGTTTTTAATCTGCAACTGTAAAGCACTTTCAGTCCTATTAGGAGACGAATGATATTTAAATAAAATGATTATTATTTAATCTAATCACCTTATTCTGACCCTATAATATATTACCAATAATATAGGGTAGAATAATATAAATGTAAATACAAGCTGTAATTTGTTTTGAACAGTGGGCCTGATGCTGACCTGTAAGCAAAGCAAAAAAATAAAAATATACTTCTTCAGGATGAACATAAATCCATACTATATAGAACCCCATTGCAAATTCTAAACTTTGTATTTCTATTTTTTTCACAGATACATATATATAAAACCAAATAGGTCCGGCATTCTCCTTTTAGCAGTGCAGCTGTGAATATACTCCAGAGGTTCTCAATGATAGAAAACATGCACTGCACTGCAGAGTTGTTTAGAAATGTATATCTTACTTCATGCTAATTATGATGTTTCTGGGATTGCAGATTGCTTAATGAAGACGGGGTGTGCAATCTTGAAACATTGTAATTATCAGTGCAGTGCATGTTTTCTATCACTGAGAACCTCTGAACTCACTTACTGTCAATAAACTGAAAGTGTGGCCGGATGCCATCAAGTAAATTACAGTCCATCAAGTGAGATGCGGCACTCACGGGTCATAATGCAAGCTGGAGAGACACTGGGGGGCTGGAGATACAGAATGGTATGGCTGGAGCTGGGGAGACACTGGGGGGCTGGAGAGGCAAAAAGGGCTGGCTGGAGAGAAACGTGGGGGCTGGAGAGACAAAAGTGGGCTGGTTGGAGAAACACAGGGTGAAGTTGCAGAAACACGGGGACATGAGGCTGGAGAGACACAAGGGGGATGATTCTGAAGGTAACTGGGGGAAACTGGTACATTACAGTTGTGCTAGTGCGCATGTACTGATGAGGGTGGACACCACCGAGTCTCCGGGCACCTGGTATGAACGTATGTCCCTACAGTACAGTGCTGCAGAACTTTGTAGTGTCTTATAAATAACTGCTAATAATTATATATGGTGATGATTTTGTGACTACTGGGAACACTATACGCCAGCTTTTATAATGTATTTCCAGGTTTTCCCCAGTTACATATCCATTAATGTAATATTTGCTCAGAGAAAATAAGATCTTAAAAATAGCCCTGATGAGATCTCCAAATAATTTGAGAAATGACACAAAAATTCAGAATTCTATAAAAAAATGTTTATCAAAAGTGCATTTAGCCGTTGGACATCATGCACAGAAAATGTGTCACCGAGCTCTGTTTGGTAAATTATAACTAAAGGAAATAACTCATTTGCTGGTGAGCTATAATTATAATATTCACTTTGTAAACTCATTTATTCATAAATGATTTACCATTAGATTACTTATATATTGTATCTATGAGGTATATATACTGACGGGTGGTTTGTTAAAGCCACCGATCAAGGGCGACTTTGACCGATAGTTTTAAAACCTCAATTCAAATGATTCCTGGCGCTGCTTTAAAACTATCTCTGAAAGCCACCAATGCCCTTTAGTAAATCTACAATTTTTCTAGGGCAATCTCATGTCTGCAATTGTCTAAGGATAAGGGTGGTGTCACCTGGAACCAATGAAAGTAGAAACAACAACATTTTCAAATCTGAAACAAACAGTATTCCTATTCCTCACTGCTGTTGTCACACATTGAAGTGCTAACATGCCCCCGCTGTCAAATGTGATTCTGCTCATAAAGCATTGCATGCAGATTTTTTTCAGGGCTTAATCTGTCTTTTGTGACAGGAGAAAAACATTCCTATCACCAACTAAGCTCCTCTACCAGCTATTCTTTACTGGCTGTAGTGGGGTAACAGAACCAGGGATGGCCACCAGAGGGTTCACCATCAATAGTCTCCATCGATGAGGTTATCTGTACTTTCCATCTTTCAATCAATGGTATGAAACCATCCATGGAGTAACATTGATGTTTGAAACACCAATGGGCAACCTTGTTCAAGGACAAGTGGACCAATTAAGGAATGAGGTGGGGCTTAGCAGCACAAAATGAGCATGGTTAAGCACTGTGCTCCTTGCAGTGGGGGTGGGGTGGGGGGACATTGCTGCATCTCAGCTACTAATGGTGGAGAACCATTGGAGCTCCTCCATTGGTGACAAAACCATTGACCATCGGTGGCAAAACATCCATGGCTGCTAACCATCAATGCCCATCCTTACACAGAACCCTGAAAGTGGTAGGAAGCTGTTATTGGGGGTGGAGGCCATAAACAGCAGAGAAGCTGGTAAAGAAGCCAAATAGGGAGTTCTGCTGGTGTTCACATAGGGGTGTTTATATAGGAGTGTAAGTAGAACTTTTAAGCGTCATAACAACATTTTGAAGGGCTACCTACAACTTTGAGAAATCTTCGTCCATAGTACCTGTTCATTTCATGTACCATAGTAGTGCCCTACGTCTTTTTATTTCCCATACAGTAGTAGTGCCCTAATTCATTGTATGCCCCACATTATGCCAATGCCACCAGTTCACATGCTACACAAAGCCCCAGTTCACATTATGCCAGTGTTACCCCAGTACATTTGATAACACTTTGTAGTGACCCCAGTTCACATTATACCACACAATGCCCCAGTTAACATAGACAGCAGACAGGCTCAGCCTTACCATCCTCTCAGACACTGTTTTCTTTCCATTGTACTCTGCTCACCAAATTTGTTCCACCCGATCCATGGCAAGGTGATAGACTAGTAGAAAGGGACAGTCTACTACACTGTATTGGTACACTAGTATTGTGGTGAGTAGTACAGGTATGTAGACTTTCCCTTCCTGTATTCAGTACCATGTCACCAGCTCATAAGATGCCATTTGGCATGAATGCTGATATGAACTTAGTGCGAGGGAGGTTAGCACTGGAGACAGACCCACTAATCCTTTGTTCACAATAGCAACTAGCTTTCCCTGGCTATGCCCCCTGGTTTGACGCATATCATCCCAATTTTTACTTTTTGTTAATTACCTTTTATTTATAATCTGGTGTTTGCCCTTGTATATCAGCTTGTAGCCCTGGAAATGTATTTTGACCCATACATGTATGGGTGTGTATTTCCAACATAAATGAAATACCATAAATTTACCCCCAGTGGCCAGGTCATAATAACATCCGGTATTATACAATATACAATTTAGGAGGATATTCAGTTAGCTGCTGTTAACCATACCTGGAGCTATTAAATTATTAGGCAATTTTCCTGCATGGTAAACCCATGGCTAACGTGCGTAAACCCACTGATTCTGGATTAAGGGCCCAGAATCTATGAGTTACTCCACACGGTATGCCCCATATGTAGGACTGCCATCAGAAATTACAGGACCCAGTACTGTCGTAATAGGCTTGGCCTCACTGGGGCAAATTATTGTGCCTTTTACCCAGTATGATTGTAAATGATGTAATGTTTTCACTATTGGCTTACATCAGGCATGTGCAAACTGTGGCCCTCCAGCTGTTGAGAAACTACACATCCCAGCATGCCCTGACACAGCTTTAGCATTCTCTGACAGCAAAACTGTGTCAGGGCATGCTGGGATATGTAGTTTCACAACAGCTGGAGGGCCGCAGCTTGGACATGCCTGGCTTACATATTTGACATGCAGTATTTAATTAATAGTTACTAGCATATAGTATTATAAAAGAAAAAAGGAGACTTATGGTAAACTTACCATAGTTAAATCTCTTTCTGCGAGGTACAATGATTCCACAGGGATTCATCGGGTTGTAGAGATGGATCTTGATCCAGGCACCAACAGGCTAAAGCTTTAGACTGTCCCAGGATGCATTGGGTCCTGCTCTATAATCCCGGCACTGTGAGCTCAGTTTCGTTAACCAGTCCAATGCAGGAGCAGGTAAAAAAGAAGGTAGATGTTAGTCACATAGAACCACGTTCTCACGACAGGAGAAAGGACTAGCGGCTAAGGTCGGCGCTCTGTGTAACCAATGTAACATAGTAACATAGTATCTAAGGTTGAAAAAAGACAATTGTCCATCGAGTTCAACCTATTTGTTGTCTCCTATGAAGGATTATTTTGTATAAAATTTTGACTGATGTTGATGACTGCTATTACGTTTTACCCCTCTTTTTTATAATAACCATAGTGCGTGACTATGCCCCGTAACCATGGATATCCTTATCCATTAGGAATTTATCTAACCCATTCTTAAAGGTGTTGACTGAGTCGGCCATTAGACCTCCCTCAGGCAGGGAATTCCAAACACGTATCGTCCTTACCGTAAAAAAGCCTTTACGCTGTATTGTGCGGAATCTCCTCTCCTCTAACCTGAGCGAGTGTCCACGAGTTCTCTGTGTTGATCTAACCAAAAACAGGTCCTGCGCAAGATCTGTATATTGTCCCCTTATATATTTGTAGATGTTGATCATGTCCCCTCTTAATCTCCTCTTTTCCAGTGTAAACATGCCTAGTCTTGCAAGCCTTTCCTCGTATTCCAGCGTAATTAGTTTGGTCGCCTGCCTCTGAACCTTTTCTAGCTCCAGGATATCCTTTTTGTAGCATGGTGCCCAGATTTGTACACAGTATTCAAGGTGTGGCCTCACAAGTGATTTATATAACGGGAGTATATTACTCTAGTCCCTAGCATCAATTCCCCGTTTTATGCATGCTAATATCTTATTAGCCTTCTTTGCTGCAGTCCTGCTTTGGGTACTACTGCTTCGTTTGCTATCTATGAGGACACCTAAGTCCTCGCAGAAAGAGATTTAACCATGGTAAGTCTACCATAAATCTCCTTTTCTGCAGCGGGGTACATTGGTTTCCACTGGGAAACATCGGGGATGTCCAAAAGCAGTTCCTCGTGGGAGGGGACGTGCCGTAGCGGGTATGAGAACCCGGCGTCCAAAGGAAGAATCCAGGGAGGCGGAAGTATCGAAGGCATAGAACCTAATGAACGTGCCCACTTAGGACCACGTAGCCGCTGTGCACAATTGTTCAGTGGAAGCGCCTCGGTGGGCCGCCCAAGAAGGTCTAACAGACCGAGTAGAATGGGCTTTGATAGCAGCAGGAGCTGGGAGTCCAGCCTGCGCATATGCTTGTGCAATCACCATTCTAATCCATCTGGCCAATGTTTGCTTGTTCGCAGGCCAGCCACGTTTGTGAAAACCAAAAAGTACAAAAAGGGTATCTCACCTCCTGATAGAGGCAGTCCTCTCCACATAAATACGGAGAGCCCTTACCACATCCAAAGACCGCTCTTTGGAGGACAAATCAGAAGAGATAAAGGCCGGAACCACAATCTCTTGGTTAAGGTGAAAAGATGACACTACCTTAGGCAAATAACCATAGCGAGTTCTAAGAACTGCCTGGTCACTGTGAAAAATCAGAAAGGGTGGACGACAGGACAGAGCGCCTAGGTCTGACACCTTCCTAGCAGAGGCAATAGCCAGTAGGAACAGGACGTTAACCGTGAGCCATTTAAGGTCCACTGACTCAAGAGGTTCAAACGGAGACTCTTGCAGGGCATTCAGGACAACAGACAGATCCCATGGAGCCACAGGAGGGACTGAATCTCTAAAACATCCTGAGTGAAAGTAGGAATGTCAGGAATAGATGTAATTTTTTTCTGAAACTACTCCCGACAAGGCAGAGATATGAACCTTGAGGGAGGCCAGACGAAGGCCTAAGTCCAGGCCTTGTTGCAGAAAAGCCAGAAGTCTGGAAGTACTGAATTTGTAAGCATCGTAATTCTTAGCAGCACACCAGGTGAAATAAGAATTCCAGACCCTGTAATAAATACGCGCAGATGCTGGTTTGCGGGCCTTCAGCATAGTTTGGATAACTGCCTCGGAGAATCCTTTGGCCCTCAGGAGTGAAGCTTCAAGAGCCACACTGTCAAAGCCGGTCTGGCCAGGTCTGGGTAGACATAAGGGCCCTGAACGAGGAGGTCTGGGCGTTGAGGAAGTAGAAGAGGACGCTCTATCGATAGACCCTGCAGGTCTGAGAACCAATGCCGTCTGGGCCATGCTGGAGCGACTAGAAGTAGTATTCCTCCTTCTTGTTTGAACTTCCGCAGTACCTTGGGCAGGAGTGACACTGGAGGGAACATGTAGGGCAGCCGAAAGTTCCATGGAATTGCCAGTGCATCCACGTACGCTGCTTGAGGATCCCTGGTTCTTGATTGGAAGACCGGAACTTTGTGATTGTGTCGAAACGTCATCAGGTTTACATCTGGTAGGCCCCACTTGTCCACTAGGAGTTGAAAGACTTCTGGATGAAGACTCCACTCTCCAGTGTGCACGTCCTGATGACTGAGGAAATCCGCTTCACAGTTGAGGACTCCCGGAATGAACACTGCCGATATTGCTGGCAGATGGCGTTCCGCCCAACGAAGGATTTTTGACACTTCCATCATTGCCATGCGGCTTCGAGTGCCGCCTTGATGGTTTATATGTGCCATCGTGGTGGCGTTGTCTGACCATACTTGAATAGGCCTGTTCTGTATCAGAGGCAGGGCGAGAGACAAAACATTGGACACTGCCTGTAATTCCAGAATGTTTATCGGGAGGAGTGATTCCTCCCTGGTCCACCGACCCTGGAAAGAGTATTGCTCCAACACTGTGTTGGTCAATAGGACCCAGTTGGGGATCCAGAAGGGACGGCCCCTGCTCAACTGCTGGTCCTGTAGCCAACAGGTCAGCGACAGACAAACCTCCGGAGTCAAGGAGACCATGTGAGACCTGATCTGATGAGGCAGGCTGTCCCACTTGGCAAGGATTAACCTCTGCAGAGGGCGGGAATGAAATTGAGCGTACTCTACCATGTGGAATGCCGACACCATCAGGCCTAGTACTTGCATCGCCGAGTGTATCAACACTCTCGGGCGAGAAAGGAAGTATCTGATCCTATCCTGAAGCTTCAGGACCTTATCTGGAGACAGAAACAGCCGTTGGCTGTGTGTGTCCAGCAGTGCTCCCAGGTGCACCATGCTTTGAGCTGGGACCAGCGAGGACTTCTTCCAGTTGATGAGCCATCCCTGGGCTTGGAGGAACTTTACCGTCAGTTGCAGATGACTGAGGAGGACATTGTGGGAGTTTGCCAGATCAGCAAGTCATCCAGATACGGCAGGATCCTGACTCCCTGGCGATGGAGATGAGCCGTCATCACGAACATATTCTTGGTGAAGATCCGAGGAGCTGTGGCCAGTCCAAACGGTAGAGCCTGGAACTGAATGTGTAGGTTGCCAATAGCAAACCGCAGATATTGCTGATGCGATATGGCAATAGGTATATGCAGGTAAGCATCCTGTATATCCAGGGATAACATATATTTTCCGAGTTCCATGACCAGTACAATTAAGCGCAGTGTTTCCATACGGAACTTGGACACTCTCACAAACTTGTTCAGTGATTTGAGGTTGAGTATAGGCCGGAAAGATCCATTGGGTTTCGGCACTAGAAACAGGGTCGAGTAGTATCCTCGGCCTCTCTGGGACAGAGGTTACGGCACCACTACTCCTGTATCCAGGAGGGAACGCACAACCAATTGAAGAGCTTGCGCTTTTAACGGATCCAAAGGGATAACCATGCTGCAAAACTGGCGAGGGGGACGTCTCTTGAAAGAGACTGCGTACCCGTGAGAGACAACTTCTCGCACCCATGCATCTGAAGTGATCTTTAAGCAGACCTGGGTGAATTGCAGAAGTCGGCCTCCCACCCTGGGATCCACCAGGGGGAGGCCCGCCTCGTCATGCAGCAGGCTTGTCATGTTTAGAAGCAGGCTGATGGGCTGCCCAGGATTGTTTTGTCTTGGGCTTTGTGGTCTTGGGTAAGTCTGACCCTTTGCTTTCCCTTGCGGTCGAAAGGAGCGAAAAGTGGTACCTTTTGCCTTCGGTGCAGAAGGAGTAGTATTAGGGAGAAAGGCAGTCTTAGCAGCTGCCAAATCAGCCACAATTTTGAGGTCTTCACCAAATAAGATGTCTCCCTTAAATGGGAGAACCTTCAAGGTCTTTTTGGAGTCCAGGTCCACCTTCCATGACCTCAACCACAGAATACGGCAAGCCAGAATGGATGTAGTCGACGCCTTGACTGCCAACACACCCGCCTCAGAGGACGCCTCCTGAATGTAATAGGCGGCGGTGGTAATATGAGACAGGTATTGTCTGGCATAGTCAGAGGTATCCTGGGGCAACTCGTCCTCTAATGCCTGAACCCATGCTTCAATTCATTTTGCGGCCCAGGAGGCTGCTATAGTGGGTCTGTATACAGCACCTTTAAGCACCTGTACTGACATTTAAATTTATCAGGTTTTTTTGAGACACCGTAGTGGAATCCTCATCATCATCTGATATTTGCAGGATCTGCTTAATGGCAATCAATAGGTAAGGGACATCAACCTGAGTTGTAGATTCCTCGTCAGAAGCAGCTGTGTCAGTGTCTGACGGGACAGTGTGCTCCACGCCCTCTTCAGAAGAATCTTCTGAGAGATTAGTGGATTGTGAGGAGGAAGTGGCCCACTTAGATGACCCCGTGACACGAGAGTGGCTTGCGGCAGTCTTATGTCTAACCAAAGATTGATTCAATTGCTGCAACTGGGTAGACAAATTATCCACCCAAGCTGGATTTACCATAGGGACAATATGTCACTGTAATGGTACAGGAGGTCCCATAGGGGACGTAAGGTGTGTCACAAGCGTATTTAACATAGTTGAGAACACCGCCCAAGGTGGCTCCTGATTGGTTACAGGAGCTGCGGACTGACTGGGAGATGTATGGCACATAGTACACAGACCATTATACAAGACTTTCCCCTCAGGCAAAGCCTTGGCACATGCACGGCATGATGCAGGAGCGCCTTCGGATTTCCCGCCCTTTGTGTTAGACATTTTGGGGTAAATTTACTAAGATGGGAGTTCTATTTAAGATGGGATGTTGCCCATAGCAACCAATCAGATTCCAGGTATTATCTTCTAGAAGGTGCTAGATAAATGAGAAGTAGAATCTGATTGGTTGCTATGGGCAACATCCCATCTTAAATAGAACTCCCATCTTAGTAAATTTACCCCTTTGAGTTATGCAACAACAGAGCGTATTAGTACGATACAGCCAGACAGAGTACAATACCTGCGAATAAATTCCCTAGTATGAGACCGCGTACACAGTACACAACACCAGCGTATAAGTCCGGTATTATGCAACTGAGTCCCCGGTACACACTAGCGAATAAATCTGCTATTACGTGACTGAGTACACAGTAGAATACACTTAATCGGTAAATACTGTGAAACACGATATATATGTGACCCTGACGAACCTAGTCCTTTAGGGTACAGAATAGAGTGATAGACAAAGCTGGGATACACTGAAACTGAAATCCACACAGCAGATACAGGCACACAAAGTCACAGTGACAATGCAGGTAATTATTTTAGTAAGACAATAAAACTGCACTGGACTAGTGTATGTGTGTATATATATATATATAACAAAGCATGTTCTCAGACCGGATGTATATATCAGAATACTCGTACAATATATTCTGGCACAGGTACACTTGTAACTAACGCTGTCTTTATATTGACATGTAGAATACTTAAGTGTAAAATCACAGCGCTGATGTACAGGTGGATTTACAAAGGCAGTCCCGGAGACCAGTCGCAGCTATGCTTAGAAGATGGCGCCCAGCGTCTCAGTCAGGAAGTGAGGGAGAGTGTGAGACAGCTCCATGGCGGGAACACCAGCAGTAGATGGCGCTCTGGGCCGGGGGAGGGGCTACAGGTCAAGCGCCGTCTCCCCTATGCTGGTCCTCACCACCTGGTACTATGGAGTCTTATTAAAGTGGGCATTAGTACACCCGACAGGTACTCATATGCCCTGGAGGATATAGTGGGGTCCCTGCTCCGTGACAGTGTCCACGCCAGCATCGCAGTCCATCTCCCCAGACTGCGATCGGAACGCGATTTAATGGCGGTCCCACTCAGGGGACCCTCTTACCTCCTCCCTTCGTAGCAGCCACGCAAACTAGGAGAGCGCTGTGACCGGGTGGTCTTCAGTATGCCAAATGTCGGGATCCCGGCGCACATTATACCGGCGCCGGAATCCCGACACCCGGCATACCGACAGCTATTCTCCCTCGTGGGGGTCCACGACACCCCTGGAGGGAGAACAAAATAGTGTGGCGCGCGTAGCGCGCCACCGTGCCCGCAGCGTGGCGAGCGCAGCGAGCCCGCAAGGGGCTCCTTAGCGCTCGCCATGCTGTCGGTATGCCGGCGGTCGGGATCCCGGCGCCGGTATGCTGGTCGCCGGAAGCCCGAGCGCCGGCATACCGTACTACACCCCTGCGACCATGTGCCCAATGCCGGAGCATCCCCACCGCAAGTACCCAGGAACTGAGCCAGTGGGAGTATGCAACGCTGCTGGGGAGGTGACGGAGCCACAGCACAGAATGTCACCCTGACATGTAAGTGCTGCAGCCCTTGAAGTCTTCAACTAAAACTTTTTCAGGGCTGCCCAGTGCAGCCCCCCTGTTAACTGACCTGCTTTGCAGGGCACCAACTCGAAACTGAGCTCACAGTGCCTGGAGGCGGGGTTATAGAAAAAGGTCCCAATGCATCCTGGGACAGTCTAAAGCTTTAGCCTGTTGGTGCCTGGATCAAGATCCATCTGTACACCCCGATGTTTCCCTGTGGAAACCAATGTACCCCGCTGCAAAAAATATATAAAAATAAATTATATAGTCTCCCTCATCCTAAGGGTTTATGAAATAAAAGGGCATATAAGAAGGCTTAAATTAAGCCAGAGGAGGAAAAGAGCGGAGGCTGCTGGGCAGTTACAATTAAATTAACATAATCTCCATAGTGCAGAGAAAGTTGCGGTCCCTTCTCCATCCGATGCCAAGACTGGAGTCCCAGCAGTCCCCCCCCTGATGGCGGCCCCACCCAGAGGTGCACTTAATGTGGATTTTTCCTTGCAGCTCCTGAGGCTCCAAAGAGAAATCTACATTAATTGCAGTTTTAGGGATTAACACGCGGGGTAGCGACACTGATTGAATAGCTCACGGCAGGTAAACCCCACAGCTAATTGAATCTGCCCCTTAAACTTGACCCTAGACCAAAAATTATCATTTGCAGACCTTACTAAAATGCTATATAAAAGAAACGAAATATACCTCATAGATGTGGATATCTAGAACTTTAATAATACCTAATGATTTATACATATGAATCTTGACATGTTCATTACAATACAAATACGTCATAAAATGTATTTAATAAAACTATTTAATACAAGGAACATGTCACTTCATATGGCAGCAACTAACAGTTTGTAAATGTAAAATGTGATTTTTAAGACAACCGGAGGCACACGGTACGTATATGTAAATACATTTCATGTATGTATATTTTATACAGATTCTTCATTATCATTATTCTTGCATCTAATATATTCGGTATAAGTACGTTAAAGTTGAATCTCTGTAACAATAGTTAATATCAAAATACTGACCTGTCAATACCTCTAAGTAGCCACCACTGAGGTCTGTATTCTCCATTGTAAATACATATCAGTAGATCTTTTATTGATTAGTGACATTACTAGTGAGCAAATAATCAAAGTCATAGCAAGCAATCAAATATTCCTAATAATAAATGTCATTATTATATCTCTTTCGGTTCCGGTATGAAAGATAGATAGTGTCTAGTTAGACAGTCAATAGATAGGCACCATATGTTAGACAGACATTAGGTCGACAGGGTCAAAAGGCCGACAGGGTCAAAAGGTCAACATGAAAAAGGTCGACATGGTCAAAAGGTCGACATGAAAATGGTCGACATGAAAAAGGTAGACACCATGGGGTCGATTCAATTTGGCAACTTATGAATAGCGCTGGGAATTAGCTCCCGACGCTATTCAATTCAGCTGCTAGTTACCCGCAATTGTTGGGAATTATTCTCTCATCCCCGAGGGATGAGAGAAGAAACCCGACAAAAGTGCTGCCCGCGGCCGGCGCAAGGCTGATTCTGTCGGGAATCAGCCTCGCGTCGGGGAGTTAAGTCAGAGAATGCCCGTTCTCCCGACAATTCAACCTGTTTAGTCGGCGAGAACAGGCCATCGCCGACTTAACTGGAGCTGAATTGAATAGCGTCGGGAGCTAATTCCCGGCGCTATTCATAAGTTGCCGAATTGAATCGACCCCCATGTTTTTTGCATTTTTGTGGTTTGTGTGGATAGTTTTGTCATCTGGGACCCCCAATTGTAGAAAGGCATACCCTCGCGGGGCTCGCTGCGCTCGCCATGCTTCGGGCACGGTGGCTCGCTGCGCTCGCCACAAGGTTTATAACCAACTCTATGCCGACATGGATAGAGAAGGTATAAAATAGTCCAAAAACATGTTACATAAAAAAAAAATTGTCTATCTTTTTTATGTCGACCATTTTCATGTAAACCTTTTGACCATGTCGACCTTCTGACCTGTCGACATTTTGTACTGTCTACCTTTTTCATGTCGACCTTTTGACCCTGTCGGCCTTTTGACCCTGTCGACCTAATGTCTGTCTAACTTATGGTGTTTATCTATTGACTGTCTAACTAGACACTGTCTATCTATCAAACGGATACCATCTCTTTCACTAAGAGATTGCTATAATTTATTCTCTTACCTTTAATGGGGATATTTTTTTAGATCAATTATTAACTACAGCGATGACTTCCTGATTCCTGATATTGATAATTTTCTGCAGACATAATACTACCAGTAGTTTTGTACCATTAATGCATTGGTCTGCTTTTGCCTGCTGTCCTGTAACTGCGCTCCAGGGTTCCCCTCTCCTGTTCAGTCCTTTCCCCATTGCTGTGTTGGGAGCCATTAGGGGGCTGACCATAAGGGAGATGGCACAGGTCATCTTTGAATAATATATAGATTAAGTTTGTTGTGCTTTGTAATTTCCTCTGGTGTAATCTAATTCTATCCTATAATAACTACTGAATTGAACAATACACATCTCAACTATGAGAGTACACTGGTTAATTCTAAAAAACAAAAAAGGCCTGTACTGTATAATAGAATAAATATTTTAATCAAAAAATCATTCTGTCATCAGCTTTCCTTTTCGCAAAGTTGCAACAGGTGGTAGTGTAAGGATACTAAACCTCCCCCCTTAGCTAACAAAACAGAACTGACAAATGTATTCTGTTAGTCATTTTAGAATGGTGGCGAAGGGGTGTGTGAACAGGATGACCAATCGTAAGCCACCATCTTTTGACTGCAGCTTGTGATTGGAGAGCTGCTGCTCACACAACACACTTTTTTTTCTTCCTGTGTTGCAAGAGGTGAGGAAGAGGAAACCGGCTACACAGATCAGTCCTTGATGCTCCAGTTGGGATGGGGAAAGCCCTGCACTAAATAAGGATTTGTTTTAATATAAATAACAGAAAAAAGATGCACGTGAATGAAGAGCTCACCCCAGGAATGGATGTGAACATCATGTGGTTAACTCACATTCCACCATGGGAAGAGTTCAATGATATGATACCTCTCCAATCCCATAGCCTCATCATGACAAGTGTTGCTATGTGGCCAGAGGTTTAATTCCCCTTCAATTGAACTTTACACAGTGGAAAGAATATGCGACACATGAAGAAGTTATATGCTTCCTCTATGTACAAGGTATGAGTACCGTTAAGGAGTTTAGGCTCTTTATCTGCTTTCAGTTTCAGAATGAGAGGGCTGGTAAAACACCCGTCTCCTGTGTCTCTAAGCTTTAGTGCAAACCCCCTCAATTCAGTAAATATGAAGGTCCAAGGGAAAAGAGGGGCAGCAAACATTCTGTACCTAATTAGCAGGGTTGGTCCACACAGGATCCGGACTATAGGTCTAGGTCAAAAGTTATTAGGTCGACCCCATATGGTCGACGTGTAATAGGTCAACATTGCCAAAAGGTTGTCACTGAAAAAGGTCAACATGGACAAAAGGTCAACAGGTTCATATGGTCGACATGACAACGTCAACACATGACAACACATATTTTATATTTTACTTTTTCCATCCTTTACTATCCATGTTACAAATCATAATCTTTAGTGCCCAAAGCATGGCGAGCAAAACGAGCCCGCGAGGGGGCAAATCTCTACAAATGGTGGTCCCAGATGGAAAAGCTATCCACACTAACCCCAAAAATGCAAAACCGTGTCAACCATTTTTGTATCAACCATTGCCATGTCGAACTTTAGCTCCTGTCGACCTTTTCCAGTGTCTACCTTTCATTGTCAATGTCAACCTAATGAATGTTGACCATATGGGGTCAACCTAATGACTGTCGACCTAGTATACCACGCCCAGTCTAAATGAGCCATAAGTAATCACACTGCCATATCTGTATAGGTGCATCTGATCTAGAACATCTCCTGTCAGTCAAGACAATGGGGGTAATACAGAGTTGATCGCAGCAGTAAATTTGTTCGCAGTTGAGCAAAACCATGTGCACTGCAGGGGGGTAGATATAACATGTGCAGAGAGAGTTAGATTTGGGTGGGTTATTTTGTTTCTGTGTAGGGTAAATACTGGCTGCTTTACTTTTACACTGCAATTTAGATTTCAGTTTGAACACACCCCACCCAAATCTAACTCTCTCTGCACATGTTATATCTGCCCCCCCCCCTGCAGTGCACATGGTTTTGCCCAACTGCTAACAAATTTGCTGCGATCAACTCTGAAGTAGGCCCAATGTCAAGAAGAAATCAGAATGGATTGTGTATAACTCCTTCCAACTATAATCCAGTGCGGATCCAGGGGTGTCAGGCCCAACAGATCCGCACTGGATCCGTCACTAATGTAGTCCTTCACTTAGGCCTAAAGAAACAAGATGAAGACTATTATAATTCATAACGAGCACTTCAAATTTCCAATTAGATAGATATTTGGATTTAGTAGGTTGGTTCTTAATTCCCCATGATGGGCAACCTCTGAAACATAAAATTATCTAAACAAAAAAAGCTCCAAAATTGTTTACTGATGCCAATTGCTAATATCATAGATGAATATTTAATTTGCCAAGATTTGAATATAGTTTTCAGGTGAGCTCTATGTTGTACAGATGCCTGTAAGAACAATATCTAAATATAATGAAATATAGCCATCAAACATGGTTTATGCATCAGTCACTTAAACATACATTATTTTCAAATGGGGTTTCTTTTTCAGTCTACTTGCAAATCACAGAAGGCTGCCAACTTTGAACTACAGTATGTTATGATTATTACTACGTACAGTAACTGTCATGTGGTACTTATTGTACGTGAGGGTCGGGCAGGAACACATTCAAGTTAGAGTGTTTGTATGGATTAGAACACATTATTTGCATCATATTAGTAAACAAATCCCCTCTGTGTTAAATATGTATTCCTATAAGGTACACATCTGTACTTGTCTCATGGAGCCATCCACTTCCCGACTGAAGTGAGTGGCTGGAAGGTTGGATGATACGATTGCATTGCCTCCTTTGGGACAATGCCAAAGGGGTTATAAAGAAAGTCAGCAAGAATGCCCAACTTTTCTGTAACTCTAGGTCACTTCATACAAGTAGATCTTCAGTTACAAAACAAAAAAATGTAAAATCTTTTGCACATACAATTAATACTGCATTTAACAAGTGTGCAATCTCTGCTAGTGGTTAACATATTAACAGTACAATGCTTCTGGCAACATGTCTTTATCTCCTCCCTTGGAATGTTTTCTGCATAAAATATATAAGTACAAATAACAGTGAAATCAAACGTCAAACCTAAACAGGGTTACTCACATTCGGGAGGTCACTGGAGTCAGTTATGCTCCTTAGTCCCTGCAATTGAATGGAGTAATCAGCATTGAGAAAGCCACAATGCTGCATCCACACTCCGGGACATGAGTAACAACATGAGTGGTTATGGGGTCATTGGAAACGCGTTGGGTTTGATATGCCGGCGCTGGAGATGCAGTGGTCAAATTACCCACCACAGCATTCCAATGGTGAAAATCCCGACAAGGATAAGATAAGTATATTTGCCTTTCCTCAATGCCCTCCCTAACCCCCTTTCCCTGCCGCCCACAGCCTAACCCTAACCCTTCTGGTGCCTAAGCCTAACCATCCCCTTCCTGCAGCCTAAACCTAACCTCCCCCCCCACATCCTAACCCTTCCCTTCCCAAGGGTGCCTAACCCTAATGCCCCCTACCAGCAGCCTAACCTTCCCCCCGCAGCCTAAACCTAACCTCCCCCCCACGGCTTACCTATGGGGCGGCCCAGCAAACACTAATTCGGGATGCCGGCGGTTGGGATTCCGGTGCCGGGATTGTGTATCTAGTCGGGATACCGTTGCCGGTATTCCGAGCAGTGTTGGGATTCCGGCATCGGATCCCATTGGAAGCAGTGGTCCTGCATTTTCAAACCTGGTTTCATTCCCTATATCAAGATTTAAAACTTTTCGTTATAAATACTCAAAACATTCGACATGCCAACAATTACAAAAAGTTTCAGAAATGCCCTAGTGCTAAAACAGTGCGCCTTGAGTATTTGCACTTTACATATTGTACTAGTGCAGAACTGACATTGATCACTATTGAAAAATGCTTCAATCATTCATGTCAACTAAGTGTTGTTTTATTCTTGCCTACAAACAGCACTATTTCAATGAACATAGAAGGGTCACTGTGCTAAAAGTGCCGAGGTTTTCTCCGAAAGATTTCTGTTGAATGGCATTTGGAAATTTTCAAAATCCACTTTATATGTATATCGTTCCCGCTGCTGTTCTCTCTTTCTTATTAGGCCGTCCGTCGTGGGCTCAGAGACCCAAATCTTGGAAGACAGAAAATACAGTCAATGATTAGGAGATAATAATAATAATAATAATAATAATGTTATTTATATATCGCTTTCTCCCAATAGGACTTAAAGTGCTTTATAGTTGCATTGAATAAAAACACAAGATACAAAATAAGCTTAATAGAAAAGAGAACTAAGCATTTGGGTTGTACTGTATTTTATTATAGGAACTAAAGAGACATTAGTGAAATGCTTGAGTACATAGGTATGTCTTGACTCTATTTCTGAAGGATTCTATAGTGGGGGCCTCTCGAACTGTGCGGGAAAGTGAGTTCTATAGAGTCTGACCCAAAAAGCTAAAAGCTCGACCCCCAAATGATCCTAGGTACTGCTAATAGGCCTTCATGTACAGATCGGAGTAAGGGAATGGAGCAGTAAGGGATCAGAAGCTGCTTCAGTAATCTTGGACTACAGTCAAGTAGGGCTTTGAAAGGAAGTAAGCCAATCTTGAAATGTGTACGCCATCTTACTGGCCATGTAGGGCTTTGAAAGGAAGTAAGCCGATCTTGAAATAGGTACGCCATCTTACAGGCAGCCAGTAAAGGGAGTAGAGAATGGGTGTTATGTGGCTGGAACAGGGCTGGTTAGTTAACAGCCGGACAGCTGCATTTTGGAGAGACCCAGGTAGAAGGCAGTGTAGTAGTCTAAGCATGATGATAACACAGATCAGTGGTATATACAGGTTGATTGTATGTCATGTCAAAAAATTAGTAATTGCAAACATTTTTAAGGGAACTTTAACACTGCTTTTGGCAAATTTGCCCAACAATTTTACATTTCTTACCGTTTTAGGTATAAATGTTATGTCCACTTTCTTTGTTTCGCCGATCTCGATGAGATTGTTTAGTTGAACAAGATTACTCTTCATCTTGTGTTTAGGAGGAACTGATAACTGCAATGTGGAAATGAAAGCAAACATTACTGTATATGTTATATGTCACTATTGCAGGGCTAATCATTGTTTCTAAACAGAGAATATACAGTAGATTCTTAGGGACCCATTTACCAATGAGTGATAAAACTTGTTGTGAATGATAAGACTCATTTGGGGAAATTCAATTGTTTATATAGCAGCTTAACTAATGGACACCTGATGGAGCAATTCAATTGTTTTTGGGTGGCCATTAATTTTATCGTTTGTCATACCCAAAAGCAGCAGATTTAGCTGTATAAAGCAACTAAACCCATCTAAACTCCTGGTTGTGAGCAATAATATATGTACTTGCTGAATTAGCACCCAATAGGAGCAACAATTGGATTGCTCCAATTGTGTATGATAAATGGTGCTCCAACCAATCAGCTCACAACTGTCATTTTTCAAACACATGGTAGTTGGGAGCTGATTGGCTGGAGCGACTTTTATCATACGCAACAAGTTTTATCATTCACGACTTTTATCACTCATTGATAAATTAGCCCCTTAATGTATATTTTAACTGGGCTTTGGTACAAAACCCTAACTCTTATCGCTGCCTAATCCTAAGCATCCAAGTGACGCCACCATAACCACCCAAGTAATGCCACCCTAATCATCCAAGTGTCAACACCCTATTATTCCTATAGCCTTGCATAAGCCTTCTCTTCACCCAACTCAGCTTGGAGCTACAGCTACAGCAGAAAATAAGTACACGGTTCCCAAACATTTTAATATTGTAGAATCTGAGTAATGCAGCAGATGCTGTATAAGACATTCTCACATGCTGTTTCTTTTTCCCTTCCCTGGCTAGTACGCATCGAATAGTCAATGTAAATAGGTGAGCACAAAATGTTCTCTGATCAGTGACAAAATGCAGAGAGAAAATAAAAATGTAGATAGTGTGCCTGATTCAGAATTGCACGCAAAGCGGATGCATCTACGGTTTTTCACACACAACTGTGCAGCATCTCAACTTGTGGCTGCAATGGGGATTTCATATGTAGGAAAAGTGTGTTATGTAGACAGCCTGGCGGGGTTATTCAGAGATGAGCGTATGCAGAGATCTGGCTGATTTCAAGGAGATCTTCTGCACCAAGGACAAGGCTGATGCAAATGCGCTCTGAGTAATGACTGCTAGTTTAACAGGTAGGTGATGCCACAGAGATGCGGCTGACACTGAGTACAGTGGAAGATCAGCATCTTTTTCCATGCATGCTGTCGCGAATCCAGTTGGTCTCTAGACACATCAATCTGAAACTGTATTTACTGCACTCACGGTAAATACACAACTTTACTGCTACCATGAAGGGCTCATTTGGAGCCCTTACATTTTCTTGATGATTACACAGTGCCACAATTATTATTACTCAAACAGGGAGCATTGCATAACATTTGTCACAAAGAAAGTGCGTGGGGTGTAAATATCCTGAGACCCAGGGGTATAAATATCCTTTACTAGCACTTCCTGGCATCAGTGTTTTGTTGCCCATAGCCTGCTAAAGGCTCCAGCAGCATCTCCCTGTTCCAGCTTCCTGCCCAAGGACTCTAGTGCAACACTATATGGCACTCATTGACTTTGCTCCTGTAGCCGTAGCCC
Organism: Pseudophryne corroboree; assembly: GCF_028390025.1. Classification (NCBI taxonomy): domain Eukaryota; kingdom Metazoa; phylum Chordata; class Amphibia; order Anura; family Myobatrachidae; genus Pseudophryne; species Pseudophryne corroboree. Next base: position 835,777,609 of record NC_086447.1, on the reverse strand, counting down.
GGCTTTCCTGCAATCCAGACCTGCTCCACAGGCTGGAATCAAGTCTGTAGCTGCAGCCCGGCTTACCTGCAGTCCAGACCTGCTCCACAGTCTGGAATAGAGTCTGTAGCCACATCCCGGCTTTCCTGCAATCTAGACCTTCTCACAGTCTGGAATCAAGTTCTTTGGGTGCATCCTGGCTTTCCTGCAATCCAGACTTGCTCACAGTTTGGAATCAAGTCCTCTAGCTGCATCCAAGCTTTCCTGCAATCCAGACCTGCTCACATTCTGTAAGCAAGTCCTGCAGCCATCTCCAGGCTTCCCTGCAATCCACACCTGCTCATGGTCTGGAATCAAGTCCTGCAGCCACGTCCCAGCTGTTCCACTAACCACCTCTGCTCCAGCAATCCAGAGAATCCTGCAACTCAACGTTTACCCTCATTGCTGCATTCTAAACCATCTGCATATAGTTATACTGCATGAAGAAGTTCTATATTAGGCCACCAAGCTTCCTCACTTCTCTGCAGCCTCAAGTTAAACCATGTCTGACAACATTACAGTAACCAAGGCATAAACAGAGCAAATGTGTCCTCAAGCACTTAGCATCAAGAAGCCCGGTGTGACTGAGCCACTGTGAGAGGTGTAGTACACCATCTTCTCTTTAATTTTGGGACTTATTCGCATTGAGATGCAGTGAAAAACAGCTAACAGTGTACCAGAGATGCTTGGACACATCTGTATGAGAACCCAATTGATAATTTGGTAGCAACCCAAATTAATAAGGTACACTTCTTGCAGTTCCAAGCTGTCTGCTGAGGCAGTTTAGACAGTTTATACAATGAAGTGCATCAAGGTCATCTTATCCAGTAGACAGGGCCAGTCCGACCATTATGCTGGGTATGCGGCTGAGTAAGGTCCCACAGTGAGGAGGGCACTGGGCAGCCTGGACCACACCCCCAGCCTACCCAGAAGCCCATGCTGCATGTCTGGCTCTGGCGGCAATGTTCCCTTCTAAGCCACGGCTCCCTATAGATGCCGGGCAGGTCGGTTGTGTGGGGACATGCCCGTGCTGTACTAGCTGTGGTGCTTGGTAGGTACGGCATATACACCAGGACAGCCGAGGACCGGGGCTACAGAGGGGTATGCAGGAATCATAAACGGAAAGACACTGGGATGGAAGGAGTATGCTGTGGCAGGTTACAGGATGGGGGATCTGAAGCACATAGACAGGATAAGAATGCCATGATGATCTGAAGTGGATCCGGCTCCAGGAGTATGGTAAGTAAACTTAAAAATGTGACTGCCTGCAGCCACCTCACAGCTGTCACCTACTGCCTCCCTAGTCACTTGCTATCTCCCTGTCATCTTTTCCCTGTCACCTACTATCTCCACATCACCCCTGCCTCCCCAGTAGTCCACTATCTCCCTGTGACCCTGCCTCCCCAGTTACCTACTATCTCCCTGTCACCCCTGCCTCCCCAGTCACCTACTATCTCCCTGTCACCCACTATCTCCCTGTCACCCACTATCTCCCTGTTATGATCTGGGGAGTATATCTGGACAGAGTGTTGACTGAAATAATCTGGGGAATGTATCTGGATGGAGTGTTACGCATCACCAGTAATCCTCAAGTCTCCTGCGTTCTAAAGCTTCGCCTTTAGCAGCCGCCTTTCCTAGGTGGATTAAATTCACCCGGTACTCAGATGCCCCCAGGTCTTTATGTGGAGAAAGAAACAATTGGTGGCTGGGCAAGTGCAAGAAAATAAGCTGGAGTAGAACCCACCTGACACAGAGTAGGTTAAGGCTGGACAGACTGGCACACACTAGGCAAGTACAAGACCAAGTAAACCAAAAGACAAGCACAAGTCAAAAGAATAATGAATTAATAACAAGGTATGGTAATAAGGTAAATGTACTAATGAGACATCTAGGTTTTGAGAGACACAGAAGGAGTGATGCACTAATGGTAATAGCAATGGGGAAGTAGTCAGGAGAGAAGGCAATAACAGACTAACAGGTTGGGTGATCAAATTAAAGAGACAGACAAGAAATATAAATCAAATGGTACATAAACAGCAGGGAATGCTCTGCACTCACAGTGGTTGCACACAGACAGGGAAAGCAGAACAAACATACAAACAACACAGAATGCTCCAGGCCAGTGGATGTTACTCCTGGCAACCGCAGTACCAACACAAAGGAGCGAAGAAGACTGAGACAAGGAATTGTTCAGAGAACAGACTAATAGGACTGTGACAATGTACATAGATAAACAGGCCAGAGAGAGACTAGTGGAATGGGACTATGGTAATAGAGACACAGATGGAGGTATGTGTAAAGCAGCGGTATGCTAATGAAATGATACTGGATAACAGAAAGACCAAGATACAGACAAGACAAAGAACAAGTACAGTATGGTGTGGAGAAATCCCCACTGTAGATAAAGCCAAGACAGACAAGAACCAGACAGGACTGGGTCTGGCAAGGACACTTTAGCACAGGATCTCACAGGACAAGAATATAAAACAGAGAGCCAAAGGCTTCCGCTGCAAACAGGATCTATGACCAGCAGGGAATAATGGGCAGAATGGGAATATAAAGGGAGTACTAACCAATCACCAGGTTCAGTACAGACAAGCCCCCTTTAATTACTAACTCAGTGCAACTGTGCTGCTCCACATCTACCAGGCTCCTGACTTTAAGAAGAAATCACATGCTGGATTAAGGCAACAAGGCATCTCCCACAGGTGTGCTGCTACAGCAATTAAGCAGACAGAATAAAGCTGCAGACAGCACATGTAACACTCCCTTTCACACCTGCCTCCCCAGTCACCTACTATGGCAGGCCTTTTGTCGACAAGGTGCTAGCATTGTAAATTTATACACAAGGGTGCTTTAGAGGAAGTCGTGTGCCGTGTCTAAGCAGGCCCCTCCCTCGTGCTGCTGCATGCGCATATATATACTATGCCAGAATCTACCAAGCATGTGCATACCGCCTATGCCAGTAGTATTTTCCCAGTGATTTCTCTATTACACATGCATATATCTCCTGGAGGTTTCTTCTGAGATGGTCACGGGGTTATTATGTAGAATGCATTTAGGGTGTGCAGTGTGGCCCCCTGTGTGCAGCGAGCACCCTGCACCCATTATAGATACACCACTGGTCACACAGCTACCGGTACTCCCATGTTATGCTTTTTACTTTGGAAAGAGGGGGATATCGATTGTTTTACAAATAGTCTTAAATGACAACGCACACGTCCTTGAGTTTGTTCCACCATGGAGCAACTGGGGTGAAACCTCTTTATTGTTGGCTGGCATACTGCTGTGTACGTACAGGTAGACACTATAGCTCAGGGGTGTAACCAGAACCTCGTGGGCCCGCAGCAGCTGCACTCCCCGCACCTATGGTAGCTACGCCCTTTCTATAGCTCACAGTGTCGGAGGACTCCATATATCCACTTATATTTAATAACATATGACGTACTGTATTGCATTAGAAAACTGATTGCGTTCTTCTGCTTGGTGACCGAATTTAGATAAACAGTGGACCAGCATCACAAAGTATTGTCCTAAACACTACAAACTATCTGAACTACAAATAATAGTTACTTCACCTCTTGCATTACAGGTACGGGTTCTGTGGCAGTCGCAGTCTGAGGCCTAGATACTGCTCCTGATTTTCCTTCCATTTTGCCTTTCCGTTTGCTGCCCTTCTTCTCTTTAGGTTTTGGCAGGCTGTCCAGCTTTGCTTGAATCATGTCTATCAGCCTGCTGTCGGCGTATGCTTTAGCAACATCAAGAACATTCTCTCCTAAAATATAATAGACCAAAAGAATAGGAATTAGAATTCCCCAATATAAACAGTGATAATAACTCTCAATTATACAAAGTGCGGAAAACATAGGGGTCTATTCATGAAGCACTGAAAAGAGTGGAGAAGTGAGCCAGTGGAGAAGTTGCCCATTGCAACCAGATGCTCTGTATAATTTTATAGTATGAAAATTCTAAATGTTACTTCAGTGCTGATTGGTTGCCATGGACAACGTCTCCACTGGATCACATCTCCACACTTTTCACTGCTTTATGAATAGACCCCTAAATGTGATAAGTTAATTTCATAAGGAGCAATACAGACATACACACACATATATATATATATATATATATAAAATCCACATACACCTATACAAAAATAACAGAGACATATGCTGCCAGATCAATGAAGTACTATATCTCCTTCTGAAAATCATATTCTTATTATTAGCAGTTTTCAATGCAAGTCATTGCTCCTAATCAGTTTTATCATTAGACAAGCTTTCTCCTGTTATTTACCTTTCTTGTTCACAATCTGCACTTTTGCTCCTGATTTTATTAAAAAGTGGGCACAGTCCAAGCTTCCACTTTCTACAGCTCTCATCAGTGGTGTGGATCCACTGAGAGCCACTGCATCTATCTTGGCTCCATGTTTCAGCAGCAGTTCAGCAATGTCTTTCTCACCAGCGTGGCAGGCATGATGCAGAGGAGTCCACATGAAATTATCCCTGACATTCACGTCAGCACTGGGAACAATATTATATAATATTAGAAAGTATTTCAGTGCAAAAGTCAAGCCACGCATATAAATCAGGAGGTACTGCACAAATATTAGCTGAACCCTCTTTCTTTTCCATTAATGCCTTTCGGCATATCACTACAATAACGAGTTTTATGGTAAAAACTTACCTTTGTTAAAACTCTTTCTGCGAGGTACACTGGGCTCCACAAGGAATGGACAATGGGGTGTAGAGTAGGATCTTGATCCGAGGCACCAACAGGCTCAAAGCTTTGACTGTTCCCAGAATGCATAGCGCCGCCTCATATATCACCCCGCCTCCCTACACAGGATCTCAGTTTTTAGTTAACCAGTCCAATGCAGTAGCAGGAAAAGAGACGACAACGGTTAGTAGCCACAACACCGCATTCTCACGTCAGGAGACGTGTCAGCGGCTAATGCCATACCAACCCAAAGAAGCTAAGTGTGTCAGGGTGGGCGCCTTGTGGAGCCCAGTGTACCTCGCAGAAAGAGTTTTAACAAAGGTAAGTTCTTACCATAAAACTCGTTTTCTGCTGCGGGGTACACTGGGCTCCACAAGGAATGGAAAATGGGGATGTCCTAAAGCAGTTTCTTATGGGAGGGGACGCACTGTAGCGGGCACAAGAACCCGGCGTCCAAAGGAAGCATCCTGGGAAGCGGCAGTATCGAAGGCATAGAACCTTATGAACGTGTTCACAGAGGACCACGTAGCTGCCTTGCACAATTGTTCAAGGGTCGCACCACGTTGGGCCGGCCAAGAAGGTCCAACAGACCGAGTAGAATAGGCCTTAATGTGATCAGGAGCAGAGAGACCAGCCTTCACATAAGCATGTGCAATCACCATTTAATCCATCTGGCCACAGTTTGCTTGTGAGCAGGCCAGCCACGTTTGTGAAACCAAAACACAACAAAAAGAGAATCAGATTTCCTAATAGGAGCAGTTCTCTTCACATAGATACGGAGAGCCCGTACCACATCCAAAGACCGCTCTTTGGGAGACAGATCAGGAGAAACAAGTGCCGGAACTACAATCTCCTGACTAAGGTGGAACGAAGAAACCACCTTAGGTAGATAGCCAGGACGAGTCCTAAGAACCGCGTGGTCATGGTGAAATATCAGATATGGGGAACTACATGACAAGGCACCCAAATCCGACACTCTTTTAGCTGAAGCAATAGCCAGCAAAAACACCACCTTAAGGGAAAGCCACTTAAGGTCAGCTGAACCAAGAGGTTCAAACGGAGACTCTTGTAATGCCTCCAAAACCACCGACAAGTCCCAAGGAGCCACAAGCGGGACATAGGGAGGTTGGATACGCAACACGCCCTAAGTAAAGGTATGCACATCAGGTAAGGTCGCAATTTTTCTCTGAAACCACACCGACAAGGCAGATATTTGAACCTTGAGGGAGGCCAGACGCAGGCCTAAGTCCAGGCCCTGCTGAAGAAAAGCCAACAACTTGGCTATACTAAACTTGGAAGCGTCATAATTGTTAGATGCGCACCAAACAAAGTAAGAATGCCAGACCCTATAGTAAATCCGAGCCGAAGCCGGTTTACGGGCCCGCAACATAGTTTGAATGACTGCCTCAGAAAACCCTTTAGCCCTTAAGACGGAAGCTTCAAGAGCCACGCCGTCAAAGACAGCCGGGCTAGGTCCTGGTAGACACAGGGGCCCTGAACGAGGAAGTCTGGGAGTTGTGAAAGTAGAATTGGACGCTCTGATGATAGGCCTTGCAGGTCTGAGAACCAGTGCCGTCTGGGCCACGCTGGAGCTATGAGAAGCAGAATTCCTTTTTCTTGCTTGAACTTATGAATTACCGTGGGCAGGAGTGACACCGGAGGGAACACGTACGGCAGCCGAAACCTCCACGGTACTGCCAGCGCATCCACGAATGCTGCTTGAGGATCCCTTGTCCTTGCTCCGAAGACCGGAACCTTGTGATTGTGTCGAGACGCCATCAGATCTACGTCTGGAAGGACCCACCTTTCCATTAGGAGTTGAAACACTTCTGGATGGAGGCCCCACTCGCCGGCATGCACTTCCTGACGACTGAGAAAGTCCGCTTCCCAATTCAGGACTCCCAGAATGAATATTGCTGATATGGCCGGTAGATGGCATTCTGCCCACTGTAGAATCCGTGAGACTTCCTTCATTGCTAGGCGACTTCGAGTGCTGCCTTGATGATTTATGTAAGCCACTGTGGTGGCGTTGTCCGACTGTACTTGAACAGGATGGTTCTGAATTAAATGCTGGGCTAGGTTCAAGGCATTGAAGACCACCCGCAACTCCAGAATATTGATCGAGAGGAGGGACTCCTCCTTGGTCCACCGCCCCTGAAGGGAGTGTTGCTCCAGCACCGCGCCCCAACCTCTTAGACTGGCATCTGTCGTCAACAGGACCCAGTCGGATATCCAGAACGGACGGCCCCTGCACAGTTGTTGGTCCCGGAGCCACCAGAGCAGCGACAGACGAACCTCCGGAGTCAATGAGATCATTTGAGACCTGATCCGGTAAGGCAGGCCATCCCATTTGGCTAGAATTAGCCTCTGGATTGGGCGAGAGTGAAATTGAGCGTACTCCACCATGTCGAATGCTGACACCATGAAGCCCAGCACCTGCATCGCCGAATGTATCGACACTTGCGGACGAGATAGGAAGCAACGAATTCTGTCCTGAAGTTTCAGGACTTTCTCCTGAGAAAGGAACAACCGCTGGTTGTGAGTGTCCAATAGTGCTCCCAGATGCACCATGCTCTGAGCAGGGATCAGGGATGACTTCTTCCAGTTGATGAGCCACCCGTGGGCTTGCAGAAACCGGACCGTCACATCTGGATGACGCAGGAGAAGTTCTGGGGAATTTGCCAGGATTAACAAGTCGTCCAAATACGGCAGTATCCTGACCCCTTGACGGCGGAGTACCACCGTCATCACCGCCATGACTTTTGTAAAGACTCGCGGAGCCGTTGTTAAACCAGAAGGTAACGCCCGAAACTGGTAATGGCAGTTGCCAATCGCAAATCTCAGGTATTGCTGATGAGACACTGCTATAGAAATATGCAGGTAAGCATCCTGTATATCCAGGGAGACCATGAAGTCCCCAGGTTCCAAGGCCAGAACTATAGAGCGAAGGGTTTCCATCCGGAACTTGGAAACCTTCACAAACCTGTTCAATGTCTTGAGATTGAGAATGGGCCGGGAGGACCCATTCGGTTTCGGAACTAGAAACAGCGGAGAATAGTACCCCCGGCCACTCTGCGCAATAGGCACCTGTACTACGACTCCTGTATCCAGGAGGGTCTGTACCACCGAATGTAGAGTGTTTGCCTTTGTCTGGTCCAACGGGACATCTGTCTGGCAAAATCGATGAGGGGGGCGGTTTTTGAAGGCTAAGGCGTAACCTCGAGTGACGACTTCCCGTACCCAGGCATCTGAAGTGGTCTTCAACCATTCCTGGGTATACCCTAGAAGCCGGCCCCCCACCCTGGGATCCCCCAGAGGGAGTCCCGCCCCGTCATTCGGCAGGCTTATCTGTATAGGAAGCTGGCTGACGGGCCGCCCAGGCTCTTTTGGGCTTAGGCTTACCAGGTTTGGAAGTGTGGGCCTGCTTGTTGTACGCCTGATCTTTTGCTTTACCTGAAGGACGAAAGCGGCGAAAGGAAGTACTTTTAGCCTTCGACGCAGAAGGAGCAGTACTTGGCAGACAGGCAGTTTTGGCAGTAGCCAAGTCAGCCACAATCTTATTTAAATCCTCCCCAAACAGAATATCTCCCTTAAAAGGGAGTACCTTCAGGGTTTTTCTAGAGTGCAGATCCACAGACCAGGATCTCAGCCACAATATCCGGCGAGCCAGGACTGACGTAGTAGAGGCCTTGGCTGCCAGGATACCGGCATCAGAAGCCGCCTCTTTAATATAACGAGAAGCTGTGACAATATAAGACAAGCATTGTCTAGCATGGTCAGAGGAGATTTCAGCATCTAACTCCAAGGCCCATGCTTCAATGGCCTCTGCAGCCCAAGTAGCTGCAATAGTGGGCCTTTGTGCAGCACCCGTGAGGGTGTAAATCGCTTTCAGACAACCCTCCACACGTTTATCCATAGGCTCTTTTAGAGACGTGACGGTGGTGACCGGTAGAGCTGAGGAAACCACCATCCTAGCCACATGTGAGTCCACTGGAGGAGGCGTTTCACAATTCTTAGACAGCTCCGTCATGAGGGGATAGCGAGCCAGCATCTTCTTTTGAGGCACAAACTTCGTACCCGGGTTTTCCCAGGGTTCCTGACGTATATCAATTAGGTGGTCAGAGTGAGGTAAAACTTGTTTAATCACCTTCTGACGCTTGAACCTATCTGGTTTCTTAGGAGGAACGGGTGGCTCGGGATCATCCGTAATCTGTAAAATTAACTTAATAGCCTCCAAAAGATCAGGAACATCCACATGTGAACCACCCTCCCCATCAGCCGTATCTGAGTCAGAACCTGTGGGGTCAGTGTAAGTGCCGTCTTCATCCGACGAGGTGTCAGTGACAGCAGTGGATTGTGAGGAGACAAGCGCTCGCTTAGAGGACCCCTTGGACGTAGGCGAGCGACGGTCAGACTTTTTAGTAGTCAGGGACTGGTTCAACTTCTTTATTTGAGCAGATAAATCGTCCGCCCACGGCGGGTTAGCTGCAGGGACCACAAACGGTTGCACCGGCATTGGGGGTCCCATAGGGGGTGTTAGTTTATGAACTAGCGTATTCAGAAGCGTAGAAAAAGCGGCCCACGGTGGGTCATTATTTGCCCCCGTTGCCACCGTCCCACTGGGGGGCAAGGAGCCCCCAGAACCAGAGCCCAAAGCTGCTATATTCTCCTCATAGGTATCTGCGGCTTCAGCAACACCGGCAGTGTGTTCAGCCCCAGAACCGTTACCTTCAGAATCAGACATGATATAACTTGCAGTATCAGGTAACACAGTACAATTTGTCAGCAGCACAATACCTCTAGCCCAAACCCCTGCGCAGTGTAGTCAGCACCAGCAGAGATAAAGGAGAGATATGGTGACTAAATCACAGAGAAAAATACGTAATACAGTATATCTTTGTGAAAATCCTATATTAGATAAAACCTGACGCACCAAGCCCCCTCAGGTTATAGAATATAGGGATAGCAGGTTGAGTGAAAGACACGAAATGGACACCACTCAGCTATCAAATGCACACACAAATAGTCACAGTCTGTACAATGCAGAGGTTATTGCTAACAATAATACTGCACTGGACTAGCTTACACAGCTATATAACAATAGCTATAACAGTACACAGTAAGAACTGGATGTATATCACAGGGTAATTGTACTAGGAAACCCTGACTAAGTGCACTCTTTCTTAACTAACACTGACTAAAAAAGGCAGGTAGAATACTTAAGTGTCTTGTAAAGTCACAGCACTGACAACCAGGCGGCTTTACATAGGAGGATTTGCCCAAGCATTCCCAGGAACAGTGAGCTGAGGGATAATGGCACCGCAGACACTGCCAGGGAGTGATGGAGAGACAGATATGCAGCTCCAGGGTGGAAACATTTGCAGAAAATGGCGCCCTGGGGCTGGGGGAGGGACTTCAGGTCCAAGCTCTATCCCCCTGCTGGCAAAACCACTGGGTACTGCGGGCTCTAATAAAACGGTTTATAGAGAAAACCTGACCTGTCCCATGCCCTGGTGATCTAGTGGGATCGCCTGTACTGCCACAGTGTCCACCGCCAGCGCGCACGGCCCGCCTCCCACTGACCGCGCCGGATCACGATAAAGACCAGGTCCCGCAAGCGGGACCCACTACCACCTCCCGAAGCGCGGCCACGCGATCCCGGAGAGCCCCCGTCGTGTGTGCCTGACAAGAAGAAAACCGGAGCCTCCTGCTGTAGTTACCCGGCAACCAGGGCTTGGAAGTGTACAGCGCCGCTGGGGAGAGCCGGAGCTGCAGCCGTGAATGTCCACTGACATGTAACACTGCTGCTGCCCTTGAAGTCTTCACTTTTTTCCTCAGAAAAAAAGCTCTTCTTAGGGCTGCCTGGAGCAGCCCCTCTGTTAAGTGCCTGCTTACTGCAGCACCAACTACAAAACTGAGATCCTGTCAGGGACGTGCAGTCAGGGGAGGCAGGGGAGGCAGTGCCTCCCCTGTCATTATGATTAAAATAATACAAAGATAATAACACATTATACTTTGTATTATTTTAATCATTTTTAACCTGACAATGCTGCTAAATCTCTATGGGAGGCAGCAAGAGCGCTGCCTCCCAGTGACAATGATAAAGTGTCTGAAGAGGGGGGCGGGCAGGGGGCGGAGCCAAATCACGGGCTGGAAAAGCCCATTGAAAATTGAATGAAAAGCGGCACCATCACAATTGCCTCATTGACAGGGGCTGTGCCTTGAGCTCACATCAAGGCACACACCTGTCAATCATTGGACAGCAGCAGCGGGTGGGCTGGAACGGATGGGCAGAGTCAGATGACCCCATTCCTAGTGGCTGCGTATCCACACTGCTTTCAGCAGCTCCTCCCGTCCCCGATCCGCTCTTGCAGGACTAGTGGGAGCCGCTGTGTACTGCGCTGTCTCGGCCCCCCCCTCCCTTAACCCCCGCAAACTCAGCTGCGCTCCCGCGCCCCCTCCCCCCGCTCCCTTAGCCCCCGTGTTTTGGCCTCGGCCCCCCGCTCTGTCCCCCCTGTGCTCAATGGCCTGCCTCCTCTCCTGGACCCCGGTGCTGACTGCTGAGCTCCCGCGCCCCCCCTTCCCCCAACTCCCCTTGGCCTGCAGTACAATGTACAGACCGAGGGAGCGCCGGGTCAGGAGCCTGCAGCCAGAAGAAGAAATCATGTAAGTGGCTGAGACTACACTACACTACACCTACACTACACTACACTGCACTACACTACACCTACACTGCACTACACTACACTGCACTGCACTGCACTGCACTCACCTACACTACACTACACCACACCCTAAGGGTAGAGGGGGGGTGTGTGTAAAGTGCTCTACCTGTCGTAATGTGTACAAAATAGGGGGGCTGTCTGCTGTAATGTGTAAAAAAGGGGACACTGTCTGTCGTAATGTGTACAAAGGGGACGCAGTCTACCGTAATGTCTAAAAAGGGGACGCAGTCTGCCGTAATGTCTAAAAAGGGGACGCAGTCTGCCGTAATGTCTAAAAAGGGGACGCTGTCTGCCGTAATGTGTACAAAGGGGACGCAGTCTACCGTAATGACTAAAAAGGGGACGCAGTCTGCCGTAATGTCTAAAAAGGGGACGCAGTCTGCCGTAATGTCTAAAAAGGGGACGCTGTCTGCCGTAATGTGTACAAAGGGGACGCATTCTGCCGTAATGTGTAAAAAGGGGACGCAGTCTGCCGTAATGTCTACAAAGGGGACGCTGTCTGCCGTAATGTGTAAAAAGGGGACGCTGTCCGCCGCAATATGTAAAAAAAGGGGACGCTGTCTGCTGTAATGTGTAAAAAGGGGACGCTGTCTGCCATAATGTGTAAAAAGTGGACGCTGTCTGCCGTAATGTGTAAAAAAGGGGACGCTGTCTGCCGTAATGTGTAAAAAAGGTGGCGTTGTCTGCCGTAATGTGTAAAAAGGTGGACGCTGTCTGCCGTAATGTGTAAAAAAGGGCAATCTGTCCGCCGTAATGTGTAAAAAGAGGACGCTGTCTGCCGTAATGTGTAAAAACGTGGACGCTGTCTGCCGTAATGTGTAAAAAGGGGGACGTTGTCTGCCATAATGTGTAAAAAGGTGGAAGTTGTCTGCCGTAACGTGTAAAAAGGTGGACGTTGTCTGCCGTAACATGTAAAATGGGGACGCTGTCCGCCGTAATGTGTAAAAAGGTGGACGCTGTCCGCCGTAATGTGTAAAAAGGTGGACGCTGTCTGCCGTAATGTGTAAAAAGGGGGACGTTGTCTGCCGTAATGTGTAAAAAGGTGGACGTTGTCTGCCGTAACGTGTAAAAAGGGGACGCTGTCCGCCGTAATGTGTAAAAAGGTGGACGCTGTCTGCCGTAATGTGTAAATAGGGGGACGTTGTCTGCCGTAATGTGTAAAAAGGTGGACGTTGTCTGCCGTAACGTGTAAAAAGGGGACGCTGTCCGCCGTAATGTGTAAAAAGGTGGACGTTGTCTGCCGTAATGTGTAAAAAGGGGACGCTGTCTGCTGTAATGTGTAAAAAGGTGGACGTTGTCTGCCGTAATGTGTAAAAAGGTGGACGTTGTCTACCGTAATATGTAAAAAGGGGACTGTCTGCCATAATGTGTAAAAGGGGCTCTACCTGGTGTAGTGGTGCTACTGTGCGGCGTAATTTGAATAATAGAGACTACTATGCCCCGTTATATGAATTGGTATAATTTTGTGGCCACACCCCTTCCCCACGAAGCCACGCCCCTATATATTTTGCGCGTGCCTGCAGCGCGCACTGCTCCTGTTTTACATAAAGGGGGGCTCTGATGCCGTTTCTTGCACATAGCACTAAAATGTCTAGTTACGGCACTGTTGCTAGGTGTCCATTTCCCTGGCCCTGAGCAGTTCTCCCTCACCATATCCTCTCCAGGGGTGAGGGGGTGGACTTGGATGGGATGGGGAAGGGGGTCCAAAGCATTTTGTCGCACCTGGGCCCACCGCTCGCTAGTTCCGCCACTGGCTCTACCTGCTGTAATGTGTAATAGGGGGCTTTACCTGCCATAATTTGAAAAAAGGGATCTCTACCTGCCGTAATGTGTAATAGGAGGCTATACCTGCCGTAATGTGTAAAAGGGAACTCTACCTGTCGTAATGTGTAAAAGGGAGCTCTGCCTGGCGTAATTTGTGTAAGTGGTGCTACTATGCGGCGTAATTTGACTAATGGAAGCCCTGGACAACAAAATTGCATTCATGTCCTCCTCCCACTCCCTTCCCAGTTCCAAACACTCATTTTTTTTTTCTATAAAAATGTACAATATATCACAAGTATGATGAGCAGGCAGGCAGCGGGCATTGGTGGCATCGGACTGAGATGCAAATTAGTGACGGAGGGCTGGGTCAGTTGATGGTGGGCGAGTTTGTAAGTCATTGGCGGTGGCAGCAGGCATCGGCGCAGGGGCAGTAGTGGGCATTGGCTCGGCGGCGGTAGGGGTCATCGGCAGGATTCTGAGGACATTATGGCTGTAGTGCCTCACCAGCCACTGACCTCACCGCACGCCACTGGATCCTGTGCATGGAGGCGGGGTGATTTAGGAGGCGGCGCTATGCATTCCGGGAACAGTCAAAGCTTTGAGCCTGTTGGTGCCTCGGATCAAGATCCTACTCTACACCCCATTGTCCATTCCTTGTGGAGCCCAGTGTACCCCGCAGCAGAAAAGAAATTTGTATTTTTCAGGGTTATTTATTAACATGCAGGGACATGGGTTCCATGCACAAGCTGTAATTACTGAAGAGGGATCCAAATGCACAAAATATAGCCCATAGCCCATATATGCCCCCATTTCCTTTAGGTGTGTAATGAGTTTTATGAATGTCCTTTTTGTCTTATACTAGCAGATCTCGACTGTAATAATGAATTATGTTGTTATTTTGTAATCAATCTGTGTGATTCTGACAGGATTCATTTTACTATAAATAGGTAACTTATTAAACCAATTAGCACCATTCAACCACATCTATGTACCATACTAGGGATGTGGGATGCATTACAAAATATGCATTACAGATCCAGGGCTTGATTCAGAGTTAGACGCAATATCACAACCAATGCGTCTCTCTTTGCAGGGACTGTGCTAAAATGTGTAAATCCTGCAGGAAGCATCTGTTCTAATAAACAAACAAAAAAAACTGCATCCTACGGCTTCTGTGATCCTCTGCTTCATCTGAAGAAGCATACAACGGAATTGGAAAAGTGATCGGCGCAAAACATCATATATGGGTATGCAAAAAAGTCCTTACATCTGATAATAAACAAGAGAATCCCCTTGTAGTCCTTCACTGTAGTGTTTTGCTGGTGTCCTCTTTTCTCGCCCTCCAAAAGTGTGATCTCTTATCTCAAAAAAGAAAACAAATCATCGGGCAGACCAATTTGGACAAAAGGGACAAACGAATTTATTGCACAGAACACTCACAATGTATCTTTAAAAATATAGCATATATCCGCAACACAAAGGGTGGGTGTCAAGGGGTGCTAGCAGCTGGAGTCAAGTTACCCTCCCGGAAAAAACGCTGGAGATTCCGGACTTCTGCAGCGTAACGGAAAGGAAAAGATCATCCAAGCAAGACAGCTCCACCTCTCCTCACTGGGCACCACTAGCTTGACGCGTTTCGGACGTTAGAGTCCTTCATCAGAAGCATAGTGGTGAGTACCTGGAGTAGGCTTTTTATACCCCCAAACATTAGGCCTAATTGTCCAGCACAAACTGATTTGGCTCCCGCCAAAACGCGGCATTTTCCGCCGCAACCGGAAGTCCCCGTCATCAAACGCGACCGGAAGTCATCATTCCCGGCGGCGGAAGTCTCCATGCGTTCCAGCAGAGGCTTACAGGAAATAGTCCCCGTCATCAACCGCGAGATTGGACAATTAGGCCTAATGTTTGGGGGTATAAAAAGCCTACTCCAGGTACTCACCACTATGCTTCTGATGAAGGACTCTAACGTCCGAAACGCGTCAAGCTAGTGGTGCCCAGTGGGGAGAGGTGGAGCTGTCATGCTTGGATGATCTTTTCCTTTCCGTTACGCTGCAGAAGTCCGGAATCTCCAGCGTTTTTTCCGGGAGGGTAACTTGACTCCAGCTGCTAGCACCCCTTGACACCCACCCTTTGTGTTGTGGATATATGCTATATTTTTAAAGATACATTGTGAGTGTTCTGTGCAATAAATTCGTTTGTCCCTTTTGTCCAAATTGGTCTGCCCGATGATTTGTTTTCTTTTTTGAGATAAGAGATCACACTTTTGGAGGGCGAGATAAGAGGACACCAGCAAAACACTACAGTGAAGGACTACAAGGGGATTCTCTTGTTTATTATCAGATGTAAGGACTTTTTTGCATACCCATATATGATGTTTTGCGCCGATCACTTTTCCAATTCCGTTGTATAAATTCCCTGTGGAATTAGTTGTGAAGATTCCTGTGTTTTAGTAGTTGGCTGCATATACATCTTTGGCAGCGCATGTGATTAATTCCTTTTTTTGCTTGTATCATCTGAAGAAGCAGCATCAGATCATTTGTGTGACCATTGGGTCGAGTCTGCCAGGACGACCAAGTAGCCAAGCACCAGGAGGGTCTTTAGGTAATTCTAGCGACTCTGCCATTACAACAGAAGTGTGAGGTCGCAGGCCAGGGAAGTAGCTGATCACCCAAAGTGACCTTAAGACAGGTCAACCTCGGTTCTCAAGGCACACTAGCAGTCCAGGTTTTAGAGCTATCCATGCTTATGCAAAGATGGTTAAATCAATATTACTGAGTTACTAATTAAGTCAGCTGTGGTTAAGTATGGCTATCCTTAAAACCTGGACTGTTAGTGTGCCTTGAGGACTGTGGTTGGGAATTCCTAATAAAGATGTCATGGAGAAGCTCCTGTGGCAGTTTTCTAGGCTGCAGGTTGCTGTTCCAAGCCTCCTGCAAGCCAAGTGCTTTATTTTAACCCCATTGCTGCAGAGGTTATTTTCTTGAATTATTTTGATGTGTAAAAATGAACAAAGAGACTAATGGTATTTTGATAAAATGCAAATTCTCCCCCCAAAAAATACAAAAATATATAAGGTATCATTTGTGAGTGGACTGCTTAAAACAATCAAAGATATTGATGTTGGAATACAGGCATAAATATTGTGGTTGGAATGTGAAAATGGCTTCGGCACAGGGGAGAGAAAGCCCTCAGCATTGAAAGGGTTAATAATAAAACTCTTTTTTTCTGATAAAAGTTTATGATGCATCATCATTTGAAGGTGACCTTAGCGATAGACGATAGCTCTCAGTACTTGCTAAACAGGCTTCCCTTCTGCTTGAGAGTCCTCTTGATAACAGTAAGTGTCTGTGGTGCTTGGTCAGCAGTGCAAGTGGGCGGGTACGGGTGGGTATGGCGTACCCTTAAGACTTTAGCCGTGGGTACGCTGTAGCCACTGACGACGGGCCGCCGCTCTCTTCCTCCCTCTCTCTGCTGCTGGTGCTCACCGCCTCTGCTGCTTGAGGGGAGGAGAGCGCAGCGTGCGCCTCTCCTCCCCTCAGTGTCTACCTTCAATTCAGCGCTGGCCCGTGAGCCAATCAGAGCTTGCGATCCGGCAGCCAAGACTCCTCCTGATTGGCTGCCGGACCGTGAGCTTTGATTAGCTCACGGATCGGCGCTGAATTAAAGGTAGACACCCGCACCGCCGCCGGAGACTGAGGGGCAGGAGAGGCGCAGGCTGTGCTCTCCTCCCCTCACACACTGGGAGCATATCTGGCACTGTGGGGGCATTTCTGTATCTGGCACTGGGGGCATATCTGGCACTGGGGGCATATCTGGCACTGGGAGCATATCTGGCACTGTGGGGGCATTTCTGTATCTGGCACTGGGGGCATATCTGGCACTGGGAGCATATCTGGCACTGTGGGGGCATTTATGTATCTGGCACTGGGGGCATATCTGGCACTCTGGCACTGGGGGCATATCTGGCACTGGGAGCATATCTGGCACTGTGGGGGCATTTCTGTATCTGGCACTGGGGGGACATGTGTATCTGGCACTGGGGGCATATCTGGCACTGCGGGGACATGTGTATCTGGCACTGGGGGCATATCCGGCACTGGGAGCATTTCAGTATCTGGAACTGGGGGCATATCTGGCACTGGGAGCCTATCTGGCACTGTGGGGGCATTTTTGTATCTGGCACTGGGGGCATATCTGGCACTAGGGGGACATGTGTATCTGGCACTGGGGTCAATGTATATCTGACACAGTGGGGGCATTTGTGTATCTGGCACTGTGAGGCAATGTATATCTGGCACTCTGGGAGCATTTGTGTATCTTGCACTGTGGGGCAATGTGTATCTGGCACTGTGGGGCAATGTGTATCTGGCACTGTGGGGCAATGTGTATATGGCACTGTGGGGCAATGTATATCTGGCACTGTGGGGCAATGTATATCTGGCACTGTGAGGTAACGTGTATCTGGCACTATTGGGGTCATATGTGTATCTGCCCCTCCCCCATATGTGTATCACGCCCCCATTTTCATTGGCCATGCCCCATGTGGCATTTGGCCACACCCATTTTTTGGGGGCCTTCAGCACGCGCGCACAGTACCTATAAGACATTTTCTCTACTTGCACCACTGTGCTTGGTAAATAGAGAGAAGCTATATCTATTGGTTTTCTCCCTTTCATAAATAGGGCTAATAGTAAATATTCCATATATAGTCATAATGAACAAATTAGAATTACTAAGACTATTACAGGTCTATGTAACAATGGCAAATAAGTCTCGACAATGACCACTTACATGTCAAAGTGAGCATCAAAAGAGTTGCAGAAAAAGAATAGATGAAAGGTAGAACAGAAGAACCCTGACTTAAATATTCAGATGCCTGCTATTAGACTTCATTACTGTGATGAAACAGCAACAACATTACTTACTTCAAAACACATTTAACTTCAGAAAATTATAGAAAACTTCATATAAACTGTGGCATGATGGAAAACACATCTCAGTGGGTGAAAAGCATTTGCTTATATTCCTGAAGGAAAATATGACAAGCTACAAAACCAAACAATGGAAAGGATTCTTGTTGGACACAGTGAGAGTTTTAAAGAATGAAGAGTCCTAGTCCCAAAAACAGACAAGGTAACTATTAGCAACAGAATGACTAGTTTTGAAGATCTAGGACAGGCTTTTTCAACCAGTGTGCCGCGACCAGTTGCAAGGTGTGCCGCGGAGTCAGAGCAGCATCCTGCACCTTCAGAGTGAACTGTTGGCCCGGGCTCTTCTTAGAGGATTAGTCGTGCTCCGGCCGTGACCTACAGTATGCCTTGAAGACGCGGCGTTGTGATATCACAGGTCACGGCCGCAGCATCTCACCACCCAGCCAGCCCACCCACCTGCATACACATCTTCCAGATCTTGCCTGCATACACAGCTTTCCTTGCCCACCCACATCCACACCTGCCCGACCGCCCGCTGCTCAGTATTTGCAGCACTCCACTATGAACAACCCCCGCCACTGAGGGACAGGGAGGAGGACAGCTGACCGGTAGGGGCTAATATTTGTTATTTTAGTTCTCCTGTGGGGAACAATAGGATTTATGTGGGGAGAATAAGGATTTATGGGGGGGAACAATGTGAATAATTCATGTGGGGAGCAATAGGATTTATGTGGGGAGAAATGTGATTGATTTATGTGGGGAGCAACATGATTTATGTGGGGAGCAATGTGATTGTTTTTTCTGTGTAGGCCAATGTGTTTGTTTGTTTGTTTGTTTGTTTGTTTGTTTGTTTGTTTTACTGTGAGGGCCAATGTGTGTGTTTTGTTTTTTTCTGTGGGGAACTGATGGTGCGCCTTGGCAATTTTAAAATATTGTTCGGTGTGCTGCGAGTAAAAAAAGGTTGAAAATCACTGATCTAAGGAATGATGAGATTGACACCATGGATGAGAATGCAGAGTCAAGAACAGAATACAAACCAAGGTGTTTAAGAAGACAATATAAGGGTAACCACCCTAAAGTCTTACATACAAAGAATGTGCAAAAGTGTAGTAAACACACATCCTGGTGAAACATATCTCATCGCTCAAAAAAATGAAGCCAACATATAAAAAGACAGAAGAATAAAGTCCATGCATGCCAACCTGGGGAAGATAAAACAGGTAATTTAAGTTTAATGGGTTTGATAAAGTTTCAGTGAAGTAAAGCAACATCTGAAGACTTAGGGGGAAATTCAATTAGCCACGGTAAATTACCATGGCTAATTGATCCCTGGGGGCTTAATCAATTAGCTCTGATAGTCAGCAGAAAAAAATCCTTGATAACTAACCCGTTTTCACCTACCATGAATGCGAAAACACATTGGTTCAGAAATGTATCCCAGATCCTGCTTTTCACGCGAAAAAGAACTGTCCACAGTTGGATTGCCAGATAACACCATTGGAAATGCATCTTAGACGCAATGTAATGCAATAGGATGTACAAGCAGCGTCTGCTAATTAAAATGATATGCAGCATGTCTATATTCTGTGCGTGACTGCAACTGTATTTTAAAAAAAACAATTATGATAGTGTTTTTCTGGAAAAAAACTGTAATGTGGCATTTCGGATGCAGATACAGCCACAATTACACAAAGAATATAGGCATGCTGCATATCACTTTAATAAGCAGAAGCTGCTTGTGAATACTATTGCATTACATTGTATCTAAGACATATTTTCGCTGAAACAATCGCAGAAAAGGACGCTTGGCACTACCAAGTCCTACCATGTCATGGCGTGACTTGAAGGGCTGTTTAGCGTGACTGCAGCAAGGATGTAAGAGAACACATCTGTATGTTATGTTACAATATGTTATGTTGTGCTGTATTGTATTTTCACACATTCTTCCATATTTGTTGATATTTGGACAAAAAAAGGTATATTCTGCAACACTTTTACTCATGAAAGTTGGAAAATGTTAATGACCTACTCTAGTCTATTTTTAATTCTAGTCATGCTAAAATGCCACTCTGTTGGCAATTTCAAAAATGAAAATAAAAAGTAAGCTTACCCTTTATCTAGAAGAAATTTCACAACGTCCATTTTTCTATGAGCACATGCAGAAATCAGGGGTGTTTTATAAAAAGTGTCCTTCACATCTACAGGGACACCTTCTTCAAAAGCCCTCTTCAAGGACTCTAGGTCTCCGGCTTTGGTGGCAATATTAATATGCGTATATACTTTTTCCAATTCATCCACGTACCATCCGGTGTCATCTATCACTGGATTTTGAGGTGGGTGGTCACAGTCAAATCGATTGATATCAGTAACATTATGAAAAGTCTTGATCATAAAATTGGGAAGTCCAGTATCTTCCCGGTGTGAAATTAGGTCACTTGGCATCATACATATTGGCATGGGTGGTGTACTTTTTCCTTTTTTCCCCTTCTTACCTTTTTTACCTTTTTTCTTTTTTGGACCATAAGAAGAGAGCAAAAATGCTTTTTGTAAGTACTTCGATCCTTTCAAAAACTCTTCAGTATTAATTTTACCTCCCCTGCCAATCTCATGATATTGAATGATAGTTTTAGTGTCCTCTTCAGACAGCGGTGCTCCCTTCTCTGTAAGGACTGATACAAAGTCCTCTTTTGTGACAGTTCCATCTCCATTATCCAACAAAGTAAAAGAATTTCTAAGAGCCACTTGGTGCTCAAATGACCAATCATGTAGCGTTATACACCACGGTGGGTTTGGATTTTTTACACCAGGCTTAGAATATTTTTTAAAAAGACGCATAGCTTTCCCCAATTCCTTCATTGCAGCCTTGAAGCCACCTTCCTTTGCGACTGCTTTGGGTGTCAGAGTTTTGGTATTTTTCCAAGTTGGATTGCAACCTGTTACAAATACAGTAATTCCTTTAGATGATGTAATTATAGACAGCATCACTGCTCAAACATGTCATTAATATCTAGTTTTTAACATAACAAAAATAAAAACAGCTAAATATTTCTGAGAATTACTTGCAGTACATCCTCTAATATGTCCAACAGACATCAATTTCACCACTGCATCGGAAGACTGCATACATAAATTAGACAATGTTAAGGGCCCCATACACTAGAACGATAATGCCCGATTTCAGCCAATTTCGGGCATTCGGGCCGATATATTGGGTGAAATCGGGCATTTTGGAGGTGTTTCCGATCCGATGCACGTTCCCGTGAGGGTCGGATCGGCTCCCCTAGATCATTAGTGCTGCACTCGTGATATGTCGGTTCCCTCAGGCATGACTGGGATCGCATACGATATATCGCATGCAAAATGTACCAAATCGTATGGAACCACTCCCGGGAAGCTCCCGGGAGAGTTCAAGGGAAATCGCCTCCGACTTCAGCCTCAGACATATCGTTCTAGTGTATGGGGCCCTTTACATGGGTTTACACAGGATAAAGGCCCTATTTATCAAAATACATTTTCGAGATACTCTTTGAAAACCCTTATTTTTTTCGAGTGATATCTGCAAGTTTTAAGTGTCCCCTGGATGTATCTATGGTTGGATCACACAAAAAGCCCCCATAAGTTTCTATGGAAGTTTGTACTTGTGAGATTTACTTGGACTCGGCAGCTATTGTTAATGAGCTACTTTCCACATCATTTACAGGGAGAGGAATACACAGGACCACTCCCCAGCAATGGATGCTTGTACATGTAAGGTGTGATGACCGCACATGCGCAGTATCAGGGCCAGCCCTCAAGCAGGTTCCTAATGAAACCCCTGTTCCTGCCTGTGCTTCTTAATAAGGGATGTTGGGATCCCGGCATTCAGTATACCGATGCTGGAATCCCGACAGCCAGTGAAATGTCGGTGGACGGAATCCCAACCGTAGCCCGGTATCCCCACTTGAGTGGTGGGTCCAGTGAAGCTCGCCACCGGGCCCGAAGCGTGGCGAGCACAGTATGGTGAGCACCGGGCCCAAAGCGTGGCGAGCAAGCGTCGCAAGCACAGCAAGCCCGCTGCCTCGCTACCGGGAATCCCACTGACGGGATGCCGCTGTCGGTATAGTGACAGACGGCATCCCGTATGCCGGTCTCCCATATGTATTCCCTTAATACTTTTCAGCAATCCTAAACTTCATATTATACAATAAATGATAAAGTCTGATATTTAATAAATATGCCTCGAAGTATATTTGTGACCTACTTTATAAAAAATGTTTTAGGCCCTGTCTGCAGAAGTATAAGGCTAAGAAAAAGAGTTCAACCAGTCACAGAGACAAGAATACTGCAGCACACAATGCATGTGGGAGAAGGTATAGTATACAAGTTATACAATCAGAATGTTGACATTTAGTATGTTAATGGAGCCTCCATGTCGACATTTCAAATGTTGGCATTCACAATGGCTACACTGACTTAATGTCGATATGTTCAACATGTCGACATCATACATGTCATCTTGTGAATGTGAACAATACTATTTAAGCCTAACCCTAACCACAGCCGGACAATAACCGCAGCCTGACCCTAACCGCAGCCTGACCCTATCCACAGTGTGACCCTAATCCTATCCTCAGCCTAACACTAACTGCAACCTAACACTAACTGCAGCCTAATCCTAACCGCAGCCTAACCCTTATCCTATCCACAGCCTATCCCTAACCACAGCCTGACACTAAGTACAGCCGGACAATAACTGCAGCCTGACCCTAACCGCAGCCTGACCCTATCCACAGTGTGACCCTAATCCTATCAGCAGCCTAACCCTAACCACAGCCTAACACTAAATGCAGCCTGACCCTATCCACAGCGTGACCCTAATCCTATCAGCAGCCTAACCCTAACCACAGCCTAACACTAACTGCAGCCTAACCCTAACCACAGCCTGACACTAACTGCAGCCTAACCCTAACCACAGCTTGACACTAACTGCAGCCTAACCCTATCCACAGCCTGACACTAACTGCAGCCTAACCCTAACCACAGCTTGACACTAACTGCAGCCTAACCCTAACCACAGCGTGACCCTAATCCTATCTGCAGCCTAACACTAATTGCAGCCTAAACCTAACCGCAACCTAACACTAACAGCAGCCTAACCCTAACTGCAGCCTAACTCTTATCCTATCCACAGCCTATCCCTAACCACAACCTGACACTAACTGCAGCCTGACTTTATCCACAGTGTGACTCCAATCCTATCCGCAGCCTAACCCTAACCACAGCCTAACACTAACCGCAGCCTAACCCTAACTGCAGTCTAACCCTGACCGCAGCCTAATCATATCCGCAGTGTGACCCTAATACTATCCACAGCCTAACACTAATCACAGCCTAACCCTATACGCAGCCTACCCCTAAACACAGCCTAACACTAACTGTAGTTTAACACTAACCACAGCCTGACCCTAATCCTATACACAGCCTTATCCGAAACCTAAACACAGCCTAACCCTAACCACAACCTAACACTAACTGCAGCCTAACCCTATCCGCGGCATGACGCTAATCCTAACCGCAGCCTAATCCTAACCCTAAATACATTTTAACTCTAACTGCTGCCTAACCCTAACCCTGCTATGTTTATATTGTACATATCGTTCGACATTGTGTCAATGCTGACATGTTGAGCGTTGCATATCAATATTATGAACAAAGTTGTCGACATTTAGAGCCATTCAACATTAAAGTGTCGACATTCAGACATGTCGACATGTTATCACTGTGACTGGTGACAATATGACTGCATACTGCGGGATAAAGTAATGTGACCTGTTATGCACATTAGTGGATGTGGCTATGCTACAGTAAATGGTAGTCAGGAATTATCCCGAGTGGAACTAATGAGACAAAGAACATAAACATGTTTCTACGCAAATTGCGAGAACAATGCTGTCACATATTCCACAACAAGAGTAGATTTACTGGGCATTTATCATAAAATGAATATAAACTATGAGCGGTTCAAGAAAGTGTGGATTTTACTTTTAGTGATTCATTTTGCCTTGGCCTGATTACACCTCTGCCCAGGGCCCTAACTAGGTGTGTGCCAGTCAGTGCTTAAAGTGGTCCTAGAGAGGTGCTGGAACTCACCCCCCCAACCTTGTGTATCAAAGGGATTGCGCGCATGCTGCAAAAAGGGGCATGGTCTCATAAAAGGGGCGTGGTCACCCAATAGTATCCCCAATTCAAATTATGCCACACAGTAGCACAGTCTTATTCACATTACCGCACATAGTAGTGTCCCTTATTCTTGGTATGACACACATTAGTGCCCCTTATACACAAATCCCACAGTAGTAGCACCTTAAATACACATAATGCCCACAGTAGTAGTGCCCCTTATACAATGCCCTCAGTAGTAGTGCTCAATATACAATGCCCACTGTAGTGGTAGTGCCCACAGTCGTAGTGCCCCTTATGTAGAGTTCATAGTATTGGTGCCCCTTATACAGTGCCCCCAGTAGTAGTGCCCCTTATGTCCCCAGGAGTGTTGCCTTTTATTAAATGCTCCCTATGCAATGTACCCGTGTAGTATTGCCCCTAGTAGTAATGCCCCCCAGTAGTTATGTCCCCTGTAGTTATGCCCCCCAGTAGTTATGTCCCCTGTAGTTATGCCCCCAGTAGATATGCCCCCTGTATTTATGCCCCCTGTAGTTATGCCCCCTGTAGTTATGCCCCCTGTAGATATGCCCCCTCTAGCTATGCCCCCTGTAGTTATGTCCCCAGTAGATATGTCCCAGTAGATATGCCCCCTGTAGTTATGTCCCCAGTAGATATTCCCCTTCCAGTAGATATGCCCCCTGTAGTTATGCCCCCTGTAGTTTTGCCCCCACTAGATATCCACTAGATTTGCCCCTACTAGATATGACCCCAGTAGTTTTACCCCCATTAGATATGCCCCCAGTTGGTTTGCCCCCACTAGATATGCCCCCAACTGTTTTGCCCCCACCAGATATGCCACAACTGTTTTGCCCCCACCAGATATGCCCTTAGCTGGTTTGCCCCCACTAGACATGCCCCCAGCTGGTTTGCCCCCACTAGTTTTGCCCCCAGCTGGTTTGCCCCCATTAGATATGCCCCCAGCTGGTTTGGCCCCAGTACATATGCCCCCATTTGGTTTGCCCCCACTAGATATGCCCCCAGCGCCCCCCCCTCCCCCAGTAGCGTCGCATACACACACACAAAAAATAAAATACACACAATATTCACCAGCCCCGCTCCTGCTTCCGGACTGCTGCTGACCTCCACCTGGCGCCCGCTCCTGAGAACTGTGGAAGAGACGTCATGACGTCTCTCCCATAGTGCACTCTGCGGGACTCGGGAGTTGGAAGCCGGAGCTCTGCAGTGAGCTCCTGCAACGGCTGACACTGAGAGGAATTTGCCGGGCGCCCGCTGGTAACACAATCTCAGGTGGGTTAGGTGAGCCGGATGAGGCGGAACTGCGTTCTGGCTCCAAATAGAACTGACGGAACGCAGTTCCACCCCCGTTCCGGCTCACTTTAACCTCTGGTGCCAGTGGTGCCTTGCACACAGCGCAACTACACTGTGGGCGTCCAATCTGGCAGCACCACCCACACGGCAGCTGCCCGCTCTCCCTCGCTGCCTACAGCCGCCACCCGCCGCTGCAGTGCTGACCTGCACCAAGGGGGTGGTTGGGGTATCTGATGTTGCTTTTTTTCTGTAAGCAAACCGAAGCCTTGGGCTGCTATTTAAGCCCCGACCCCTCCATAATTTGGCTCCACCACCTTCAAAGACTCGTGAATCACGAGATGTGCACTTTTGCTGTTGTGCTGCTGTAACCTCCAACTGCCTCAGTTTCTCCACTGGCTGCTGCATCCTTTAACTGCAGCCCATTGCCTGCTCTTCTCTTCTCTTCCTGTAGGCACTTGTAAGTGATATCATTCTGCTGCCATAATGTGTAAAATGGGGACTCTCAGTGGCAAACGCAGGATTTGCATGGGGGGGTTTCCAGAACTGGGCGGAGCCAATCACGTGGGTGGGGACTGAGGTGACCCAGTATATGCTGGGACCGTAAAACTAGTGTGTCTGTGTGTGTGTGTGTGTGTGTATATATATATATATATATATATATATATAGCATTTAGAGAGACTCTGCACTCTCTTGTGGGAAGCAAATACTTGCTGCGGTGCCATCCGGATGATTTAATCTTATGCAGTGCCGACGTGACCAGCCTCTACGCTTGCATCCCACATAGTGCAGGTGTGGAGGCTGTTCGCCGTCTAATCACTGACAATCCTGATTACCAAGGGCCAGCAGTGGATTTTTTTCTGAAATTATTAACTTTGGTATTGACACGCAAATATTTTTCTTTTGATGGTCGTATATATCTGCAGGTACTTGGCTGTGCGATGGGGTCCCCTGTGGCCCCATCGTACGCCAATGCCTATATGTACTCCATAGAACAAACTTTGTTTGATGCTCCTTCCAATTCATCTATGTACTTCTATAAGAGGTACATAGATGATCTCCTTATTTTTTGGCGGGGTTCCCAGGAACAACTAGAATGTTTATTAAATGACCATAATGATACAATGAGCCCGGTGAAATTTACATACCAGGTGTCACAACTGGAAATACATTTTCTGGACGTTATCATTTTCATACAGGCAGGTCAATTGCAAACAGCGCTGTATACCAAACCCACAGACCGTAATTCAATGTTGCATCATGCAAGCGCACACCCCCTGTCATTACGCAAGGGGCTGCCCCAATCACAATTTCTACGTGCGAGAAGAATTATTTCAGACCCAACACAGGTTGAAATCACTATGGACCGGATGGTCCAGAAGTTTGAACAACGGGGGTACCCACGACAGGAATTATTGGCTAGCAAGCAGAAAGTTATGAAGTTGTCTAGGGACTCTTTATTGAATAAACCTTCTTTGGAGGATGAAAAACATAGGTCCCAAATAATTCCATGGGTTAACAAATTTACAGCTGCGACCACAGCGATCACACGCCAGGTTAAGAAATTGTGGCCTATAGTTAATACGGATAAAACCCTACCAGGTTTGCTGGATTCTAGGGTATTACCCAGTTTTACCAGGGGACCCAACATTGGAGATAGAATTGTTAAATTGGATGTATTTCCAATTACTAGACAACAACAGACCCATTTTTTACGCCCTAAGGTGGGCTGCTTTCGCTGTTTAGGTTGCTCTACGTGTTATACCTTACTGACAGGGGCCAACTTTTATCACCCTCATACAGGTAAAATGTTTAAAATTCGTCACCGGGTGACCTGTACGACTACCCATGTGATATACATGTTGAAATGTCCGTGCGGTCTGGCCTACGTCGGTAAGACGCAGCGCCAATTCCGCGAACGAATGGCCCTACATAGAAGTGCTATCAAGCTAGCAGGAGAAAAAGGCACGAGTGAACAACCAGTGGCACGTCATTGTTTGTTGGCTAAACACAATATAGCCAGCATACGTGCCATCATTATAGACCACGTACCCCCACTACATAGAGGAGGGGACCGCAATAAGATCCTCATGCAGAGGGAGAGTCGCTGGATCCATGAATTAAATACAATCTCCCCTGGCGGTCTGAATGAGACCTTAGGTCTCCAGTGTTTTTTGTAAATATTTCCATAAAATTTTCTTTTAACTTTTTCTTTTTCAGGTGGTCATTATACTATGTAGGGTCCTAATACAATTTATTCTGTTTACTGTGGGCTAGTGTGTTACTACTTATAGACTTAGTATGGTCTATGATAGCTTTATTTAGTAGAAGTGCTTCAATATGAATATGTACAAGAAATCCTATGTTTAATAACTTCTAGCGTTTTTACCTAGAAACGAAATTTAGTAATATTAAATATACCTCCAGTGGAATTAATCCCCATCCATTTTAAATTTTAGTATATGTAAGTTGTCAATGTCTATTAGGTGATTCGTTTTTATCTTTATGTGTATGTATTATTCACTTCCGTTTACTCTGTTGTCACACACAGAAGTTGCTTAGCAACAACCGCATTGACTGATGGCTCACGCTGTCCGGCGCTGACCGCTGACGTCATCTACAGGAGACTCGCTCGAGTAGCGGCCAGACGCGGCGGGAATGACAGCGCCGGACAGGTGAGTAATTTTAATCATTAATCATTATGAGCACTTGTTAGCACTTGTTAGGGGGGTATATAAGTATTCTCTATTTGTACTGCCGTATGTATTGTTTGTCCCTGAAGACGGGGTTTCCCCGAAACGGCGTAGGACCGAAAATAAAAGGCTTTTTTCATCTTTAAATGAGTCTGCTGAGTGCCGCCATCATCAAACATTATATATATATATATACATATATCTACATATATATATATATATATACATACACACACATACATATACACATATACATAGCATATTAAACATGCATATATATATATATATATATATATACTAGGTGATTCATCGCGCCCTACGGGCGCTCTTCACATCGTCGCAAGGGGCTACGCCCCCTTAACCCCTGCACGCCTTTCTGGTGTTCAATATTTGTATTATATGGAGAATTACCAGCATTCCTAGTTTTGTTAGTGATTAAATATTGCACAACAAAAGGGCATGCGATGGTGAAGAGGGCGTAGCCCCTTGCGACGGCGTGAACAGTGGCTGCAGGGCACGATGTACAGAATGTAGGTGTAAGTTCAGTGTGGGAATGGAGGGGCTTGAAAAGAGGGTGGGTGCAGTGAGGTGGAGGTGCCTCTCCGTGCAGCTGATCACCCCTGATTCAGGGACTCACTGGTAGCGGCTGCGGATGGTGTCCAAGGTGCTGCGTGTGGTGGAGAGGTGGGCTGTGGATGTTGGAGGGTGTCACAGTAGCGATCGTCACATTACACCGCACAGTAGCGTCCGTCACGTTACACCGCACAGTAGCGTCCGTCACATTACACCGCACAGTAGCGTCCGTCACATTACTCCGCACAGTAGCGTCCGTCAGTCACATTACACCGCACAGTAGCGTCCATCACATTACACCGCACAGTAGCGTCCGTCACATTACACCGCACAGTAGCGTCCGTCACGTTACACCGCACAGTAGCGTCCGTCACGTTACACCGCACAGTAGCGTCCGTCACGTTACACCGCACAGTAGCGTCCGTCACGTTACACCGCACAGTAGCGTCCGTCACGTTACACCGCACAGTAGCGTCCGTCACGTTACACCGCACAGTAGCGTCCGTCACGTTACACCGCACAGTAGCGTCCGTCACGTTACTCCGCACAGTAGCGTCCGTCACGTTACACCGCACAGTAGCGTCCGTCACGTTACACCGCACAGTAGCGTCCGTCACGTTACACCGCACAGTAGCGTCCGTCACATTACACAGCACAGTAGCGTCCGTCACGTTACACCGCACAGTAGCGTCCGTCACATTACACAGCACAGTAGCGTCCGTCACGTTACACAGCACAGTAGCGTCCCTTACATTACACAGTAGGGGAGAGAGAAAAAGAGAAGGGGGTGGGGGAGAGAGAGAGAAGAGGGTGAGAGAGTGAAGGGGGGGAGTGAGAGAGGGGGTAGAGAGAGAGAGAGAGAGAGAGAGAGAGAGAGAGAGAGGGGGGTGAGAGAGTGAAGGGGGGGTGGGTGAGAGAGAGGGGAGAGAGATCTTCTCTGGCATGGTCCCAGCTCCCTGTCCCTCCTGCAGCTCTTTGAATTTGTGTCCCACAGCAGGTCATCTCATGTTCCCTTCCCCCAGACCCCTCTAACCTGTGTCTAGTCAGTGTGAGCCACGGGAGTGGAGGGCCGGGCAGAGGGGGACTGTCATCATGGAGCTGCTGGGAGCCGCGGCGTGTGGCCAGACACACAGGCAGGCAGGCAGGAGAGGGGGGCTGGGCAGAGAGGCACATCACGGTTGAGCCGCCGGGATCTGGCGGGCGGGCGCCGGCGCGCTGTACAGTGAGTGAAGGTGACTCACTCACTGAGCAGCGGTTCCCTCCACTGACCGGCGCTCTACGCGGCTTGCAAAGCCCGCGTACGCGTCGTGCCGGCCAGAGCACACGGGGAAGGCAGCTTCACCGCTGCAGTGCTAATACAGCGCAGGCAGCGCTGAAGCTTCGGCACAGGTTGTGGGTCCAGCTGAATGGCGCCTCTCTCATGATTTGGGGGGAGCGAGTTGCCCCCCCCCATTCCGACGCCCCTGCCCCCCACCCCAGTACCCGCCGTGTGCAGGAGCCAGGAGGAGCGTGCCGGGACGGGGAATCGCAGGCAGGACGTGTAATAATTATTACCTGCCCTGCATCCAGCGCAGCTATCTCCTGATTCTGCCCTGCATCCTCTCCTCGATCTGTGACTCCGCCCAGATCTGTGACTCCGCCCAGCGTTACGGGCAGGCACAGAGTCACAGATGTAGGCAAATATATAGGAGATGTACACACACATACAGTACACATATATATACACATGTATACAGGTTGAGTATCCCTTATCCAAAATGCTTGGGACCAGAGGTATTTTGGATATCGGATTTTTCCGTATTTTGGAATAATTGCATACCATAGTGAGATATCATGGTGATGGGACCTAAATCTAAGCACAGAATGCATTTATGTTACATAAACACCTTGGCCCTCATTCCGAGTCGTTCGCTCGGTAATTTTCTTCGCATCGCAGCGTTTTTCTGCTTAGTACGCATGCGCAATGTTCGCACTGCGACTGCGCCAAGTAATTTTGCTATGAAGATAGTTTTTTTACTCGCGGCTTTTTCTTCGCTCCGGCGATCGTAGTGTGATTGACAGGAAATGGGTGTTACTGGGCGGAAACACGGCGTTTTATGGGCGTGTTGATAAAAACGCTACCGTTTCCAGAAAAAACGCGGGAGTGTCTGGAGAAACGGAGGAGTGTCTGGGCGAACGCTGGGTGTGTTTATGACGTCAAACCAGGAACGACAAGCAGTGAACTGATCGCAGATGCCGAGTAAGTCTGAAGCTACTCTGAAACTGCTAAGTAGTTTGTAATCGCAATATTGCGAATACATCGTTCGCAATTTTAAGAAGCTAAGATTCACTCCCAGTAGGCGGCGGCTTAGCGTGTGTAACTCTGCTAAAATCGCCTTGCGAACGAACAACTCGGAATGAGGGCCCTTATACACACAGCTGGAAGGTAATTTTAGCCAATATTTTTTGTAACTTTGTGCATTGAACAAAGTGTATCTACATCCACACAATTCATTTATGTTTCATATACACCTTATACACACAGCCTGAAGGTCATTTAATACAATATTTTTAATAGCTTTGTGTATTAAACAAAGTTTGTGTACATTGAGCCATCAGAAAACAAAGGTTTCACTATCTCACTCTCACTCAAAAAAGTCAGTATTTCGGAATATTCCGTATTTCGGAATATTTGGATATGGGATACTCAACCTGTATATATATATATCATGTGTGTGTGTGTGTGTGTGTGTGTGTGTGTGTGTTTATATGTATGTATGTATATACATGTGTATATATGTATGCACATGGATATATATGTACTATAATTAAAATAAAGTAAACTTTTATTGCACTTACAAGTGCCACCAGGAAGACAGCAGGCTGCAGAGGACGCTAGACAGCCATTAATAATACTCAAGCAGCTTAAAAAAAAAAAAAAATTTTTTTTTTGTGTGGAGGGGGGTTTCTGGGTGCTCGGGAACCCCCCCTGGGTGCGCCACTGACTCTGCTGCAGTAATGTGTAAAAAGGGGGGACTTTCCTGCCATAATGTGTAAAAAGGGGGACTCTGCTTAATTTGAATAATGGAGACTACTGTGCAGCGTGATATGAATTGGTATTATGTGTGGCCACGCCCCTTCCCCATGAAGCCACGCTCCTATATTTTTTACACCCGCCTACGGCGCGCACTGGCCCTATTTTAAATATGGGAGGGCGCCGATGCTGTTTCTTGCACACAGTGCTAAAATGTCTAGTTACTCTGCCCGACTATATATGAGAACCCAAACACACATTCAATTAATTTCTGTGCCCACCTTTTTGTTTTAATATATGATGTCAAATGCTCTAAGTACAGGTATGTCCACAGACTTTGCTACATATCCGCGTCAAAACACTTATTCTAAGTACCTATAAAGTATTTGTGAACTAAGGGCCTAATTCAGACCTGATCGCTCGCTAGCAGTTTTTTGCAGCGCTGCTTTCAGATAGTCGCCACCTACAGGGGAGTGTATTTTATCTGTGCAAGTGTGCGAACGCACGTGTAGCCGAGCGGTACAAAAAGATCTTTTGCATTTTATGAGTAGCCCAGGACTTACTCAGCCGCTGCGATCACTTCAGCCTGTCCGGGACCGGAACTGACGTCAGACACCCGCCCTGCAAACGCTTGGACACGCCTGCGTTTTTCCAACCACTCCCTGAAAACGATCCGTTGCCACCCACAAACGCCCTCTTCCTGTCAAGTTCCTTGCGATCAGCTGTGCGAATGGATTCTTCATAAAACCCATCGCAAAGCAACGATCCGCTTTGTACCCGAGTGACGCGCCTGCGCATTGCGGTGCATACACATGCGCAGTTCTGACCTGATCGCAGCGAGAAAAGCTAGCGTGCGATCAGGTCTGAATTACCCCCTATGTGCACTGCAGGGGGGGGGCAGATATAAAATTTGCAGAGAGAGTTAGATTTGAGTGGGGGGTGTTGAAACTGAAATCTAAATTGCAGTGTAAAAATAAAGCAGTCAGTATTTACCCTGCACAGAAACAATATAACCCACCCAAATCTAACTCTCTCTGCACATGTTATATCTGCCCCCCCTGCAGTGCACATGGGGCCTAATTCAGATCTGTTCACTCGCTAGCTATTTTTTGCAGCGCTGCGAACAGATAGACCCCGCCTATAGGGGAGTGTATTTTAGCTTTGCAAGTGTGCGAACACGTGTGCAGCCGCCCTGTACAAAAACAGCTTGTGCAGTTTCTGAGTAGCTCTGACCTTACTCAGCCGCTGCGGTCACTTCAGCCTATTTGAGCCCGGAATTGACGTCAGACACCTGCCCTGCAAACGCTTTGACACGCCTGCGTTTATCCAACCACTCCCAGAAAACGGTCAGTTGCCACCCACAAACGCCCTCTTCCTGTCAATCTCCTTGCGAATGGCTGTGCGAATGGTTTCTTCGCTAGAACCAGTGCACAACAACGATCCCCTTTGTACCCGTATGGCGTGCCTGCGCATTGCGGTGCATACGCATGTGCAGTAGTAACCTGTTTGCTGCGCTGCGAAAAACGGTAGCGAGCGATCAACTCAGAATGACCCCCTAAATCACATAGCGGAGGGAAAAGTAGCATTACACTCGTGTCGGGTTCTGGCTGTGGCATTGTCAGGTTGACATACTCACTGAGGATATAGTAGGTGTCGACCCCACTGACCCATTTATTTATGGAGTTTTACACAATTTGCTGGCCCTTTATAAATAATGGATAATTCAAATAGAGTACTAACGCTGTACTGTACAAAAGACAAATATATAATATAATAATGTATAACACACAAAGCACTTGTAGTGCTTAGGATGCAAGCTGCAATGTGCAAAGCTGACAGACTGATACAGTATTATGCTCACAGGCAGCAGGGACACCCACCTCTTTGTCCAAGGAACTTGCAGCAATCAGCAAAGCCACCGCCAGCAGCATGGTGAAGGGCCGTGTTTCCATCCATTGCAATAATTCCCATGTCCCCTTTATATGCAGATAGCACCATTAGGATCTAGAATGTAGAGGGAGTAATATCAGGGGCATGCAATGAAGTGCACAACAAATAAGAATTGCTGAACTATTAACATTTGTTGTCATCTTTTCAGTTCTCTTCTTCTCACAGTACGAATAAATAAAATTCAGATTTTCCTTTTATACTTCTGGAAGGTCTGCAGCAAAAAGACAAAGCCACTGACATTAGGGAGAGATACCAAATCCATTCACAACAGTAGCAACTATTCCATGAGTCCGTGCTCCTGTCAGGCACCACTGCAATGACTACAGTGGGCCTGGGGGGTCATTCCGAGTTGATCATAGCTGTGCTAAATTTAGCACAGCTACAATCATCTTCCCAGACATGCGGGGGGACGCCCAGCACAGGGCTAGTCCACCCCGCATGTCAGTCCGCCCCCCTCCCCCCTTCCTACAGAAGCACAAAAGCATCGCACAGAGGCACTGCTGTTGTACTTGTTGAGTAACTCCCGGCCAGCGCAGCTCCTGCGGCTGGCCGAGAGTTGCTCGTCGCTGCCACTGGTCGCAGCAGCTGCATGTGATGTCACACAGCCGCTGCGGCCCGCCCCCGCACGGTCCGGCCACGCCTGCGTTGGCCAGATCGCGCGCCCAAAATGGCGGCCAAATGCCGCCGTGCCGTCCAAATGCCGCCGTGCCGTCCCCTCCTGCCCAGCGACCGCCTTTGCCTGTAAATCAGGCAGAGGCGATCGCTAGGGAACGACGGCCGTCGGCACTACGACACCAGCGCATGCACAGTTCCGACCCGATCGCTGCGCTGCAATAAACTGCAGCGAGCGATTGGGTCGGAATGATCCCCCTGATACACAGGCATATAATTGGCCGCGAGGTTGTGGCGGACTTCGTGGCCAATTTTGGATTACATTGGGTATAATACAATTTTAAAAAAGTGGTCATGAGGTTTTTTGCGGGGGGATAAGAAAAAAATAACTCATCTGTTCTGGCTGCCGCGGTCACACTCCCCGCACTGGCTGCGACTGAGGTAAATGACCGCACAGCACACTGATGTCACACACACTCGACACACACTGGATGAGGTCACGGGGGCACAAACACATGACAGGAGGGTCACATACAACTGAGAGGGGTCACACACAGGGGGTCACACACAC
The DNA here is from genome assembly GCF_028390025.1 of Pseudophryne corroboree. Lineage (NCBI taxonomy): Eukaryota > Metazoa > Chordata > Amphibia > Anura > Myobatrachidae > Pseudophryne > Pseudophryne corroboree. The sequence continues at coordinate 835,742,572 of NC_086447.1, read as the reverse complement.
ACACACACACACACACACACACAGGAATCACACACTCTGCAGACGTCGGGGGGGACGGACGATTTCAGCATACCGGAGAAGTGGAGGAAGAGAGCAGCACTGCCAAAAGGTGAGTAATTATTGGACAAATTCAGCTAATTGGGAACTTCTAATTGCTTAATTAGTCATTTGGGGGGGGGGGGGGGGTGCAGTGCCCCAAAAGTGGCAGCATTATTGAAAAGCTGCTTGCGTTTTGGTGCAGCAACGGAAGTGGGGGTCCATTTTTTTGGGGTGTAAAAGCCAGCAGCTGCATGGACGCAGCTTCCTAGCCCTGGGCATCCTGAGGATTACTCAGATGTCTGATGGTCTAGCAGAGGATCAGATGCTCCGTCTTCGGACACCAGAGAAGCCGGCAGTATTTGCATATTGTCGCACAGCTGCTGCATACAAAGACGCAGTGGCAGCTACAACAGCATGCACCTCTGGATGAGCCCCAATATCTAATAGTAAGTACTCACGTGTAACCCGGCTAGCCTCTAGTAAATATTTCTATGTACAATAACTATTGCCTCTCAGGTGACTAACTGAAGTCTTTTTTGGTATCAAATATATATTATTCTAATAAGGATCAACATCATGAGCGGGATGTAATGAAGTCCGTGTTCGGTGGTCGTGCGGGATACCGGCCGATCTTGACATTTTTTTTTAAAAAACGTCCCAGTTTGGCCGGCACCCCGCACGACTGCCGAACTCAGACTTCATTACATCCCAGCCCATAATTGATACATAAACGTTTATTTTTGCAGAGACCACCGAAATGCTTTTTATTAACTATATCATTTATCTACGTTTGTATACCTTTTTTTATTACGTGTAATTGTTTTATTTATTGCCATTTTACAGTTGTTATGTTATTCTATGTACAAATAAATGTTATAATTATATTTTATAAACCTTGTGGCATAAACTATATTTTCACTCTTTGTTTGTATCCCATTTAAAGTGGTAGCAGCCACCTTTTAGCATCCGCTTAGTCAACTGAATATTGCTCAGCGCACGGTATATATTTCATTTGTATCTTTATTTTCAGGGAGAAGCCCTATTTATTTATATTGCAGAATAGTAGGCAAATTATTATTGAGTGGTATTATCCCCAACCATGGAATACTATAACCCTGTTATACACTGGCACAGACTGGGATAATACTGGTAAAGTGAAGTTTACCAATTGCTCAGATGATGTATAAATGTGACCTGCAGCCACAGACCTGGGAAACAAAACAGTCACACAGAAATGTAAATATAAAACCTACCTCCAAAAATCCACCTTTAGCAGCAAAATGAACAGCATGATATCGTTGTTTGTCAAAAGCATTAACATCTCCTCCTTTCTCCAAAATACTCCGGACGACGTCTAAGGCGCCTTCTCTTGCTGCTTCCATCAGAGCCGTGCGACTCGTCAACTAAATGTAACAATAATACAGCACAATGGTTTTATCACATACAGTACTAAAAAGCAGAATCTGCAATCCTTGCTGAATGGCCTGCCCGTTTTGCCCGCACCGCCCCCGCAACGTTCAGTTGCCACCACCCGATTGCCCTGTGAACGCCTCTGTCTGTCAATCGAGCAAAGGCATTCGCAGATCGCACTGGCTGCTAGCGCACGCGCAGGAGGGGACCTGCGCACTAGCGCCACCAATGGGGTTATTGAATAACCCTCTGAGTCTGTATACGAAGCACAGAACATGTATTGGAAAAAAGCTGCGGCTGATACATTGTAGCACTTCATATACAGATTCAGAGACTCGGTTGCACACAGATACACAAGTGTCATATATAAAATTCGTCAGCACAGTCTCCTCAAGCCAGTGCCGTAACTAGACATTTTAGCGCTGTATGCAAGAAACGGCAAATATAGGGGCGTGGCTTCATGGGAAAGAGGTGTGGCCACAAAATAATACCAATTCCTACAATGGTGCACAGTAGTCTCCATTATTCAAATTACGCTGCACAGTAGCGCCACTACACCAGGTAGTGCCCCTTTTTCACATTACGGCAGACAGCGTCCCCTTTTTCACATTACGGCAGACAGCGTCCCCTTTTTACACATTACGGCAGACAGCGTCCCCTTTTTACACATTTCAGCAGACAGCGTCCCCTATTTTACACATTATGGCAGACAGCGTCCCCTATTTTACACATTACGGCAGACAGCGTCCCCTTTTTTACACATTACGGTAGACAGCGTCCCCTTTTATACACATTACGGCAGACAGCGTCCCCTTTTTACACATTTCAGCAGACAGTGTCCCCTATTTTACACATTATGGCAGACAGCGTCCCCTATTTTACACATTACGGCAGACAGCGTCCCCTTTTTTACACATTACGGTAGACAGCGTCCCCTTTTATACACATTACGGCAGACAGCGTCCCCTTTTTTACACATTACGGCAGACAGCGTCCCCTTTTTACACATTACTATCCAGGGGGGATGGCAGTGAATGGGAGAGGAAGAGAGATGAAGGGGGAGGGGGGGGTAGAGGAGGGAGAGCTTCGTTCACATACCTTTGATCAGACTCCTCCTTGGGGCTGGGCACCAGAAACAGTGAAGGATTACTGGCCAGTCCTGCTCTTAATTAGAACCCCAGCGCCTGATAAAAGCGTCACTTTTAGCGCTGTACGCGCCGCAGCGCTGCCTCTCCCAACACCCTCCGGCAGCTCCCTCCCACTCCACTGCACTCCGTCAGACTCCGCCTCACCTCAGGCCTTACAGCTAATCTCCGTCCTCACGCTGGTCTCGTCGCCTCTGAGGTCACAACAGCACAACTGACCAGCCAGCGCGGCTGAAAGTCCTGAGCTGGCTCACCACGCGCTGGCGGACAGGCAGTGGGAGCGCAGGGGGAATATGCGCTCTAACTAGGTGTGTGCTGTGGGCAATGCCCCTTCTGCACACACCTAGTTACTGCGCTGGTGACCAGTAGCCGGGAAGATAATACAAAGAGAGCTGAGGAAAGGAAAATAACGAGCCGGGGGAGGTTAGTACATCCCGCCCTAAATATTGAAAAAAAAAAAAAAGCTTAGAAAACAACATTTAAAATACTGTACATCCAAATGGATGTCTTTTTTTCTCTTTGCTAACAGTAAACCCACCAGTAAACCCACCAGACAGACAGCAGCAGCACAGAGTCAGGACAGGCTCTTCCACATTCTTTAGGCTTCCCAGGCTCCTCGCTGTGCAGCAGTAGAGTCAGGGTGGCGGACGCAGGGCAGTGTGGGAGAGACGTCTGACATCATCACGTCTCTCCCGAATTGCAGGGGAGGGGGGCCGGGCTGCCGCTGGGCCATTTCTGTCACACTGAGACTGAGCCGCAGTGCTGCACTGAGCTCACAGCAGCAGCGGCGGCTTAAAAGCTTCATCCAAACTTGAAGCCACCACCGCTGCCCACCCGCCCGTCTGTGTCCAGCTGAAGCTGGCGGCGGCTTCAGCTGGACACAGACAGGCTGGCGGGCCGGCTGGCCGGCGGCGGCTCTTCGGGCGGGTGAGCGGGCAGAGGGTGAGCGGGCAACGGGACACGGGCGGGCAGAGAGGCTACTCCAGCAGGATGCAGGCGCCGGGCGGCGCCGCCGTCCGCGGGACACAGGCGGCGGCGCCGCCATCAGGCAGCAGTCTGGGCTCAGTCAGAGCTAGTAGCGGGTGTGATGCCCGATGGTGAGCCCTCAGTGCATTTGCGCTGTGGGCAAGGCACCATCAGCACACACCTAGTCACGGCTCTGCCTCAAGCTACAATATTCTCACGCGACCTGGCGTGCCAAAAGGGGCTGTTTGGCGTGGCTGCAGCAGAGATGTATGAGGACGTATCTGTATAATGCCAGACTAAAGTACATCTCTATGCCCATGGAAATTCTTACAGGGTGGAATGCATTGGGATTGGCCCCTCTTTCCAGTAACATCAGACACATCTCTTTGCACCCCTGAGCCTGTTCACACGCGGCCAGTAGCACAGATATCCCATCTGTTGCTCTGTTATGGACGTCAGCTCCACAATCCAGCACTATCTGAAAACAACGTAGATGTCTCTTGGTGGGTGAGATGCAGTAAAATAAGATCCCTGGAGAAAACAAAACAAAAACATTATTCTAAACTTACAATTCATATGGCAAATTTTTGAAATCTGGTCACACACATCTGTGCCAAATTGCTCAGATCCATTCATTCCGGGAATAAAACAGGCAGTCAGCTATATCTCAACTTGACCAATGCCACTTGCAGGCATCAGAACAAGACAACATATGCCACCATTATTTAGGGACATTTTTAACGTCTAAAAATTACAATATGAAACCATATTTGACAGTTTGTTTGAAAATGACCAAATGTGAACATGAGATTGGCAAATATGTATGTCAAGCCCTCATCATCATTTATGTTTATATATGCATTAATTGATAGTGGAGGTCTCCATTTTGGTCTCGGCAAATAGGTGCTGTGTATCCTCCCCTCAGCACAGCATCAATGGTAGGTTTGCCAAAGCATAATTCCCAACTTCTGGCTTTCTGAAAATTGGACCCTTGGGTACAACCCAGAAAGGGTGTGTGGTCTCGGTTGTGTGGGTGTGGCCTCATGGCACAACCCAGTTTTAAACATTTTGGGGTTGCCTAGCGCTCCCTGAGCAACTGGGCAGCACCTGAATCACCTACCTGCACTGTAAAGATGCCTTGCACATGCACACGGCATCTATTCAGGCATCACTTGCTGCTTTGCAGAGCAGCGGGTGATCATCAGCTCTCCCAACCTCCCCCCCTGCCCACGGGACACTGCAAAGTTGGGAGGTATGCTACAGTTCAGAATTCAGCTTAGGGATCAATGGTAAAAATAGGATTTTGATAACCTACCGGTAAATCCTTTTCTCCTAGTTCGTAGAGGATGCTGGGGACGACATCAAGACCATGGGGTATAGACGGGATCCGCAGGAGACATGGGCACTCTAAAGACTTTTCATTGGGTGTGAACTGGCTCCTCCCTTTATGCCCCTCCTCCAGACCTCAGTTGTAGGAACTGTGCCCAGGGAGACTGACATTTCGAGGAAAGGAATTACTTAACTAGTGGTGAGATATCTACCAACTCACACCCTCAACCATGCCGCACACATGGCAAGTAACATAACACACGCCAACAGGCATGAACTAATTGCAGCAACATGCTGAAACCAAGATAACACAACTTGTGTAACTGTAATAACTAAACTGCAGGTAAAGTACGCACTGGGAAGGGCGCCCAGCATCCTCTACGGACTAGGAGAAAAGCATTTACCAGTAGGTTATCAAAATCCTATTTTCTCATACGTCCTAGAGGATGCTGGGGACGACATCAAGACCATGGGGTCTATACCAAAGCTCCAGTACAGGTGGGAGAGTGCGGATGACCCTGCAGCACCGATTGACCAAACTTTAGGTCCTCATCGGCCAAGGTGTCAAACTTGTAGAATTTTGCAAATGTGTTTGACCCTGACCAAGTAGCTGCTCGGCAAAGTTGTAATGCCGAGACCCCCCCTGGGCAGCCGCCCAGGAGGAGCCCACCTTCCTAGTAGAATGGGCCTTCACCGACATCGGTAACGGCAATCCAACCGTAGAATGAGCTTGCTGAATCGTACCTCTGATCCAGCGCGCAATAGTCTGCTTGGAAGCAGGACACCCAATCTTGTTGGGAGCATACAGGACAAACAAAACCTCTGTTTTCAGTATTCGAGCTGTTCTAGCGACATAAATCTTCAAAGCTCTAACCCCATCTAGAGACTGTGACTCAGCGAATGTGTCAGTAGCAACTGGCACCACAATAGGTTGGTTTATGTGGAAAGAGGAAACCACCTTTGGAAGAAAATGTTGACGAGTTCTCAACTCTGCCCTATCTTCATGGAAGATCAGGTAAGGGCTTTTGTGGGACAAGGCCCCCAATTCAGACACCCGCCTTGCGGATGCCAACGCCAAAAGCATCACCACTTTCCAAGTGAGAAACTTCAACTCTATTTATTGTAGAGGCTCAAACCAACCCGATTGAAGGAACTGCAACACCACATTAAGGTCCCATGGTGCCACTGGAGGCACAAATGGAGGCTGGATGTGCAGAACCCCTTTCACGAACGTCTGAACTTCTGGAAAGGAGGCCAATTGTTTTTGAAAGAAAACTGATATGTCCGAAATCTGAACCTTGATTGACCCCAATCTAAGGCCCGCATCCACACCAGCCTGCAGAAAATGAAGAAAACGTCCCAACTCAAACTCTTCCGTAGGAGCCTTCTTGGATTCACACCAAGACATATATTTTCTCCAAATACGGTGGTAATGTTTAGACGTTACTCCTTTCCTGGCTTGAATAAGAGTGGGGATGACTTCCGTGAGAATATCCTTTCGGGCTAGGATCCGACGCTCAGCAGCCATGCCGTCAAACGTAGCTGCGTAAGTCTTGATACACACACGGCCCCTGCTGTAGTAGGTCCTCTCTAGGAGGAAGAGGCCGAGGATCTTCTATGAGCAACTCCTGAAGATCTGGATACCAAGCCCTCCTTGGCCAGTCTGGGGCAATGAAGATTGCTCAAACTCTTGTTCTTCTTATTATTTTGAGAACTTTTGGAATCAGTGGAAGTGGAGGGAAAACATATACCGACCGAAACACCCACTGGGTCACCAGTGTATCCACTGCCATTGCTTGAGGGTCTCTCGACCTGGAACAATATCTCTGAAGCTTCTTGTTTAGACGAGATGCCACCATGTCTACTCGAGGAACTCCCCAAAGACTCGTCACCTCTGCGAAGACTTCTTGGTGGAGGCCCCACTCTCCTGGATGGAGATCGTGTCTGCTGAGGAAGTCTTCTTCCCAGTTGTCCATTCCCGGAATGAAAATTGCTGACAGAGCTCTAACATGTCTTTCTGCCCAGAAGAGAATCCTTGTCACCTCTGCCATTGCCGCTCTGCTTTTCGTTACGCCTTGCCTGTTTATGTACGCGACTGCTGTTACATTGTCCGACTGGATCTGCACGGGATCTTGAAGAAGATGTACCGCTTGTAGAAGGCCGTTGTAAATGGCTCTCAATTCCAGAACGTTTATGTGAAGGCATGCTTCCTGACTTGACCATTTTCCTTGGAAGCTTTCCCCCTGTGTGACAGCTCTCCAGCCTCGGAGACTTGCATCCGTGGTTATTAGGACCCAGTCGTGAATCCCAAACCTGCGTCCCTCTAGTAGGTGAGAACTGTGTAGACACCACAGGAGCGAAATCCTGGCTTTGGGGGACAGGATTATTTTCCGTTGTATGTGTAGGTGGCATCCGGACCACTTGTCCAACAGGTCCCACTGGAATACCCTGGCATGAAATCGGCCAAACTGTATGGCCTCGTAGGCCGCTACCATTTTCCCCAACAACCAAATGCATTGATGGATCAACACGCTTGTTGGTTTCAATATTTGTTTGACCATTTTCTGGGTTTCCAGAGCCTTTTCCACTGGAAGAAATACTCTCCGTACTTCTGTGTCCAGAATCATCCCTAAAAAGGACAATATTGTCGTCGGTTCCAACTGCGACTTTGGAAAATTCATGATCCAACCGTGTTGTTGGAGTATTGATAGGGAGAGTGCGATGTTCTGCACCAGCTGTTCCCTGGATCTCGCTTTTATCAGGAGATCGTCCAGATAAGGAATTATATTGACTCCTTTTTAACGAAGGAGGACCATCACCTTGGTGAATACCCTCGGTGCCGTGGAGAGTCTGAACGGCAATGTCTGAAACTGGTAATGGCAATCCTGTACTGCGAATCTCAGATTAGCTTGGTGAGGAGGATAAATGGGAACATGCAAGTAAGCATCTTTTATGTCTACTGACACCATGAATTCCCCTTCTTCCAGACTGGAAATCACTACCCTCAGGTAATCCATCTTGAACTTGAACCTTTTCAGGTAGAGATTCAGATTTTCAGGTTTAAAATCGGTCTGACCGAGCCATCCGGCTTCGGAACTACGAAGAGGCTTGAATAAAAAAACCTTCTCCTTACTGTGCCAAGGGTACCAGGACAACGACCTGATCCTGACATAATTTTTTAACCTTTCACCCAGTCAGGCTTTTGGTGTCATATTACACCTCTGTGTCTCTAACATGTCTCCACAGAGTTCCGTGCCACAGACATGTCACACACGTGCAGAACCACACCACAGACACTCCGGGATTTATAGGGGACAGACCCACAGTAAAATCTGTCAGAGGGACACAGATGGGATTTGCCAGTTCACAACCCAGCGCCAGTAACACAATGTCTGTGAACACAAAATGCCCACTGACATTCAGCGCTTTTATTATGTTAATCACACAATTATATAGCACCAAATTCACTGTGGCCCCCCCTGTTTTGCACCCTGATACTTGTTCAGTAGTGGAGGAGGACCAGCATTGTCTCTGCAGCCTGAGGAAAGAGAGAAAATGGCGCTGAGCAGTGTGCTGGCTGACTGAGGAGGAACCTCCACTCTTCAATGGTGTGTTTCTCCTCAGCTTTTATGAGGTAATTTTTTATACTGGTGGGGGTAGGACTGTGCTTATACCCCTTATTTATGCCAGTTTCCATAGGTTTCATGCTGCCCAGGGTGCCCCCCCCCCCCGCGACCTGCACCCTGCAGTGCCTGTGTATGTGTGGGCAACATGGCGCGCTGCGCTTTCACCAGCCGCGCGGTACCTTTAGCCGTCACTTTCTTGATTGAAGATCTGTCTTCTAACACTCACCTGTCTTCTGACTTCTGGCTCTGTGAGGGGGGTGACGGCGTGCTGTGGAAGTGAGCATCTTGGCACGGCTAGCGTTCAGTTCCCTTCAGGAGCTAATGGTGTCCTGTCAGCCAGAAGCAGAGCCATGAAACTCTTTAGGAAGTTGGTTCCTACTTCTGACCCCTCAGTGCCACGAAGCAGGGAGTCTGATGCCAGCAGATCTCCCTGAAAATAAAAAACCTAACATAAGTCTTTTCAGAGAAACTCAGTAGAGCTCCTCAGAGTGCATCCAGTCGACCTGGGCATATTTCTAAAACTGAGGTCTGGAGGAGGGGTATAGAGGGAGGAGCCAGTTCACACCCAATGAAAAGTCTTTAGATTGCCCATGTCTCCTGCGGATCCCATCTATACCCCATGGTCTTGATGTCGTCCCCAGCATCCTCTAGGACGTATGAGAAACTGTGAATGACTATCAATGGTAACGAACTACAGTATGCAATAAAGGATTATTGGTGGTTTCACCCACCTATGGTCATCGCTGCTATTTCACTAACTGGCTCATGGGCTAGTAAGAAACCGTGGTAGGGGATTCACAGGTGCATCGGGAGGCAGAGCTTTGCAGGTGCATCAGGGGGTGGAGCTAAGCATTGTGTACCAGCATCAGTTGGATGGGGGAACCATTGGGATGCTCTGTACCATCAATGCTAGAGAAGCATTGGTTGAATCTGTCATTGATGACAAGTCTATCTAGTACTGGCATTAAACCATCGATGGTTTGTAGCCTTCAATGGTCGATTGCCAACCCTAATTCAGTTATATTTTTATGTTTGCATTGCACCACATCTGTTCATATTGTAATTGCATTCTGTTATGTTTTTATTACAGCTTTACCATACAAATTATACTATTACAATAAACACAATTCTTCTGATCTTCACATCTAGACTGGATTATTGAAAAGTAGGAGTGGTTATGCTGTCTGTCTAATTTGAATCATGCCAAAGGAAAGAACATAGAGAGGGCAGAACAATCCAAGTAAATTGTAACTATCATGAAACTGAAGACACTGGTATCCCAAAAGAGTTCTTCTTATATGAACTCAAACCTTTGAGAGAAATGAAGTGGAGAAGTTGCCCATAGTAACCAATTGGCTTCTATATCTCATTTTATAGAATGTGCTAGATACATATGATAGCTATAATTTGATTGGTTGCTATAGGCAACTTATACAGTTTATTTCCCTGAAAGGTTTCCTACATCTCCCCCTCAGAAAGTAATACCTAGGAATTGCAACTTAACATGTTACAAACAGGTGTGACAAGGTTAAAGTGGTAATTATGATAAAACAGGGAGTGGGATAATAAAGAATAATCTATGAAAATATAGAATACAATTCACAAAATGGTCAAAATACTAGTAGATGACTTTTACCTTTTCCTTCTTTATTCACAATGGTCATGTCGGCTTTGGCTTTGGCAAGAACTTCTAGCACCAAGTCATGTCCTAATTCTGCGGCTTTCATAGCTGGAGTGCGCCCTTTAATGTCTTGTATATCCGGATGGGCTCCGATGTTAAGAAGGAAGTTACACATGTCAACATTATTATCCACAGCGGCAATGTGTAGGGCGCCATCTCCATTACGTGGCTCGGTAAGGTTTATAAGGTCCGGGATTCCAAGTTTTACTAATTTTTCTATCTGAGCTTTGTCTTGATCATGTACACACTGAAGAACTTTGTAGATCTGTAAGGTTTCCAGCCTTCCATCGGCTATAAATGTATTTGAAGCCATTTGCTCCTGAAATTTGTATTCTTGTAACCCTTGCGCATTGCAAAGATGTTTAAATAGTGGAAATCTGTACTTCCAGGAGCACTGTAACAAAAAAGGTAATTTTTTAATATAAGTTTGAGATATGTAAATACTAAATAACATTGGTAAATTTATATTAAAGCTAACATGCCTCTCTCTGCTTTAGTCATTCATTCCCATGGGGAATTCAAATAGCCGTGCGGCTGCAGCTCCCAGCCAGGAGCTATACAATTAGCAGCCTGTAACCCACAGACTCTAAGTGGTAACATTTCAGCCCCAATAAACATAATTTCTTGTTGCCACAGATCGTGCCAAAAGGAAATTAAATGTATAAAAAAAAACACATGCAGGGGCATGGGTGTAAGGCAGTGTTTTCCAACTCCAGTCCTCAGCCCCACCCGCCCCCTTCCCAGGGCTTTTCAATTAGTCCACGAAGGTCTGACCCAAAAAGAAATCCACAATAAATAGCCTGTCTTTGGGTGCCGCAACAGCGTTAACACATAGGTTCGGGAATTTATCCTGGATTCTATGTGTTATCACCTGAAAGCAGATTGATTTAAAGGGTGACAAAAAGGAGTTATAACTAAAAAGCCCCAAGCATTAAAGCCTGAGGCTAGCACCCTTTTTCAGCCACCTTCAATTAATGGGGCTAATTGAATCCCCCCCCCCCCTTTCCATAGGGAGGAAATGTATCAAAGCTTGGAGAGAGATAGAGTTGAGAAGTTGCCTGTCGCAACCAGTGAATGGGCAACGTCTGCACTTTAGCTGTCTCAAACGTTTCATACATCTTCCGCTAAGACCTCAGAAATATTTAGAAACTTGCACACATACCTCTTCATACTAGCAAATCCCAGAGATAAGTGGTATCCGGTCCCTAGATCTACACTAAAAAGGTCTACAATGAATAGGTCAACCACGAATGGTCGACATGCCTTAGGTCGACATGATCAAATGGTCGACATGTAAAAAAAGTTGACCTTTTGATCAAGTCGACGCACATGACCAAGGTCGACACATGACACACAAATTGTCAACAACAAAAAAATGTCAACTTTTTTATATTTTACTATCCACGTGAACTATAATTGGAATTAGTAATCTGTGCCAAGAGCAGCAGTAGCAGAGTGAAGCACCTTGCCCGAAGCATAGTGAGCGAAGCAAGCCATGTGAGGGGACGTGGTACACTAATGGGGCTTTTTTGTGGCAGAAAAGTGACAACCCCCCAAAAATAATAATAATTGTGTCGACCTTTTTTGAGTCGACCATTTCCATGTTGACCTTTTGTCCCTGTCGACATTTTCTACTGTCTACCTATTTCATGTTGACCTTTTGACTAGAGATGAGCGGGTTCGGTTCCTCGGAATCCGAACCCGCCCGAACTTCAGTTTTTTTTACACGGGGCCGAGCGACTCGGATCTTCCCGCCTTGCTCGGTTAACCCGAGCGCGCCCGAACGTCATCATCCCGCTGTCGGATTCTCGCGAGGCTCGGATTCTATCGCGAGACTCGGATTCTATATAAGGAGCCGCGCGTCGCCGCCATTTTCACACGTGCATTGAGATTCATAGGGAGAGGACGTGGCTGGCGTCCTCTCCGTTTATAGAGAAGAGAGTGAGACAGTAGAGAGAGACACAGTAGTAATTTTGGGGAGCATTAGGAGGAGTACTAGTAGTTACTTGCTGAAGTGATAGATAGTGTGACTGTATTATCTGACTTGTGGGGGAGACACTGACAGTGGGGAGCAGTTAGAGTCTGAGAGCAGGACTCAGGAGTACATATAACGTACAGTGCACACTTTTGCTGCCAGAGTGCCACACTGCCATTGTGACCACACTGACCACCAGTATAATATATATTGTGATTGTCTGCTTAGGAGTACTACTTGCAAGTTGCTGATAGTGTGACCAGTGACCTGACCACCAGTTTAATAATCACCACCAGTGAGTTTAATATATATATATATATATATATATAATTGTATATAATATATATATAAAGTTGTATACCACCTACCCGTGGTTTTTTTTTTCTTTCTTCTTTATACATACTACTATAGTAGCTTACTGTAGTAGTCTGCGGTGCTGCTGAGCTGACAGTGTCCAGCAGGTCCGTCATCAGTCATTACATAATAAATATATATACCTGTCCGGCTGCAGTACTAGTGATATTATATATATATATATTGATTTCATCTCATTATCATCCAGTCTATATTAGCAGCAGACACAGTACGGTAGTCCACGGCTGTAGCTACCTCTGTGTCGGCAGTCGCTCGTCCATCCATAATTGTATACCACCTACCCGTGGTTTTTTTTTTCTTTCTTCTTTATACATACTACTATAGTAGCTTACTGTAGTAGTCTGCGGTGCTGCTGAGCTGACAGTGTCCAGCAGGTCCGTCATCAGTCATTACATAATAAATATATATACCTGTCCGGCTGCAGTACTAGTGATATTATATATATATATATTGATTTCATCTCATTATCATCCAGTCTATATTAGCAGCAGACACAGTACGGTAGTCCACGGCTGTAGCTACCTCTGTGTCGGCAGTCGCTCGTCCATCCATAATTGTATACCACCTACCCGTGGTTTTTTTCTTTTCTTTCTTCTTTATACATACTACTATAGTAGCTTACTGTAGCAGTCTGCGGTGCTGCTGAGCTGACAGTGTCCAGCAGGTCCGTCATCAGTCATTACATAATAAATATATATACCTGTCCGGCTGCAGTACTAGTGATATTATATATATATATATTGATTTCATCTCATTATCATCCAGTCTATATTAGCAGCAGACACAGTACGGTAGTCCACGGCTGTAGCTACCTCTGTGTCGGCAGTCGCTCGTCCATCCATAATTGTATACCACCTACCCGTGGTTTTTTTTCTTTTTCTTTCTTCTTTATACATACTACTATAGTAGCTTACTGTAGCAGTCTGCGGTGCTGCTGAGCTGACAGTGTCCAGCAGGTCCGTCATCAGTCATTACATAATAAATATATATACCTGTCCGGCTGCAGTACTAGTGATATTATACATATATATATTGATTTCATCTCATTATCATCCAGTCTATATTAGCAGCAGACACAGTACGGTAGTCCACGGCTGTAGCTACCTCTGTGTCGGCAGTCGCTCGTCCATCCATAATTGTATACCACCTACCCGTGGTTTTTTTTTTTCTTTCTTCTTTATACATACTACTATAGTAGCTTACTGTAGCAGTCTGCGGTGCTGCTGAGCTGACAGTGTCCAGCAGGTCCGTCATCAGTCATTACATAATAAATATATATACCTGTCCGGCTGCAGTACTAGTGATATTATATATATATATATTGATTTCATCTCATTATCATCCAGTCTATATTAGCAGCAGACACAGTACGGTAGTCCACGGCTGTAGCTACCTCTGTGTCGGCAGTCGCTCGTCCATCCATAATTGTATACCACCTACCCGTGGTTTTTTTTTTCTTTCTTCTTTATACATACTACTATAGTAGCTTACTGTAGCAGTCTGCGGTGCTGCTGAGCTGACAGTGTCCAGCAGGTCCGTCATCAGTCATTACATAATAAATATATCTACCTGTCCGGCTGCAGTACTAGTGTGATATAATATATATTGATTTCATCTCATTATCATCCAGTCTATATAGCAGCAGACACAGTACGGTAGTCCACGGCTGTAGCTACCTCTGTGTCTTTTAGTTGTGCCTATTAAAATATGGAGAACAAAAATGTTGAGGTTCCAAAATTAGGGAAAGATCAAGATCCACTTCCACCTCGTGCTGAAGCTGCTGCCACTAGTCATGGCCGAGACGATGAAATGCCAGCAACGTCGTCTGCCAAGGCCGATGCCCAATGTCATAGTACAGAGCATGTAAAATCCAAAACACCAAATATCAGTAAAAAAAGGACTCCAAAATCTAAAATAAAATTGTCGTCGGAGAAGCGTAAACTTGCCAATATGCCATTTACCACACGGAGTGGCAAGGAACGGCTGAGGCCCTGGCCTATGTTCATGGCTAGTGGTTCAGCTTCACATGAGGATGGAAGCACTCAGCCTCTCGCTAGAAAACTGAAAAGACTCAAGCTGGCAAAAGCACCGCAAAGAACTGTGCGTTCTTCGAAATCCCAAATCCACAAGGAGAGTCCAATTGTGTCGGTTGCGATGCCTGACCTTCCCAACACTGGACGTGAAGAGCATGCGCCTTCCACCATTTGCACGCCCCCTGCAAGTGCTGGAAGGAGCACCCGCAGTCCAGTTCCTGATAGTCAGATTGAAGATGTCAGTGTTGAAGTACACCAGGATGAGGAGGATATGGGTGTTGCTGGCGCTGGGGAGGAAATTGACAAGGAGGATTCTGATGGTGAGGTGGTTTGTTTAAGTCAGGCACCCGGGGAGACACCTGTTGTCCGTGGGAGGAATAGGGCCGTTGACATGCCTGGTGAAAATACCAAAAAAATCAGCTCTTCGGTGTGGAAGTATTTCACCAGAAATGCGGACAACATTTGTCAAGCCGTGTGTTGCCTTTGTCAAGCTGTAATAAGTAGGGGTAAGGACGTTAACCACCTCAGAACATCCTCCCTTATACGTCACCTGCAGCGCATTCATAATAAGTCAGTGACAAGTTCAAAAACTTTGGGCGACAGCGGAAGCAGTCCACTGACCAGTAAATCCCTTCCTCTTGTAACCAAGCTCACGCAAACCACCCCACCAACTCCCTCAGTGTCAATTTCCTCCTTCCCCAGGAATGCCAATAGTCCTGCAGGCCATGTCACTGGCAATTCTGACGAGTCCTCTCCTGCCTGGGATTCCTCCGATGCATCCTTGCGTGTAACGCCTACTGCTAATGGCGCTGCTGTTGTTGCTGCTGGGAGTCGATGGTCATCCCAGAGGGGAAGTCGTAAGCCCACTTTTACTACTTCCACCAAGCAATTGACTGTCCAACAGTCCTTTGCGAGGAAGATGAAATATCACAGCAGTCATCCTCTTGCAAAGCGGATAACTGAGGCCTTGACAACTATGTTGGTGTTAGACGTGCGTCACAGGGAACTAGACAATTTCTTGAGGTAGTGTGCCCCCGTTACCAAATACCATCTAGGTTCCACTTCTCTAGGCAGGCGATACCGAGAATGTACACGGACGTCAGAAAAAGACTCACCAGTGTCCTAAAAAATGCAGTTGTACCCAATGTCCACTTAACCACGGACATGTGGACAAGTGGAGCAGGGCAGGGTCAGGACTATATGACTGTGACAGCCCACTGGGTAGATGTATGGACTCCCGCCGCAAGAACAGCAGCGGCGGCACCAGTAGCAGCATCTCGCAAACGCCAACTCTTTCCTAGGCAGGCTACGCTTTGTATCACCGGTTTCCAGAATACGCACACAGCTGAAAACCTCTTACGGCAACTGAGGAAGATCATCGCGGAATGGCTTACCCCAATTGGACTCTCCTGTGGATTTGTGGCATCGGACAATGCCAGCAATATTGTGTGTGCATTAAATATGGGCAAATTCCAGCACGTCCCATGTTTTGCACATACCTTGAATTTGGTGGTGCAGAATTTTTTAAAAAACGACAGGGGTGTGCAAGAGATGCTGTCGGTGGCCAGAAGAATTGCGGGACACTTTCGGCGTACAGGCACCACGTACAGAAGACTGGAGCACCACCAAAAACGCCTGAACCTGCCCTGCCATCATCTGAAGCAAGAAGTGGTAACGAGGTGGAATTCAACCCTCTATATGCTTCAGAGGTTGGAGGAGCAGCAAAAGGCCATTCAAGCCTATACAATTGAGCACGATATAGGAGGTGGAATGTACCTGTCTCAAGCGCAGTGGAGAATGATTTCAACGTTGTGCAAGGTTCTGCAACCTTTTGAACTTGCCACACGTGAAGTCAGTTCAGACACTGCCAGCCTGAGTCAGGTCATTCCCCTCATCAGGCTTTTGCAGAAGAAGCTGGAGGCATTGAAGGAGGAGCTAAAAGGGAGCGATTCCGCTAGGCATGTGGGACTTGTGGATGGAGCCCTTAATTCGCTTAACAAGGATTCACGGGTGGTCAATCTGTTGAAATCAGAGCACTACATTTTGGCCACCGTGTTCGATCCTAGATTTAAAACCTACCTTGGATCTCTCTTTCCGGCAGACACAAGTCTGCTGGGGTTCAAAGACCTGCTGGTGAGAAAATTGTCAAGTCAAGCGGAACGCGACCTGTCAACATCTCCTCCTTCACATTCTCCCACAACTGGGGGTGCGAGGAAAAGGCTCAGAATTCCGAGCCCACCCGCTGGCGGTGATGCAGGGCAGTCTGGAGCGACTGCTGATGCTGACATCTGGTCCGGACTGAAGGACCTGACAACGATTACAGACATGTCGTCTACTGTCACTGCATATGATTCTCTCACCATTGAAAGAATGGTGGAGGATTATATGAGTGACCGCATCCAAGTAGGCACGTCAGACAGTCCGTACTTATACTGGCAGAAAAAAGAGGCAATTTGGAGGCCCTTGCACAAACTGGCTTTATTCTACCTAAGTTGCCCTCCCACAAGTGTGTACTCCGAAAGAGTGTTTAGTGCCGCCGCTCACCTTGTCAGCAATCGGCGTACGAGGTTACTTCCAGAAAATGTGGAGAAGATGATGTTCATTAAAATGAATTATAATCAATTCCTCCGTGGAGACATTGACCAGCAGCAATTGCCTCCACAAAGTACACAGGGAGCTGAGATGGTGGATTCCAGTGGGGACGAATTGATAATCTGTGAGGAGCGGGATGTACACGGTGATATATCGGAGGATGATGATGAGGTGGACATCTTGCCTCTGTAGAGCCAGTTTGTGCAAGGAGAGATTAATTGCTTCTTTTTCGGTGGGGGTCCAAACCAACCCGTCATTTCAGTCACAGTCGTGTGGCAGACCCTGTCACTGAAATTATGGGTTGGTTAAAGTGTGCATGTCCTGTTTATACAACATAAGGGTGGGTGGGAGGGCCCAAGGACAATTCCATCTTGCACCTCTTTTTTCTTTCATTTTTCTTTGCGTCATGTGCTGTTTGGGGAGTGTTTTTTGGAAGGGCCATCCTGCGTGACACTGCAGTGCCACTCCTAGATGGGCCAGGTGTTTGTGTCGGCCACTAGGGTCGCTTATCTTACTCACACAGCTACCTCATTGAGCCTCTTTTTTTCTTCTTTGCGTCATGTGCTGTTTGGGGAGTGTTTTTTGGAAGGGCCATCCTGCGTGACACTGCAGTGCCACTCCTAGATGGGCCAGGTGTTTGTGTCGGCCACTAGGGTCGCTTAGCTTACTCACACAGCTACCTCATTGCGCCTCTTTTTTTCTTCTTTGCGTCATGTGCTGTTTGGGGAGTGTTTTTTGGAAGGGCCATCCTGCGTGACACTGCAGTGCCACTCCTAGATGGGCCAGGTGTTTGTGTCGGCCACTAGGGTCGCTTATCTTACTCACACAGCTACCTCATTGCGCCTCTTTTTTTCTTCTTTGCGTCATGTGCTGTTTGGGGAGTGTTTTTTGGAAGGGCCATCCTGCGTGACACTGCAGTGCCACTCCTAGATGGGCCAGGTGTTTGTGTCGGCCACTAGGGTCGCTTATCTTACTCACACAGCTACCTCATTGCGCCTCTTTTTTTCTTCTTTGCGTCATGTGCTGTTTGGGGAGTGTTTTTTGGAAGGGCCATCCTGCGTGACACTGCAGTGACACTCCTAGATGGGCCAGGTGTTTGTGTCGGCCACTAGGGTCGCTTAGCTTACTCACACAGCTACCTCATTGCGCCTCTTTTTTTCTTTGCGTCATGTGCTGTTTGGGGAGTGTTTTTTGGAAGGGCCATCCTGCGTGACACTGCAGTGCCACTCCTAGATGGGCCAGGTGTTTGTGTCGGCCACTAGGGTCGCTTAGCTTAGTCATCCAGCGACCTCGGTGCAAATTTTAGGACTAAAAATAATATTGTGAGGTGTGAGGTATTCAGAATAGACTGAAAATGAGTGGAAATTATGGTTTTTGAGGTTAATAATACTTTGGGATCAAAATGACCCCCAAATTCTATGATTTAAGCTGTTTTTTAGGGTTTTTTGAAAAAAACACCCGAATCCAAAACACACCCGAATCCGACAAAAAAAATTCGGTGAGGTTTTGCCAAAACGCGGTCGAACCCAAAACACAGCCTTGGAACCGAACCCAAAACCAAAACACAAAACCCGAAAAATTTCAAGTGCACATCCCTACTTTTGACCCTGTTGACATAATGCATGTCGACCATTTGTGGTTGATCTAATGACTGTAGATCTAGTGATCCACACCCAACATAAGTAATGGGTAGATATGCATGCTATTGCTGACGTTCCTGTGTACAAAGCAGTGTATGTGACATTGGGGTCGATTCAATTCGGCAACAGTTGAATAGCGCTGGGAATTAGCTCCCGACGCTATTCAATTCAGCTCCAGTTAAGTCGGCGATGGCCCGTTCTCGCCGACTTAACAGGTAGTTTTATCGGGAGAACGGGCATTCTCCGACTTAACTACCCGCGGCGATGGTGATTCCCGACAGAATCAGCCTCGCGCCGGCCGCGCGTCAGCACTTTTGTCGGGTTTCTTCTCTCATCCCCCGGGGGAATGAGAGAAGAATTCCCGACAATTGAGGGTCAGTCGTCACTGTATTGAATAGCGCCGGGAGCAAACTCCCGGCGCTATTCAACTGTTGCCGAATTGAATCGACCCCATTGTGTATGCAGTGCAGGGTGGGCAATGTGATAGCCAGCACATCCAAAAACATACTGGATCCACATTCCACATTTTTGTTAGATTTTTTATTGCACATTCTGTTTCTTCTAGAATCAGAATGCGCTTACACCAATGTCCTTGTTTTGAAAAGATTTATTCTCTCTCTGCCATCCTTTGGCATGGTAAGCGCAGTGTGTATCACTTGGCATGTGCTATCTATGGCGTTTTGGTCATGTCAGATCCTCATAACTGGTATAGCCCAAGCACAGCATGCCAGACATCACCAAGGAGGTGGAGACACTAAACTGCAGATGTTTCTTAGCACATTTTATCTGCTGATTTCTGCTTCCACCTGAATCATTTTTCCCTGCGTTTCATAGACTTGTAGTTGACTAAAATTAAATTTAAATTAATTTGCAGATTTGCAGAATTTTTTCTTGTGAGTAAGCAACCTTCCAATTTCTTTTCTGTGACCCTAGTTATGAAGCAGTGATAACTCTGTTGAAAGATTAAGATCTCTGCTTATTATGCACAGCAGCAATGTGCGTGTGAAGAATTGAGAAAACAGATCTTCAACGTATTCGTCTTAGGGGGTAATTCCAAGTTGATCGCAGCAGGATTTTTGATAGCAATTGGGCAAAACCATGTGCACTGCAGGGGGGGGCAGACATAACATGTGCAGAGAGAGTTAGATTTGGGTGGGGTGTGTTCAATCTGCAATCTAATTTGCAGTGTAAAAATAAAGCAGCCAGTATTTACCCTGCACAGAAATAAAATAACCCACCCAAATCTAACTCTCTCTGCACATGTTATATCTGCCTCCCCTGCAGTGCACATGGTTTTGCCCAATTGCTATCAAAAATCCTGCTGCGATCAACTTGGAATTACCCCCTTAGTGCACTTCATACCATTGTCCTTTATTAGTGGAATTAAATATCTATAGTTGGTTGTAACATTTTATGTCTTTGGATTATTATTATTTAATTCATCTTTGTTTATTGTGATAATATACTTTATTTTTTTTAGTATCTAATATACTATTAATCATTAAACAATAGATTTGTGTTTTAAGAACACATCATTTTGAATTGAAAACAGGGACATACATGGGCTTACAGTACATTTACTCAGGCCATACAATCCACTTCACACTTTTTCTTGGGTCCTAAATGTAGTAAAATAGTAATAGAATTATATTTAAAAAAATAATATCGCGTTTTAGGGGATTATTCTGAGTTGATCGCACGGTAGCAGTTTTTTGCAGCCGTGCGATCATATAGTCGCCGCCTATGGGGGAGTGTATTTTAGCATAGCAAGTGTGCGATCACTTGTGCAGGGGAGCTGTGCAAAAAGTTTCTGTGCAGTTTCTGAGTAGCTCTGAACTTACGCAGCCACTGTGATCACTTCAGCCTGTTAGGTCCCGGAATTGACGTCAGACACCCGCCTTGCAAACGCCTGGACATGCCTGTGTTTTCCACGGCACTCCCAGAAAATGGTCAGTTTCCACCCAGAAACGCCTTCTTGCTGTCAATCACCTTGCGATCGCCTTCTTCGTAAGGTCCCATGCTGCCCGGCATTTCCCGTCGCCGGGCAGTGACACGCCTGCGCACTGCGGTTGCGGTGCATGCACAGTTCAGACCCAATCGCACCGTTGCGAACAACTGCAGCGTGCAATCGGGTCGGAATGACCCCCTTAATGATTTTGGAAAAGAAGAAACTTGTTGTTCTGGGTAACTGGGACATATAGGACTTTTTGACATGATTCCAGATACCCTTTATCTTATTGTTCTAATAACTTTGCAGAGAGATGATCATTGGCACCTAAATATGTCCCAGTTCAGGCTATTAGAGGGATGTTACACAAGAGACTATTGCACAGAACACGTGAACAGCCTCGGCTGCCACAGCATTGACACCAGGAAACAAACTTTAGATAATAAGACACAGGAATGAGAAAGCACAAGCAAATGAGGAAGCACTTCTTCGTCATAAAAATGAGGACGCACACCATTAAGAGAATAATAAGAATGCACAAGAAGAGGAAGGCTTTCAGCAGAACGATAAAGCAGCACACATTCAACAAAGGGATGAGAAAGCACTAATTCAACAGTAGGGTGAAGAAGTACACATTTAAATGACAGGTGAGGAAGTACACATTCAACAGAAGGGTGAGGAAGTACACATTCAACAGAAGGGTGTGGAAGTTCACATTCAACAGAAGGGTGAGGAAGTTCACATTCAACAGACGGGTGAGGAAGTACACATTCAACAGAAGTGTGACGAAGTACACATTCAAAAGAAGGGTGCAGAAGTACACATTCCGCAGATGGGTGAGGAAGTACACATTCAACAGAAGGGTGTGGAAGTTCACATTTAACAGAAGGGTGTGGAAGTTCACATTCAACAGAAGCATGAGGAACTTCACATTCAACAGAAGCATGAGGAAGTACACATTCAACAGAAGGGTGAGGAAGTACACATACAACAGAAGGGTGAGGAAGTTCACATTCAACAGAAGCGTGAGGAAGTACACATTCAAAAGATGGGTGCAGAAGTACACATTCCGCAGATGGGTGAGGAAGTACACATTCAACAGAAGGGTGTGGAAATTCACATTCAACAGAAGGGTGAGGAAGTTCACATTCAACAGAAGCGTGAGGAAGTACACATTCAAAAGAAGGGTGAGAAAGTTCACATTCAACAGAAGCGTGAGGAAGTACACATTCAAAAGAAGGGTGTGGAAATTCACATTCAACAGAAGGGTGAGGAAGTTCACATTCAACAGAAGGGTGCGGAAGTACACATTCAGCAGATGGGTGAGGAAGTACACATTCAACAGAAGGGTGAGGAAGTACACATTCAACAGAAGCGTGAGGAAGTTCACATTCAACAGAAGCGTGAGGAAGTACACATTCAAAAGAAGGGTGTGGAAATTCACATTCAACAGAAGGGTGAGGAAGTTCACATTCAACAGAAGGGTGCGGAAGTACACATTCAGCAGATGGGTGAGGAAGTACACATTCAACAGAAGGGTGTGGAAGTTCACATTCAACAGAAGGGTGAGGAAGTTCACATTCAACAGAAGGGTGAGGAAGCACACATTCAACAGAAGGGTGAGGAAGCACACATTCAACAGAAGGGTGAGGAAGCACACATTCAACAGAAGGATGAGGAAGTACACATTCAACAGAAGGGTGAGGAAGTACACATTCAACAAAAGGGTGAGGAAGTTCACATTCAACTTAAGGGTGAGGAATTACACATTCAGCAGAAGGGTGAGGAAGCACACATTCAACAGAAGGGTGAGGAAGCACATATTCAACAGAAGAGTGAGGAAGTACACATTCAACAGAAGGGTGAGGAAGCACACATTCAAAAGAAGGGTGAGGAAGTTCACATTAAACAAAAGAGTGAGGAAGTACACATTCAACAGAAGGGAAAGGAAGTACACATTCAACAGAAGGGTGAAGAAGTTCACATTTAAATGATAGGTGATGAAGTACACATTCAACAGATGGGGAGGAAGTGCACATTCAACAGAATGGCGAGGAAGCACACATTCAACAGAAGGGTGAGGAAGCACACATTCAACAGAAGGGTGAGGAAGCACATATTCAACAGAAGGGTGAGGAAGCACACATTCAACAGAAGGGTAAGGATGCATACAATCAGCAGACATTAAGGAAGCACATATACAACAGAAGGGTGAGGAAGTACACATTCAACAGAAGGGTAAGGAAGCACACATTCAACAGAAGGGTGAGGAAGTACACATTCAACTGATGGGTGAGAAAGTACGCATTCAACAGGCGGATGAAGGTGCACACATTCAAAAGAAGGGTTCGGAAGTACACATTCAACAGACGGATGAAGGCGCACACATTCAAAAGAAGAGTGCGGAAGTACACATTCAACAGACGGATAAAGGTGCAAACATTCAACAGAAGGGTGAGGAAGTACACAATTAGCAGATGGGTGAGGAAGTACACAATTAGCAGATAGGTGAGGAAGCACACATTCAACAGAAGGGTGAGGAAGTACACAATTAGCAGATGGGTGAGGAAGTACACAATTAGCAGATAGGTGAGGAAGCACACATTCAACAGAAGGGTGAGGAAGTACACAATTAGCAGATGGGTGAGGAAGAACACAATTAGCAGATAGGTGAGGAAGCACACATTCAACAGAAGGGTGAGGAAGTACACAATTAGCAGATGGGTGAGGAAGTACACAATTAGCAGATGGGTGAGGAAGAACACAATCAGCAGATGGGTGAGGAAGTACACATTCAACAGACAGGTGAGGAAGCATTTAATAAACGGACGGATGAAGATGCACGCATTCAACAGAAGGCTGAGGAAACACATTAAGCAGAAGGATGAAGAATTACAATTCCAGTAAAGCAGCACACATTCAACAGACACATCAGGAAGCACACATACAGCAGAAGTATGGTGTTGGTGTGCAAGTGTGCATATCATGTGTCTGCTTGTAACTTAGAGCATGTCACAATGCACGTTCAGGTCACAGTGTTTGGAAATGACCACACAGAAGTAGCCTGTACCAGGTTTCATGTGTTATTAGATAATTTGGGAATGTGCTTTTTCTTCCAGAAGTGCTATTAGTTAGATCAAAGCCTTATTATTATTATTATTATTATTATTATTATAATATGAACTCGACTCTGTCTATGACAGATTCAAGGTGTTGGAGAAAGACTTCTCACAAAGTAGGGAACACCACTGCAAATGCACCCTTTCCTCCTTTTCATTTTATCTGTATAATTCCATCCTGTAAAACTCTCTGCAATCTGCCTGTGCAAACGTTGACACCTCACAGACAGCGCCAACTGCACCTCACAGACAGCACCATCTGCGCCTCACACACTGCACCATCTGCACCTCACAGACATCGCCATCTGCGCCTCACAGACAGCGCCACCTACGCCTCACAGAGAGCGCCACCTACGCCTCACAGACAGCTCCATCTGCAGCTCACAGACAGCGCCTTCTGTTCCTCACAGACAGCGCCATCTGTTCCTCACAGACAACGCCATCTGCTCCTCACAGGCAGCGCCATCTGCTCCTCACAGACATCACCAACTGCACCTCACACACAGAGCCATCTACTCCTCACAGACAGCTCCATTGCACCTCACAGACAGCACCACCTGCGCCTCACACACAGCGCTAACTACGCCTCACACACAGCGCCATCTGCGCCTCACACACAGCGCCATCTGCGCTTCACACACAGCGTCATCT
This sequence comes from Pseudophryne corroboree, assembly GCF_028390025.1. Lineage (NCBI taxonomy): Eukaryota > Metazoa > Chordata > Amphibia > Anura > Myobatrachidae > Pseudophryne > Pseudophryne corroboree. The sequence goes on along the minus strand of NC_086447.1, from coordinate 835,718,043 downwards.
GCACTCACAGTCAGCGTCATCTGCGCCTCACAGACAGCTCCATCTGCACCTCACACACAGAGCTATCTGCTCCTCACAGACAGCTCTATTGCACCTCACAGACAGCACCACCTGCGTCTCACACACAGCGCCAACTGCGCCTCACACATAGCGCCATCTCCGTCTCACACACAGCGTCATCTGCGCCTCACAGACAGCGCCAACTGCGCCTCACACATAGCGCCATCTGCGTCTCACACACAGCGCCATCTGCGCCTCACAGACAGCGCCTTCTGCTCCTCACAGACAGCGCCTTCTGCTCCTCACAGACAGCGCCTTCTGCTCCTCACAGACAGCGCCATCTGCACCTCACACACAGCGCCATCTGCGCCTCACACACAGCAACATCTGCACTCACAGACAGCTCCATCTGCACCTCAGACACTGCGCCATCTGCTCCTCACAGACAGCTCCATTGCTCCTCACAGACAGCACCACCTGCGTCTCACACACAGCGCCAACTGCGCCTCACACACAGCGCCATCTGTGCCTCACACACAGCGCCATCTGCGCCTCACACACAGCGCCTTCTGCTCCTCACAGACAGCACCTTCTGCTCCTCACAGACAGCGCCTTCTGCTCCTCACAGATAGCGCTATCTGCTCTTCACAGACAGCGCTATCTGCTCTTCACAGACAGCGCCATCTGCGCCTCACAGACAGCTCTATCTGCTCCTCACAGACAGCACCACCTGCGCCTCACACACAGCGGCAACTGCGCCTCACACACAGCGCCATCTGCGCCTCACACACAGCGCCATCTGCGCCTCACACACGACACCTTCTGCTCCTCACAGACAGCGCCATCTGCTCCTCACAGACAGCGCCATCTGCACCTCACAGACAGCACCTTCTGCACCTCACAGACAGCACCATCAGCCACTGGATCTATTCTTATGAGCGTGTTGGTTTCACGTACAGATATGTTCTCATCCACCTCTCCTCTTTGCACCATGAGGCGCTAGACGCATATCACTACTTATACGCACTGCCACCGGCAGTGATACCTACCTTTTTCCTACATTTACTTATTACCATTGTAGCCACATTATACAAAGCCACACACAGGCACAATATAAGCATTTCAGCTTGCTACCCCCTTTGATTCAAAGGATTTGGTATAAAGTTTGGTATTAAGCAGAACAATATGACTCTGTTGTTTGCCTTTTAACACAGGTTAGCGTCTGAGTGGCACCAACATCTGCACGGAATGTCAGCGCCAGTATTCACGCATTGTAATTTTGTCAAATTGGTGATGCGGCAGGACGCATGGCGCAACTTAGCAGCTGCAAATTCTGTGGCACACCAAACAGGGCTATTTGGCGTGATTTAAGGGCAGGTGTATGTAGAATATGGGGCAGTAAATTTATTACAACATATCCACATGGATGTGAAAACCAAAGTGAGAGACTATTGAAGTGATGATGAAATGTAAAACAAAGAGAAAGGAAATATGCAACAGACCCAGTTACAGTTTTTTGTAGTGTTTATAGCTGCATTACTCCTCGCAACCACTAGATGACGCCACTGTATAAGTATCCAAAACATTCAGTACCACAAATCATTACCATTTACTTGATTTCTGAAGGAAATAATATGATTCATCCAACTATACAACACTAGCTATGCTAGCTACATTGCTGTTACATAAAAGTAAAAAATAACTGATAATATAAATAGAAACCAATATAGGCACAAGCTACACTGTGTAAATCAGCTCATTAAGCACACAAGTATTGTAGTTACTATATTGGTTCCATATAACAGTATGTATGTGACAGTGACTATAACAATGTGTATTCCGGAGTGACTTGTTCCAGTCTCTAATTAATTATCGGTGTACACGATTATTCCCACTATGTACTAATGTAGGTGGGATTGTCAGAGCACGGCGTCAGTACTGTACCTGGTTGGCCGCAGATCAGTATGTGAGCCAGTACATGTCCCCCGGACCTCCCGCTGCCAGGCGCCATGGGATTCCGTGCACCCAGCGGCATCTGACTCATCAGGAAGGACGCGGAATTCCGTCTCCATGGTAACCGTACACTTCTGGAAGTCTCTTGTGAGCATGTGCGCTTACTGCCTGCCCTGCGCATGTGCGTGCGAGGAATATAGCAATGGAAATTGTATTTTTATATAAACTCGATAAAAGTTCTACCTCTGATGAGGTTTACCTGCTGTGCCTCTTCTACCCATTGCCAGCATGTGTTCCTGATGTGAAGTCACTGCAGCTATAATCGCAGCAGCAGCAGCAGCAGTGGGACTCATGGAATAGACTCTAGTCTAGAGAGTTCAATAAACACAAAGGGGGTAATTCCAAGTTGATCGCAGCAGGAATTTAGTTAGCAATTGGGCAAAACCATGTGCACTGCATGTTGTGCAGAGCATACTTGCCTACTCTCCCGGAATGGCCGGGAGGCTCCCGAAAATCGGGTGACCCTCCCGGCCCCACGGAAGAGCAGGCAAGTCTCCCGGTTTTTCAAGTTCCCCCTGCCCGGCCACCCACTTTGAGAGTAAAGTGGGCGGTCCGGACAGTAGATGACGCGATTCTTGTTGAATCGCGTCATCATAGTCACGCTCCCTGCTGTAAAATGCCGGTTATCGCGGCATTACAGAGCGGGGGGCGTGGTTTAAACGTGTAAATCTATAACCCCGCCCTCGTTCCGCCTCCTCCCCGCCCCCTCCTCTCGATATTGCCCAGCCCCTCCACTGAGCCGTCCTGGCAGCTCTCTCCCGGAGAGAGCTGCCAGAAGGTAGGTAAGTATGGTGCAGAGAGAGTTAGATTTGGGTGGGGTGTGTTCAATCTGCAATCTAATTTGCAGTGTAAAAATAAAGCAGCCAGTATTTACCCTGCACAGAAATAAAATAACCCACCCAAATCTAACTCTCTCTGCACATCTTAAATCTGCCTCCCCTGCAGTGCACATGGTTTTGCCCAATTGCTAACTAAATTCCTGCTGCAATCAACTTGGAATTACCCCCAAAGTGGGGCAATGAATGGGGTGAAGGAAAGAGATGACGCAGGGGGAGGTGATGGTGTGCTGAGAGACAACAGCGGGGGGTGATGGTGTGCTGAGAGACAACAGCGGGGGGTTATGGTGTGCTGAGAGACAACACAGGGGAAGATGATGGTGTGCTGAGAGACAACACAGGGGGGGAGATGATGGTGTGCCGAGACTGGAGATGACGCAGGGGTAGGCGATGGTGTGCTGAGAGAAGACGCAGGGGGAGGTCATGGTGTGCTGAGAGACGACGAAGGATAAAGTGATGGTGTGTTGAGAGACAACGCAGGGGGAGATGATGGTGTGCTGAGAGATGACGCAGGGGTAGGTGATGTTGTGCTGAGAGACGACGCAGGGGAAGATGATGGTGTGCTGAGAGATAAGCAGGGGTAGGTGGTGTACTGAGAGACGATGCAGGGGTAGGTGATAGTGTGCTGAGAAACGACGCAGGGACGGTGATGGTGTGCTGAGAGACGACAAAGGTAGAGGTGATGGTGTGCTGAGAGACGACGCAGGGGAGGTGATGGTGTGCTGAGAGATGACGCAGATGGTGTGCTGAGAGATGACGCTGGGAGAGGTGATGGTGTGCTGAGAGACAACACAGGGGGAGATGATGGTGTGCTGAGACTGGAGATGATGCAGGGGAGATGATGGTGTGCTGAGCGACGACGCAGGGGTAAGTGATGGTGTGCAGAGAGATGACGCAGGGGGAGGTCATGGTGTGCTGAGAGACGACGAAGGGAGAGGTGATGTTGTGCTGAGAGACAGCGCAGGGGTACGTGATGGTGTACTGAGAGAAGACATAGGGGGAGATGATAGTGTGCTGAGAGATGACGCAGGGAAAGATGATGGTGTGCTGAGAGACGACGCAGGGACGGTGATGGTGTGCTGAGAGACGACGAAGGGAGAGGTGATGGTGTGCTGAGAGACGGCGCAAGGGAGGTGATGGTGTGCTGAAAGATGACGCAGGGGAGGTGATGGTGTGCTGAGAGATGACATAGAGGGAGGTGATGGTATGCTGAGAGACAACGCAGGGGGAGATAATGGTGTGCTGAGAGATGACGTAGGGGGAGGTGATGGTGTGCTGAGAGACGACGCAGGGGAGATGATGGTGTTCTGAGAGATGACGCAGGGGGAGGTGATGGTGTGCTGAGAGATGACGCAGGGGAGATGATGGTGTGCTGAGAGATGACGCAGGGAGGAGTTGATGGTTTGCTGAGAGACGACGCAGGGGGAGGTGATGGTGTGCTGAGAGATGACGCAGGGGAGATGATGGTGTGCTGAGAGATGACACAGGGGAGGTGATGGTGTGCTGAGAGATGAGGCAGGGTGAGATGATGGTGTGCTTAGAGATGATGCAGGGGGAGGTAATGGTGTGCTGAGAGACGACGCAGGGGAGGTGATGGTGTGCTGAGAGTTGATGCAGGGGGAGGTGATGGTGTGCTGGGAGATGATGTGCTGAGAGATGACGCAGGGGAGGTGATGGTGTGTTGAGAGATGACACAGGGGAGGTGATGGTGTGCTGAGAGATGACGCAGGGGGAGGTGTTGGTGTGCTGGGAGATGATGGTGTGCTGAGAGATGATGGTCTGCTGAGAGATGACGCAGGGGAGGTGATGGTGTGCTGAGAGATGACGCAGGGGAGGTGATGGTGTGCTGAGAGATGACACAGGGGAGATGATGGTGTGCTGAGAGATGACGCAGGGGAGGTGATGGTGTGCTGAGAGATGACGCAGGGGAGGTGATGGTGTGCTGAGAGACAACGCAGGGGGAGATGATGGTGTGCTGAGAGATGACGTAGGGGGAGGTGATGGTGTGCTGAGAGACGACGCAGGGGAGATGATGGTGTTCTGAGAGATGACGCAGGGGGAGGTGATGGTGTGCTGAGAGATGACGCAGGGGAGATGATGGTGTGCTGAGAGATGACGCAGGGAGGAGTTGATGGTGTGCTGAGAGATGACGCAGGGGGAGGTGATGGTGTGCTGAGAGATGACGCAGGGGAGATAATGGTGTGCTGAGAGATGACACAGGGGAGATGATGGTGTGCTGAGAGATGAGGCAGGGTGAGATGATGGTGTGCTGAGAGATGATGCAGGGGGAGGTAATGGTGTGCTGAGAGACGACGCAGGGGAGGTGATGGTGTGCTGAGAGTTGATGCAGGGGGAGGTGATGGTGTGCTGGGAGATGATGTGCTGAGAGATGACGCAGGGGAGGTGATGGTGTGCTGAGAGATGACACAGGGAAGGTGATGGTGTGCTGAGAGACGACGCAGGGGAGGTGATGGTGTGCTGAGAGATGAAGCAGGGGGAGGTGTTGGTGTGCTGGGAGATGATGGTGTGCTGAGAGATGATGGTCTGCTGAGAGATGACGCAGGGGAGGTGATGGTGTGCTGAGAGATGACGCAGGGGAGGTGATGGTGTGCTGAGAGATGACGCAGGGGAGATGATGGTGTGCTGAGAGAAGATGCAGGGAGGAGATGATGGTGTGCTGAGAGACAATGCAGGGGACGGGATGGTGTGCTGAGAGACGATGCAGGGGAGATGATGGTTTGCTGAGAGACAGTGTATCAAGAAAGGAAAACACTGATCAACTCATTTTCTAATAGGAGTGAACTTTTGAATTGATCACCATCACTATCACCTTGTCACGTTAGTCCATGTGGTTTTTATTTTTCATATGGTCTCAAACCATCAGGCAGAAAATAGATCTTACATGACATCAGCACCAGAGGCTGCATTTTTGCAGTTTTGTAAATTACATTCGCTGTACTGTATATATGCGGACTTTGTCATGTGCTCAGCTATCATTTTTTACTTATGTACTGTATGATCAAAAGCAAACAGTGAAACAGTTCAGCAACTGATATCCATCACATTCCCAAGTGGACAGCTACCTACATATAACAGACAATGAGGATACCATTGCCTTAATCACTGCCCCAAAAATATTGGCAGGATAACACAGATGAACCATGTAACGTGTGAACTTTAAGAAACAGGGCTCTGCAGGGTGTCATACAGGCCAAGAATGCATCTGGGACACATGAGTCAAATCAGCCATTATTCAAGTGTACAGTCTATGTAGCAGGGCTCCCATAATGATTAAAAGTCCATACAAATAAAATTACAGGATACATTGGCAGAGTCTTTATTATTATTATTATTATTATTATTATTATTATTATTATTATTATTATTATTATTATCATTATCATTTATTAATATGGCACCACAAGGGATCCGCAGCACCCAATTACAGAGTAAACAAATAAGCAAAACATGAAGACAGTGACTTACAGTTCAATATAATATAGGACAAGTAGAGGGTATATAAACATAGCTGCGTCAGTAAACAGCACTGAAATAAGTATCAGGGTGGCAGAAAACCGAGGGATTTGGTGCCATCAAAGGGAGTATTGAAAAGAAGCTAGGTTAAGTGAGAGACGTAAAGGCACATGAGGGAAGAGGACCCTGCTCGTGTGAGCTTACATTCTAAAGGACTTTAATGACGCTATAGAAGGTTGGGCCTCATATGTAGAAAAAGTAGAACTTTTTGTGATGCAAATAATGTTAGTGGGGAAAACGGGTTAGGTAAGGAATGCCGGCGGTCGGGATGCCGACGGGGGTAGGTACCTTCCCCAAATGTTCCACTAACGCTAAAACCACCCTCCCTTCAGCCTGAACCTAACCTCCCCCTAAGCCCTTACCCTCCGTGGTGGCTTCTGAATCTAAAGCCCCTTTTTGCAGCCTAAACCTAACCCCCCCCTCCCCCACAGCCTAACCCTAAGCCTCTTGATGGGGTGCCTAACCCTAATTCTCCCCACGCAGCCTAAACCTAACACCCCCGCACGGCTTACCTCTCCAGTGTCACAGTACTTGCTCGCTCAGGATCCCGGCGGGATGTCAGCACCGGGCACGTGACCCTATTCGGGATGCTGGTGTTGGCATTACAAGTAGTGTCGGGATCCCGGCGTCAGTATTTTGACTGCCGGGATCCTGACCCGATCTCGGTAAAATAAAGGGTCACTCTCGCTAAGTGTAATGGGGCAGAAGATAACAGAGTTTGTGGCATGGTTTGTTCATTAAATCCCTACAGCAAAACATTCATGAAATTGTTGATGAAACTTTTGAACCCTAAACTGGTAGTAGTTGTGGAAAGATTTTAATTTTCATAAAATAAATCAATTTCTAGGTGAAAGCATCTCTGTACATGTTGTAAACCGTTATCTGAAGACTGTCAATTTGATGTGTTTCTCTTAGATGTAATAAGTCAGGTCTGGAAGAATTTACCATATGGTAATTAAACAACACACTATGAACATAATAATAACCCATCACATGTACACAATGTGACAGAAAATGAGTCTCTCAATTGACAGGAAACATAAATCTATTTGGGTTCAGTATGAATTGCCGGTGGATGGGATCCCGGCTGTCATGATCCCGACAGTAGAATCCCGTCCGCCAGTATGCCGGTAGCGGGGCGAGCACTAGAAAGCCCCTTGCAGGCTCGCTGCACTACAGTGGCGTGCGATGAGGTCAGTGGTTGGTGAGGCACTACAGCCATAATGTCCGACGAATCCTGCCGATGACCCCTACTGCCGCCGAGCCAATGCCCGCTACTGCCTCTGAGCCGATGCCCGCTGCCACCGCCAATGGCTTATAAACTCGCCCACCATCAACTTACCTAGCCCTCCGCCACTTATTTGCATCTCAGTCTGATGCCGCCAATGCCCGCTGCCTGCCTGCTCATCATACTTGTGATATATTGTACATTTTTATAGAAAAAAAAAAAATTAGCGTTTGGGACTGGGAAGGGAGTGGGAGGAGGACATGAATGCAATTTTGCTGTCCAGGGCTTCCATTGACTTAATGGAGAAGGGTCTGAATGGGTTAAAAAATGTAAAAAAAAAATGCGTGAGGTCCCCCCTCCTAAGTATGACCAGCCTCAGGCTCTTTGAGACGGTCCCGGTTGTTTAAATACTGGGGGAAAAATTGGACAGGGGTTCCCCATATTTAGACAACCAGCACCAGGCTCTTAGTCCGGTCATGGTTCCAAAAATACGGGGGACAAAAGATGTAGGGGTCCCCCGTATATTTAAAACCTGCATCGGGCTCCACTAGCCAGGGACATAATGCCACAGCCGGGAGGGGGGGGGGGGGGGTAGGTATGCGGCTCGCTACTGATTGGACAGCGGATCCAGCACTGGATCCACGGCGCCAATCACATCTGGGGGACTGACAGGGGCGTGCATTTATTGGGGCTGAATGCCCCTGTCATTGAGGCACCAGTATAGGTGCCACTTCCCCATGATTTTTTAAATGGGCTTTCACAGTCCATTGCTTCGCCCCTGCCCGCTGCCCGCCCCCCGCTGCCCGGACTTTAATGCTAGCAGCGGGAGGCACCTCTCCCGCTGCCTCCAACCCTCAGATGCAGCCACATACACAGGGGGTAAATGATTAAAAAAATAAATGAAGATTTATCTTACGTCCTAGAGGATGCTGGGGACTCCGTAAGGACCATGGGGATAGACGGGCTCCGCAGGAGACATGGGCACTTTAAGAAAGACTTTAGGTTAGAGATGAGCGGGTTCGGTTCCTCGGAATCCGAACCCGCCCGAACTTCATGTTTTTTTTCACGGGTCCGAGCGACTCGGATCTTCCCGCCTTGCTCGGTTAACCCGAGCGCGCCCGAACGTCATCATGACGCTGTCGGATTCTCGCGAGACTCGGATTCTATATAAGGAGCCGCGCGTCGCCGCCATTTTCACACGTGCATTGAGATTGATAGGGAGAGGACGTGGCTGGCGTCCTCTCCATTTAGATTAGGAGAGAGAGAGAGAGATTGACCTGAGGCTGATACTGTAGAAGAGAGTGCAGAGTTTAGTGACTGACCACAGTGACCACCAGCAGTGCAGTTGTTTTATTTAATATATCCGTTCTCTGCCTGAAAAAAACGGTACACACAGTGACTCAGTCACATACCATATCTGTGTGCACTGCTCAGCCCAGTGTGCTGCATGCCTGCATCATCTATGTATATATTATATATCTGACTGTGCTCAGCTCACACAGCTTATAATTGTGGGGGAGACTGGGGAGCACTGCAGTGCCAGTTATAGGTTATAGCAGGAGCCAGGAGTACAAGACAGTCACATACCATATCTGTGTGCACTGCTCAGCCCAGTGTGCTGCATCATCTATGTATATATTATATATCTGACTGTGCTCAGCTCACACAGCTTATAATTGTGGGGGAGACTGGGGAGCACTGCAGTGCCAGTTATAGGTTATAGCAGGAGCCAGGAGTACATATTATATTAAAATTAAACAGTGCACACTTTTGCTGCAGGAGTGCCACTGCCAGTGTGACTGACCAGTGACCTGACCACACTGACCACCAGTATAGTTAGTAGTATACTATATTGTGATTGCCTGAAAAAGTTAAACACTCGTCGTGTGACTTCACTTGTGTGGTGTTTTTTTTTTTATTCTATAAAAAACTCATTCTGCTGACAGACAGTGTCCAGCAGGTCCGTCATTATATAATATATATACCTGTCCGGCTGCAGTAGTGATATATATATATTTTTTATATCATTATTTATCATCCAGTCGCAGCAGACACAGTACGGTAGTTCACGGCTGTAGCTACCTCTGTGTCGGCACTCGGCAGTCCATCCATAATTGTATACCACCTACCCGTGGTTTTTTTTTCTTTCTTCTTTATACATACATACTACTACATCTCTTTATCAACCAGTCTATATTAGCAGCAGACACAGTACAGTACGGTAGTTCACGGCTGTGGCTACCTCTGTGTCGGCACTCGGCAGTCCGTCCATAATTGTATACCACCTAACCGTGGTTTTTTTTTCTTTCTTCTTTATACATACATACTACGACATCTCTTTATCAACCAGTCTATATTAGCAGCAGACACAGTACAGTACGGTAGTTCACGGCTGTGGCTACCTCTGTGTCGGCACTCGGCAGTCCGTCCATAATTGTATACCACCTACCCGTGGTTTTTTTTTCTTTCTTCTTCATACATACATACTACGACATCTCTTTATCAACCAGTCTATATTAGCAGCAGACACAGTACAGTACGGTAGTTCACGGCTGTGGCTACCTCTGTGTCGGCACTCGGCAGTCCGTCCATAATTGTATACCACCTAACCGTGGTTTTTTTTTCTTTCTTCTTCATACATACATACTACGACATCTCTTTATCAACCAGTCTATATTAGCAGCAGACACAGTACGGTAGTTCACGGCTGTAGCTACCTCTGTGTCGGCACTCGGCAGTCCGTCCATAATTGTATACTAGTATCCATCCATCTCCATTGTTTACCTGAGGTGCCTTTTAGTTGTGCCTATTAAAATATGGAGAACAAAAATGTTGAGGTTCCAAAATTAGGGAAAGATCAAGATCCACTTCCACCTCGTGCTGAAGCTGCTGCCACTAGTCATGGCCGAGACGATGAAATGCCAGCAACGTCGTCTGCCAAGGCCGATGCCCAATGTCATAGTACAGAGCATGTCAAATCCAAAACACCAAATATCAGTAAAAAAAGGACTCCAAAACCTAAAATAAAATTGTCGTCGGAGAAGCGTAAACTTGCCAATATGCCATTTACCACACGGAGTGGCAAGGAACGGCTGAGGCCCTGGCCTATGTTCATGGCTAGTGGTTCAGCTTCACATGAGGATGGAGGCACTCAGCCTCTCGCTAGAAAAATGAAAAGACTCAAGCTGGCAAAAGCAGTAGCACCGCAAAGAACTGTGCGTTCTTCGAAATCCCAAATCCACAAGGAGAGTCCAATTGTGTCGGTTGCGATGCCTGACCTTCCCAACACTGGACGTGAAGAGCATGCGCCTTCCACCATTTGCACGCCCCCTGCAAGTGCTGGAAGGAGCACCCGCAGTCCAGTTCCTGATAGTCAGATTGAAGATGTCAGTGTTGAAGTACACCAGGATGAGGAGGATATGGGTGTTGCTGGCGCTGGGGAGGAAATTGACCAGGAGGATTCTGATGGTGAGGTGGTTTGTTTAAGTCAGGCACCCGGGGAGACACCTGTTGTCCGTGGGAGGAATATGGCCGTTGACATGCCTGGTGAAAATACCAAAAAAATCAGCTCTTCGGTGTGGAACTATTTCAACAGAAATGCGGACAACAGGTGTCAAGCCGTGTGTTCCCTTTGTCAAGCTGTAATAAGTAGGGGTAAGGACGTTAACCACCTCGGAACATCCTCCCTTATACGTCACCTGCAGCGCATTCATAATAAGTCAGTGACAAGTTCAAAAACTTTGGGTGACAGCGGAAGCAGTCCACTGACCAGTAAATCCCTTCCTCTTGTAACCAAGCTCACGCAAACCACCCCACCAACTCCCTCAGTGTCAATTTCCTCCTTCCCCAGGAATGCCAATAGTCCTGCAGGCAATGTCACTGGCAATTCTGACGAGTCCTCTCCTGCCTGGGATTCCTCCGATGCATCCTTGCGTGTAACGCCTACTGCTGCTGGCGCTGCTGTTGTTGCTGCTGGGAGTCGATGGTCATCCCAGAGGGGAAGTCGTAAGCCCACTTGTACTACTTCCAGTAAGCAATTGACTGTTCAACAGTCCTTTGCGAGGAAGATGAAATATCACAGCAGTCATCCTGCTGCAAAGCGGATAACTGAGGCCTTGACAACTATGTTGGTGTTAGACGTGCGTCCGGTATCCGCCGTTAGTTCACAGGGAACTAGACAATTTATTGAGGCAGTGTGCCCCCGTTACCAAATACCATCTAGGCTCCACTTCTCTAGGCAGGCGATACCGAGAATGTACACGGACGTCAGAAAAAGACTCACCAGTGTCCTAAAAAATGCAGTTGTACCCAATGTCCACTTAACCACGGACATGTGGACAAGTGGAGCAGGGCAGGGTCAGGACTATATGACTGTGACAGCCCACTGGGTAGATGTATGGACTCCCGCCGCAAGAACAGCAGCGGCGGCACCAGTAGCAGCATCTCGCAAACGCCAACTCTTTCCTAGGCAGGCTACGCTTTGTATCACCGGTTTCCAGAATACGCACACAGCTGAAAACCTCTTACGGCAACTGAGGAAGATCATCGCGGAATGGCTTACCCCAATTGGACTCTCCTGTGGATTTGTGGCATCGGACAACGCCAGCAATATTGTGTGTGCATTAAATATGGGCAAATTCCAGCACGTCCCATGTTTTGCACATACCTTGAATTTGGTGGTGCAGAATTATTTAAAAAACGACAGGGGCGTGCAAGAGATGCTGTCGGTGGCCAGAAAAATTGCGGGACACTTTCGGCGTACAGGCACCACGTACAGAAGACTGGAGCACCACCAAAAACTACTGAACCTGCCCTGCCATCATCTGAAGCAAGAAGTGGTAACGAGGTGGAATTCAACCCTCTATATGCTTCAGAGGTTGGAGGAGCAGCAAAAGGCCATTCAAGCCTATACAATTGAGCACGATATAGGAGGTGGAATGCACCTGTCTCAAGCGCAGTGGAGAATGATTTCAACGTTGTGCAAGGTTCTGATGCCCTTTGAACTTGCCACACGTGAAGTCAGTTCAGACACTGCCAGCCTGAGTCAGGTCATTCCCCTCATCAGGCTTTTGCAGTAGAAGCTGGAGACATTGAAGGAGGAGCTAACACGGAGCGATTCCGCTAGGCATGTGGGACTTGTGGATGGAGCCCTTAATTCGCTTAACAAGGATTCACGGGTGGTCAATCTGTTGAAATCAGAGCACTACATTTTGGCCACCGTGCTCGATCCTAGATTTAAAGCCTACCTTGGATCTCTCTTTCCGGCAGACACAAGTCTGCTGGGGTTGAAAGACCTGCTGGTGAGAAAATTGTCAAGTCAAGCGGAACGCGACCTGTCAACATCTCCTCCTTCACATTCTCCCGCAACTGGGGGTGCGAGGAAAAGGCTACGAATTCCGAGCCCACCCGCTGGCGGTGATGCAGGGCAGTCTGGAGCGACTGCTGATGCTGACATCTGGTCCGGACTGAAGGACCTGACAACGATTACGGACATGTCGTCTACTGTCACTGCATATGATTCTCTCACCATTGAAAGAATGGTGGAGGATTATATGAGTGACCGCATCCAAGTAGGCACGTCACACAGTCCATACTTATACTGGCAGGAAAAAGAGGCAATTTGGAGGCCATTGCACAAACTGGCTTTATTCTACCTAAGTTGCCCTCCCACAAGTGTGTACTCCGAAAGAGTGTTTAGTGCCGCCGCTCACCTTGTCAGCAATCGGCGTACGAGGTTACATCCAGAAAATGTGGAGAAGATGATGTTCATTAAAATGAATTATAATCAATTCCTCCGCGGAGACATTGACCAGCAGCAATTGCCTCCACAAAGTACACAGGGAGCTGAGATGGTGGATTCCAGTGGGGACGAATTGATAATCTGTGAGGAGGGGGATGTACACGGTGATATATCGGAGGGTGATGATGAGGTGGACATCTTGCCTCTGTAGAGCCAGTTTGTGCAAGGAGAGATTAATTGCTTCTTTTTTGGGGGGGGTCCAAACCAACCCGTCATATCAGTCACAGTCGTGTGGCAGACCCTGTCACTGAAATGATGGGTTGGTTAAAGTGTGCATGTCCTGTTTTGTTTATACAACATAAGGGTGGGTGGGAGGGCCCAAGGACAATTCCATCTTGCACCTCTTTTTTCTTTTATTTTTCTTTGCGTCATGTGCTGTTTGGGGAGGGTTTTTTGGAAGGGACATCCTGCGTGACACTGCAGTGCCACTCCTAAATGGGCCCGGTGTTTGTGTCGGCCACTAGGGTCGCTAATCTTACTCACACAGTCAGCTACCTCATTGGGCCTCTTTTTTTCTTTGCGTCATGTGCTGATTGGGGAGGGTTTTTTGGAAGGGACATCCTGCGTGACACTGCAGTGCCACTACTAAATGGGCCCGGTGTTTGTGTCGGCCACTAGGGTCGCTAATCTTACTCACACAGTCAGCTACCTCATTGCGCCTCTTTTTTTCTTTGCGTCATGTGCTGATTGGGGAGGGTTTTTTGGAAGGGACATCCTGCGTGACACTGCAGTGCCACTCCTAAATGGGCCCGGTGTTTGTGTCGGCCACTAGGGTCGCTAATCTTACTCACACAGTCAGCTACCTCATTGCGCCTCTTTTTTTCTTTGCGTCATGTGCTGATTGGGGAGGGTTTTTTGGAAGGGACATCCTGCGTGACACTGCAGTGCCACTCCTAAATGGGCCCGGTGTTTGTGTCGGCCACTAGGGTCGCTAATCTTACTCACACAGTCAGCTACCTCATTGCGCCTCTTTTTTTCTTTGCGTCATGTGCTGATTGGGGAGGGTTTTTTGGAAGGGACATCCTGCGTGACACTGCAGTGCCACTCCTAAATGGGCCCGGTGTTTGTGTCGGCCACTAGGGTCGCTAATCTTACTCACACAGTCAGCTACCTCATTGCGCCTCTTTTTTTCTTTGCGTCATGTGCTGATTGGGGAGGGTTTTTTGGAAGGGACATCCTGCGTGACACTGCAGTGCCACTCCTAAATGGGCCCGGTGTTTGTGTCGGCCACTAGGGTCGCTAATCTTACTCACACAGTCAGCTACCTCATTGCGCCTCTTTTTTTCTTTGCGTCATGTGCTGATTGGGGAGGGTTTTTTGGAAGGGACATCCTGCGTGACACTGCAGTGCCACTCCTAAATGGGCCCGGTGTTTGTGTCGGCCACTAGGGTCGCTAATCTTACTCACACAGTCAGCTACCTCATTGCGCCTCTTTTTTTCTTTGCGTCATGTGCTGATTGGGGAGGGTTTTTTGGAAGGGACATCCTGCGTGACACTGCAGTGCCACTCCTAAATGGGCCCGGTGTTTGTGTCGGCCACTAGGGTCGCTAATCTTACTCACACAGTCAGCTACCTCATTGCGCCTCTTTTTTTCTTTGCGTCATGTGCTGATTGGGGAGGGTTTTTTGGAAGGGACATCCTGCGTGACACTGCAGTGCCACTCCTAAATGGGCCCGGTGTTTGTGTCGGCCACTAGGGTCGCTTATCTTACTCACACAGTCAGCTACCTCATTGCGCCTCTTTTTTTCTTTGCGTCATGTGCTGATTGGGGAGGGTTTTTTGGAAGGGACATCCTGCGTGACACTGCAGTGCCACTCCTAGATGGGCCAGGTGTTTGTGTCGGCCACTAGTGTCGCTTAGCTTAGTCATCCAGCGACCTTGGTGCAAATTTTAGGACTAAAAATAATATTGTGAGGTGTGAGGTATTCAGAATAGACTGAAAATGAGTGGAAATTATGGTTTTTGAGGTTAATAATAATATGGGATCAAAATGACCCCCAAATTCTATGATTTAAGCTGTTTTTTAGTGTTTTTTTAAAAAAACACCCGAATCCAAAACACACCCGAATCCGACAAAAAAAATTCGGTGAGGTTTTGCCAAAACGCGGTCGAACCCAAAACACGGCCGCGGAACCGAACCCAAAACCAAAACACAAAACCCGAAAAATTTCAGGCGCTCATCTCTACTTTAGGTATGGGTGTGCACTGACTCCTCCCTCTATGCCCCTCCTCCAGACCTCAGTTTACTACTGTGCCCAGAGGAGACTGGGTGCATTACAAGGAGCTCTCCTGAGTTTCCTGAAAGAAAGTATATTTGTTAGGTTTTTTATTTTCAGGGAGCACTGCTGGCAACAGACTCCCTGCATCGAGGGACTGAGGGGAGAGAAACAGACCTACTTTAATGTTAGGCTCTGTTTCTTAGGCTACTGGACACCATTAGCAGGGCCGTTTCTAGACAATTTGGCTCCCAGTGCGAGATTTCAAAATGCGCCCCCCCCCCCTATTGCTCTAAAAAAAAAAAAAAAAGTGTGCCCCCCCATATAGCCATAAAAAGAAAAAGCATGCGCGCGCCGTAGGCGCGCACGCTCCCGACAAGGGTGTGTGGCCTGATTAAAATGGGCGTGGTCTCATTAAAGTGGGCATGGCCTCATCTGATATCATCACACCCACCACAGTACGGAAAAAAATAAAAATGTCCCCTTTTTACACATTACAGCAGGCAAGTGTCCCCATATTACACAGCGCGGCAGGCAGGTGTCCCCATTTTACACAGCGCGGCAGGCAGGTGTCCCCATTTTACACAGCACGGAAGGCTGGTATCCCCATTTTACACAGTACGCAGGCAGGTGCCCCCATTTTACACAGTACGCAGGCAGGTATCCCCATTTTACAAAGTGCAGCAGGCAGGTATCCCCATTTTACACAGCGCGGCAGGCAGATATCCCCATTTTACACAGCACAGCAGGCAGATATCCCCATTTTACACAGTACGCAGGCAGATGCCCCCATATTACACAGTACGCAGGCAGATGCCCCCATATTACACAGTACGCAGGTAGGTGCCCCCATATTACACAGTACGCAGGCAGATGCCCCCATATTACACAGTACGCAGGCAGATGCCCCCATATTACACAGTACGCAGGCAGGTGCCCCCATATTACACAGTACGCAGGCGCCCCCATATTACACAGTACGCAGGCAGGTTCCCCCATATTACACAGTACGCAGGCAGGTGCCCCCATATTACACAGTACGCAGGCAGGTGCCCCCATATTACACAGTGTGGCAGGCAGGTATCCCCATAGGCAGGTGCCCCCATATTACACAGTGTGGCAGGCAGGTATCCCCATAGGCAGGTGCCCCCATATTACACAGTGTGGCAGGCAGGTATCCCCATAGGCAGGTGCCCCCATATTACACAGTGTGGCAGGCAGGTATCCCCATAGGCAGGTGCCCCCATATTACACAGTGTGGCAGGCAGGTATCCCCATAGGCAGGTGCCCCCATTTTACACAGTGCGGCAGCGGCAGGCAGGTTTCAAGCTGAGGAGAAGGAAGGGGGAGAGAGAGAGAATACTTACGTCTTCCCGCTCTTCGGTCCCGCCGCCTCACGTCCCGCGCCGGCCGCCTCCTCCTTCTTGCTTCTCCTTCTCGCCTCTCCCGAGCGCTCCTGCTCGGGGGGCGGGGCTTTGCGGAATGACGCGTTTGCGTCGTGACGTCACGACGCAACGCGTCATTCCGCGAAACTCCGCCCCCCGAGCAGGAGCGCTCGGGAGAGGCAAGAAGGAGTAACTAAGTGCCGCGGCGGGCGCCCCGTGCAGTTGCACGGCTCGCCCGCCCCTAGAAACGGCACTGACCATTAGCTCCAGAGGGATCGGTACGCAGGTCTCACCCTCGCCGTCCGTCCCAGAGCCGCGCCGCCGTCCTCCTCGCAGAGCCGGAAGATAGAAGCCGGGTGAGTATGAGAAGAAAGAAGACTTCAGAGGCGGCATAAGACTTCAGATCTTCACTGAGGTAACGCACAGCAGTAACGCTGTGCGCCATTGCTCCCACACAGCACACACAAACGGCAGTCACTGTGAGGGTGCAGGGCGCAGGAGGGCGCCCTGGGCAGCAATAAACCTCGTTTTCTGGCAAAAGTATATATATACAGCTGGGCACTGTATATATAAAGAGCCGCAGCCAGGTTTTTAGATATTTGAGCAGGACAGAAGCCCGCCTCCGAGAGGGCGGGGCTTCTTCCTCAGCACTCACCAGCAGCATTTTCTCCACAGCACAGCGCTGAGAGGAAGCTCCTCGGACTCTCCCCTGCTTATCCACGGTGAAAGAGGGTTTTAAAGAAGGGGGGGGCACATATTTGGCTAAAAATACATACAGCGCTATCTAGGTAAACATATTGTGTGTGTGTTTTCCTGGGTCATATAGCGCTGGGTGTGTGCTGGCATACTCTCTCTCTGTCTCTCCAAAGGGCCTTGTGGGGGAACTGTCTTCAGATAAGAGGATTCCCTGAGTGTGTGGTGTGTCGGTACGCGTGTGTCGACATGTCTGAGGTAGAAGGCTTTCCTAGGGAGGAGGAGGAGCAAATGAATGTGGTGTCTCTGTCGACAACGCCGACACCTGACTGGATGGATATGTGGAATGTTTTAAGTGCTAATGTAAATTTATTGCACAAAAGATTAGACAAAGCGGAAGCTAGGGAACAGCCAGGGAGTCAACCCATGTCTGTCCCTATGTCGCAGGGACCTTCGGGGTCTCAAAAGCGCCCACTATCCCAAATAGTAGACACAGATACCGACACGGATTCTGACTCCAGTGTCGACTACGATGATGCAAAGTTACAGCCAAAAGTGGCTAAATGTATTTGATATATGATTATTGCAATAAAAGATGTTTTGCATATCACAGAGGAACCCCCTGTCCCTGACACGAGGGTACACATGTATAAGGGAAAGAAACCTGAGGTAACCTTTCCTCCCTCACATGAGCTGAACGAGTTATGTGAAAAAGCTTGGGAATCTCCAGACAAAAAACTGCAGATTCCCAAAAGGATTCTTATGGCGTATCCTTTCCCGCCAACGGACAGGATACGGTGGAAAGCCTCCCCTATGGTGGACAAAGCGTTGACGCGCTTATCCAAAAAGGTAGCGCTGCCATCCCAAGATACGGCTACCCTCAGGGATCCTGCTGATCGCAAGCAGGAGGCTACCTTGAAGTCCATTTACACACATTCGGGTACCTTACTCAGACCGGCTATTGCGTCTGCTTGGGTGTGTAGCGCTGTAGCAGCATGGACAGATTCTTTATCAGCGGAAATTGAAACTCTGGATAAGGATACCATCTTATTGACCCTAGGACATATAAGAGATGCTGTCTTATATATGAAAGATGCTCAAAGAGACATTGGTCTACTGGGTTCTAGAATCAACGCTATGTCGATTTCTGCTAGACGAGTCCTATGGACCCGGCAGTGGACAGGTGATGCCAACTCAAAGAGGCATATGGAGGTTTTACCTTACAAGGGTGAGGAATTGTTTGGGGAAGGTCTCTCGGACCTGGGCCCTCATTCCGAGTTGTTCGCTCGTTGCCGAGTTTCGCTATGTTGCGATTAGTCGCTTACTGCGCATGCGCAAGGTTCGCAGAGCACATGCGCTTAGTTATTTTACACAAAAGTTAGGTATTTTACTCACGGCATAACGAGGATTTTTCATCGTTCTGGTGATCGGAGTGTGATTGACAGGAAGTGGGTGTTTCTGGGCGGAAACTGGCCATTTTATGGGAGTGTGCGGAAAAACGCTGGCGTTTCTGGGAAAAACGCGGGAGTGTCTGAAGAAACGGGGGAGTGTCTGGGCGAACGCTGGGTGTGTTTGTGACGTCAAACCAGGAACGAAACTGACTGAACTGATCGCAATGGCTGAGTAAGTCTGGAGCTACTCAGAAACCGCTAAGAATTTTCTATTCGCAAATCTGCTAATCTTTCGTTCGCAACTCTGCTAAGCTAAGATACACTCCCAGAGGGCGGCGGCTTAGCGTGTGCAATGCTGCTAAAAGCAGCTAGCGAGCGAACAACTCGGAATGAGGGCCCTGGTCTCCACAGCTACAGCTGGTAAATCCAATTTTTTGCCTTATATTCCTTTACAGACTAAGAAAGCACCACATTATCAAATGCAGTCCTTTCGGTCACAAAGAAACAAGAGAGTACGAGGTGCGTCCTTTCTTGCCAGAGGTAAGGGCAGAGGGAAAAAGCTGCACAACACAGCTAGTTCCCAGGAACAGAAGTCCTCCCCGGCCTCTACAAAATCCACTGCATGACGCTGGGGCTCCGCTAAGGGAGTCCGCCCCAGTGGGGGCACGTCTTCGAATTTTCAGCCACATCTGGGTTCACTCACAGGTGGATCCCTGGGCAATAGAAATTGTTTCTCAGGGTTACAAGCTGGAATTCGAAAAGGTGCCTCCTCACCGGTTTTTCAAATCGGCCCTGCCGACTTCTCCCCCAGAGAGGGAGATAGTGTTAAATGCAATTCACAAATTGTATCTTCAACAGGTGGTGGTCAAGGTTCCCCTACTTCAACAAGGGAGGGGATATTACTCAACCCTGTTTGTAGTCGCGAAACCGGACGGTTCGGTCAGACCCATTCTAAATTTAAAATCCCTGAACCTATACTTGAAAAGGTTCAAGTTCAAGATGGAATCGCTCAGGGCGGTCATCGCCAGCCTGGAAGGGGGGGATTTTATGGTTTCTCTGGACATAAAGGATGCATACCTTCATGTTCCCATATATCCACCTCATCAGGCGTACCTGAGATTTGCGGTACAGGATTGTCATTACCAATTTCAGACGTTGCCGTTTGGGCTTTCCACGGCCCCGAGAATTTTCACCAAGGTAATGGCGGAAATGATGGTGCTCCTGCGCAAGCAGGGAGTCACAATTATCCTGTACTTGGATGATCTCATAAAAACGAGATCACGAGAGCAGTTACTGAACAGCGTGTCACTTTCACTAAAGGTGTTACAGCAACACGGCTGGATTCTCAATATCCCGAAGTCGCAGCTGGTTCCTACGACTCGTCTGACCTTCTTGGGCATGATTCTGGATACGGACCAGAAAAGGGTTTATCTTCCAATGGAAAAGGCTCAAGAACTCATGACTCTGGTCAGGAACCTATTGAAACCAAAACAGGTGTCAGTGCATCACTGTACTCGAGTCCTGGGAAAGATGGTGGCATCTTAGGAGGCCATTCCATTCGGCAGGTTCCATGCGAGGACCTTCCAATGGGACCTACTGGACAAGTGGTCCGGGTCACATCTACAGATTCATCAGTTGATCACCCTGTCCCCCAGGGCCAGGGTATCTCTCCTGTGGTGGCTGCAGAGTGCTCACCTTCTAGAGCGTCGCAGGTTCGGCATTCAGGACTGGGTTCTGGTGACCACGGACGCGAGCCTCCGAGGATGGGGAGCAGTCACACAAGGAAGAAACTTCCAGGGTCTTTGGTCAAGTCAAGAGACTTGTCTTCACATCAACGTCCTGGAGCTGAGGGCCATATACAATGCCCTTCGTCAAGCGGAGACCTTGCTTCGCGACTTACCAGTTCTGATCCAGTCAGACAACATCACCGCAGTGGCTCATGTAAACCGCCAGGGCGGCACAAGGAGCAGAGTGACAATGGCGGAAGCCACCAGGATTCTTCGCTGGGCGGAAAATCATGTAAGCGCATTGTCAGCAGTGTTCATTCCGGGAGTGAACAACTGGGAAGCAGACTTCCTCAGCAGACACGACTTGCATCCAGGAGAGTGGGGACTTCATCAGGAAGTCTTCGCACAGATTGCAAGCCAGTGGGGACTGCCCCAGATAGACATGATGGCGTCCCGCCTCAACAAAAAGCTGCAGAGGTATTGCGCCAGGTCAAGAGACCCTCAGGCGGTAGCTGTGGACGCACTGGTGACACCGTGGGTGTTCCAGTCGGTCTATGTGTTTCCTCCTCTTCCTCACATCCCAAAGGTGTTGAGAATAATAAGAAAAAGAGGAGTACAGACAATTCTCATTGTTCCAGATTGGCCATGAAGGGCCTGGTATCCGGATCTGCAGGAGATGCTCACAGAAGATCCGTGGCCTCTTCCTCTAAGACAGGACCTGTTGCAACAGGGGCCCTGTATGTTCCAAGACTTACCGCGGCTGCGTTTGACGGCATGGCGGTTGAACACCGGATCCTAGCGGAAAAGGGCATTCCGGAAGAGGTCATTCCTACTCTGATAAAGGCTAGGAAGGACGTGACAGCTAAACATTATCACCGTATATGGCGAAAATATGTTTCTTGGTGTGAGGCCAGGAATACTCCTACGGAAGAATTCCATCTGGGCCGTTTCCTTCACTTCCTACAAACTGGAGTGAATTTGGGCCTAAAATTAGGCTCCATTAAGGTTCAGATTTCGGCCTTATCCATTTTCTTTCAAAAATAATTGGCTTCTCTCCCAGAAGTACAGACTTTTGTGAAGGGAGTGCTGCATATTCAGCCTCCTTTTGTACCTCCGGTGGCGCCTTGGGACCTTAACGTGGTGTTGAGTTTCCTTAAGTCGCACTGGTTTGAACCACTTAAAACGGTGGAGTTAAAATATCTCACTTGGAAAGTAGTCATGTTTTTAGCCTTGGCTTCGGCTAGGAGAGTGTCGGAATTGGCGGCTTTGTCTCATAAAAGCCCCTATCTAGTTTTCCACATATGGATAGAGCGGAATTGCGGACCCGTCCTCAATTTTTGCCTAAGGTGCTGTCATCTTTTCATATGAACCAACCTATTGTCGTGCCTGTGGCTACACGAGACTTGGAGGATTCCGAGTCCCTTGATGTGGTCAGGGCTTTGAAAATTTACGTGGCCAGAACGGCTAGAGTCAGAAAAACAGAAGCACTGTTTGTCCTGTATGCAGACAACAAGGTTGGTGCTCCTGCTTCGAAGCAGACTATTGCTCGCTGGATCTGTAACACGATTCAGCAGGCGCATGCGACAGCTGGATTGCCGTTACCAAAATCGGTCACGGCCCATTCCACTAGGAAGGTGGGCTCGTCTTGGGCGGCTGCCCGAGGGGTCTCGGCACTACAGCTGTGCCGAGCTGCTACTTGGTCGGGTTCAAACACCTTTGCAAAGTTCTATGTTTGATACCCTGGCTGAGGAGGACCTCCTGTTTGCTCAATCGGTGCTGCAGAGTCATCCGCACTCTCCCGCCCGTTTGGGAGCTTTGGTATAATCACCATGGTCCTTACGGAGTCCCCAGCATCCTCTAGGACGTAAGAGAAAATAAGATTTGAAACCTACCGGTAAATCTTTTTCTCGTAGTCCGTAGAGGATGCTGGGCGCCCGTCACAAGTGCGGACTACTTCTGCAAGACTTGTATATAGTTTGCTTACATAATGGTTATGTTATTGTTTTCATCGGTCTCCGACTGATGCTATGTTGTTTTTTCATACTGTTAACTGGTTAGTATATCACAAGTTATACGGTGTGATTGGTGTGGCTGGTATGAATCTTGCCCTTGGTTTAACAAAAATCCTTTCCTCGTACTGTCCGTCTCCTCTGGGCACAGTTTCTCTGACTGAGATCTGGAGGAGGGGCATAGAGGGAGGAGCCAGTGCACACCCATGCCTAAAGTCTTTCTTAAAGTGTCCATGTCTCCTGCGGAGCCTGTCTATCCCCATGGTCCTTACGGAGTCCCCAGCATCCTCTACGGACTACGAGAAAAAGATTTACCGGTAGGTTTAAAATCTTATTATTTATCACATTCTCTGTGTTATAAATATCTTCTTTTTATTATTTTAATCATTATGACAGGGGTGGCACTGCCTCCCCTGACTGCACGTCCCTGCTGCACTTTCCACGCTGCAGGCGCGGTGGCTCATTGCTCATACAACAGTTTATACTCTCCATCTATGGGTGTCATGGACACCCACAGATGGAGAATAGCCTGTGTCACCGGTATTCCGGTGGCGGTATTTCACCGCTAGTCAGGATTCCAGCATCGGCACTGTGAGCGCCGGCGTCCCGACTAGCTGTATTTTAACAGCTTACCATATACTTATCCTGTCTTAACATGCACAGGGGGTCATTCAGACCCGATCGCGTGCTGCATTTTTTTGCAGTCGTGCAATTGGGTCTAAACAGCTTATGCGTGTGGCCCACAATGCGCAGGTGCGTCGGCTGCTGGCGCCGGCCATCGCCAGGCAGTGACGGATTGTACGAAGAAAGTATTCGCACCGGCGAACGCAAGAAGATTGACTGGAGGAGGCCGTCTGGGGGTGTCAACTCACCGTTTCCAGGGAGTGTCTGGGAAAACGCAGGTGTGCCCAGCCGTTCGGGAGGCGGATTCCTGATGTCAGCAACATCCCGGATCGTCGCAGCGGCTGAGTAAGTTCTGGGCTGTGCAGAAACTGCACAAAGTTTTGTTTGTGCAGCTCTCTACACAGCAGTTCGCACCCCTGTACAGCGATTGCCCCCTCCCCTGTAGGCGGTGACTACCTGGTTGCAGCAGTGCAAAAAACAGCCTGTGTGCGACTAGGTCTGAATTATCCCAACCGTACGGCAGCCTCCAAGTAATATGGTTCCCACGGTGGCCTGTGGGAGCTGGACACAGGATCTACCCTTACAGTTATTACTACAAAACAGTGTAATCACAACATATTTGTGAACATTCCACCTGTGTACGGTTGAATAAATATACTGCATCTCTAAAGGCAGTCTTTTCACATACTATCCTGGTTTACAGTGAGTAGCCAATCACATTTACATCGAGATCCTTAACTGTGACAGAACATAGGGGGTAATTCCAAGTTGATCGCAGCAGGATTTTTGTTAGCAATTGGGCAAAACCATGTGCACTGCAGGGGAGGCAGATATAACATGTGCAGAGAGAGTTAGATTTGGGTGGGGTGTGTTCAATCTGCAATCTAATTTGCAGTGTAAAAATAAAGCAGCCAGTATTTACCCTGCACAGAAATAAAATAACCCACCCAAATCTAACTCTTTCTGCACATGTTATATCTGCCTCCCCTGCAGTGCACATGTTTTTGCCCAATTTCTATCAAAAATCCTGCTGCGATCAACTTGGAATTACCCCCATAATTATGCACATAATTGATCGTGAAGCTTTAAGTCTTCTATGATAGTAAAGAAATGCCATCAGTCTCTTTATGGACAGAAGTTAATTTTATTATTATTATTTCTGCTGCGGGGTACACTGGGCTCCACAAGGATTGGACAATGGGGTGTAGAGTAGGATCTTGATCCGAGGCACCAACAGGCTCAAAGCTTTGACTGTTCCCAGAATGCACAGCGCCGCCTCCTATATCACCCCGCCTCCCAGCACAGGAGCTCAGTTTTGTAAGTTGGTGCTGCAGTAAACAGGCACTGAACAGAGGGGCTGCTCCAAGCAGCCCTAAGAAAAGCTTTTTATGAGATGAAAAGTGAAGACTTCAAGGGCAGCAGCGGTGGTAAATGTCTTGTGACATTCACTGCTGCAGCTCCAGCTCTCCCCAGCGGCGCTGTACACTCCCGAGCCCTGGTTGCCGGGTACCTACAGCGGAGGGTCCGGTTTTCTTCACGTTAGACACATACGGCTGGGGCTCTCCAGGATCGCGTGGCCGCGCTTCGGAGGTGGTAAGTGGGTCCCACTTGTGGGACCCGGTCTTTATTGCGATCCGGCGCGGTCAGTGGGAGGCGGTGGACACTGTGGCAGTACAGGCGATCCCACTAGATCACCAGAGCATGGGCACAAGTCAGGTTTTCTCTCTAAACCAATTCTTATATCGCCCACAGTACCCGGTGGTTTTGCCAGCAGAGGGGATAAGGCTTAGACCTGAAGCCCCTCCCCCAGCCACAGGGTGCCATTTCTAGCAAGTGTTCCCGCCCTGGAGCTGCATATCTGTCTTTTCCTCACTCCCTGTCCGTGTCTGCGGCGCCATTATCCCTTAACTCACTGTTCCTGCGACTGCTTGGGCAAATCCCCCTATGTAAAGCCGCCTGGTTGTCAGCGCTGTGCCTTTACATGACACTTAAGTATTCTACCTGCCTTTTTAGACAGTGATAGTTAAGAAAGAGTGCACTTAGGTGGTCATTCCGAGTTGTTCGCTCGCAAGCTGCTTTTAGCAGCTTTGCACACGCTCAGCCGCCGCCTACTGGGAGTGAATCTTAGCATAGTAGATTTGTGAACGAAAGATTAGCAGATTTGCGAAATAGACAGTTCTTAGCAGTTTCTGAGTAGCTCGAGACTTACTCTGCCACTGCGATTAGTTCAGTCAGTTTCGTTCCTGGTTTGACGTCACAAACACACCCAGCGTTCACCCAGACACTCCCCCGTTTCTCCAGCCACTCCCGCGTTTTTCCCAGAAACGGCAGCGTTTTTTCGCACACACCCATAAAACGGCCAGTTTCCGCCCAGAAACACCCACTTCCTGTCAATCACACTACGATCACCAGAACGAAGAAAAAACCTCGTAATGCCGTGAGTAAAATACCTAACTTAATAGCAAATTTACTTGGCGCAGTCGCACTGCGGACATTGCGCATGCGCATTAGCGACTAATCGCTCCGTTGCGAAAAAAAATAACGAGCGATCAACTCGGAATGACCACCTCAGTCAGGGTTTTATGGTACAATTACCCTGTGATATACATCCAGTTCTTACTGTGTACTGTTATATCTATTGTTATATAGCTGTGTAAGCTAGTCCAGTGCAGTATTATTGTTAGTAATAACTAGTGATGAGCGGGTTCGGTTCCTCGGAATCCGAACCCGCCCGAACTTCACCTTTTTTTTACACGGGTCCGAGCGACTCGGATCCTCCCGCCTTGCTCGGTTAACCCGAGCGCGCCCGAACGTCATCATCCCGCTGTCGGATTCTCGCGAGACTCGGATTCTATATAAGGAGCCGCGCGTCGCCGCCATTTTTCACACGTGCATTGAGATTGATAGGGAGAGGACGTGGCTGGCGTCCTCTCCGTTGTATTAGAAAAAAAAACTGAGTGACTAAGTTTTAATTGTGGGGAGGATTGGGGACAGGGAGCAGCTGTTAGGGAGTACAGTGCAGGGTTTTGAGTTTAATCCGTTGTTTCTCTGCCTGAAAAAAAACGCTCCACCATATCTGTGCTCACTCAGTGTGCTGCACTGCTGCATGATATATCTGTGCTGAGTGCACTGCTCACACTGCCTAATTGTGGGGACTGGGGAGCAGTTATAGCAGGAGTACAGTGCACAGTTTTGCTGACAGTGACCACCAGTCCAGTATACGTTTGTCTGCCTGAAAAACACTGTGGTGTTTTTTTTTTCTTTCTTCATGCTAGTTTGTTTAGCAGTCTGCTGACAGAGTCCACCAGGTCCGTTATACAGTATATTATATATATAATTAAGCACTAAGCAGCAGTACGGTAGGCCACAGCTGTACCTACCTCTGTGTCGTCAGTGCACCCGTAGTCCATAAGTATAAGTAATACTATACTATCCATCCATCTACATTGTATACCTGTGGTGTTTTTTTTTCTTTCTTCATAGTCATACTAGTTTGTTTAGCAGTCTGCTGACAGTGTCCACCAGGTCCGTTATACAGTATAAATATCATATATATAAGCACTAAGCAGCAGTACGGTAGGCCACGGCTGTACCTACCTCTGTGTCGTCACTCGTCGTGCATAAGTATAAGTAATACTATACTATCCATCCATCTACATTGTATACCTGTGGTGTTTTTTTTTTCTTTCTTCATACTAGTTTAGCAGTCTGCTGACACTGTCCACCAGGTCCGTTATACAGTATAATATCTTATATATAAGCACTAAGCAGCAGTACGGTAGGCCACGGCTGTACCTACCTCTGTGTCGTCACTCGTCGTCCATAAGTATAAGTAATACTATACTATCCATCCATTTACATTGTATACCTGTGGTGTTTTTTTTTTCTTTCTTCATACTAGTTTAGCAGTCTGCTGACAGTGTCCACCAGGTCCGTTATACAGTATAAATATCATATATATAAGCACTAAGCAGCAGTATGGTAGGCCACGGCTGTACCTACCTCTGTGTCGTCACTCGTCGTCCATAAGTATAAGTAATACTATACTATCCATCCATCTACATTGTATACCTGTGGTGTTTTTTTTTTCTTTCTTCATACTAGTTTAGCAGTCTGCTGACACTGTCCACCAGGTCCGTTATACAGTATATCATATATATAAGCACTAAGCAGCAGTACGGTAGGCCACGGCTGTACCTACCTCTGTGTCGTCACTCGTCGTCCATAAGTATAAGTAATACTATACTATCCATCCATCTACATTGTATACCTGTGGTGTTTTTTTTTTCTTTCTTCATACTAGTTTAGCAGTCTGCTGACACTGTCCACCAGGTCCGTTATACAGTATAATATCATATATATAAGCACTAAGCAGCAGTACGGTAGGCCACGGCTGTACCTACCTCTGTGTTGTCACTCGTCGTCCATAAGTATAAGTAATACTATACTATCCATCCATCTACATTGTATACCTGTGGTGTTTTTTTTTTCTTTCTTCATACTAGTTTGTTTAGCAGTCTGCTGACAGTGTCCACCAGGTCCGTTATACAGTATATCATATATATAAGCACTAAGCAGCAGTACGGTAGGCCACGGCTGTACCTACCTCTGTGTCGTCAGTCGTCGTCCATAAGTATAAGTAATACTATACTATCCATCCATCTACATTGTATACCTGTGGTGGCTTTTAGTTGTGCAGAAAATATGGAGAACAAAAATGTGGAGGTTAAAAAAATAGGGAAAGATCAAGATCCACTTCCACCTCGTGCTGAAGCTGCTGCCACTAGTCATGGCCGAGACGATGAAATGCCATCAACGTCGTCTGCCAAGGCCGATGCCCAATGTCATAGTACAGAGCATGTAAAATCCAAAACACAAAAGATCAGTAAAAAAATGACCCAAAAATCAAAATTAAAAGCGTCTGAGGAGAAGCGTAAACTTGCCAATATGCCATTTACGACACGGAGTGGCAAGGAACGGCTGAGGCCCTGGCCTATGTTCATGGCTAGTGGTTCAGCTTCACATGAGGATGGAAGCACTCATCCTCTCGCTAGAAAAAAGAAAAGACTTGCGGCAAAAGCACAGCAAATAACTGTGCGTTCTTCGAAATCACAAATCCCAAAGGAGAGTCCAATTGTGTCGGTTGCGATGCCTGACCTTCCCAACACTGGACGGGAAGAGCTTGCGCCTTCCACCATTTGCACGCCCCCTGCAAGTGTTGAAAGGAGCAACCGCAGTCCAGTTCCTGATAGTGAAATTGAAGATGTCAGTGTTGAAGTACACCAGGATGAGGATATGGGTGTTGCTTGGGCTGCGGAGGAAATTGACAAGGAGGATTCTGATGGTGAGGTGGTTTGTTTAAGTCAGGCACCCGGGGAGACACCTGTTGTCCGTGGGAGGAATATGGCCATTGACATGCCTGGTGAAAATACCAAAAAAATCAGCTCTTCAGTGTGGAAGTATTTCAACAGAAATGCGGACAACAGGTGTCAAGCCGTGTGTTGCCTTTGTCAAGCTGTAATAAGTAGGGGTAAGGACGTTAACCACCTCGGAACATCCTCCCTTATACGTCACCTGCAGCGCATTCATAATAAGTCAGTGACAAGTTCAAAAACTTTGGGCGACAGCGGAAGCAGTCCACTGACCAGTAAATCCCTTCCTCTTGTAACCAAGCTCGCACAAACCACACCACCAACTCCCTCAGTGTCAATTTCCTCCTTACCCAGGAAAGCCAATAGTCCTGCAGGCCATGTCACTGGCAAGTCTGACGAGTCCTCTCCTGCCTGGGATTCCTCCGATGCATCCTTGAGCGTAATGCCTACTGCTGCTGGCGCTGCTGTTGTTGCTGCTGGGAGTCGATCGTCATCCCAGAGGGGAAGTCGGAAGACCACTTGTACTACTTCCAGTAAGCAATTGACTGTCCAACAGTCCTTTGCGAGGAAGATGAAATATCACAGCAGTCATCCTGCTGCAAAGCGGATAACTGAGGCCTTGACAACTATGTTGGTGTTAGACGTGCGTCCGGTATCCACCGTTAGTTCACAGGGAACTAGACAATTTATTGAGGCAGTGTGCCCCCGTTACCAAATACCATCTAGGTTCCACTTCTCTAGGCAGGCGATACCGAGAATGTACACGGACGTCAGAAAAAGACTCACCAGTGTCCTAAAAAATGCAGCTGTACCCAATGTCCACTTAACCACGGACATGTGGACAAGTGGAGCAGGGCAGACTCAGGACTACATGACTGTGACAGCCCACTCGGCGATGTATTGCCTCCCGCTGCAAGAACAGCAGCGGCGGCACCAGTAGCAGGATCTCGCAAACGCCAACTCGTTCCTAGGCAGGCTACGCTTTGTATCACCGCTTTCCAGAATACGCACACAGCTGAAAACCTCTTACGGCAACTGAGGAAGATCATCGCAGAATGGCTTACCCCAATTGGACTCTCCTGGGGATTTGTGACATCGGACAACGTCAGCAATATTGTGCGCGCATTACATCTGGGCAAATTCCAGCACGTCCCATGTTTTGCACATACCTTGAATTTGGTGGTGCAGAATTATTTAAAAAACGACAGGGGCGTGCAAGAGATGCTGTCGGTGGCCAGAAGAATTGCGGGCCACTTTCGGCGTGCAGGCACCGCGTACAGAAGACTGGAGCACCACCAAAAAAACCTGAACCTGCCCTGCCATCATCTGAAGCAAGAGGTGGTAACGAGGTGGAATTCAACCCTCTATATGCTTCAGAGGATGGAGGAGCAGCAAAAGGCCATTCAAGCCTATACATCTGGCCACGATATAGGCAAAGGAGGTGGAATGCACCTGTCTCAAGCGCAGTGGAGAATGATTTCAACGTTGTGCAAGGTTCTGCTGCCCTTTGAACTTGCCACACGTGAAGTCAGTTCAGACACTGCCAGCCTGAGTCAGGTCATTCCCCTCATCAGGCTTTTGCAGAAGAAGCTGGAGGCATTGAAGGAGGAGCTAAAACAGAGCGATTCCGCTAGGCATGTGGGACTTGTGGATGGAGCCCTTCATTTGCTTAACCAGGATTCACGTGTGGTCAATCTGTTGAAATCAGAGCACTACATTTTGGCCACCGTGCTCGATCCTAGATTTAAAACCTACGTTGGATCTCTCTTTCCGGCAGACACAAGTCTGCAGGGGTTCAAAGAACTGCTGGTGAGAAAATTGTCAAGTCAAGCGGAACGCGACCTGTCAACATCTCCTCCTTCACATTCTCCCGCAACTGGGGGTGCGAGGAAAAGGCTACGAATTCCGAGCCCACCCGCTGGCGGTGATGCAGGTCAGTCTGGAGCGACTGCTGATGCTGACATCTGGTCCGGACTGAAGGACCTGCCAACGATTACTGACATGTCGTCTACTGTCACTGCATATGATTCTCTCACCATTGAAAGAATGGTGGAGGATTATATGAGTGACCGCATCCAAGTAGGCACGTCAGACAGTCCGTACGTATACTGGCAGGGAAAAGAGGCAATTTGGAGGCCCTTGCACAAACTGGCTTTATTCTACCTAAGTTGCCCTCCCTCCAGTGTGTACTCCGAAAGAGTGTTTAGTGCCGCCGCTCACCTTGTCAGCAATCGGCGTACGAGGTTACTTCCAGAAAATGTGGAGAAGATGATGTTCATTAAAATGAATTATAATCAATTACTCCATGGAGACATTCACCAGCAGCAATTGCCTCCAGAAAGTACACGGGGATCTGAGATGGTGGATTCCAGTGGGGACGAATTAATAATCTGTGAGGAGGGGGATGTACACAGTGAAAGGGGTGATGAATCGGACGATGATGATGAGGTGGACATCTTGCCTCTGTAGAGCCAGTTGTGCAAGGAGAGATTGATTGCTTCTTTTTTGGTGGGGGCCCAAACCAACCAGTCATTTCAGTCACAGTCGTGTGGCAGACCCTGTCGCTGAAATGATGGGTTGGTTAAAGTGTGCATGTCCTGTTTATACAACATAAGGGTGGGTGGGTGCACCTCTTTTTTCTTTCATTTTTCTTTGCGTCATGTGCTGTTTGGGGAGTATTTTTTAGAAGGCCCATCCTGCCTGACACTGCAGTGCCACTCCTAGATAGGCCAGGTGTTTGTGTCGGCCACTTGGGTCGCTTATCTTACTCACACAGCTACCTCATTGCGCCTCTTTTTTTTCTTCTTTGCGTCATGTGCTGTTTGGGGAGTAGTTTTTGGAAGGGCCATCCTGCCTGACACTGCAGTGCCACTCCTAGATGGGCCAGGTGTTTGTGTCGGCCACTTGGGTCGCTTATCTTACTCACACAGCTACCTCATTGCGCCTCTTTTTTTTCTTCTTTGCGTCATCTGCTGTTTGGGGAGTATTTTTTGGAAGGGCCATCCTGCCTGACACTGCAGTGCCACTCCTAGATGGGCCAGGTGTTTGTGTCGGCCACTAGGGTCGCTTAGCTTACTCACACAGCTACCTCATTGCGCCTCTTTTTTTCTTTGCGTCATGTGCTGTTTGGGGAGTATTTTTTGGAAGGGCCATCCTGCCTGACACTGCAGTGCCACTCCTAGATGGGCCAGGTGTTTGTGTCGGCCACCTGTGTCGCTTAGCTTAGCCATCCAGCGACCTCGGTGCAAATTTTAGGACTAAAAATAATATTGTGAGGTGTGAGGTGTTCAGAATAGACTGAAAATGAGTGGAAATTATGGTTATTGAGGTTAATAATACTATGGGATCAAAATGCCCCCCAAATTCTATGATTTAAGCTGTTTTTTAGGGTTTTTTGTAAAAAACACCCGAATCCAAAACACACCCGAATCCGACAAAAAAAATTTGGTGAGGTTTTGCCAAAACGCGTTCGAACCCAAAACACGGCCACGGAACCGAACCCAAAACCAAAACACAAAACCCGAAAAATTTCAGGTGCACATCCCAATAACCTCTGCATTGTACAAACTGTGACTTTCTGTGTGTGCATTTGATAGCTGAGTGGTGTCTATTTCGTGTCTTTCACTCAACCTGCTATCCCTATATTCTATAACCTGAGGGGGCTTGGTGCGTCAGGTGTTATCTAATATAGGATTTTCACAAAGATATACTGTATTACATATTTTTCTCTGTGATTTAGTCACCATATCTCTCCTTTATCTCTGCTAGGGCTGACTACATTGCGCAGGGGTTTGAGTTTAGAGGTATAGTGCTGCTGATAATTGTACTGTGTTACCTGATACTGCAAGTTATATCATGTCTGCTTCTGAGGGTAACGGTTCTGGGGCTGAACACACTGCCGGTGTTGCTGACGCCACGGAGCCATATGAGGAGAATATAGTAGCTGTGGGCTCTGGTTTTGGGGGCTCCTTGCCCCCCAGTGGGAATAAACTAACTCCCCCTATGGGACCCCCAATGCCAGTACAACCGTATGTGGTCCCTGCAGCTAACCCGCCGTAGGTGGACAATTTATCTGCTCAATTAAAGAAGTTGAACCAGTCCTTGACTAGTCCAAGAGGTCCTCTAAGCGAGCGCTTATCTCCTCACAATCCACTGCTGTCACTGACACCTCGTCTGATGAAGACGGCACATATACTGACCCCTCAGGTTCTGACTCAGATACGGCTGATGGGGAGGGTAGTTCACATGTGGATGTTCCTGATCTTTTGGAGGCTATTAAATTAATTCTGCAGATTATGGATGATCCCGAGCCATCCGTCCCTCCTAAGAAACCAGATAGGTTCAAGCTTCAGAAGGTGGTTAAGCAAGTTTTACCTCACTCTGACCACCTAGTGGATATACGTCAGCAACCCTGGGAAAACCCGGGTACGAAGTTTGTGCCTCAAAAGAAGATGCTGGCTCGCTATCCCCTCGCGCCAGAGCTGTCTAAAAATTGGGAAACGCCTCCTCCAGTGGACTCACATGTGGCTAGGATGGTGGTTTCCTCAGCTCTACCTGTCACTACCGTCACGTCACTAAAAGAGCCTACGGATAAACGTGTGGAGGGTTGTCTGAAAGCGATTTACACCCTCACGGGTGCTGCACAAAGGCCCACTATTGCAGCAACATGGGCTGCAGAGGTTATTGAAGCATGGGCCTTGGAGTTACAAGCTGAAATCTCTTCTGACCATGCTAGACAATACTTGTCATATATTGTCACAGCTTCTCGATATATTAAAGAGGCGGCTTCTGATGCCGGTATCCTAGCGGCTAAGGCCTCTACTACGTCAGTCCTGGCTCGCAGGATATTGTGGCTGAGATCCTGGTCTGTGGATCTGGACTCTAGAAAAACCCTGGAGGTACTCCCTTTCAAGGGAGATATTCTGTTTGGGGAGGACTTAAATAAGATTGTGGCTGACTTGGCTACTGCCAAAACTGCCTGCCTGCCTAATGCCGCTCCTTCTGTGTCGAAGGCTAAAGGTACGTCCTTTCGCCCCTTTCGTCCTTCAGGTAAAGCAAAAGGTCAGGCGTACCATAAGCAGGCCCGCACTTCCAAGCCTGGTAAGCCGAAGCCCAAAAGAGCCTGGGCTGCCCGTCAGCCAGCTGCCAAGACCGATAAGCCTGCCGCATGACGGAGTGGGCCTCCACCTGGGGGATCCCAGGGTGGGGGGCCGGCTTCTAGGGTATACCCAGGAATGGTTGAAGACCACTTCAGATGCCTGGGTACGGGAAGTCGTCACTCGAGGTTACGCAATAGCCTTCAAGAACCGACTCCCTCATCGATTTTGCCAGACAGACGTCCCTTTGGACCAGACAAAGGCAAACACTCTACACTCGTTGGTACAGACCTTCCTGGATACAGGAGTCGTCGTACAGGTGCCTCTTGCTCAGAGGGGCCGGGGGTACTATTCTCCGCTGTTTCTAGTCCCGAAACCGAATGGGTCCTCCCGGCCCATTCTCAACCTCAAGGCATTGAACAGGTTTGTGAAGGTTTCCAAGTTCCGTATGGAAACCCTTCGCTCTATAGTTCTGGCCTTGGAACCTGGGGACTACATGGTCTCCCTGGACATACAGGATGCTTACCTGCATATTCCTATAGCAGTGTCACATCAACAATACCTGAGGTTCGCTATTGGCAACTTACATTACCAGTTTCGGGCATTACCTTTTGGTTTAACAACGGCTCCGCGAGTCTTCATCAAAGTTATGGTGGTGTTGACGGTGGTACTCCGCCGTCAAGGGGTCAGGATACTTGTTAATCCTGGTAAATTCCCCAGATCTTCTCCTGCGTCATCTGGATATGACGGTCCGGTTTCTACAAGCCCACGGGTGGCTCATCAACTGGAAGAAATCCTCCCTGGTCCCTGCTCAGAGCATGGTGCACCTGGGAGCGTTGTTGGACACTCACAACCAGAGGTTGTTCTTGTCTCAGGAGAAAGTCCTGAAGATTCAGGACAGGATTCGTTGCTTCCTTTCTCGTCCGCAAGTGTCGATACATTCGGCAACGCAGGTGCTGGGCCTAATGATATCAGCTTTCGACATGGTGGAGTATGCTCAATTCCATTCTCGCCCTCTCCAGAGGCTGATTCTTGCCAAGTGGGACAGCCTGCCTCACCGGATCAGATCTCAAATGATCTTCTTGACTCCGGAGGTCCGTCTGTCGCTACACTGGTGGCTCCAGGACCAACAATTGTGCAGGGGTCGTCCCTTCTGGATATCCAACTGGGTCCTGTTGATGACAGATGCCAGTCTAAGAGGTTGGGGCGCAGTGCTGGAGCAACACTCCCTTCAGGGTCGGTGGACCAAGGAGGAATCTCTCCTCTCGATCAACATTCTGGAATTGCGGGCGGTCTTCAATGCGATGAACCTGGCCCAGCATTTAATTCAGAACCGTCCTGTTCAAGTACAGTCGGACAACGCCACCACAGTGGCTTACATAAATCATCAAGGCGGCACTCAAAGCCGTTTGGCAATGAAGGAAGTCTCACGGATTCTACGTTAATTGAGAAAAACAAACCATTAACACTTCTATATTTAAAAGCATTCTTACTTTGCAGCATTTTTGTCCACACCTGCCTTAAATGTTTGCACAATACTATATATATTCCCAACCCGGCCCCTTCACTTTTCACAAGATCTACGTTTCTCATCCACACTCATTATTTGCTGCCATGCACGATTGCAGGACTTTCTTCGGGCTACACCCACTCTGTGGAATGCCCTACCACGTACAATAAAACTCTCCTCTAGTCTCCAAACCTTCAAGGGTTCCCTGAAACTCACCTATTCATACAAGCTTATCAAATTCCAGAACCGCTCACATTACCTTCATACGCTTTCCTATCCAATTATATCCCCACTGTACAGTCCACACATCCCCCACATATTGTCTCTTTCTTCACTTTCCCTTCCTGCTGACCCTAGTTCATCATTGCTGTGATGTGATATCATGCAGCCCACCAAGAACCTTTACAATCTGATGGACAACTATGCAATAGATAGAACCTATCCTTGTGTATCAATGTCTATTTCCCTATAGATTGTAAGCTTGTGAGCAGGACCTCCCTACCTCTATCGCCGTTTGTTATTACCCAGTTTTGTCTTATCATTGTGTACAGTTGTAAAGCGCAACAGAATTTGCTGCGCTATATAAAAACTGTCAATAAATAATAATACATTATTCATATATATATATATATATATATATATAAATATACACAAAAGTATCTTTATCTTGCGCCAACTCAGGAGCGGCACACTGGGAGAGGTCTTTGTTGGGAAACCTCAAAAACATACAGAGAAAACATAAATTCCCAAGTGCGCTAATAATGAAATGTAGTTACACAAATCTTCCAGCGTTTATTTAGTCGGAAAATGTAGACTGGAGGATGTTTAGATCTGGGGACCTGTAACAGACACCCCTCACCAAAAAGTCACCCAAACAAGAGGCCAACAGGCCAATTAATAAAAAGTTTTTTTTTAATAACATATATTTGAACATAAGAATTTTGGTACACAATTCAAGATATAAAATTGTATCAATAAAACACAGCCACAACCAACATGTTTGTAAGATGGATTCTAGATACTCCCTCACCTTTTTCAAGGTGCGAGCTCGAAGGGAGTATCTTCACAAACTAGGGTGCGCTTTTCTGACTGACAAAGCGCACCCTAGTTTGTGAAGATACTCCCTTCGAGCTCGCACCTTGAAAAAGGTGAGGGGGTATCTAGAATCCATCTTACAAACATGTTGGTTGTGGCTGTGTTTTATTGATACAATTTTATATCTTGAATTGTGTACCAAAATTCTTATGTTCAAATATATGTTATTAAAAAAAAACTTTTTATTAATTGGCCTGTTGGCCTCTTGTTTGGGTGACTTTTTGGTGAGGGGTGTCTGTTACAGGTCCCCAGATCTAAACATCCTCCAGTCTACATTTTCCGACGAAATAAACGCTGGAAGATTTGTGTAACTACATTTCATTATTAGCGCACTTGGGAATTTATATATATATATATATATATATATATAAAATTTATTTAATATGAATCATGTAATCACGTCTGTGTCGGCCCTCTACCAATACTAAAGTATGTACTGTGTCTGGTGACTTCTGTTTGGGAAGGTAAAAACACTGGTCTCATGAGCCCAAATATAATACTGCAGAAGCTGCGGCACTTATATGGCCACATAGAGATGAATAGTTAAATGTCCTGAAGTTTCAGAGCAATAGTTCTTTATTGTTCTGAAACTTTTGAACCTTTGATTATTGGTCTCCTTTGAGTGCCACTGTCTCTAGATTATTATATAGATGGGCATCATTCATTTCTAGGTTTAACATTAATATTACTGTGTGACCGTTTAAAAAAAATCTTAATGGGGATACACTCTTCCGAAGCTTCCTTCAACAACACACTGATGAGTGTCCTCTTCTTCCATCGTTCCATACCGCAAGATGGACTTTATGCTTGACTAGAGATTTTTCTGCACATTTGAACTCTCCTCAAGCTTCTGCTTTTACTCCCCCTGTAGTTCTCTTTGCACCCAAGAAATTAAGACAAGTTGTTCTGTTTGAAGCTCACAGTTGTAAAATGTAAGGACATCCAGGAGTCCTCAGCATTTTGTCATCTTCTGTCTGTTTGGCCATCCATTCATCAAGACAGAAGAGTTTTTGTTATGTCCTGCTCAATTTGTGCAGAACACAGCCATTGGCATCACATGTTTCACTTTCCATTCCTGTTAAGCCATGGTCCTATATTTCTATGGACTTTATTGTGGAACTAACCTTATCTAATGAATGTAATACTAGCTGAGTAGCAGGGCCAGATTAAGCCTTGGGGGTACGGGGTTTAAGACGAGGGGGCATAGAGCAAGGACATTCCAAGAGGGACAAAATGCTATCTACCTGGACTAAATCTTAATATGTGGTTGGCATCACCTGTGTTGAACTACACTATTTAATCGATAAGAAAAGTATTTTAACACAGGTGATTGCAATCATAACTTAAGAAGGAAGTCCAGGTAGAGAGTATTTTGTCCCTCCAGGAATCGGTCATGTTGGGAGGTATGGATTGTGTATATTAAATTTAAACCAATGGTGTATATTAAATTTAAACTACAGTAATAGTTGTATCATGCCTGGGTACTGTTTATAGCCCTACCTAATTTAGAGACAACTATTTAATAAAGTTTTCTTGTAGTGGAACAAAGACAACTTTAACAATCTTAAAATGTACATAGAAAAATAAAATTGATCATTCATCTTGTCACATGCAAGCATAGCAGCAGTCTCTGCCCTATTTACACACTGGGCCAGGACTGTGTGTGTGTGTCTCTCTCTCTTTCTAGACCGGAATGCTCTCATTAGATAACAGGTTGCACACCGTCCTGCTTTCTGGCTGCCTGCTGGTGCTGCTGCTCCCCAAGAGGGAGAGCTAGTGATGTCAGTGTGCTCCAGCCAGGAAGCCCCCTAACAGAGGGCGACCTGGGATACAGTATCCTCTGTGCCCCCCCCCCCCTTAATCTGGCTATGTTAAGTAGTAATCAATATATTCACTAAAATGGCTCATTTTTTTCCCTCTGTCCTTTCTTTCATCTGCCAGTAAAACTGGTCTAACTTTTTGTTAGAAATATCTTCAAGTAGTTAATAGCTCATTTCTGGAGGCTTTTGTTTTCTCTTTGTAGTCTCACTTAGCTTCTCTGCAGCCTATCATCATCAAACAAATGGGCAAACTGAGCTTGGAACAGTATTCAAGGTGCTATGCTGCCAGTTCCCAAAAAAGATTGGGCCAAGATACTTCCTTGGGCAGAGTTTACCTATAATAATGCCCATCACATATCATATGACCGACGCTGAAATTCCGACACCACGATGCCGTAACACAGACAGTCGACATCCCGAAGGTAAGTATCAGGGTACTTGTTAGGGTTAGAGCCCAAGTGGGGAAAGTTATTTTTATGCACTGGGGGGAAGGGGTTAGGCACTGGGGAGGGGGGTGTTAGCCATAGGCGACACCCCCCCGTAGGGTTAGCCGTAGCCAACACCCCCAGAGGTTTAGCCCTAGCTGACAACCTATAGGGTTAGGGTAGGGGAGGGTTACAATATTTATCCCGACAGATGTCGAGATCTTTGGTGTCGAGATGCCGCTGTCAGTCATGTGACCACTGGCATTCCAGCCGCCTGGTTTACACACCGAACCTGAGGGGATCAAGAAGATATGTATTACTTCATATTGGTAGAGTAGCTTTCAATACTATCATCAAGAAACCAGCAATGATCCAGTGTTCTCTTAAGTGTATGATGTTACAGTCAAAAGTTGGCAAAGCACAGCAACTCGTATCCCGAATTCTCAGCAAGAAGAGATCAAATGTTTTTCATGGAATGCTAATGAGTGGTTCTAGAGTAATAGTGCCTACCTAGCAAAATATTTTCCTACGCGAAAAAGGGGTTTTAATAATTCATGTTAAAAATAGAATTAATAGCGGTGGTTTATTTTAGTCCAGCTATTGCAGTTAAGAAGTACAAAAAAAAAAAAAAGTGCCAAATAAAATGGGTCATTTTGTAATATATGGACTTTTTCACTTTGCTGCGATACTGAAGGTATGTTTATTGCCACTAGTTATCTGGTATTGTCTGTAGTTTATAGAATCTGTAGGAAACTCTGTATGGCAATGCAATATCCAACAATTGTGCACTTTGTGTTATTGATTTGGAATCACAGAAAGAATCCTATGAACGTGCCAGTTTATTCTGTAATGCTAACGGTACATAAAAGTATACCTTTTCATTATATTGTACTCTTAGATCATTTACATAACTAAAGTTTAAAAATAGTAAACCTCATTTTCGGATGAAGATATCACCTGCTTGAGAGTTGAGAGGAGACCTGTACATAGAGTGACTTCCTAAGGGTACAGTGCTGGTTTTGTTTGTCTCCTATACAAGTGATTCTAGTATGCTGAAAGCTATATACTGTAATGTCCAGTAATGTCACCTGATTATGCATACCTCCCAACTGTCCTGATTCCAGCAGGGACAGTCCTGCTATTCGGACACTGTCCCACCCGCAGGCAGCAGTGTCCCATGGGCGGTTGGGGGGGGGGGGGGGGGGGGATTCAGAGATCGAGTGATCTCTGAATAGATGCTGTGCACGCCCCCCGAATGCTGAAAATGGGTCTGTGTTGCTAGGCCATGTCCACTTGGCTGAGGCCATGCCCCTCACACAAGAGGCCATGCTGCTTTTCTGGGACGCGTGCGGCTATGCAGCGCAAGCGTTCCAATCCCCTCCTGACAAAAGTTGGGAGGTACGGCTTGTGGGATGCACTGGATCTCATTGCAGCTGTATATCCCATTTACAGCTTCTATTAATGGGCGTAAAAAAACAGACATTTTACCTCATTGAGGTTTTCCTGGGCATAAAAATGTAATAGTTCTGTAAACAGTAAAATAATAAATCTAGTTTGAAGTATTTTTAGTCCTACAACGACCTTGTATAAAGTACAAACATGGGGGGTCATTCCGAGTTGTTCGCTCGTTATTTTTTTCTCGCAACGGAGCGATTAGTCGCTAATGCGCATGCGCAATGTCCGCAGTGCGACTGCGCCAAGTAAATTTGCTATGCAGTTAGGTTTTTTACTCACGGCATTACGAGGTTTTTTCTTCGTTCTGGTGATCGTAATGTGATTGACAGGAATTGGGTGTTTCTGGGCGGAAACTGGCCGTTTTATGGGTGTGTGCGAAAAAACGCTACCGTTTCTGGGAAAAACGCGGGAGTGGCTGGAGAAACGGAGGAGTGTCTGGGCGAACGCTGGGTGTGTTTGTGACGTCAAACCAGGAACGACAAGCACTGAACTGATCGCACTGGCAGAGTAAGTCTCGAGCTACTCAGAAACTGCACAGAGAAGTCTTTTCGCAATATTGCGAATCTTTCGTTCGCAATTTTGAGAAGCTAAGATTCACTCCCAGTAGGCGGCGGCTTAGCGTGTGCAAAGCTGCTAAAAGCAGCTTGCGAGCGAACAACTCGGAATGACCACCATGATGTATATGCCTATACTTGTGAAGACTTGCTAATTATATTTTGCAGTAACTTTCTTCCATTAATTGTGTAAAAATAACTGTGTAATGAATTTAAAGCACTTGAATTAAATATGGTACCAAAAAAGCACCATCTGCTTCTCAAAGAGAAATAGAAAATGTTACTTATATTATTTAAAAAATATGCTTCAGTGAAACCAATGTACGGTATTTATGTAACCCCAGGACTGCTCTAGAAGGTTCCCACCCCCAATGAGATATGGTTCCCCACCACCTGCCGCTTCTTCCCTTGGCATGCTGCAGGGCTGTTTCTAGCCAATTTGGCTCCCAGTGTGAGATTTAAAAATGCGCCCCCCCAACATAAAAAAGATGCCCCCCCCCCATAGATATAAAAAGAAAGAATTTGCGCAAGCGCTTCCGGCAAGGGCACGTGGCCTCGTTAAAATGGGCGCGGCCATGTTAGGATGGGTGTGGCCTCGTCTGAAAAGACTACCTTACACCCCAGTTTTTGACCCTGTACCAACAGATCGCGACCACCATAGGAAAAAAAAAAAATTCTACCATATTAAGCCCCACACAGTAATGCCCTCTGCACCATATTATGCTACACACTGCAATGCCCGTGATACATTTAATCCCCATTTTACACATTACGGCAGGCAAGAGTCCCCATGTTACACATTACTGCAGGCAAGAGTCCCCATTTTACACATTACTGCAGGCAAGAGTCCCCATTTTACACATTATAGCAGGCAGAGTCCCCTTCTACAAAGAGAGAGAGAGAAAGAGAGAGAGAGAAGAGAAAGAGTGTGTTATACTCACGTTTGCAGCAGCATTCGCCGGCCAGAGGTTCTCTTCCATCCTGCTCTTCAGCCTGTGCCTGCCTGCCTCTCCCTCCTCCTGGCTTGCCCGCCGTGCCTGGCTCCTCCTCCTTCCTGTCATCAGTAATCCGCTCGGGGGCGGAGTTTCATTTAATGACGCGTTTGCATCATGACGTCATGATGCAAACGTGTCATTACACGAAACTTCGCCCCCCGAGCGGAATAGTAATAACGGGAAGGAGGGGGAGCATAAACTGAGCCAGCAAGAGCCGCGGCGGGTGCCCTGTGCGAATGCACGCCTCGCCCGCCCCAAGAAACGGCTCTTGTATGCTGGAGGTGGAGGAGGCATTTCAGCTCCTCAAACAGGTAGTGTAGCGATAGGGTGACATCAGAGCCAAGCAACACACTCCCAACATAACACTGACAAGGAGGCAGGGCTAGATTAAGGGGTATTTCTCTAACGTCCTAAGTGGATGCTGGGGACTCCGTAAGGACCATGGGGAATAGCGGCTCCGCAGGAGACTGGGCACATCTAAAGAAAGCTTTAGGACTATCTGGTGTGCACTGGCTCCTCCCCCTATGACCCTCCTCCAAGCCTCAGTTAGATCTCTGTGCCCGAACGAGAAGGGTGCACACTAGGGGCTCTCCTGAGCTTCTTAGTGAAAGTTTTAGTTTAGGTTTTTTATTTTCAGTGAGATCTGCTGGCAACAGGCTCACTGCATCGAGGGACTAAAAGAAGACAGAAGAGGTCCGGAAAATCGGCGGCAGAAGACATCCTGTCTTCACCAAGGTAGCGCACAGCACTGCAGCTGTGCGCCATTGCTCCTCAGCACACTTCACACTTCGGTCACTGAGGGTGCAGGGCGCTAGGGGGGGGCGCCCTGAGCAGCAATAAAAACACCTTGGCTGGCGAAAATACATCACATATAGCCCCCAGGGCTATATGGATGAATTTTAACCCCTGCCAGAATCCATAAAAAAGCAGGAGAAAAGTCCGCGAAAAAGGGGCGGAGCCTATCTCCTCAGCACACTGGCGCCATTTTCCCTCACAGCTCAGTTGGAGGGAAGCTCCCCTGGCTCTCCCCTGCAGTCACTACACTACAGAAAGGGTTAAAAAAGAGAGGGGGGCACTAATTAGGCGCAGTATTAACAATACAGCAGCTATAAGGGGAAAAACACTTATATAAGGTTATCCCTGTATATATATAGCGCTTTGGTGTGTGCTGGCAAACTCTCCCTCTGTCTCCCCAAAGGGCTAGTGGGGTCCTGTCCTCTATCAGAGCATTCCCTGTGTGTGTGCTGTATGTCGGTACGTTTGTGTCGACATGTATGAGGAGAAAAATGATGTGGAGACGGAGCAGATTGCCTGTAATAGTGATGTCACCCCCTAGGGGGTCGACACCTGAGTGGATGAACTGTTGGAAGGAATTACGTGACAGTGTCAGCTCTGTATAAAAGACAGTGGTTGACATGAGACAGCCGGCTACTCAGCTTGTGCCTGTCCAGACGTCTCATAGGCCGTCAGGGGCTCTAAAGCGCCCGTTACCTCAGATGGCAGATATAGACGCCGACACGGATACTGACTCCAGTGTCGACGGTGAAGAGACAAATGTGACTTCCAGTAGGGCCACACGTTACATGATTGAGGCAATGAAAAATGTTTTACACATTTCTGATAATACGAGTACCACCAAAAAGGGGTATTATGTTCGGTGAGGAAAAACTACCTGTAGTTTTCCTGAATCTGAGAAATTAAATGAGGTGTGTGATGATGCGTGGTTTTCCCCCGATAACAACTGATAATTTCTAAAATGTTATTGGCATTATATCCTTTCCCGCCAGAGGTTAGGGTGCGTTGGGAAACACCCCCTAGGTTGGATAAAGCGCTCACACGCTTGTAAGGGCTCTACCCTCTCCTGAGATGGCCGCCCTTAAGGATCCTGCTGATAGAAAGCAGGAGGGTATCCTAAAATGTATTTACACACATACTGGTGTTATACTGCGACCAGCAATCGCCTCAGCCTGGATGTGCAGTGCTGGGTTGGCGTGGTCGGATTCCCTGACTGAAAATATTGATACCCTAGATAGGGACAGTATATTTTTGCCTATAGAGCATTTAAAAGATGCATTTCTATATATACGTGATGCACAGCGGAATATTTGCCGACTGGCATCAAGTCTAAGTGCGTTGTCCATTTCTACCAGTAGAGGGTTATGGACACGTCAGTGGTCAGGTGATGCGTATTCCAAACGGCATTTGGAAGTATTGCCTTAATAAGGGGAGGAGTTATTTGGGGTCGGTCTTTCAGACCTGGTGGCCACGGCAACAGCTGGGAAATCCACGTTTGTACCCCAGGTCGCCTCTCAACATGAGAAGACGCCGTATTATCAGGCGCAGTCTTTTCGTGGACAAGCGGGCAAAATGTTCCTCATTTCTGCCCCGTGACAGAGGGAGAGGAAAAAGGCTGCAGAAATCAGCCAGTTCCCAGGAACAGAAACCCTCTCCCGCCTCTGCCAAGCCCTCAGTATGACGCTGGGGCTTTACAAGCAGAATCGGGCACGGTGGGGGGCCCGTCTCAATGAATTTCAGCGCGCAGTGGGCTCACTCGCAAGTAGACCCCTGGATCCTTCAGGTGATATCTCAGGGGTACAAATTAGAATTCGAGACGTCTCCCCCTCGCCGTTTTCCTAAAGTCGGCTTTACCGATGTCTCCTTCTGACAGGGAGACAGTTTTGGAAGCCATTCACAAGCTGTATTCCCAGCAGGTGATAATCAAGGTACCCCTCCTGCAACAGGGAACGGGGTATTATTCCACACTGTTGTGGTACCGAAGCCGGACGGCTCGGTTAGACCGATTCTA
Source organism: Pseudophryne corroboree (assembly GCF_028390025.1). Classification (NCBI taxonomy): domain Eukaryota; kingdom Metazoa; phylum Chordata; class Amphibia; order Anura; family Myobatrachidae; genus Pseudophryne; species Pseudophryne corroboree. The sequence continues at coordinate 835,673,459 of NC_086447.1, read as the reverse complement.
AATCTAAAATCTTTGAACACTTACATACAGAGGTTCAAATTCAAGATTGAGTCACTCAGAGCAGTGATTGCGAACCTGGAAGAAGGGGACTACATGATGTCTCGGGACATCAAGGATGCTTACCTTCATGTCATAATTTACCCTTCTCACTAAGGGTACCTCAGGTTTATGGTACAGAACTGTCACTATCAGTTCAGACGCTGCCGTATGGATGGTCCACGGCACCCCGGGTCTTTACCAAGGTAATGGCCGAAATGATGATATTCCTTCGAAGGAAGGGAATTTTAGTTATCCCTTACTTGGACGATTCCCTGATAAGGGTAAGATCCAGGGAACAGTTGGAGGTCGGTGTAGCACTATCTCAGGTAGTGTTGCGGCAGCACGATTGGATTCTCAATATTCCAGAATCGCAGCTGGTTCCGACGACTTGTCTTCTGTTCCTAGGGATGATCCTGGACACAGTCCAGAAAAAGGTGTTTCTCCCGGAGGGGAAAGACAGGGAGTTATCCGAGCTAGTCAGGAACCTCCTAAAACCGAGCCAAGTCTCAGTGCATCAATGCACAAAGGTTCTGGGTAAAATGGTGGCTTCCTACGAAGCAATCCCATTCGGCAGATTCCACGCAAGAACTTTCCAGTGGGACCTGCTGGACAAATGGTCCGGGTCGCATCTTCAGATGCATCAGCGGATAACCCTGTCACCAAGGACAAGGGTGTCCCTCCTGTGGTGGTTGCAGAGTGCTCATCTTCTAGAGAGCCGCAGATTCGGCATTCAGGACTGGGTCCTGGTGACCACGGATGCCAGCCTGCGAGGCTGGGGAGCAGTCACACAGGGAAGGAATATCCAGGGCTTATGGTCAAGCCTGGAGACATCACTTCACATAAATATCCTGAAGCTAAGGGCCATTTACAATGCTCTAAGCTTAGCAAGACCTCTGCTTCAAGGTCAGCCGGTGTTGATCCAGTCGGACAACATCACGGCAGTCACCCACGTAAACAGACAGGGTGGCACAAGAAGTAGGAGGGCAATGGCAGAAGCTGCAAGGATTCTTCGCTGGGCGGAAAATCATGTGATAGCACTGTCAGCAGTATTCATTCCGGGAGTGGACAACTGGGAAGCAGACTTCCTCAGCACGACCTCCACCCGGGAGAGTGGGGACTTCACCCAGAAGTCTTCCACATGATTATAAACTGTTGGGAAAAACTCGACAGGTATTGCGCCAGGTCAAGGGACCCTCAGGCAATAGCTGTAGACGCTCTGGTAACACCGTGGGTGTACCAGTCAGTGTATGTGTTCCCTCCTCTGCCTCTCATACCCAAGGTACTGAGATTGATAAGATGGAGAGGAGTAAGCACTATATTCGTGGCTCCGGATTGGCCAAGAAGGACTTGGTAACCGGAACTTCAAGAGATGCTCACGGAGGATCCTTGGCCTCTACCTCTAAGAAGGGACCTGCTCCAACAAGGACCCTGTCTGTTCCAAGACTTACCGCGGCTGCGTTTGACGGCATGGCGGTTGAACGCCGGATCCTGAAGGAAAAAAGGCATTCCGGATGAAGTCATCCCTATCCTGATCAAAGCCAGGAAGGATGTAACCGCAAAACATTATCACCGCATTTAGCGAAAATATGTTGTGTGGTGCGAGGCCAGTAAGGCCCGACGGAGGAAATTCAACTGGGTCGATTCCTACATTTCCTGCAAACAGGAGTGTCTATGGGCCTGAAATTGGGGTCCATTAAGGTTCAAATTTCGGCCCTGTCAATTTTCTTCCAAAAAGAACTAGCTTCAGTCCCTGAAGTTCAGACGTTTGTAAAAGGGGTACTGCATATACAGCCTCCTTTTGTGCCTCCAGTGGCACTTTGGGATCTCAATGTAGTTTTTTGGGTTCCAAAAGTCACATTGGTTTGAACCACTTAAATCTGTGGAGTTAAAATATCTCACATGGAAAGTGGTCATGCTGTTGGCCCTGGCCTGGGCCAGGCGCGTGTCAGAATTGGCGGCTTTATCCTGTAAAAGCCCTTATCTGATTTTCCATTCGGACAGGGCGGAATTGAGGACTCGTCCTCAGTTTCTCCCTAAGTGGGTTTCAGCGTTTCACCTGAACCAACCTATTGTGGTGCCTGCGGCTACTAGGGACTTGGAGGACTCCAAGTTGCTAGACGTTGTCAGGGCCCTGAAAATATATGTTTCCAGGACGGCTGGAGTCAGAAAATCTGACTCGCTGTTTATCCTGTATGCACCCAACAAGCTGGGTGCTCCTGCTTCTAAGCAGACTATTGCTCGTTGGATTTGTAGTACAATTCAGCTTGCACATTCTGTGGCAGGCCTGCCACAGCCAAAAATCTGTAAATGCCCACTCCACAAGGAAGGTGGGCTCATCTTGGGCGGCTGCCCGAGGGGTCTCGGCTTTACAACTTTGCCGAGCAGCTACTTGGTCAGGAGCAAATACGTTTGTAAAATTCTACAAAATTGATACCCTGGCTGAGGAGGACCTGGAGTTCTCTCAATTGGTGCTGCAGAGTCATCCGCACTCTACCGCCCGTTTGGGAGCTTTGGTATAATCCCCATGGTCCTTACGGAGTCCCCAGCATCCACTTAGGACGTTAGAGAAAATAAGAATTTACTTACCGATAATTCTATTTCTCGTAGTCCGTAGTGGATGCTGGGCGCCCATCCCAAGTGCGGATTGTCTGCAATACTGGTACATAGTTATTGTTACCAAAAAATCGGGTTATTGCTGTAGTGAGCCATCTTTTCTAGAGGCTCCTCTGTTATCATGCTGTTAACTGGGTTCAGATCACAAGTTGTACAGTGTGATTGGTGTGGCTGGTATGAGTCTTACCCGGGATTCAAAATCCTTCCTTATTGTGTACGCTCGTCCGGGCACAGTATCCTAACTGAGGCTTGGAGGAGGGTCATAGGGGGAGGAGCCAGTGCACACCAGATAGTCCTAAAGCTTTCTTTAGATGTGCCCAGTCTCCTGCGGAGCCGCTATTCCCCATGGTCCTTACGGAGTCCCCAGCATCCACTACGGACTACGAGAAATAGAATTATCGGTAAGTAAATTCTTATTTTTCAATAAGAGTCGGATCCATTCCGACATGCAGTTGTCGGAATGGATCAGACAACCCCTATTCAATGGACGGCCAAATCTGACTGTCGCATTTAGCCGTACACAGGGTCCTGTGCAGCCGCTGCTGTCAGTGGCTGCGGAAGCGCTGACAGCAACGGCCAGGGGTGCAGATGGCGGCAGCCGGCGGGGGTATTAACGGCGGCGGGGGTGAGCGGGATGGCGGCGGGGTTAGGCTGGGTGGCGGAGGGAGCAGAGATCGGCGGCCAGCGGAAGGAGCTGATTGCGGGGGGACATATCTGCGGTGTCGGGGGGAGGCGCCGCAGGGAGAGAGGGGACGGCCAGGCACCTCTCTCCCTGCAGCACCTCCTCCCGCCGCCACAGACATGTCCCCCCGCAACCAGCTCATCCCGCCGATCTCAGCCGCCCGCAGCACCGCTCGTCTCCTCACCTCAATTCAACTTGTTTTCAAGTCGGATTGAGTTTGTTGGAAAAGGGGCCAAAACCTGTCGGAACCCCTTCCGATCTATTTCTGTCGGAAGCTGCCGTCTTTCCGACAAGATGGCAGCTTCCGACAGTTATTCAATACACCCCTAAGTGTTACTTGGGCCTGGGGCTGAAAATGACTTATTGGGAAAAGCAGAGGAGGTGTGGCCAGTGCTGTCGACCTAATTGGTGTCGACCCTGAGTCCCATACCCCTAAATTACTAGGGAAGGATTCATATAAATTATATAGTCCAGATCTATTCAGCTACTCCCGCCAGAAATGTTGCGCCCCAAACAGACATGGCCAGACACATGCAAATGCTGCACCCATGTGGGTACCCTCAAATTTTGCACACTCATATAGTAAATGCATACAAACTGCTACATTGACACAAAGAAAGGGATGCATGAAACAGTGCTATGTAGTAGGAAATGTGTGGCCCATGGTGCCCCTATCATTATCGGCGCTGCTATTTTTTTGTGATGTGCCACCCAGTGTATGAGTGGTCAGTGGCACTGACTTTTCCGACAGCTGCAGCTATTGATTTCGACAGTGGCAGGTGTCATTGCCCCATCACCGCAGCAGGGACTGCTTTGTCCCTGGCTGCAGCAGCTTCCAACTTTGCCATAGTAGTGAGATCTTGCGCACACCCAGTGGAGCCGGGCGTTAGTAGAGACACAGTGCATCAGCACTAAGCTGATGTGCTGTGGGTTCTAGCAAGGATCGCCGGGGGGGGGTGGGGGGAGAGACACAGCGCATCAGCACTAGGCTGATGCACTGTGGCCGCTGACAGGGATCGCCAGAGGGGGGAGTTTTCGCCCCCAACTCTGGCATCTGAGGTGTTCATACATGTCATTGCGCCTGCTTCCTGATTTGCCTTGGTAAGAGGCAAAGCAGGAATCTTTGTACCAGCATGATAACTGCTGGTATAACACATCTACCCCAAAAATAGGTGCAAAGCATCACAAAACTGCTCTTTTGTACAACCATTAATTACCAATACTCTTATAAGACAACAGATCGCACTCAATAATATTTGCCAGTAAACTAAGCTGGGCCATCCACCAATTAGGCTTAAAGAATGTATTTATTGTTACAATAACAATGTTCTCTCTTATTATTGAATCTCAGTCACTTGCAGCCTCGCTGAGTTTCTAGTTCTACACGTACAGCTAGATCTGACATTATGGGGGTCATTCCGAGTTGATCGTTAGCTGCCGTTGTTCGCAGCGCATCGATCAGGCTAAAAATCATCATTTCTGCGCATGCGTATGCACCCCAATGCGCACGCGCAACGTACGGGTACAAAGACCTTATGGTTTTGCACAGGTTCTAGCGAAGCTTTAAGTCGCACGGCGTGCCGGGGAAAACGCAGGCGTGGCTGGGCGGGTGTGTGACGTCGAAAGCCAACCCTCCAACGTTAGAATCAACGCACACGGAGAGTAAGTCCAGGGCTGGTCTTGTTTTGCACAAAATGTTTTTGCAGGCGCTCTGCTGCACAGGCGTTCGCACTCCTGCAAAGCAAAAATACACTCCCCAGTGGGCGGCGACAATGCGTTTGCACGGCTGCTAAAAATTGCTAGCGAGCGATCAACTCAGAATGACCCCCAATGTTGTCTTCAGACCTTCTTACACCTGCTACAAAATTCTCTTCTCCCGAACTTTCCACTTAATTTCCACTTATTAATAATATTAATAGTTAATAGTGTTGCATTTTAAGGTGCCACAACAGAGCATTGTCCCAAACAGTGGGAAAAACAAAGTACACATAAAACCGGAACATACAATGTAGGAAAAATAAAAGCAGGCTTGAAAATAAGGGAGTGTCTTGCTGAGCTTGAAGTGTAGTGGGAAAGGGCAAAGCTGGGACAAGGGGAGCGAGTGGATATTGTAACTATAGCCACAGTGTACCAATGTGAGTAGCACAGGTGGAAGCACGGATGGCACTAATATAAAGGTTGCGAGACCGGTGGAGAAAGTGATCAGGCATGATCGATACCTCCATAGGTGGGTGGTGGCAAAAGAGAGGTCTTCTAGACTGGAGTAAGAGGTCGCTATTGGGGAGAAGACAAATGCAGGTCATAAGCAGATCTAAGAGGGCATGAAGGTTGTTTTTTTAAATGAGGTTTGAGATGTTTTAAGGCTTATAGAAATATTTATCAAATCTTTGAAAGACATAGGGGTCTATTTATTAACATTATTTTTACTAAAATAATGTGAAAAAGGGTGTTTTCACACCCTCTTTACATTATTTTAGTATCGCCTGAATGTATTAAAGAGCATTTGGAGCAGTTTTCATGAAAAACTGCTCCAAACCCTTTAATTCACTTTTTTTTAGTAACCCGCATTGCATTCCCCATACTTATAATAGGAAATGTGATGTGGCCAAATATACTAAAAAAAAATGTGTAAAAATACAGCAGTGTACCCTGTGATAATCTCGCCAGCTCAGGCTGGCAAGTTCACAGGGCAGCACTGCGATAAGCACCCTTTTGCCCAGCTTTCTCTGCCCCTGGCACAGAAAGCTGAGCGGGGACCTGGCAGAGTGATCAGCTCTGTGTGTCCGATGGACACACAAGGTGATAACACTGTAAAAAAAAAAGTAAAAAAAACCCCCAAAACATACTCACCTGTCCAGGGAGCCGGTGTTCGCTGCTCCGGTGAGCGATGCCGGGCCCCCCATATGCTGCGCTGTGACCCCGGTGCAGTAAAGTGACGCTGCAAAGCAGCAGCGCACTGTACAGCACTGGTGGTCACAGCGCAGGAGAAGGACCCGGCGCCCGGCAGCCTCCTGAACCAGCGCGGACCGGCTCCCTGGACAGGTGAGTATACTGATCTTCTGGGGGAATCTGCGGCGCGTGGGGGTAGTTGCGATAGAGGGGGGGGTCGACAAGGCGGCGGCAGTAGCGGCGATGTTGACGGGGCGGCGCATGCGCAGCAGGACATTGGGGTAATTTTTTTACGAAAAATACCCCGATGATGCTGCAAAGAGGCATTGCAGGGACAGAGCTTGACCGCAAGCTCTGTCCCTGCATGCGATAATTGATACATCCCTGGCTGCGATGTAATCAATTATCACAGTGCGAGTTGGGGCGATTTTATCACCTGTCATCCGCATCCAGGATGCGGATGGTGATAAATAGGCCCCATAAACTGCAAAAGTTGCCCATTCCAACCAATCAACTTCTGTCATTTTACAGGCTGTACAAGAAAAAATTCAGTTAGAAGCTGAAAGCATCTTCTCCACTTTAACTCTCTCTCAGATTTGATAAATCTTCCCCATACTGGTTTTAAGGGCCTTTATGATTAATGTATCAATCAGTGAAAGTAGAGAAGTGGACCAGCGGAGACGTTTTCCATAGCGCCCAAACTGCATGTACCTATCATTTTATAGAATGCTACCTTCAGTCTGATTGGTTGTTACATATGGGAAACTTCTCCAATGGTCCCCTTCTCAACTCTTTTCACTGTGTGGTACAGCAACCTTTCTGTATGTCATGGTGAGTAATATGGCTCAAAACTAGCTTGGAAAAATAAGAACGTGCTTTAGCTGGTGGCTTGCCGGCAAGGGGAGAAATATGTTGCCTCTCTGTCTCCTCTAAAGTTTTAGGGTGTACACTGCGCAGCAATTGAAGCACACTACAGTATGTGGATGTACAAATACATAGCTATGGAGGTGAGTGTACAAAATGTATTGGACTAAGGTCTACAATTATAACTAGATATAAAGAGATTTAGATGAAGATTCAATTAGCCTCAGTGTTTACTGTAGGCAGATAGCCTTGAGCATTAACATCCTGAGCTATTCATTTTAAGCCCATTTCCTCCTGCGGTCATAGGCGTGCGCACGGGGGGTGCCTGGTGCGCACAGGCACCCCCTAATGCCCGGCACCCCCTGCACTCCACGCCTGCTACTACAGCAGCACGCACAACACACGAGGATCGGATTGCCTGCTGCCCTGTAACACCCCCTCCCGTTGCGCCAGACAACCAGTTAGACTCACAGGCCGCCTCGCGATGTGACGCGCTGACGTCACACCGCACGCCCACTCTCCCTTTCTCCCCGCCCTGCGCTCCTGTCCTCCCGCCTGCGCTCCTCAGTCTCTACTCAGTCTCTACGCTGCCATTACAAGGACACACGCCAGCAGGACAGTGAGGGGACTGGGCACAGCTGAGCTGAGCCTGCCTGATTCTGACACAGAGAGTAAGTCACCGCTCACTGAGTGCTGCAGGGGCCAACCGTGGGGGGAGGGGGGGGGAGCGGGATACTTTTCTGTATATAAAAAAAGGAAGGGTTACCTCATGAGATATATAATATATATATATATATATATATATATATATATAAATGTATATATAATATATATATATATGTGTGTGTGTGTGTATATATATATATATATATATATATATAAAATATTAGCTGTGCCAAGCATTCAGTAGTTTCCTGAGTGCACCTATAAGCTATAGGTGCACTCAGTAAACCACTGACTGCTTGACTCAGCTAATAGATATAGATGTAAATAGATATGCATAGATAGATAGATGTATATATGTGTGTGTATGTATGTATGTATGTATGTATGTATGTATATATATATAAATATAAATCTGTATTGGGGCACCCGGACACCAATTCTCGCAACAGCTGGAGGTTTGACATCAAAATTGATGTCAAATTTCCTGCTGTTGTGAGAATTGGTGTCTGGGTGCCAGCTATACAGATTTCTATTTTGAGGTTTCTTGCTGTGGAGTCATTAGGAGGGCACCGGCAAAGGTATTTCTTACTGGGAGTGCTGCTTCCATCCTCATCTTAGCAGGACACTCCAATCCATATACAGATGAACGTTTCATTTTACTATATTAAAATGTCGTATGTCCTGACAAAATTTTATCTTTTTATTGTATAAGGGGCACATCTACAGTGGGCATTGTGTAAGGGGCCCAACTACTGTGTGGGCATTGTGTAAGGAGCACTACTACTATGGGGATTGTGTAAGGGGCACAACTGCTGTGGGTATTGTGTGTAAGTGGCAGTAGACACCGAATGAAGGGAGGTGGAGGCTGAGGCACAGAACGAAGGTGGACAGGCTAAGAGACAGAGTGAAAGATACAGATTGAAGGGGGGCAGGCTGAGAGACAGAGTAAAGGGTGGGAGGCAGAAAGGCACAGAGTGAAGAGGGGAGACTGAGAGACACAAAGTGAGGTGGATTGTGAGAGATGCATGGCAGGGAGACACAGGCGGAAGGTGATGATGTGGATGAGAGACGACACAGGGAGGGGATAATGGTGTGGCTGCGATACGATGCAGGGAGGGGAGGAGATGGTGTGGTAGTGAGACGCAGGCAGAAGATGAGTGTGGCTGAGAGACACAGGGAGGAGATGATGGTGTGGCTGAGAAATGCAGAGGACAGTAGGTGATACAAGTCTGGTTGAATCTCTGTTGCATGATGATGATCTTGGTTATATTCCTGCACAAACAGGCATCTTCTGGACCATGTAATCTCATACATGACTTGTGATCGCCGACTGAAGACGCCGTCTGCCCAGGGAGGACATTTCTTCTGAGATTCCCCATTGAGAGAAACCACCATATAGGTAAGGTGCATATGGAATGGAAAGGAATGCTCCCAGAGTGATGAGAAACAGGTATCGTGTCATATTGACACTCCCCTATTTGCAGTGGCCAGGCCTAGTGGCGTCGAGACAGGTGGGGAGAGGGTACAAATTACCTGGGCCCAGGTCTGATAGAGGGGCCCAGGTCCACGCCTCCTTTGATTAGGCCATGCCCCCTGAAAAGTACCTGGGTCCAGCCAGGCTGTCTACTACCCTGGCTTGGAGGCATGCCATGCGTCTGTTAGTGGGTGCTTCTGATGTGCTAGACATGCCCCCAATGCCATGCCCTCAGCACGCTGTGGTCACACCTCCTCCAGTGTGGGCAGGGGGGCCCAGGAAGTTGTTGTACCAGGGCCCAGAATTTCTCTTGGCTACCCTGACCAGGCCTCTTGTGTTATGTATTTTATATTGCTTTGAGTGTCAATAGGCGCTGCTAGACATGCCCAGTAGGTGGTGCTAAACATGCCCCTCCGACCGTGCACCCCCTAATAAAATGTTCTGCGCACGCCTATGCCTGCGGTAAACCAGTGACGCTGGTTAACCCATAGATTCTGGTTTAAGTGCCCTGAGCTACAGGTTAACATACTTGCATTACACTGGTAAGGACACTAGTGCTGCCAACAGCAAACTGCTTAGATCTTACCTGCCCACTGATCCTTCAATCTCTACCCAAAGTTTAAAAACATTGAACACTCAGGACCCTTTGCTTGTCTAGGCAGCTGTAATCAACTTCAGTTACATATGATGTCTTTACATTGGTATGTAATGACAGTTGGTATGAACTCTGACCCCGGCCACCAATGTCAGTGATGTCACTTCCAGAAAGTTCTGGTACATCTACAGTCTCCAAACACAGCGACTGCGCTGACACACACATTGCAGTCGCATCCCTGATGGATGCAATCTCAATGTGGTTGACAGCGGCAGGCATTTTCAGGGCGGCAATGCAGTGTTGGGGCGGGCGAGGCGACCGGGGATGGGCCTGGACAATTTTCAATGCAGCTGCCTGACATCATACACAGCTGCTTCGATTAAAAAAAGTCTGACTGCCTGACAGCGCAACCAAGGGTCAACCTCAGATCCGATGCGCTCACAATTAGATTGTGGGCGCATCGGGAGGCGGCCTTACACATGCTGGGCGGCTTTGCCCTGTGCTGGGCGGTCCCCAGCATGTGCAGAGATGAACGCAGATCTGGCTGCGTATGCAGCCATCTGCTTTCATCTCTGAATAACCTCCAAAGTACCAACCAACCAGCTTCTAGCTGTCATTTTTCAAACACAGCCTATACCATGTCAGATAGGAGCTGATTGGCTGGTACTTTATCACCATCCACTTTATCTCTCTCCAGTGCTTAGTAAATAGACCCCAAAATAACAAATATGTCCACCTCCCCTCACAGCTCATCCCAATCCCACTTCTCCTCACAGCTCACCCCAATCCCACCTCCTCTTACAGCTCACCCCGATACCACCTCCCCTCAGAGCTCACTCCGATCCCACCTCCCCTCACAGCTCACCCCAATCCCACCACCTCTTACAGCTCACCCCGATCCCACCTCCCCTCACAGCTCACCTCAATCCTACCTCTCCTCACAGCTCACTCCAATCCCACATCCTTTTATAGCTCACCCTAATACCACCTCCTCTCAGTGCTCACTCCGATCCCACCTCCCCTCACAGCTCACCCCAATCACACCACCTCTCACAGCTCACCCCGATCCCACTTCCCCTCACAGCTCAATCCTCTTACACAAATACCCTGTCCCTCCTCCTCTCACACCAATACCCTGTCCCTCCTCCTCTCACACCAATACCCTATCCCTCCTCCCCTCAAACCAGTACTCTGTCCCTCCTCCTCTCACACAAGTACCCTGTTTCTCTTCCACCTATAACTCGCCCTGATGCTCTTTGACCAGAACCTTTTGGGGAGTTTGGAGAATGCAAACATGTAAGGTCAGCAGACAGGACAGGAAAAGTTTCCACATAGGATGGCTGCAGTAAACACAAACTAATAACCTCTGCTGGCCAACTGCATATGCTGGGCTGTTAGCTGTGTAAAGTGGTAGTCCTGCCCTATGGAAGGCTGTTAGTAGCGCAGAGCAGAACCTCTAAGGTACAGAGTGTTTGGAAATCAGTAGGCTACAGCTGATCAGGGAGTGTGCCTTGGAAAACCCCACAGGGAGGGGAGAAATTGGCTCAAAATTGCTCCAAGCCAGCTGAAATTGCTCCTCAGGGAACCATCCGCCATGCGTATAGAGCATAGTAAAGGTGGAGCCGCTCAGAGTGAGCTGAGCAACAGCAGAGAGAGTGCCAATCCCAGAACCAGGCAGTGCAGGTACTGTTAGGACCCAGGTCAAATTGTGCCCTGGAGGAGGATGAAGCAAGTCTAAAATACGCTCAGGAAAGCAGCCCCAGGTGACATATTGAATGTTTTACTTTTCTGATTTTAAATAATACTGTATTTAAGATATAATAGAAAGATATCAAATGGGGTGAGAACATGAAAAGATGGGAAGAGAAAAAAGATGGAGAGAGAAAAATATAGGAGAAAGAAAGAGAAAAAGAGGAGGGGGGAACAAACAGAGAAAAGATAAGGCAGAGTGAGAGGCAGAAAGGTAAAAGAGAGAGACAGAGGAGGAAAGGGGAGAGAGAGATGGGGGAGGGAGATGAGGAAGTGGGTTAAAGAGACACAGGAGAAGAATGAAAGATGGAGAAAAACGCAGAGAAAGAAGGGAGGGGAGCAGATAAAATTAAACACCAGTCACATGTACCACTGCTGATTACAGTTTTTTAAGTATTTTGTGTTCTTGTGACCTGGCGCATGACAGGTCCTAAATACTAGTTCCCCTGCTGTGCGGCCAGTGACAAGCTGTGATACGTTACGTCTCAAAATACAGAGGGTATAATTCGGGCAGTCAGAGGTAAAGCGGCAGTTGTGAGCGTGCCCTCCCTCTGCATGTGTCTTTGTGAAGAATAGTATGCGATAATTGGAGTGAGATAACTTTGTGTGTAGGAAGTAAAGTCATCAAAGCGACAGAGCAATAAATATTCTTTTGTCACCAGCTACAAAGCTCCAGCTCAGATAATTTTCATTTCAGTGTAAAAAGCTTTCCTGCAGCATTTCCACAGCCCATGCATTTACATGTGACAAATAATGGGGTTTGTGTACCTACTCAAGGTCATAATGCTGTTTGGTTTACTTCTGCAGTTGACACCTAAATGCAAGTGAAGGGTGAAACAAAAGATGTGAAAAAAGGAGAACTTAGGTAAACCAAGTGTAATAAAATATTACCTGACATCAATATTCAGATGAACAGTAGGAATAAGTTCAGCTGCAACTTCTTGTCCCCAGTCAATACAGAACAACACAACAATTGCTAGTACACAAAGGCAAGAAGGGGCACATAGTGTATTACTAATACAAATTTTATCATTCTATCTGAAAGGAACAACACGCACATGATATATCATTACTGCCTCACAGCATTGAGGTCATGGGTTCAATTCCCACCATGGCCTCAACTGTGTGGAGTATGTATATTCTCCCAGTTCTTGTGTGGGTTTCCTCTGGGTACTCCGGTTTCCTCCCACAATCCAAAAATATACTGGTAGGTTAATTGAATCCCAACAAAATTAACCCTAGCAAGAGTGTGTGTGTGTGTGTGTGTGTGTGTGTGTGTGTGTGTGTGTGTGTGTGGGGTAGGGAATATAGATTGTAAGCTCCACTGGGGCAGGGACTGATGTGAATGGGAAAATATATTCTCTATAAAGCGCTACGGAATATGTGTGCGCTATATATATGGTAATAAATAAGATCCAAGCTTATCAATATACTTATGAGAAGTGTGTAGGCCCCTTTAATCTTCAAACATTACAACTTGGTGTCTTTATAATGTTAAAGGTAACCCCAGGAAAGGGCACCCCTCGCTTATCCAAGTTCAAGCACGCATTCAGTCAGTCAGCATCAGCTTCATACACGGCTGCAGCCAGTGACCAGTCAACAAATTAACCTTTGTAATAACTAGCCACGTGTGTTCAGTGAGGAATAACAGAGCTGCTTTATTTCCTGAAAGCATTACATTATAAAGAGATACACATTTGCATACAGTGTCGTAGTTTCCTTACACAAATCATAATCCTATTGGTTAATGATCTCTTTAATTCTATTGGTTAACATACTTTTCTTATCCTATTGGTTAATAAACTCCTATCTTCTTAGTAAAGTCTATAATTTCTATATGTGGTTTTATGTGGGGCAACTGGGGACTTTTGCTAAGCTTTGAAGCATACATATGTCTGGTTATGTTTTCACACCTGCTATACCGCAAACTGACAAATACCTTTTGAAGCCTCCAAGTCTAGCTGCTGACATTATATTTCTGCAAGGAAAGTATATCTTAGATAAAGGTCATTACTTCACAATATGAGTTCAAACAAAGTACAGTGCCTATAACTTTTTCCTGTGTCAGCTCTAAGCTGAAAACAATTTGAAACAGCTTGTCAGCTGTCAATTACATATAGGGTCTTATGAACACTATGGCTCCCATCTTTATCAACTTCCCCTCTTTGTTTCAAATTTTTACTTCTACGCTACCCTTCCTTTACCTGGTCATTGATTCTATAGGGACACCTACTTTCACAACTGGTGTACCATAAGGGCACTCCAGACGTGGGCTAGTCCATTCAACACCCCTATGCTCAGGCAGAACCAATGTTCCTTATCCTCTTATTCCTAACCACAAGAGAAAGTTCACAAAGGAGAAGCGTTTTCTCAAGATGAAATCATTATAATGTTCATAGTCCTTGAAAATGTTTATAACTTCATATTGTGATAGCAATGTTCCTTTAGATCACGTCATCATAGCAATAGGGACAGCTGGAAGCTTCTGTGTATCTGGTGTGGCAGGTATCACAGTAGAATGAAGTGGAGTTGTATATGGTGGTGTCTCTCAGAAGTTCCAGGTAAATCGGTTGTGATTTTCCAGTTTCAGAAATACCTCGGACAGAAAAAGGTCTTTGCGTAAGTATCTTTTGTATTACCCACATAATAATCTTTACACCAATATATATTACTAATAGCAAAGCAAGCATCTTGGCAATAATGGACAATATTCCTGCTATCCATCCTCCTATGCCCTGGAACCAATTGTTTGGATTTAACCATGAAAGCCAAGAAAAGTATGAGTCTGGAATTACACTGGTGTAGTTATGGTTAATAGCGAACTGATTTTTCAACTGTATTACTTCATTCATCTTTTCATCAATAATATCTTCTGGGTTAGTATTATTAGTTATATAAGTACAACACTTAACTCCATATACAGTTTGTAACGTGACACAATAGCCTGCAGAAGCTGCTGTAATGTAATCCAAAATCATTCGGTGCTGAATAAGCTCTGTTTGGACAGCTTGGAGCTTATGTCCAATATACCTAAAGGTACTATCATATATTTCAGTGATATTGTCAATTATATCCCCCAAGGCCTGGATCATTTTTTGATTTGCAGTGGATCCCCAACTACCAAATGTAATTATGTTTCCAAAACCCAATCCCAGTTTGTAGCCTGTACTTAAGGTAAAGAGATGCTTATATTTTTTGCTTATTGTCTTGACTTCACGTTTGGCCAATCTTTGGCCTGGGGGTGTCACCTTGGATGTAAATTATTCTTTCATATCCTCATGATCTAATGTAACTACATCAGGAATGAGTGTACCTATAAAACATATTCCAAAAGCATTGTATGATAACCATTTATAAGCCCGTCTACCACAAATGTAATAGATCCCACTAGGTAAAGTGTATGGCTCATCCCACAATGCATATATTATTGCTTCGTCCAAGAGTTCACAAGGATATTCCTCTCCTGGTTTCCTGTCATGCAATCGGTCCAATGTTTCAGAGACATTTAACCCTACCATTTTTGCTATTATGGCCCAAAAGTGTTTTGGACTATCTATATCTAATATATGTGTACAGCCTGTGGTGGCCCCCAAAAATTTTATTCCAGTAAGATCAGTCCCTTCATCAGGTTCCCATCTTGCCCATCGTTTGGCTGTTTCTTTTCCTACAGATTTATTTATACACACTACCTGTTGTTCTTTAGTAAAATGATAACTTTTTACTATTTACAAAGCTGGAGCTTTGTTCATATCATAAGGGGTGCAGTGTGTTCTCCACAACCACGATTTTTGACCATGTCATATGTGATGGGCACTGGGACAAATCCTACATTTCCTTGTCCTCTTGGGACGTGACTGCAAATCCAACAGTCTGAAAGGTTTGCACCTTTACCCAGTAATGTATGGTAGGTATCGAGAGGGTGTGTATGTACCATGTGCGAGGGGTCACCCTTGCACCACTCCTCGCATGTTGCCTCTGGATTAGGCCCACAATACCTACAACTACACTCTTCTACTGCTGTCTTTTGCTTACAGTTGTTCCTTATTGTACCTACTGATCTGCGTCTTCTAGGTTTATATGCATTTACTGGAGTATTTGGTGAAGTCATAACAGTAGACATTTCTGATAAAATAGGGAAGATTAATGATTCATTTATATTTCCCTTTGTGTCATTACCCTTGGTATGGTTACCACTTATGGCCCTGTCACGTGACTCTTCATAATAGTATGGGTTGAATATTAGTGACTATATAAGGACAACCATGCCAACTATAATAGCCGAATAGCACATTATACATGCCCACAGACACATGTCTGGTCTGGGGCTTATGAGATGATATCTGTACATTCTGATTGTGTATCGTGATTGGATAATACTTCCTTTGTCACTTTTTTGCAATGTGATGCATGTACCCACGAATCCCTTCCACACAATTTGACCGACGTGGCTGTCGTCAACAGGACTTGGAATGGACCTTCAAATCTGGGTTCTAGAGACTTTCTTACGTGTTTCTTAGTGACCACCCAATCACCTGGCTTCAGTTCATGAGTTTCCTGTGACCTGTTCAGATCTGGAATAGAACCAAAAACTTTGGCGTGCATTTTGGTTAGTTGCTGTTGTATATGTATTACATACTGAGCTAAGTCACCATGCTCATGTTGCAGTTGTTGAGGAAAATAACAGCCTGTGCTAGCTGCAGTACCAAAAAGGATTTCATACAGTGTTAACCCATGCTTTGCACTGGGAGTATTTCTAACTGAGAAAAGAGCTATGGGCAAGCATTCTAACCATGTTTTACTTGTTTCTGCCACTAATTTCTGTAGCTTCAATTTTAGGGTATAGTTTGTTCTTTCCACGTGACCACTGCTTTGTGGATGATAAGCCGTGTGGAAGGCCTGGGTAACCCCTAAATCAGATAACATTTTGCCCAATATCTCTCCTGTAAAATGAGTACCTCTGTCACTTTCAATAACTTCAGGTACTCCAAACCTGCATATTACTTCTTGCATTAACTTCTTTGCAACTGTCTTAGCATTTGCTGCCCTGCAAGGCCAAGCTTCGACCGAATTTGAGAATAGGTCTTGGCACACAAGTACATTTTCATACCCAGAACATTTAGGTAACTGGATAAAGTCTATTTGTAATCTCTGAAAGGGGTAGCAAGTTTGTGGGGTACTTTTTGCTGGTACCTTCACAACCTTTCCTGGGTTATGTAAAGCACAAGTTACACACCCTGCAACATAAGCCTGTGCTGCTTGTGTGAAACCTGGTGCTACCCAATGCTGGTTTAAAATCCTCACCATTGCATCTCTGGAGTGGTGCGTTTTTCCATGCAATATTTGTGCTAAGACTGGGTAAAGTAAGCGTGGTAAACAGAGACGGTTTTCCACCATCCATCTGTCACCGTGTATTCGCCCACCTAATTTTTCCCAATCCTTTTTCTCCTTGCCTAAGGCCTGTGCTTGTAATTTGCACAATAACTGTAAGTCTAATGACTCTGGTGTGACAGTTAACATCACCTGAGTGTCTGGCAGAGGCTGGACTGCTGCAGCTTTTGCCGCCTGATCAGCTAGAGCGTTTCCTCTGACCTCTGCAGTATCCTCTTTAGTGGGCGCTTTGACCTTTATGACTGCTAATTTCTTTGGCAATTGAAAGGCAGCAAATAATGCCCTAATACAGTCTGCATGTTTTATTGGTTTTCCTGAAGAACCTATAAAATCTCTGCTCTTCCAGATAACTGCATAGTCATGGGCAATACCAAAGCAGTACCTTGAGTCTGTATAAACGTTAACTGTTTGACCTTCAGCATAAATACAGGCTGCTATCAGTGCCCTAAGTTCTGCCTCCTGAGCTGAACCACCTGGTGGCAATGGTTCCTGTATTAAGATGTCTGTTTCTGTGGTAACTGCAAAACCTGTATGCAGTTCCCCATCCACATAGTACCTGGAGCCATACACAAATAAATGTAAATCTGCATTTAGTAGAGGATGTTCCTGTATGTCTGGTGTACTTGCGGTTTCAAGGTTCATTAACTCTATACAATCATGTTCTTGATCGTGTGTAGAAACTGAAAAATGTGATTGGTTTTCTGTGCCTGTCATTTCATCATCACTCGCACCATTCCCCTCTTTTGAAACCAGCGGCAATAATGTAGCTGGGTTCAAAGAAGTACAACGTTTGATAGTGACATTGGATGGTGTAAGCAATGCTACTTCATATTTGGTTAGTCTAGCAGCAGATAAATGTTTAGTCTGCGCTTGGTTAAGAATTTCAGTCACTGAGTGAGGCACCTGTACAGTTAAGGGATGACCCAGAACAATATCAGCAGCCTTGTCTAACAGTAACACTGCTGCTGCTGCTACTGACTTGACACATGTCTGCTGCTACTGACTGGGTCTAACTGTACTGAGTAATACGCTAGGGGTCGCTGTTTGTCACCATGTACCTGCGTTAATATTCCTTGCGCATGGCCTGAAATTTCACAACAAAACAAATTGAAAGGCCTTGCATAATCAGGAAGTCCTAGTGCTGGTGCTGATATTATTTCTGTTTTTAACTGACAAAAAGCATCTAGCTGTTCTTGTGTCATGAGTAATGCACCTTGTGCATTTTGTCCCTTTAGGGCATCATATAACACTTGTAGTTTCTGTGATGCGCCTACAATCCACTCTCTGCAATAAGTGATTAGTCCTAAAAAGGATCTGAGTTGTTTAAGTGCCTGTGGAGGTCTAACTGATGAAATTACATTTCTCCTCTCTGCAGTAATGTGTTTAGCATTAGCAGAAATACAATGACCCAAAAGTTGTATTTTATCTTGTGTGTACTGTAACTTGTCCTTGGATACTTTGCAATTCTTTTTGTGTAAAAATAATAACAAGGAATATGTATCTTGTTCACATTTCTGTCTGTCATCTGCACACAAAAGTAGGTCATCTACATATTGTATCAGTACTGTGGACGCATTCACTGGTGCCCATTCCTGAAGGACCAATGCCATAGCCTCGCTAAATCCACTGGTACTTACTGCTCCTCCCTGAGGCAATCTTGTCCAGCAGTACTGCTGTCCCTTAAAGGTAAAGGCTAGCAGTAACTGACTATCCTCAGTGATGGGCACTGAGAAAAATGCGTTGGATAGGTCGATGACATTGAATACTGTGGCACTAGTTGGAATTTGGTCGAGAAGTGTGTGTGGGTTGGGAACAATAGGACTATCTATGATCATCCTCTTGTTGACCTCCCGTAGGTCATGTATAAGGCTATAAGAGGGCTTATCATCTACTTGGGAACGTTTTTTAATGGGAAACAGAGGCGTGTTCCAAGGGGACCTGCAGGTCTTAAGGACCCCTGCCTTAACATAATCCCCAATTTGTTTCCCTATCACTTCCACCTGTTCACTATTTAGGGGATACTGTTTCATTTTAACTGGTTGTACATTGGGCTTCAATTTGATAGCCACTGGTGTTACTGGGAGTAAACCCACATCTACTTTACTGCTGGACCACAGGTTCTGTGGTAATGTTTGAAGCAATTCAGGAAGCGAAGTACTCGGGGAGTCACACTCCCGAGATGAGACAAACATGTAAGTATCAAAAGCAATTCTTTGGTTGTCACAAGCATGAGTTGAAATCGACACAGTTCCATCTTTAAATATTATAAAGGCTTCTAGAGCAGATAACAGATCTGCTCCTATCAAATTTACTGGGCAGTTCTCAGATATGAGAAACTGTGTGACAACTGATTTACCCTTTGGTCCAGAAACTTTTACTGGTTTAGATTGTTGTAGGAACTGTGTTTGACCATGTAAACCTGTAGCAGGTACTTGATCAACTGAAATTAGATTCTTGGGCACTAAGTCTTTCCTTATTACAGATCTGGCTGCCCCGGTGTCCACCAAACACCTGATGGTTGGACCTCCATCAAGAGTTAGAGGTAAATTACATTGGGGTCCTGCCTTAGATACTCTGCAGGGAAAGGTGGGCACTCGGGGGCCGTGTTTCTAATCTGATTTGTGCTTGTCTAGGGAATTTTGACTGCTCTGAAATGGTTTCTGCAAATTGGCTTGCTGATTTTTCCATTTCTGACAGTCCCTTTTAAGATGACCCTTTTTATTGCAGGCAAAACACAGACCCAGTCTCCTTGCTGTTTCAGCAGTGGATCTGAATCTGTTACCAGAGCCCTGTTTTTGGGTATCTTGTTGGAATTTACCTGGTGCTTGTTGCACCAGATAAATAGTCTGTGAAGCTGACTTCTTTTTCTCAGCTTTTTCCTGATTATTATGTTCAAGCATCACATCTGGAGCCAATGTCCCTGCTTCTGGCCTGCTACGGTACAATTCTTCCTTTAGGGCGGGAGATAGATCATTAAGGAAGGCAGTCTTGAATACTCTAATGTCTCTAGGCGTTGTCATATTAAAGCCTTGATCAGTATGGCATCTATGCATGATATCATAGTACTGCTGTACTGATTCTGTTTTAATTTGTCTGTGTTCTTGTGCTGCTGGTGCATTCACTACCAGGCGATTGCAGAAAAGTTCACATTTTTCTATCCACGTCTGGCCAGAAGCACAAGTTTTGCGCTCGTTTTCAGCAGGTATGGCAAGTGCTTCACCTGGAGGGTCAGGCTGCATCTGCTCTATTTGACCTGCAATCAGATCTCCTGCAGAGGCTTTTGTTGCTTCATCTAGATCTAGCCATGTAGCATTATAAATCGTTCTTAATCTTTTAACCTGCCTAAGGAACCCCATGGGATGAAGTTTAATATCTGGTATGTCCTTAACTATTGTTAACAGTTCTGTATTTGTCCATGGCTTGTACCATGTTGTGGTTCTGCGCCGCTCTGCCTGCGCTGCGTTACCTTCCACAGCTGCTACAGCAGGTGTGATTGAATCTTGTGTACATACCGGATACAATCCATAGGGGACTGGTCCCTTGGGTACAGTATATGCTGGAGGTGCAGATGCCAGACTAGAGACCACACATCCATTTTGTTTAGGATGCACTCCTGGTCTTTTGACATTACATGCTGTGCACTCTTTAGTTTGCCAATGTATAAGTTTAGGGCATCCGCATCTCCAAGTATATTTTGTAGGTTTGTTATTTTTAAGTAATGGCAACCATTCACTGATAGATTTCCTAAACCTAACGGATTTCCTAACATTTGGTCCTTCACAGGGTTTACATTTGTAAGACCAGGGTGTCTGACAAACTGGACATATTGTGTCATCTGGTGGGTTACAACTTGTGGGTTACAATGTCCACAATTTGGACATGCCCAGTAAGGATACCCTTTGGTTTTCTTGGGACCTCTACATCTCATTGTTCCCTGTCTTGATGTGTCTGCATCATCCCAGTCATCCAGATTTATTAGGGACATTTGTTCCTGAATTTGGTCTACCTCTTCTAACTCTTTCTCATACTGAAGTAATTCACCCGTGTCAATCCACAACTCAAGCCTATGCTCCAGTTTATTATTCTTCACATATCTCCCATAGGTTACTCTGATCTGTTTCAACTTGTCTGGGTCCAGAGTGCCATCAATAGACAACCCTGCTCGTTGAAACAACCGCCTCATACCCTTCAAGCATTGCTCACCATGTACACTTTTCATAATGTCCATGGCACTCCGAGGTGCTTCATCCGAAGGATAAGTATTTGTATTTCCCATACTTATTGGCCACTAAGTATTCATAATCCGGGAAATATCAGTAGCCTGGATCTAATGGATCCTCTGAGATATAACTGTAAGGAAAATTGCCTGGAGCAGAGGTGATCTGTAACCAATTTTTACCTATGTCACTATTCTTTGAAATGAAATGACATCCCATCAATATGAACACATCATCTGGGTTTTCTCTATTTTCCCAAACCCCTTCTTCTGCAGAGTACATTACTGCTTTTAAAACAAATGGATGTCCCTCCCCTAACTTATGTATGATAGCTATGCAGACACAATCCTGACAGGACATTTAACTTGAGCGATGAAACTGTGCGCTCGGTGGGTGGTGGTGTATGTGATTGTCAGCAGCGACTTGGAGAGGGAATGCCAATCACTCAAAGAAACACTCAATACAAACAGAAACCAAGTTGTGCTCAACAATCAAAAAAGAAACATTTATTATAAAAATTAGCAGCAATTCTCCCGGGAGTACAATTAATATAAGTAAATTATCATAAATCTACATGGTACATGTGCAAAACACAGCTGCCAGGCTATTAACCAACCAGCCCCGTTCTAGCCACATAACACCCATCCTCTACTCCCTTCACTGGCGGCCTGTACGATGGCGAATCATCTTCAAGATTGGCTTACTGAGTTTCAAAGCATTACATGACCAAGGCCCAAGGTACCTGAAACAGCTTCTGACCCCATACTGCCCCACTCGATTACTGCGATCTGTAGATGAAGGACTTTTAGCAGTACCTAGAATCTACCGTAATTCATCTGGGGGTCGAGCTTTTAGTCATGCGGCTCCGACTCTATGGAACTCACTTCCCCGCACAGTGCGAGAGGCCCCAACTATATAATCCTTCAAAAGTAGACTCAAGACTTTTCTGTTTACTCAAGCATTCCCATAATTGTCCCTTTTAGTATCTTCATGCTTCTGTATTTTATGAAAATGTACTTCATTATTTTCTGTACTATATTATGCTATGTATCTGTTAAGCGCCTTGAGTCCTATGGGAGAAAGAGCGCTATATAAATAAAATTATTATTATTATTATTATTACAGAATCACTATGCCCAAATGAATTATAATAATGCAGATATTATTTAATAATTATGACATATGGCCCCAAAAGATATTGTTATGAATTCAACAATAGTGGTAATAATTATTACGCTCTTTTAACCAACATATGGGTCTGTGTGCCAATAATAACTCACTTATTATGTAGAAGTCCCAAACAGTCCTTGTTCCATACGGACATATATCAGTTCCAATGTTCCTGTAAGTTGAAAGTGTCCTTATGATGGGTTTTAAGCACTCAAATAAATGCAGGGATAGACAGATGAGCTGTGTCCACCAAAACCAAGCTGCTGTGGTGGTGTTAGCAGGGAGAGCCCGGAGTGATGTTAGTGCAGCCAGCCGTTTACCCCCGCACGGGGGAGGGAGAGCGGTGTCTGTGGTAGCCGCCGGGTTAGAGTGGAAAGTAGCCGTGCACAGGTTGTCAGACCCGGACCGCTAGATGTTACCTCTGTGACACGATGTAAGTGCGCTCTCACCTGAAACGGCTGGGCTTACCTCCCACGGGCAGCTCCGATTGAGCCTCCCTGCACTTCACCTGATGTAGAAGAGGAACTGTTGGAGCCACGGATATATTGCGCTGGCTGTGTGTAAAAGCCAGCCACGCTCTGAGTGGCGATGTTAGAGTTGCGTCTCCTTGCCGGGCTCCAAATCAGCCTCACTTGAATATGCCGCCGACGAGGTACAGGTGTACCCTCTCATCATCTGAAGTCCAGCTCACTTTGAGCCAACACAGGAGATCAGTCCTTGACGGCCGCTGTACCGTACAGCTTTCTACCGCCCAGCTGACGCTCAGTTGCCGGGGCTCCGGTGCCTTCTGATCTCGTCGTATGGAACAAGGACTGTTTGGGACTTCTACATAATAAGTGAGTTATTATTGGCACACAGACCCATATGTTGGTTAAAAGAGCGTAATAATTATTACCACTATTGTTGAATTCATAACAATATCTTTTGGGGCCATATGTCATAATTATTAAATAATATCTGCATTATTATAATTCATTTGGGCATAGTGATTCTGTAATAATAATAATAATAATAATTTTATTTATATAGCGCTCTTTCTCCCATAGGACTCAAGGCGCTTAACAGATACATAGCATAATATAGTACAGAAAATAATGAAGTACATTTTCACCGGACCAGACTCATTGGACGTTTTGACTACGCCACTTCAATCGCCTGTTTATTTGAGGTATACAGACCAAGTACACGGGTCCCAGGAGCCACTGCCACCAGTGAAGGCAGCTGCAGTAACGTCCAGTTTAACAACCCGTCAGTTGATTATGTATACACACTCTAAATACTCAGGAAAAATTCACGCTCACATTCATTGATTCATACGCCTTTGTAACATATATAAGCACATATAAGCAAGAGAATAGAAGGAAAATGAGAAAATCAACCTGCTTACTGAGTGAACTTTGTGCGCACGATCCCCGATCCCTATCTGGCAGCGGAACAGATTGGACAGTTAACGGAATGAGAGTCTACAGAGAAATATCTCTACGTACCATGCATGGGTTTTGAGTCTCAGTCCAGGAACCGTCCGCCCAGTCGTCCGCTGTTCAACAGGTGATGTGGATCTCGGATTCGGGACCTCCAAATTGTTAAAGGTAACCCCAGGAAAGGGCACCCCTCGCTTATCCAAGTTCAAGCATGCATTCAGTCAGTCAGCATCAGGTTCATACACGGCTGCAGCCAGTGACCAGTCAACAAAGTAACCTTTGTAATAACTAGCCACGTGTGTTCAGTGAGGAATAACAGAGCTGCTTTATTTCCTGAAAGCATTACATTATAAAGAGATACACATTTGCATACAGTGTCGTAGTTTCCTTACACAAAGCATAATCCTATTGGTTAATGATCTCTTTAATTCTATTGGTTAACATACTTTTCTTATCCTATTGGTTAATAAACTCCTATCTTCTTAGTAAAGTCTATAATTTCTATATGTGGTTTTATGTGGGGCAACTGGGGACTTTTGCTAAGCTTTGAAGCATACATATGTCTGGTTATGTTTTCACACCTGCTATACTGCAAACTGACAAATACCTTTTGAAGCCTCCAAGTCTAGCTGCTGACATTATATTTCTGCAAGGAAAGTATATCTTAGATAAAGGTCATAACTTCACAATATGAGTTCAAACAAAGTACAGTGCCTTGTACTTTTTCCTGTGTCAGCTCTAAGCTGAAAACAATTTGAAACAGCTTGTCAGCTGTCAATTACATATAGGGTCTTATGAACACTATGGCTCCCATCTTTATCAATAACTAAGGGGGTAATTCTGAGTTGATTGCAGCAGGAACTTTGTTAGCAGTTGGGCAAAACCATGTGCACTGCAGGGGGGGCAGATGTAACATGTGCAGAGAGAGATAGATTTGGGTGTGGTGAGTTCAATCTGCAATCTAAATTGCTGTGTAAAAATAAAGCAACCAGTATTTACCCTGCACAGAAACAAAATAACCCACCCAAATCTAACTCTCTCTGCACATGTTATATCTGCCCCCCCTCCTGCAGTGCACATGGTTTTGCACAACTGCTAAAAAAATTTCCTGCTGCGATCAACTTGGAATTACCCCCTAAGACCTAAAAAAACATTGAGTACCACAACAGTCCTGGTGACAAAACGCGTTGTATAACCTCCTCACGGTGAATCTGTTTATGGCAAGCAATCCAGCTTCTGGTTGTTCTATCAATTTGTTATATTGTCATTTTATAGTCTTTCATTCTGCAATAAACCAATTTAAAATACACAGTGGTGGCCTGATGTAGTATTTAATGTTTTCTTAGATCCCTGTTATAAAGATGCCAAGGCATATAGAGCAGGATGTAATTCTGCCTGAGTTCGGCTGACGTGCGTCCCAACGGCATAAGAATGCCGTTGGGGTGGTCGGTCTGGACAATGCAGGTGTGTCTGGACCTGAGCTGGGGCGGGCCGCTGCGGCTGCATGACGTCACACCCAGCCACTGCGACCCAGAACATTGTGGGTAGCCGCCTGCCAGCACAGCTTGCCTGCGCAAGCAGGGAGTTACTTGGTGGGTGCGAAAACATCGCCGCCATGCAATGCTTTCACATCTGTGCGGGGGGTTATGGCCTGACACACGGGGTGGACTAGCCCTGTGCTGGGCGTCCCCCTACATGTCAGAGAATCTGATCATAGATGTACTAATTTTAGCACATCTGCAATCAGCTCTGAATCACCCCCTATGTATTCTATAAGGTGTGAGAAAACAGCGCCATCTAGTGTAATACATCAGTTCTTAAATGTGACTGTTAATAAAAAAATAAAAAAATTCAAACGTAAAGTCTATATTATGTGATGTTGTAATTTATTCTAATCCTCTTCTTAGAGATTCCTGGTGAACTTTGATGAATGATGTATAATGAAAATTGTACAGTACATAAAAGAAATGTGTATAAAAAATATGTTAGTATTAATTGTCCACAAACGCCATTGGATTTTGTACATGCCCAGTTGATGGTTATTGGGTCTCATCCTTTTTATGGTTATAATCCTTTTTTATCCCAAAGCACTGAAATAAAAACACTGTACACATTAAAAGGGACACGTAATAAAAACAATTCTGATCTCTGCCATTATTAACGTAAGCCATAAATTAAACAAAACCAAGCAGTATTTTAGCAGAAAAATGTAAAACTTTGATGTATGTAAGGGGTGGTATTAAAGAGGTAAGACTTTGTTGTGACATTTACAGTGGTGCATATTGAGTCGCCTCAGATTCTTCTTCATCTCAGCACATTTGGGGGTGAAAAGGGCCACAGCCAGGGGGCCTAGATTAGCCAGGTGGCCCAGACTAGGATGAAGCCACACCCCCTGGAGTATGTAAAGAGTGCCACTGTATTTGCATACACTTTACACGCCAACTAGTACTGTGCCTTGACACATCTCTTGGCAATACTAAGCAGGGCCGTCTCCGGGCCCACTAGCGCCATGAGCGAGAAAATGTCAAAGCGCCTCCCTCTCCCCCCATGTGCGGCGTACGCTCCTGGAAAAGTGGGTGTGGCCTCACAACTTTATATTATTAAACTATATACATATTTTCACAGCCCCTCTAAACACACAGCCTTACACATAACACCAGCAGTAGTGTTCTTTACTCATAATGTCTCCAGTATAGTGTCAGATACACATAATGACTCCAGTAGTGCAGTTCCAGATACACATTCGCCCCCAGTAGTGCCAAATACACATACACCCCCAGTAGTGCCAGATACACATTATATGCTCCAGCAGTGGCAGATACACATATGCCTCCAGTAGTGCAGTGCTAGAAACACATATGCCCCCTGCAGTGCAGTGCCAGATACACATTATATGCCTCAACAGTGTCATATACACATAATATGTCCCAACAGTGCCAGATACACATAATATGCCCCAACAGTGCTAGATGCACATAATATGCCACCACATTGCCAGATACACATAGTATGCCCCCACATTGCCAGATACACATAATATGCCCCCACATTGTCAGATACACATTATATGACCACACAGTGCCAGATACACATATGTCCCCAGCAGTGCCAGATACACATATGCCCCCAGCAGTGCAGGGCCAGATACACATTATATGCTCCACAGTGCCAGATACACATGCTTCCTATAGTGCTGCCCACCACCACCAGCCTCGTCCTACTGCTCCCGCTGCTGCCACCTCTGCCGCTGTTTCTGTGTGAGGGGAGGAGAGCGCAGTGCGCGCCTCTCTTGCCCCTCAGTGACAGTCCCGTCTCCGGCACCCCCCTGCCTGAAATCAGCAGGTCTGCCGCTGCCGGTCCGCGAGCTCTGATTGGCTGATGGACTGGCGGCTGATCTAAAATTGTGGACAACTACCGGCTGCCCTTAGGAGTCGGTGCCCAGTGCGGCCGCTTCTAAGGAACGTGCCTGGAGCTAGCCCTGATCCTAAGATTTAACCTTGACGTACCACCAGGAGGTTTAACTACATACATTGGCGCAAGTACTAAAGTATTCAGTATGTATGAAAGTATACAAGTATAACATTTCCTTCCATATAGTATGATTTTTCATTCTGGAGGCTGCCAATAAATACTGTTAAAATTTTCATTGCAACATTTAATTTCCCTCACCCAGTTAGTACATTTACATTCAGTTTAGCATGCAGAATTTTATAGATTCAAACGATGTATAGGACATCTGTTCTACTGTTCTTTGATGATGATGATGATGATGATGGTCAGGAGGAGGAGGAGGAGGAGGATGCCTGTATAATAGCATGCCATTAAATATTGATATTTGCTAACACAAATTATATAAACAAAAGCTTATTATAAACAAAAGCATTTCTTTAAAACCCGCTCACTTGCTAAATATAGCATGAGGTAAGATGAAAATAGTTACAGAAAATAAGAATTTACTTACCGATAATTCTATTTCTCGTAGTCCGTAGTGAATGCTGGGGACTCCGTAAGGACCATGGGGTATAGCGGCTCCGCAGGAGACTGGGCACAAAAGTAAAGCTTTAGAACTACCTGGTGTGCACTGGCTCCTCCCCCTATGACCCTCCTCCAAGCCTCAGGATACTGTGCCCGGACGAGCGTACACAATAAGGAAGGATTTTGAATCCCGGGTAAGACTCATACCAGCCACACCAATCACACCATATAACTTGTGATCTAAACCCAGTTAACAGCATGATAACAGAGGAGCCTCTAGAAAAGATGGCTCACTACAGCAATAACCTGATTTTTTTGGTAACAATAACTATGTACCAGTATTGCAGACAATCCGCACTTGGGATGTGCGCCCAGCATCCACTACGGACTACGAGAAATAGAATTATCGGTAAGTAAATTCTTATTTTCTCTAACGTCCTAAGTGGATGCTGGGGACTCCGTAAGGACCATGGGGATTATACCAAAGCTCCCAAACGGGCGGGAGAGTGCGGATGACTCTGCAGCACCAAATGAGAGAACTCCAGGTCCTCCTCAGCCAGGGTATCAAATTTGTAGAATTTTACAAACGTATTTGCTCCTGACCAAGTAGCTGCTCGGCAAAGTTGTAATGCCGAGACCCCTCGGGCAGCCGCCCAAGATGAGCCCACCTTCCTTGTGGAATGGGCTTTTACAGATTTTGGCTGTGGCAGGCATGCCACAGAATGTGCAAGCTGAATTGTACTACAAATCCAACGAGCAATAGTCTGCTTAGAAGCAGGAGCACCCAGCTTGTTGGGTGCATACAGAATACACAACGAGTCAGATTATCTGACTCCAGCCGTCCTGGAAACCTATATTTCCAGGGCTCTGACAACGTCTAGCAACTTGGAGTCCTCCAAGTCCCTAGTAGCCGCAGGCACCACAATAGGTTTATTCAGGTGAAACGCTGAAAACCACCTTAGGGAGAAACTGAGGACAAGTCCTCAATTCCGCCCTGTCCGAATGGAAAATCAGATGAGGGCTTTTACAGGATAAAGCCGCCAATTCTGACACGCACCTGGCCCAGGCCAGGGCCAACAGCATGACCACTTTCCATGTGAGATATTTTAACTCCACATATTTAAGTGGTTCAAACCAATGTGACTTTTGGAACCCAAAAACTACATTTAGATCCCAAGGTGCCACTGGAGGCACAAAAGGAGGCTGTATATACAGTACCCCTTTCACAAACGTCTGAACTTCAGGGACTGAAGCTAGTTCTTTTTGGAAGAAAATTGACAGGGCCGAAATTTGAACCTTAATGGACCCCCATTTCAGGCCCATAGACACTCCTGTTTGCAGGAAATGTAGGAATCGACCTAGTTGAAAATTCCTCCGTCGGGGCCTTACTGGCCTCGCACCACGCAACATATTTTCGCCAAATGCGGTGATAATGTTTTGCGGTTATATCTTTCCTGGCTTTGATCAGGATAGGAATGACTTCATTCGGAATGCCTTTCTCCTTCAGGATCCGGCGTTCAACCGCCATGCCGTCAAATGCAGCCGCGGTAAGTCTTGGAACAGACAGGGTCCTTGCTGGAGCAGGTCCCTTCTTAGAGGTAGAGGCCACGGATCCTCCGTGAGCATCTCTTGAAGTTCCGGTTACCAAGTCCTTCTTGGCAAATCCGGAGCCACGAATATAGTGCTTACTCCTCTCCATCTTATAATTCTCAGTACCTTGGGTATGAGAGGCAGAGGAGGGAACACATACACTGACTGGTACACCCACTGTGTTACCAGAGCGTCTACAGCTATTGCCTGAGGGTCCCTTGACCTGGCGCAATACTTGTCGAGTTTTATAAACATGTGGAAGACTTCTGGGTGAAGTCCCCACTCTCCCGGGTGGAGGTCGTGTCTGCTGAGGAAGTCTGCTTCCCAGTTGTCCACTCCCGGAATAAATACTGCTGACAGTGCTATCACATGATTTTCCGCCCAGCGAAGAATCCTTGCAGCTTCTGCCATTGCCCTCCTGCTTCTTGTGTCACCCTGTCTGTTTACGTGGGTGACTGCCGTGATGTTGTCCGAATGGATCAACTCCGGGTGACCTTGAAGCAGAGGTCTTGCTGAGCTTAGAGCATTGTAAATGGCCCTTAGCTTCAGGATATTTATGTGAAGTGATGTCTCCAGGCTTGACCATAAGCTCTGGAAATTCCTTCCCTGTGTGACTGCTCCCCAGCCTCGCAGGCTGGCAT
This sequence comes from Pseudophryne corroboree, assembly GCF_028390025.1. Lineage (NCBI taxonomy): Eukaryota > Metazoa > Chordata > Amphibia > Anura > Myobatrachidae > Pseudophryne > Pseudophryne corroboree. Next base: position 835,643,486 of record NC_086447.1, on the reverse strand, counting down.
CCGTGGTCACCAGGACCCAGTCCTGAATGTGCGGCCCTCTAGAAGATGAGCACTCTGCAACCACCACAGGAGAGATACCCTTGTGCTTGGTGACAGGGTTATCCGCTGATGCATCTGAAGATGCGACCCGGACCATTTGTCCAGCAGGTCCCACTGGAAAGTTCTTGCGTGGAATCTGCCGAATGGGATTGCTTCGTAGGAAGCCACCATTTTTCCCAGAACCATTTCATTGATGTACTGAGACTTGGCTCGGTTATAGGAGGTTCCCGACTAGCTCGGATAACTCCCTGACTTTCTCCTCCGAGAGAAACACCTTTTTCTGGACTGTGTCCAGGATCATCCCTAAGAACAGAAGACGAGTCGTCGGAATCAGCTGCGATTTTGGAATATTGAGAATCCAATCGTGCTGCCGCAACACTACCTGAGATAGTGCTACACCGACCTCCAACTGTTCCCTGGATCTTACCCTTATCAGGGAATCGTCCAAGTAAGGGATAACTAAAATTCCCTTCCTTCGAAGGAGTATCATCATTTCGGCCATTACCTTGGTAAAGACCCGGGGTGCCGTGGACCATCCATACGGCAGCGTCTGAAACTGATAGTGACAGTTCTGTACCATAAACCTGAGGTACCCTTGGTGAGAAGGGTAAATTGGGACATGAAGGTAAGCATCCTTGATGTCCCGAGACATCATGTAGTCCCCTTCTTCCAGGTTCGCAATCACTGCTCTGAGTGACTCAATCTTGAATTTGAACCTCCGTATGTAAGTGTTCAAGATTTTAGATTTAGAATCGGTCTCACCGAGCCGTCCGGCTTCGGTACCACAACAGTGTGGAATAATACCCCGTTCCCTGTTGCAGGAGGGGTACCTTGATTATCACCTGCTGGGAATACAGCTTGTGAATGGCTTCCAAAACTGCCTCCCTGTCAGAAGGAGACATCGTTAAAGCCGACTTTAGGAAACGGCGAGGGGGAGACGTCTCGAATTCCAATTTGTACCCCTGAGATATCACCTGAAGGATCCAGGGGTCTACTTGCGAGTGAGCCCACTGCGCACTGAAATTCATTGAGACGGGCCCCCACCGTGCCTGATTCTGCTTGTAAAGCCCCAGCGTCATACTGAGGGCTTGGCAGAGGCGGGAGAGGGTTTCTGTTCCTGGGAACTGGCTGATTTCTGCAGCCTTTTTCCTCTCCCTCTGTCACGGGGCAGAAATGAGGAACCTTTTGCCCGCTTGCCCACGAAAAGACTGCGCCTGATAATACGGCGTCTTCTTATGTTGAGAGGCGACCTGGGGTACAAACGTGGATTTCCCAGCTGTTGCCATGGCCACCAGGTCTGAAAGACCGACCCCAAATAACTCCTCCCCTTAATAAGGCAATACTTCCAAATGCCGTTTGGAATCTGCATCACCTGACCACTGTCGTGTCCATAACCCTCTACTGGCAGAAATGGACAACGCACTTAGACTTGATGCCAGTCGGCAAATATTCCGCTGTGCATCACGCATATATAGAAATGCATCTTTTAAATGCTCTATAGGCAATAATATACTGTCCCTATCTAGGGTATCAATATTTTTAGTCAGGGAATCCGACCACGCCAACCCAGCACTGCACATCCAGGCTGAGGCGATTGCTGGTCGCAGTATAACACCAGTATGTGTGTAAATACATTTTAGGATACCCTCCTGCTTTCTATCAGCAGGATCCTTAAGGGCGGCCATCTCAGGAGAGGGTAAAGCCCTTGTTCTTACAAGCGTGTGAGCGCTTTATCCACCCTAGGGGGTGTTTCCCAATGCACCCTAACCTCTGGCGGGAAAGGATATAATGCCAATAACATTTTAGAAATTATCAGTTGTTATCGGGGGAAAACCACGCATCATCACACACCTCATTTAATTTCTCAGATTCAGGAAAACTACAGGTAGTTTTTCCTCACCGAACATAATACCCCTTTTTGGTGGTACTCGTATTATCAGAAATGTGTAAAACATTTTTCATTGCCTCAATCATGTAACGTGTGGCCCTACTGGAAGTCACATTTGTCTCTTCACCGTCGACACTGGAGTCAGTATCCGTGTCAGCGTCTATATCTGCCATCTGAGGTAACGGGCGCTTTAGAGACCCTGACGGCCTATGAGACGTCTGGACAGGCACAAGCTGAGTAGCCGGCTGTCTCATGTCAACCACTGTCTTTTATACAGAGCTGACACTGTTACGTAATGCCTTCCAACAGTTCATCCACTCAGGTGTCGACCCCCTAGGGGGTGACATCACTATTACAGGCAATCTGCTCCGTCTCCACATCATTTTTCTCCTCATACATGTCGACACAAATGTACCGACACACAGCACACACACAGGGAATGCTCTGATAGAGGACAGGACCCCACTAGCCCTTTGGGGAGACAGAGGGAGAGTTTGCCAGCACACACCAGAGCGCTATATATATACAGGGATAACCTTATATAAGTGTTTTTCCCCTTATAGCTGCTGTATTGTTTATACTGCGCCTAATTTGTGCCCCCCTCTCTTTTTTAACCCTTTCTGTAGTGTAGTGACTGCAGGGGAGAGCCAGGGAGCTTCCCTCCAACGGAGCTGTGAGGGAAAATGGCGCCAGTGTGCTGAGGAGATAGGCTCCGCCCCCTTCTCGGCGGCCTTATCTCCCGTTTTTCTTGTATTCTGGCAGGGGTTAAATTCATCCATATAGCCCAGGAGCTATATGTGATGCATTTTTTTTTTTGCCATCCAAGGTGTTTTTATTGCGTCTCAGGGCGCCCCCCCCCCCAGCGCCCTGCACCCTCAGTGACCGGAGTGTGAAGTGTGCTGAGAGCAATGGCGCACAGCTGCAGTGCTGTGCGCTACCTTGTTGAAGACAGGACGTCTTCTGCCGCCGATTTTCCGGACCTCTTCTGTCTTCTGGCTCTGTAAGGGGGCCGGCGGCGCGGCTCTGGGACCTATCCATGGCTGGGCCTGTGATCGGTCCCTCTGGAGCTAATGTCCAGTAGCCTAAGAAGCCCAATCCACTCTGCACGCAGGTGAGTTCGCTTCTTCTCCCCTTAGTCCCTCGATGCAGTGAGCCTGTTGCCAGCAGGTCTCACTGAACATAAAAAACCTAAAACTAAACTTTTCACTAAGCAGCTCAGGAGAGCCACCTAGTGTGCACCCTTCTCGTTCGGGCACAAAAATCTAACTGAGGCTTGGAGGAGGGTCATAGGGGGAGGAGCCAGTGCACACCAGGTAGTTCTAAAGCTTTACTTTTGTGCCCAGTCTCCTGCGGAGCCGCTATACCCCATGGTCCTTACGGAGTCCCCAGCATCCACTTAGGACGTTAGAGAAATTAATGTTCTGTATAGAAAGCTCTGTTGTTAGTTTGAATTACCTACACTTTCTTCGATGTGGCTGCATAGAGATTTAGGGTCTATGTACTAAGCCTTGGAGAGAGATAAAGTGGATAGAGATAAAATAACAGCCATGTTACAGGCTGTGTTTGAAAAATGAGGAGCTGAGTGGATGGTACTTTATCTCTTTTCACTTTATCTCTCTCCAAGGCTTAGTAAATAGACCCCTAAGTCAGTTAAAATAGAGCTTTCCTCCCCCACAGTTCCCACAATTGGCAGAATAGAGTTTCCATACCAAGATCCCTCGCACTAGAATCACCCCTGCCAGAGCTGCATTGCTTTTGGTCCTGGTATTGACAACTAGGACCATTGGCGCAAAGAGGGGGTGGATGCGGGTACTAATTACAGGGCCTGGGCTTGCTGGAGGGGTACAGCAGGGGCCCAGGTCCACTTCCCCCCCAAGAGTATACTTACCTTCATCCGGGAAGCAGGTCCCTACACCATGGCCGGCGCGATCATCCAGAGTCTTTGCTCTCTAGTGCACATGCGCCATCTTCCAAAATATCACTGGCAAAATGGTGTGGGCTGAGGAGGGGGACCCGCTTCCCGCAGCAAGCAAGGTAGGAAGCGTTTACCCTCCCCTGCACCCCCCTCCCTGGATTTGTTGGCGCCACTATGTCATTTTTTTTAGGTGATGTGGACATGCCCCTTTTTAGGCTGCACCCCCATGCCAATACTGGGGCCCGGCGTGGCTCTCTGTGGTCCTGACCAGTACAATGATGGCTCAGCTCTGTTTTATCAGCCCCTGTATAAGTACCTGACATAGTGCCTGATTCACAGGTGGACATAATAGCAGTAGCCTTGCCGATGAGCATCCTATTGAGAAGCCCACCCGCTGCAGCTCGAATCCGTTGATGTGCGCACAGAGGCAGACCAGCGATTGGAGAACGGCCACCATTAGACACTAGAATAACCCTATAGTTGCTCAGAATGTCTGATGGTACATGGCCTATGGAACTGCATCTTTCGACACACTCCTTGAGAGTGGTGCACCCCCGACACGCCTGCGGCTGATAGCCCGGTACCCCCAGCACACATTCTCTGCCGGTCTGCTATGTAGAGCACCATGGCACATAGTGGGAGATGTATTAAAGCTTCTAAAAAGGACAAATGGAGAAGTTGCCCACAGCACCAATCAGATTCTATTTGTCATTTTATAGACTGTACTAGATAAATGCTGATTGGTTGGATAACTTCTCTATTTGTCCTCTTTCAAAGGTTTGATGCATCTCCCCAAATACTTCCTAAATGGCCCAATCAGGACAGAGAGGCAAAACCCTCAAATCGGGATCGTCCCACCTAAATTTGGACATATGAGAAGTATGTTGAGGTAATTTGAATTTAAAAATGTAATTCATGTATATTTTGCTTTCAGCTGTAACCACAGTATAAAACCATAATTACATGTTTTTGCAATGAACGACTAATGTGTCATTAAAAAAAAACTATGGATGAAAATAAAAGAAAACTGTAAGTTATTAATTTTGGACATTTAGGAAACTGATCATGCAATGTGCTGCGTCAGTATCATATGCTCTCACAGATTAGCCCTGTGTCTTCCAGAGAGTAACAAATCAATATGTGTGTCAGTATAAAGCCTTATCAGTTACATTAATAAGCTCAGATTGTTGTTATAAGTGCTTAGCTGGGCTTTATTGGACTTCGTTACAGCCAAGGAGATATTATGCAACTCATTTGGATAGTAAGCAAATACTGAACATCGTTGCTTATAAGAGAAACAACAAGAAAACATTCGACTGTACCAAGTATTTTCTTGTACACTATCAGGAATATTTATCAATATTTAAAGAAAAAAGAAAAAAAGAAAATGGGTGTTTATACACCCTTTTCATATTATTTTAGTATTACATGAATGTACTAGTGGGCAATTGGAGGCAAATTAGTAAAATTCTCCTCCAAGCCCTTAATATCGCATTTTTTTAGTAAGTAGATTGCATTACCCATAATTATAATATGAAGTGTGATCTGCTCAAACCTACTAACTTCAAATTGTTAAAAATTACCGGAGGAAGACCTGTGCAAATAACACTATCTGAAGATAGCGTTATTATCACAGGGCTTCCCTCTGTACTGCAAATGCGATAATGCAGGGAGAGAGCTTCCTAGTGACCTCCCCCATATCTCCACTTCCTCCTGCCATATTTTACAATACAGAAGCAGTCAGAAGACTCCTACGCTACTCAGTACACAAGAAGAGATAGAGTTATGTGCTGCATCACAAACCAGGGGAGGTGTATACATGTCCTCTCCATGATCACCACAAACAGTAAATTCATAACCTTTTGCCCTCTAACTCTACCTGTCAGTCTGCTGAATGCCTCCACCCTCCCCCTAACACAGAAAATACATCTTGACAGCCGGGACTTACCCAAGAGAGATAGGAGAGTGTCGAGTGTCCTTCCCTGTCCAGCGTTGAGTGTTTCTCTGTTCCTTATCTGGCATGGAGGTTCCAGAGCTAAAGGTCTCACCAGGGCCGGACTGGGACTAAAAATAGGCCCTGGCATTTTTGAAGCACACAGGCCCACCTCTGTGTCTCCTCCCCTTACTATTCCTGACTCCTCCCACTTATTAGTCTATGCTCTTACAAATATAATTAATATTCTAACAACATACAAGCGTACATCATTCTCTATTAAAATACACACAACCAGTGGTTGAAGTGGAAATTTTTAAGTGGGGGTATGAAAATGTGAAGTTTGTAACAAAGGCGCGCTCGCGCTCCGGAAAAGGGGGCGTGGCCACCCAAAAGGGGGCGTGACCTTCAGTGTAGTTTACCACACCATACACCCCTTATACGCATTATGCACCACAATAGTAGGACCCCTTATACTATCTAGTACTGGTGCCTCTTTCACATTATACCACACAGTATGAGCCAAAATTCACATTATAGCACCCGGTATGAGCCGAAATTTACATTATAGCACCCGGTATGAGCCGAAATTTACATTATATGCCCCCAATAGTGCAGTGCCAGATCCACAATTGCCCCCACAGTGCCAGGTATACAAATGCCCCCACAGTGCCAGGTATACAAATGCCCCCACAGTGCCAGGTATACAAATGCCCCACAGTGCCAGGTATACAAATTCCCCCACAGTGCCAGGTATACAAATGCCCCACAGTGCCAGGTATACAAATGCCCCACAGGGCCAGGTATAAAAATGCCCCCACAGTGCCAGATCCACAAATGCCCCCACAGTGCCAGATCCACAAATGCCCCCACAGTGCCAGGTATACAAATGCCCCCACAGTGCCAGATCCACAATTGCCCCCACAGTGTCAGGTAATACCTGACACTGTGGGGGCAATTGTGGATCTGACATTGTGGGGGCAATTGTATACCTGACAGGTATACAAATGCCCCCACAGTGCCAGGTAAACAATTGCCCCCACAGTGCCAGGTATACAAATGCCCCCACAGTGCCAGATCCACAAATGCCCCCACAGTGCCAGATCCACAAATGCCCCCACAGTGCCAGGTATACAAATGCCCCCACAGTGCCAGATCCACAATTGCCCCCACAGTGTCATCCACAATTGCCCCCACAGTGCCAGGTATACAAATGCCCCACAGTGCCAGCCAATTGCCCCCACAGTGCCAGGTATACAATTGCCCCCACAGCAGCCAGTGCTGCAGCTGCTTACCGCTGCTGCACTGCTGCTGCTCCTCCTCCGGGCTCCGGCTGTGAGGGACGGGTGAGTCATGAGAGGAGAACGCCCGCCAGCGCGGCTGTGTCTGGCGCGGCAGCGTATAGCGGACTTCGTTCAAACCAGCCGCCGGTTCGTGAGCCAATCAGAGCTCGCGGACCGGCGGCTTCTGATTGGCCCCCAGCGGCGGCTGGTTTGAAGTCCGCTATGCGCCACCACGCCAGACACAGCCGCGCTGGCGTGCGCTCTCCTCTCCTGACAGCTGAGACACGCTGCCGCCGGACTGAGTGGCAGCGTGCCTCAGTGAGCGCTGGACCGGCCCACGTGGCCATCGGCCCTTCTGGCATTTGCCAGAAGTGCCAGATGGCCAGTCCGGCCCTGGGTCTCACTCCTCCTCGCAGCTACAGCTGAACCTCATAATGCCAGTTCCTGCACAGTAAGATTTGTGACTCTCGGAATTGCAGTAAACACATGAAAAGTGCAGGGAGAGGTATTTGTGAGGATAGAGCCTTCTTGCAAGCATGCGATTAATGATGCATTCTTGCGATTTAAACGAAAATCGCAAATTCGCAATGCAAATTTAGTTATAATTTTCAGGCCACAAATGCAGTTTAATTGCAAATCATGATAAATAGCCCAGTATCCATCTGATTCTGAAATATGTGGCCTATTATCTCTTTTACTGTATTCTGCACTGCAGTGTGGGGGAAGGCTATCAGATCTGAACTCATGGGTGGCCAGCCCAGCATAAAGGGGTCAGTCTCCAAACTGTAGTGAAGTGATTGACAGGCAGATAGGGAGGCAAGCTGCCTGTCTTTGCAGAGCTTCCCAGTTCTCACAAAGGGGGTCATTCCGAGTTGATCGTAGCTGTGCTAAATTTAGCGCAGCTACGATCAGGTACTCAGACATGCGGGGGGCGCCCAGCACAGGGCTAGTCCACCCGGAAGTCAGTGCCACCCCCCCCCCCCCCCCACACAGAAATGCAAAAGCATCACATAGCGACGATGCTTTTGCATTTCAGGAGTAACTCCCGGCCAGTGCAGCTCCTGCGGCTGGCCGGAAGAACCTCTTCACTGCCTGGGTTGCAGCGGCTGCGTGTGATGTCATGCAGCCGCCGCAGCCCGCCCCCCCAATGGTCCGGCCACGCCTGCGTTGGCCAGACCGCGCCCCCTAAACGGCGGCTTTACACCGCCATCCAGCCCCCTCCTGCCCAGCGACCGCCTCTGCCTGTCAACCAGGCAGAGGTGTTCGCTACAATACAACGGCCTTCAGCCGCCCAGCATGCGCTGGCTCACTGCGGCACCGACGCATGCGCAGATCCGACCCGATCGCTGTGCTGCGATAAACTGCAGCAAACGATCAGGTCGGAATGACCCCCAAAGATGGGAGATCTGCGTCACAGCCTGAGATTGCTAGTCAGTGGTGTACTAGTGATACAAAATGTTAAAAAGGGCTCCCAATTGGAATATACCAAACCCAAGAATCTACCTCAGTGATTCTGTAATTTATACGTGAATGATAAAGTCCAAAGAAGTGTTCTTGTACTTCTCTTCTTTAGAGTTCTTCCAACAGAAACATTCACTTTCTTGATTATCTTCAAAACAGAAAAAAAAACAACAACACTTCTCATGGTGTAAATCGATGGAAAAAAACCAAAGATAGACACCAAGAGGTGACTTTCCAATAGTATTATATACTGTGTACCCTTTTATGGCCTAGATCAGTCCAGATTCATTGCATAGGTAATGGAAATATATATGATTCTTGTTATCTCCTTCCAGCCTCTGTGGGAATCAGAGGTTCCTCAAGAGAAAGCTTCTCATAGCATAAAACTGAAAAATTAATTGAACAGAACATAAAACACCACCAAACAAATGAATGTCTTAGTACCATGCAGTGCCTTTCTGAAAAAGGCATGACTATCAGTAAGATGGGCAGATGTGTATCCCGAATGTCAAACTTCTCTCCTGGTAGTCAGATGTCAAAATGTCAGGTCCTGCATGGCCCCCCACGCAATTCCACAGCCACCAACGCGTGTCAACTAAAGAGTCTTCCTCAGGGTGTACTTTGTTGGTCTCCAAACAACATATTTATAGCCTATTCCTTTACTCCTCCCATTTCTTGTTGCCCAGTGGGTGTGGTTATGGGTATTACGGCTCTCTGGTTTGTCCCCCGATGCCGCCCGTAGTGTCCCATTGCTAAGCAATAGGGGGTCGTTCCGCGAGTCCATGCCCCCTGCTTGTGGCACGCCCCCATTTGCAGTGTTCGCACGTCCCTTTTGCGTCATGTGCTCCCCCTTTCACGTGCACACGCACATGAATGCCAGGGCCAAAAAGAGGTCCCATCCGTCCCTGGTTTTATATATATGTGCATATTATTCCCTTAGGCAAGATGCTGTCAAGATCCCGCCTATCGGGATCCCGGCAGTCAAAATACCGATTTCAGATCTTGTCTGTCCCCGGAGGGGGTACTAGTGGGTCAGTGTTGGTGCGATGTATAAAACGTGGAGGCTGAATAAAAGTCCTGCGCATATGCGCTGATGTTTATTAAACACAGAGGTCACATAGCAATGGTATAGCAATAGGTGGTACTTAGCATCGGTAATGGCAGAAATGAAATAATAAACGGTAACTGAATTCAAGGTGATAATCAGAAAGTCTCTGACAACACAATATATATTGAAGATAACTTGATGGCTGAATGCAGAAGGTTTAAAGCAAAAGAAAGTCACTGGTAACACAAACGTGAGATAACTTGGTAACTGGATGCAAATGGATTTGTAAACAGAACTCCGGTATTACTTGAAACGCACACAGTCTCTGTATAACTCAAGTTCTTATAATCACACAAGGCCCAGGCAGGAGACAGTCCCAATACAGCAAGCTGGCACAAGTTGGTATACTATTAATGAGGTGTACAGGTTAGGCAATGAAACAAACACCTGAGGAAAGTCTCTTACTGCTGATGAGCTGTGGCAGGCTGTGGCTGGAGTCTGAAGCAAACGGAAGAAATGCAGAGTGATGAATGAAACGATGAGAAGATTCACAGGGAACCACTGGTAACAGGAACATGGGAACCAGGAGAACTTGACACACCAATGTGACTCGTTGTACGAGGCGATGTGACTGAGCCACGGACTGGAATTTATACCCCTTGCTCTGCGGTGATTGGTTGCTGAACTCTAAGTGTAAGCACAGCGCTGGATTGGATGCCTGGGTCAGCTGAGTGCAGGTGTCATGGCGGCGCCCATACAGGCCGGACGCCGGCACACAGCAAGGCACACACGGAACTTGACTCAGGGGTACTTAGCGACACTGAAGATGACGCTCGTGGTCAGTGCATCCATGCAGCCGCGACTAGGGCCATGACCTCCGGAGGCCTGCACACCAGCGCGCTGGTAAATGAGACGCTGCTGAACGCCGATTCCTGACAGTACCCCCTCCTTTATGGGTGGACACCGAACACCCTCGAGGCTTGGCAGGGAAAAGTCTGTGGAAAGCTTGCACCAACCGTGGAGCGTGAACATCTGTGGCGTTGATCCAACTCTTCTCCTCAGGACCATATCCGGACCAGTCAATCAGATATTACAAACGACCATAACGATGCCGAGAGTCCAGGATCTTTTCCACCTCGTATTCCACACCCCAATGAGTCTGTACCTTTGGAGCCGCTGGGAGAACTCTCTGGAAACGATTAAGAATTAATGCTCTGAGGAGAGAAATATGAAATGAGTTGGGAACTTTCAAATAAGAAGGCAGTTTCAACTTATAAGCCACTGGATTGATAACACACTCTACTGGAAATGGCCCAATAAACCGTGGAGCAAATTTCATTGAAGGAACTCTAAGATGGAGATTTCGGGTAGATAGCAAGACTTTGTCACCCGGTTTTAAGCTAGGAACTGCTCGTCTTTTCCGGTTAGTAAAGACTTTGTACCAATGAGATACTTTTTTAAGAGATAAATGAATCTTTTTCCAAATCTGAGAAAACTGTTGAAGGACTGAGGAAGCCGCAGGCACATCTATAATGGGTAAATCTTGAAAATCCGGCACTCTAGGATGTTGACCATAAACTGCGAAAAAAGGAGTAGTGTCTGTAGAGGTATGATAACGGAAATTATGAGCAAACTCCGCCCAAGGCATTAAATCTACCCAGTCATGTTGTGAGGAAGAAATATAAAGTCTTAGGTAGGTCTCAAGCTCTTGGTTCATCCTCTCTGACCATTTGTTTGAGGATGATAGGCCGTGGAGAATTTAAGTTTAACTTGCAGCGCAGAACACAGAGCCCTCCAAAACTTCGCCACAAACTGTACTCCTCGATCAGATATTATTTCTGTTGGAAGTCCATGTAATCTAAAGATTTCACGATGAAATAACTGTGCCAGCTTTGGAGTAGAAGGCAACCACATGAGTGGAACAAAATGAGCCATTTTTGAAAATCTGTCGACCACTACCCAGATGGTATCATACCCTTTGGAGGGAGGAAGAGCCAAAATAAAGTCCATCGACAGATGAGACCAGGGACGATTTGGAATAGAATTTGGTAGCATTTGGCCCGTGGGGGCCTAACGAGGAACTTTGTGTTGAGCACACTTAGGACAAGAAGCTATACATTTTTGAATTTCTGCTTTCATGTGAGGCCACCAGTAGGTTTGAGATAAGAACTTAAAAGTCTTTAAGACTCCAGGATGACCGGTAAATTTGGACGTATGAGCCCAGGACAGAAGATTTGGACGAAGCTCAGGAGAAACAAACATTTTGCCTGGAGGTGGATCTTGAGACACACTCGTAGCTGCGAATATCACAGGATTAAGTACTGGTTGAGAAGTTTGTTCTGACAATTCCTCACTCGAGCTCATAGAGTGAGATAATGCATCTGCCTTAACATTTTGTGAGCCAGGTCTAAACATTAACTTAAAGTCAAATCGAGAGAAAAATAAGGCCCACCTTGCTTGCCAAGGATTCAGACACTGCGCTGCCTTTAAATAGAGAAGGTTCTTGTGGCCCGTGTAGATGGTAATAGGGAATCTCGCAGCCTCCAACAAATACCTCCACTCTTAAAGAGCCAATTTGATTACTAACAGCTCCTGGTCTCTGATGGTGTAGTTCATTTCAGCAGGCAAGAATCTACGAGAGAAAAACCCACAAGGGTGAGTCTTACCATCAGTGCCCACTTGGGACAAGACTGCGCCCACGCCAACCGTTGAGGCGTCCACTTCCAGAATGAAGGCCTTGTTGACATCTGGCTGTTGTAACACAGGAGCTGAAATAAAAGCCCGTTTCATTTTATGAAAGGCAGACAGTGCTTCTTCAGACCACTGGGAAGGATTTCCCCCTTTCCGAGTAAGACAGGTAATTGGAGCTATTAATGTAGAGAAACCTCTAATAAACTTTCTGTAATAATTGGCAAAGCCGATGAAACGTTGAACTGACTTGAGTGTTGTTGGGAGAGACCAGTTCTCTATAGCTTCCAATTTAGCTGGATCCATTTAAAGGTCAGTTCCTGAAATAATATATCATAGAAAAGATATTGAAGAAGCTTCAAACATGCACTTAGATAATTTACCGTACAAATGATTCTGTCGAAGACGTTGAAGAACCTCTTTCACCTGTTGACAATGGGAAACGAAGCCCCTTGAAAATATCAAGATGTCATCGAGGTAAACTACCACACACTTATACAGGAGATCTCTAAACACTTCGTTGACAAAGTTCTGGAGCACAGCCGGGGCATTACTCAAACCGAAGGGCATCATTAGATATTCGTAGTGGCCATCACGAGTATTGAAGGCGGTTTTCCACTCGTCGCCACTTCGGATCCTGATGAGATTCTAAGCCCCGCTGTCGAACAACTCTGTAATAAGGTGCAACGGGTAGCTGTTTTTAATCGTGATGTTATTTAAACCCTGATAATCGATACAGGGGCGTAATCCTCCATCTTTCTTCTTAAAGAAGAAGAATCCTGCACTGTCTGGAGAGGAGGATGGACGGATAAACCCCTTCTGTAGATTCTCCTTTATATATTCACTCATTGCTTGAGTCTCAGGAACTGAGAGAGGGTAAGTGCGCCCTCTAGGTGGCTTGCTCCCTGGAACTAAATCAATAGAGCAATCCCATTCTCGATGGGGAGGCAGGATATCAGCAGCTTTTTCACTGAAGACATCAGCGAATTCCTGATAGGCCTCTGGAAGACCAGACTGACGTTTTACACTTGAAGATCTCATTGGATGTACTGAAGCTAGACATGAATGAAAACAGAAAGAGCTCCATGCCGTTAACTGTAATGTAGACCAGTCGAATTGTGGATTGTGCAATTGGAGCCAGGGCATACCCAGTATGATCTCATAGGTAGCTTTTGGTATGACCAGGAATTCAATGAATTCGGAATGAAGAAAGCCAACTCCCAGGACTACAGGCTCGGTTTGCTGAGTGATGGAACCTTCAGCAATACGACTTCCATCCACGGCAGTAAGATAAACTGGAGAAGACAGCTTTAAGACTAGAAGACGGAATCTATCCACTGCAGCTTGCGTGATAACGTGCCCAGCAGCACCACAATCCACTAAGGCGGACAGAGACTGGAGACCATTCTGAATTTCCAGAGTAACAGGCAATATAAGATCTTGGGATGAAGGAGCTTTATTTATGGTCCCTAACTTGACTCCTCCTTTACAAGTTAGGACCTGGTGTTTCCCGAACGAGCAGGGCAGAAACTAATCAGATGACCAGCAGCAGCACAATAGAGACAGTCTTTCCCTTAACCTTCTTGACTGCTCCTCAGGTGTTAAGTGAAACTTATTTCCCTGCATGGGTTCATCAGCAGTATTGGGTAAAGACTGTACAGGGGGCATAACTCGATGCTTGCGAATATCACCTCGGGAGTATTCACTGTCTCGCTCGTGTAAACGTAAATCCAACTTAACACAGCAGATAAAGAGCTCATTAATATATGTGGAAGAAAGGTTTATAAGTGGCTCTCCCCAAACTCCGAAGGTTTATGTTATCTAGGAAGGACACTACCTGAAATAATAACCCTTGTTCAATGATGAAACAGACCTAGCATACGATCCAGAAATGGAAACAATGTTCTGGGAGTGATAGGAATATATACCATGAAAATTTTATATGTCTCTTTGACGATTAGTTTGTGTTTTCTCCCTCTACCCAGCAAAACCTCTATCGAACCCGAACATCAGTGTACAAAGACGTAGGTGCATGTATGTGTGCAACGTTCGTTCAAATCAGACATCATAGGCCACAGCACTGTCCCAGCATACTCTATAGGTTGAATGTCGTCCCACACCCAACAAGTGGTCCCGTGACCGCCGAGTGCATATAGAGGATGTCCCGTCCTCCCCCTGTCTTCCCCAAATATCGACAATGTCCGATTTGTACAATTAATACATACGTGTGTCTAGGTCACTGATTATGTGTTTGAATTTTTTTTTTGTAATTATGTTTAGTGTGTCAGTTATGACAGTTATTGTCTACTGACAAAGGGTGGACTGTCGAAGTCAAAAATATTACATACACAGCAAATACAAACTCCAAACAGATGAGTCTCTGTGCGTTTGCATACACACAGCGTGCACAGCGATATATGGCAGCATACACATTCAGACAGACAAGCTACAAAGATATATACAACATCTTCATACAACACATAGACAAAACATGTTTAGCATCATTATGTATTAAATTATATAATAGAGTTTAACATCAGATATATAGGTATTATTGGAACACAACAAGATAAACATGTCATGCTTGGTGTCAAAATGATCAGGGGAACGAGTGTGTTAATTTGATAGCAATGGGTAGATTGTAGCACATTGCAACGATTAGTTATGATTAAATGTAGGAATATGAAGCCACAATTCTAAAGTGAACCAAGAACTTCCTGGAAGACAGCATGGCTAACCCTGTAATTACATCATCAAATTGGATGTCAGCTGACAATGTGTGCGTGTACTTGTTTTCTCTTAAGGGATGTAGTGTTTGCGACGTACAGCGCACTTTTATCGTATATGGTAATTAGATGCGCCATGCGTCCGCAGCATATATTAACACTGGCATTTTAAATATTTTAAATATTTATTAGAAATAATCTGAAATTTACACAGGTATGTATGGACAAATCTTGGACACTTCCAAGATGTAATCAACCACTCATTATATAATTTGTGGCTCTCTTGTGTTGTAAATTCTTTAGAACATGGCTGGGACCAGTGGCAGTTTTATTTGTGGGGTAGCAGAGCGGGTGCCCAGGTCGCTGTGGCCTGAGGGCAGGGCTGCAGGCACGCCGCCAGCGCCATCAGCTCCCGCCTGCTGCCCGCACCCCACACCGGACACACCCTCCCCTGTCAGTCTTCTGCTGCCCACCTTTCACACCGTGCTGGGGGGTACCCCCCCTGGCTGGCTCCTGCCTCCCTCTAGCTGAACTCCTCAAACCACCCTGGGAGGCACACCCCATGCCTGCCCCCTCCTCCCAATAATCAACCTCCCCACACTGTGCTGGGAGGCACCCATCCTGGCTGGCTCCCACTAGCTGTGCCCCCTGGTTGCCTTCCACTGGCCTCACCCACACCCCTCCCCCCTCTAATCACTCCCACCCATGGAGCTGTGGACCTACAGGAAAAAAGCCTGCACTGGTTGGTGGTGAGAGAAAGACACACACACACACACACACACACACACACACACACAATCTCCCTCTATAGAGGGGCTACCTGGTGCAATGTCTATAGGCAGCTATCTGGTACAATGTGTATGATGGGCTACCTGGTACAATGTGTGTAGGCAGCTACCTGGCGCAATGTGTATATGGGGCTTCCGCACACACTCACTTATACACACATACACTCTCTGTATAGAGGGGCTACCTGTCACAATGTGTATAACGAGCTCTACCTGTCGCAATGTGTATAACAGGCTCTACCTGGCAAAATGTGTATAAGAGGCTCTACCTGGTGCAATGTGTATAAGGGGCTACCTGGCGCAATGTATATAACAGGCATGGGTCTCTATGTCCAGATACGCTGTGAAAAGATTTAATGTTAGGCATTGAAAAATAAGAATTTACTCACCGGTAATTCTATTTCTCGTAGTCCGTAGTGGATGCTGGGAACTCCGTAAGGACCATGGGGAATAGACGGGCTCCGCAGGAGACTGGGCACACTAAAAGAAAGATTAAGTACTATCTGGTGTGCACTGGCTCCTCCCTCTATGCCCCTCCTCCAGACCTCAGTTAAGGAAACTGTGCCCGGAAGAGCTGACATTACAAGGAAAGGATTTGGAATCCAGGGTAAGACTCATACCAGCCACACCAATCACACCGTACAACTCGTGATAACTATACCCAGTTAACAGTATGAACAAAAAACTGAGCCTCATTCAAAAGATGGCTCATAACAATAACCCTTTAGTTAAGCAATAACTATATACATGTATTGCAGAGAGTCCGCACTTGGGACGGGCGCCCAGCATCCACTACGGACTACGAGAAATAGAATTACCGGTGAGTAAATTCTTATTTTCTCTGACGTCCTAGTGGATGCTGGGAACTCCGTAAGGACCATGGGGATTATACCAAAGCTCCCAAACGGGCGGGAGAGTGCGGATGACTCTGCAGCACCGAATGAGCAAACTCAAGGTCCTCCTCAGCCAGGGTATCAAACATGTAAATTTTTGCAAATGTGTTTGAACCCGACCAAGTAGCAGCTCGGCAAAGCTGTAATGCCGAGACCCCTCGGGCAGCCGCCCAAGAAAGAGCCCACCTTCCTTGTGGAATGGGCTTTTACTGATTTAGGATGCGGAAGTCCAGCCGCAAAATGTGCCAGCTGAATCGTGCTACAGATCCAGCGAGCAATAGTCTGCTTTTAAGCAGGAGCACCCAGCTAGTTGGGTGCATGCAGGATAAATAGCGAGTGAATTTTTTTCTGACTCTAGCCGTCCTGTAAACATAAATTTTTAGGGCCCGGACCACGTCCAGCAACTTGGAGTCCTCCCAGTCCCTAGTAGCCGCAGGCACCACCATAGGTTGGTTCAAATGAAACGATGATACCACCTTAGGGAGAAATTGGGGACGAGTCCTCAATTCAGCCCTTTCCATATGGAAGATCAGATATGGGCTTTTACATGACAAAGCCGCCAATTCTGACACACACCTAGTCCAAGCTAAGGCCAAAAGCATGACCACTTTCCACGTGAGATATTTTAGCTCCACGGTCTTAAGTGGCTCAAACCAGTGGGATTTTAGGAATCCAACACAACGTTAAGATCCCAAGGTGCCACTGGTGGCACAAAAGGAGGCTGAATATGCAGCACCCCTGTAACAACGTCTGAACTTCAGGCAGTGAAGCCAGTTCTTTTTGAGAGAAAAAAAGGGATAGGGCCGAAATCTTGGCCTTTACGGATCCTAATTTTAATCCCATAGTCACTCCTGACTGTAGGAAGTGCAGGAATCGACCCCACTGAAATTCCTCTGTAGGGCCTTCCCGGCCACACACCAAGCAACCTATTTTCACCATATACAGTTAAAAAGTCTTGCTGTCACGTCTTTCCTAGCCTTTATCAGCGTAGGAATAACTGCATCCGGAATGCCCTTTTCCGCTAGGATCCGGCGTTCAACCGCCATGCCGTCAAACGCAGCCGCGGTAAGTCTTGGAACAGACAGGGCCCCTGTTGCAACATGTCCTGTCTGAGAGGCAGAGGCCATGGGTCCTCTGAGAGCAATTCTTGCAGTTCCGGGTACCGAGTCCTTCTTGGCCAATCCGGAGCAAAGAATATTGTTCACACTCCTCCTTTTATTACAATTCTCAGCCCTTGGGTCTGAGAGGAAGAGGAGGGAATACATAGACCGACTGGAACACCCACGGTGTTACTAGTGCGACCACAGCTATCGCCTGAGAGTCCCTTGACCCAGCGTAAAACCTTTTTATCTTTTTATTGAGGTGGGACGCCATCTAGTCCACCTGAGGCAGTTCCCATCAATTTGCAAAACTGCGTGAAGACTTCCTGATGAAGTCCCCACTTTCCCGGGTGGAGGTCGTGCCTGCTGAGGAAGTCTGCTTCCCAGTTGTCCACTCCCGGAATGAACACTGCTGACAGTGCGCTTACTTGATTCTCCGCCCAGTGAAGAATTCTGGTGGCTTCTACCCTCGCCACCCTGCTCCTTGTGCCGCCTTGGCGGTTTACATGAGCCCCTGCGGTCTGACTGGATCAGAACCGGTTGGTCGCGAAGCAGGAACTCCGCTTGACTTAGGGCGTTGTATATGGCCCTTAGTTCCAGGATATTGATGTGAAGGCAAGTCTGTTGGCTTGACAACAAACCTTGGAATTTTCTTCCCTGTGTAACTGCCCCCCACCCTCGGAGGCTTGCATCCGTGGTCACCAGGACCCAGGCCTGAATGCCGAATCTGCGGCCCTCGAGAAGGTGAGCACTACGCAGCCACCACGGGAGAGACACCCTGGCCCTGGGGGATAGGGTGATTAACCGATGCATCTGAAGATGTGATCCGGACCACTTGTCCAGTAAGTTCCATTGTCCTTGCATGGAACCAGCCGAAGGGGATGGCCTCGTATGATGAAACCGTCCTTCCCAGGACTCGAGTGCAGTGATGCACTCACACCTGTTTTGGTTTTCAATAGATTCCTGACCAGTGTCATGAGCTCCTGAGCTCTCTCTATCGGGAGATAAACCCTTTTCTGGTCTGTGTCTAGGATCATGCCTAGGCGAGGCAGATGAGCTGTAGGAACCAACTGCGACTTCGGAATATATAGAATCCAGTCGTGTTGCCGTTTCACTTCCAGAGAAGGTGATACGCTGTTCAGCAACTGCTCTCTTGATCTCGCTTCTATGAGGAGATCATCCAAGTATGTGATAATAGTGACACCTTGCTTCCGCAGGAGCACCATCATATCCGCCATTACCTTGGTGAAATTGGTAATGACAATCCCGTACCGCAATTCTGAGGTACGCCTGATGAGGTGGATAAATGGGGACATGAAGGTATGCATCCCTTATGTCCCGATTCACGATAAAGTCTCCCCTTTTTCAGGCTTGCAATGACCGCTCTTAGCGATTCCATCTTGAACTTGAACCTTTTCAGGTATATGTTCAGGGATTTTAATTCAATATGGGTCTAACCGAACCGTCTGGTTTCGGGATTATAACATGGTCGAATTATAACACCCTCTTGGTGAAGGAGGGGACCCTTGACCACCACCTGTTGAAGATACAATTTGCGAATTGCAGTTAACACTGGCTCCCTCTCTTGGGGGGAAACCCGCCGGGTCCTCGGTGAGGGGGCATCTTCTCACAGTCCAGCCTGTATCCCTGCGACACACTTTCTATTGCCCAGGGATCTAACAGGGAGTGAACCCACTTGTGGCTGAATTTACGAAGGCGTGTCCCCACCGGTCCTAGCTCCGCCTGTGGAGCCCCAGCGACATGAGGTGGATTTTTGTAGAGGCCGGGGAGGACTCCTGTCTCCTGACTAGCTGTGTTGTACAGCTTCTTTCCTCTGCCCCCGGCTCTGACATGAAAGGACGCACCTCAGACTTTCTTGTTTCTTTATTCGAAAAGCTGCATTTAATAATGTTGTGCTTTCCTAGGCTGTGCAGGAATATAGGGCAAACTAGCAGAATTACCAACTATAGCTGTGGAGACCAGCCCCGAGAACCTTTCTCCACACAATCCTCAGCCTTCCATATGCCTCTTAAGTCGGCATCATCTGTCCAATGTATATTCTACAGGACACGTCAAGCAGAAATCGACATAGCTTTTGACTCTAGGACCCAGTATACTCATGTCCCTTTGGGCATGTTTTATAATTATATATCTATCACTTAAGACAGCATCTTAATATATTTATATGCATACTAGGGTCTCAATCTCTGCTGATAAGGTACCTGTCCACGCTACCACAGCGCTATAAACCCATGCCGACACAATCGCCGGTCTGGGTAGTATACTAGAATGTGCACACTATCTGCAGGATCCCTGAGAATAGCTAGTGCAAACAGGACACCCAAGGGGAAGATTCTCAGCACATCCTGGCCCTAGTGGGGAAAGGATACAGCCTGAGAATTCTCTTGTGGGAAGCTGCCGTCTCTTGTCTGGAGATTCCCGCTCTTTTTCCTCATGAGAGGAGGGAATTTTACCTCAGCATTCTTCCCCTTAACATGTGTACTCTCGTGTCAGGGACAGATGAGTCATCAGTGATATGCAAATCATCTTTTATTCCAATAATCATATATTGAATATCTTTTAGCCCTCTTGGCTGTAACTTTGCATTATCGTAGTCGACAGTGGAGTTAAACTCCGTGTCGATACCAGTGTTTGTTATTTTGGATAGTGAGCATAGAGAGACTCTGAAGGACTCTGTGACATAGGGACAGACCAGGGTAGATTTCCTTTCTGTTCCCTAACCTTTTGTGCAATAATTTTACCTCAGCACTTACACATATCCAAACAGGTGTCGGCGTTGTCGACGGAGACACCCTCCCACACACATATCCGCTCTATCACCTCCTTAGAGGAGCCTTTTACCTCAGACATGTCGACACACGCGTACCGACACACCACACACACAGGGGATGCTCTATTTGAAGACAGTTCCCCCACCAGGCCCTTTGGAGAGACAGAGAGAGAGTATGCCAGCACACACCCCAGCGCTATATAACCCAGGGATTACACTACAACTCAGTGTTTACCCAGTAGCTGCTGTATATACAAATTTTGCGCCTAAATTTATGTGCCCCCCCCTCTCTTTTCACCCTTTGTGTCCAGGATACTGCAGGGGAGAGCCTGGGGAGCTTCCTTCCAGCTGAGCTGTGAAGAGAAAATGGCGCTGGTGCAGTGGCGTAACTAGAAATTTTTCTCCCCCAAGCCAAAAAATTTTTGGCGCCCCCCCCCCGCCGCATAACTGGGAGCAAGAAAGGGACAAATATGCGCGCGCCGAAGGCGCGCGCTGCAAAAAAAGGGGCGTGGTTTTGTTGGAATGGGCGTGGTTTCTCGTAAAGGGGCGTGGTATTGCAGGAAAAGACTACCTTATACCCCAGTTTTGCAACCTGCACGCCCAGACGTTAGCCACCACAGGAAAGAAAAATAATCCTGATTCATGCCCCTTACATTATTTGTCATTTTTCCTCCTTATAGTAATGCCCAGTATACATTATGCCACATACTGCAATGGCCCTTAGACATTATGCCGCACACAACAATGCACATGACACAATATGCACACACTGTAATGCCCCCGACACATTATGCCACACACCGTAATGCCCCCGACACATTATGACAGGAATCGCAATGCCCGTTATACATTATGCTACACACTGCAATGCCCCTGATACATTATAGCACATACAATGCCTGTGACACATTATGACACACACCGCAATGACCTTGAGACATTATACCACAATGCCCGTGATATAGTATACCATACACCGTAATGCCTGTGACACATACCGCAATGCCCTGCCCGTTATACCCTATGCCACACACCGCAATGCCCGTTATGTATTATGCCACACTGCAATGACCCTGAGACATTATACCACATACCACAATGCCCGTGATATAGTATACCACACACCGTAATGCCTGACACATTATGACACACACCGCAATGTCCGTGATACATTATGCCACACACTGCAATGACCCTGAGACATTATACCACATATCACAATGCCCGCGATATAGTATACCATACACCGTAATGCCTGTGACACATTATGACACACACCACAATGTCCGTGATACATTATGCCACACACCGTAATGCCCATTACACATTAAGTCCTACAGTAAGGCTTCTAATTACTTTTCAATTACCTTCTCGTTGTCAGGGGTTTCATGCACTGGGTGTCATGCTCGTTGCCAGGTGTTTCATGCACTGGGTGTCATGCTCGTTGTCAGGTGTTTCATGCACTGGGTGTCATGCTCGTTGCTAGGAGGTAGTCCTTGTTGCTAGGGCTGTGCTCCTAGTGCCACATATGTCCCCAGTGCCAGATATTTCCCCACGGTGCCAGGTACTCACATGCCCCCGGTGCCAAATATAGCCCCCCCCCCCCATGTGCCAGGTACACATATACCCCCCCAGTGCCAGATATGCCCCCAGTGCCAGATATTCCCCCCCAGTGCCACATATGCCCCCAGTGCCAGATATTCCCCCCATGCCAGATATGCCGCCAGTGCCATATATTCCCCCCCAGTGCCACATATGCCCCCAGTGCCAGATATTCCCCCAGTGCCAGATATGCCGCCAGTGCCATATATTCCCCCCGAGTGCCATATATGCCCCCAGTGCCATATATCCCCAGTGACAGATATTCCCCCCCAGTGCCAGATATTCTCCCCCAGTGCCATATAAGCCCCAGGGCCAGATATTCCCTCCCAGTGCCAGATATTCCCCCCCCCCCCAGTGCCATATATCCACCCCGTGCCAGATATCCCCCCCCCAGTGCCATATATGCCCCAGTGCCAGATATCCCCCCCAGTGCCAGACATCCCCCCCCCCCCAGTGCGATATGCCCTAGTGCCAGATATCCCCCCCCCCCCCCAGTGCCATATATGCCCCAGTGCCAGATATCCCCCGCCCCCCCCCCCACAGTGTCATATATGCCCCAGTGCCGGATATCCCCCCTAGTGCCTGACATCCCCCCCCCAATGGCCATATATTCCCCGGTGCCAGACACCCTCTCCTCTCTCCCCCCCCCGTGACAGATATGCCGCAGTGCAGCCGCCGCTTGTTGGAGAACTTGGAGGGACACGGCGGGCGCAGCGTGTGCCTCTCCTGTGTCCCTCCTGAGTCCTGCATCATCTCCGGCGGCCGCGGGTCTGATAGGGGGAAGTGCCGTCCGTGAGCTCTAATTGGCTCACGGACGGCACTTCCCCCTATTAGACCCGCGGGCCGCCGGAGATGATGCAGGGCTCAGGAGGGACACAGGATAGGCACACGCTGCGCCCGCCGTGTCCCTCCAATAAAGCAGACTGACATGCGGACGTTCGTCCGCATGTCAGTCTGCTGTAATCAGTGGCGCCCCCGCAGCCCCTCGCCCCCAAGCCACCGCGAGGACTGCGGGGGCAGTAGTTACGCCACTGCGCTGGTGTGCTGAGGAAGAAGGCCCGGCCCCCTCAGCGGCGGGCTTCTGTCCTTTTATGTACTTTAATGGCGGGGGGTTTTACACATATACAGTACTAGACTGTATTATGTGTGTTTTTATTGCCAAAAGGTAATCTAATTGCAGCCCAGGGCGCCCCCCCCCCCAGCGCCCTGCACCCACCAGTGACCGAAGCGTGTGGTGTGCTGTGGGAGCAATGGCGCACAGCTGCAGTGCTGTGCGCTACCTTATTGAAGACCGGAGTCTTCAGCCGCCGTTTTTCTTCTGGTTCTTTCGTCTTCTGGCTCTGCAAGGGGGACGGCGGCGCGGCTCCGGGAACGGACGATCGAGGTCGGGCCCTGTGTTCGATCCCTCTGGAGCTAATGGTGTCCAGTAGCCTTAGAAGCACAAACTAGCTGCAAGCAGGTAGGTTTGCTTCTCTCCCCTCAGTCCCTCGTAGGAGTGAGTCTGTTGCCAGCAGATCTCACTGAAAATAAAAAACCTAACAAATACTTTCTTTTCTAGCAAGCTCAGGAGAGTCCACTAGGTGCATCCAGCTCTGGCCGGGCACAGATTCTAACTGTGGTCTGGAGGAGGGGCATAGAGGGAGGAGCCAGTGCACACCAGATAGTACCTAATCTTTCTTTTAGTGTGCCCAGTCTCCTGCGGAGCCCGTCTATTCCCCATGGTCCTTACGGAGTTCCCAGCATCCACTAGGACGTCAGAGAAATAAAGGTTTGGCATCCTAGTCATCTCTGCCACAGTGGTTTTGATCACGTTTATGCAAATTATTTAAAGGGGCAATGCTTTTAATAGCAAGACACAGCCTTTTACATATCGTGCATAAACACGATCAGAAGCATCAGGTTTAACCCATGTGTATCATTATGTGTATTATTATTGGTATTCTGCTTATGCTTATGGGTATATGTGTATATGTTATGGAAATTTAAATGTACAGGTATCGATTAAGTGCTTGGCATTCATTGAAATAGGTATGCAACCAAACAGTGATGACATGACAATAAAAAAGTCACCACAGTAGATTTATAACCCTCTGTTAAACCAAGAGTGAATAATCATACTATCAAAAATAACCAACCTCTCCTTGAATAATCATACTAGCAAGGACAAAGAATTTTCCTTGTAATAATAAGAATTTACTTACCGATAATTCTATTTCTCATAGTCCGTAGTGGATGCTGGGGACTCCGTAAGGACCATGGGGAATAGCGGCTCCGCAGGAGACTGGACACATCTAAAGAAAGCTTTAGGACTATCTGGTGTGCACTGGCTCCTCCCCCTATGACCCTCCTCCAAGCCTCAGTTAGGATACTGTGCCCGGACGAGCGTACACAATAAGGAAGGATTTTGAATCCCGGGTAAGACTCATACCAGCCACACCAATCACACCGTATAACCTGTGATCTGAACCCAGTTAACAGCATGATAACAGAGGAGCCTCTGAAAGATGGCTCACAACAATAATAACCCGATTTTTGTAACAATAACTATGTACAAGTATTGCAGACAATCCACACTTGGGATGGGCGCCCAGCATCCACTACGGACTATGAGAAATAGAATTATCAGTAAGTAAATTCTTATTTTCTCTAACGTCCTAAGTGGATGCTGGGGACTCCGTAAGGACCATGGGGATTATACCAAAGCTCCCAAACGGGCGGGAGAGTGCGGATGACTCTGCAGCACCAAATGAGAGAACTCCAGGTCCTCCTCAGCCAGGATATCAATTTTGTTTAATTTTACAAAAGTATTTGCTCCTGACCAAGTAGCTGCTCGGCAAAGTTGTAAAGCCGAGACCACTCGGGCAGCCGCCCAAGATGAGCTCACCTTCCTTGTGGAGTGGGCATTTACAGATTTTTGGCTGTGGCAGGCCTGCCACAGAATGTGCAAGCTGAATTGTACTACAAATCCAACGAGCAATAGTCTGCTTAGAAGCAGGAGCACCCAGCTTGTTGGGTGCATACAGGATAAACAGCGAGTCAGATTTCCTGACTCCAGCCCTCCTGGAAACATATATTTTCAGGGCCCTGACAACGTCTAGCAACTTGGAGTCCTCCAAGTCCCTAGTAGCCGCAGGCACCACAAATAGGTTGGTTCAGGTGAAACGCTGAAACCACCTTAGGGAGAAACTGAGGACGAGTCCTCAATTCTGCCCTGTCCGAATGGAACATCAGATAAGGGCTTTTTCAGAATAAAGCAGCCAATTCTGACACGCGCCTGGCCCAGGCCAGGGCCAACAGCATGACCACTTTCCATGTGAGATATTTTAACTCCACAGATTTAAGTGGTTCAAACCAATGTGACTTTTGGAACCCAAAACTACATTGAGATCCCAAAGTGCCACTGGAGGCACAAAAGGAGGCTGTATATGCAGTACCCCTTTTACAAACGTCTGAACTTCAGGGACTGAAGCTAGATCTTTTTGGAAGAAAATTGACAGGGCCGAAATTTGAACCTTAATGTCCCCAATTTCAGGCCCATAGACACTCCTGTTTGCAGGAAATGTAGGAATCGACCCAGTTGAATTTCCACCGTCGGCCTTACTGGCCTCGCACCACGCAACATATTTTCGCCAATTGCGGTGATAATGTTTTTGCGGTTACATCCTTCCTGGCTTTGATCAGGATAGGGATGACTTCATCCGGAATGCCTTTTTTCCTTCAGGATCCGGCGTTCAACCGCCATGCCGTCAAACGCAGCCGCGGTAAGTCTTGGAACAGACAGGGTCCTTGCTGGAGCAGGTCCCTTCTTAGAGGTAGAGGCCACGGATCCTCCGTGAGCATCTCTTGAAGTTCCGGTTACCAAATCCTTCTTGGTCAATCCGGAGCCACGAATATAGTGCTTACTCCTCTCCATCTTATCAATCTCAGTACCTTGGGTATGAGAGGCAGAGGAGGGAACACATACCCTGACTGGTACACCCACGGTGTTACCAGAGCGTCTACAGCTATTGCCTGAGGGTCCCTGGACCTGGCGCAATACCTGTCGAGTTTTTCCCAACGGTTTATAATCATGTGGAAGACTTCTGGGTGAAGTCCCCACTCTCCCGGGTGGAGGTCGTGCTGAGGAAGTCTGCTTCCCAGTTGTCCACTCCCGGAATGAATACTGCTGACAGTGCTATCACATGATTTTCCGCCCAGCGAAGAATCCTTGCAGCTTCTGCCATTGCCCTCCTACTTCTTGTGCCACCCTGTCTGTTTACGTGGGTGACTGCCGTGATGTTGTCCGACTGGATCAACACCGGCTGACCTTGAAGCAGAGGTCTTGCTAAGCTTAGAGCATTGTAAATGTCCCTTAGCTTCAGGATATTTATGTGAAGTGATGTCTCCAGGCTTGACCATAAGTCCTGGATATTCCTTCCCTGTGTGACTGCTCCCCAGCCTCGCAGGCTGGCATCCGTGGTTACCAGGACCCAGTCCTGAATGCCGAATCTGCGGCCCTCTAGAAGATGAGCACTCTGCAACCACCACAGGAGGGACACCCTTGTCCTTGGTGACAGGGTTATCCGCTGATGCATCTGAAGATGCGACCCGGACCATTTGTCCAGCAGGTCTCACTGAAAAGTTCTTGCGTGGAATCTGCCGAATGGGATTGCTTCGTAGGAAGCCACCATTTTTTTCCAGAACCCTTGTGCATTGATGCACTGAGACTTGGCTCGGTTTTAGGAGGTTCCTGACTAGCTCGGATAACTCCCTGGCTTTCTCCTCCGGGAGAAACACCTTTTTCTGGACTGTGTCCAGGATCATCCCTAGGAACAGAAGACAAGTCGTCGGAACCAGCTGCGATTTTGGAATATTGAGAATCCAACCGTGCTGCAGCAACACTACCTGAGATAGTGCTACACCGACCTCCAACTGTTCCCTGGATCTTACCCTTATCAGGGAATCGTCCAAGTAAGGGATATCTAAAATTCCCTTCCTTTGAAGGAATATCATCATTTCGGCCATTACCTTGGTAAAGACCCGGGGTGCCGTGGACCATCCATACGGCAGCGTCTGAACTGATAGTGACAGTTCTGTACCATAAACCTGAGGTACCCTTGGTGAGAAGGGTAAATTTTGACATGAAGGTAAGCATCCTTGATGTCCCGAGACATCATGTAGTCCCCTTCTTCCAGGTTCGCAATCACTGCTCTGAGTGACTCAATCTTGAATTTGAACCTCTGTATGTAAGTGTTCAAAGATTTTAGATTTAGAATCGGTCTCACCGAGCCGTCCGGCTTCGGTACCACAACAGTGTGGAATAATACCCCGTTCCCTGTTGCAGGAGGGGTATCTTGATTATCACCTGCTGGGAATACAGCTTGTGAATGGCTTCCAAAACTGTCTCCCTGTCAGAAGGAGACATCGGTAAAGCCGACTTTAGGAAACGGCGAGGGGGAGACGTCTCGAATTCTAATTTGTACCCCTGAGATATCACCTGAAGGATCCAGGGGTCTACTTGCGAGTGAGCCCACTGCGCGCTGAAATTCATTGAGACGGGCCCCCCACCGTGCCTGATTCTGCTTGTAAAGCCCCAGCGTATACTGAGGGCTTGGCAGAGGCGGGAGAGGGTTTCTGTTCCTGGGAACTGGCTGATTTCTGCAGCCTTTTTCCTCTCCCTCTGTCACGGGGCAGAAATGAGAAACCTTTTGCCCGCTTATCCACGAAAAGACTGCGCCTGATAATACGGCGTTTTCTCATGTTGAGAGGCGACCTGGGGTACAAACGTGGATTTCCCAGCTGTTGCCGTGGCCACCAGGTCTGAAAGACCGACCCCAAATAACTCCTCCCCTTAATAAGGCAATACTTCCAAATGCCGTTTGGAATACGCATCACCTGACCACTGACGTGTCCATAACCCTCTACTGGTAGAAATGGACAACGCACTTAGACTTGATGCCAGTCGGCAAATATTCCGCTGTGCATCACGCATATATAGAAATGCATCTTTCAAATGTTCTATAGGCAAAAATATACTGTCCCTATCTAGGGTATCAATATTTTCAGTCAGGGAATCCGACCACGCCAACCCAGCACTGCACATCCAGGCTGAGGCGATTGCTGGGCGCAGTATAACACCAGTATGTGTGTAAATACATTTTAGGATACCCTCCTGCTTTCTATCAGCAGGATCCTTAAGGGCGGCCATCTCAGGAGAGGATAGAGCCCTTACAAGCGTGTGAGCGCTTTATCCACCCTAGGGGGTGTTTCCCAACGCACCCTAACCTCTGGCGGGAAAGGATATAATGCCAATAACATTTTAGAAATTATCAGTTGTTATTGGGGGAAACCCACGCATCGTCACACACCTCATTTAATTTCTCAGATTCAGGAAAACTACAGGTAGTTTTTCCTCACCGAACATAATACCCCTTTTTGGTGGTACTCGTATTATCAGAAATGTGTAAAACATTTTTCATTGCCTCAATCATGTAACGTGTGGCCCTACTGGAAGTCACATTTGTCTCTTCACCGTCGACACTGGAGTCAGTATCCGTGTCGGCGTCTATATCTGCCATCTGAGGTAACGGGCGCTTTAGAGCCCCTGACGGCCTATGAGACGTCTGGACAGGCACAAGCTGAGTAGCCGGCTGTCTCATGTCAACCACTGTCTTTTATACAGAGCTGACACTGTCACGTAATTTCTTCCAACAGTTCATCCACTCAGGTGTCGACCCCCTAGGGGGTGACATCACTATTACAGGCAATCTGCTCCGTCTCCACATCATTTTTCTCCTCATACATGTCGACACAAAAGTACCAACATACAGCACACGCACAGGGAATGCTCTGATAGAGGACAGGACCCCACTAGCCCTTTGGGGAGACAGAGGGAGAGTTTGCCAGCACACTCCAGAGCGCTATATATATACAGGGATAACCTTATATAAGTGTTTTTCCCCTTATAGCAGCTGTATAGTTAATACTGCGCCTAATTTGTGCCCCCCTCTCTTTTTTAACCCTTTCTGTAGTGTAGTGACTGCAGGGGAGAGCCAGGGAGCTTCCCTCCAACGGAGCTGTGAGGGAAAATGGCGCCAGTGTGCTGAGGAGATAGGCTCCGCCCCCTTATCGGCGGCCTTATCTCCCGTTTTTTTATGTATTTTGGCAGGGGTTAAATGCATCCATATAGCCCAGGAGCTATATGTGATGCATTTTTTGCCATCCAAGGTGTTTATTATTGCGTCTCAGGGCGCCCCCCCCAGCGCCCTGCACCCTCAGTGACCGGAGTGTGAAGTGTGCTGAGAGCAATGGCGCACAGCTGCAGTGCTGTGCGCTACCTTGTTGAAGACAGGACGTCTTCTGCCGCCGATTTTCCGGACCTCTTCTGCCTTCTGGCTCTGTAAGGGGGCCGGCGGCGCGGCTCTGGGACCCATCCAAGCTGGGCCTGTGATCGTCCCTCTGGAGCTAATGTCCAGTAGCCTAAGAAGCCCAATCCACTCTGCACGCAGGTGAGTTCGCTTCTTCTCCCCTTAGTCCCTCGATGCAGTGAGCCTGTTGCCAGCAGGTCTCACTGAAAATAAAAAACCTAAACTAAAACTTTCACTAAGAAGCTCAGGAGAGCCCCTAGTGTGCACCCTTCTCGTTCGGGCACAGAGATCTAAATGAGGCTTGGAGGAGGGTCATAGGGGGAGGAGCCAGTGCACACCAGATAGTCCTAAAGCTTTCTTTAGATGTGCCCAGTCTCCTGCGGAGCCGCTATTCCCCATGGTCCTTACGGAGTCCCCAGCATCCACTTAGGACGTTAGAGAAATAAGAATATCTGAGGTGCAGACTGCACTGCCAATACGAGACTATCTCCCCTAGGAAAATTATTTTATAGACACACAAACAGAGATTCCACAGCTGTGAATCAAGACTTACTGTAACAAACTGACCATTATACCTTCACTACCAGTGTTGTTAGTATAGCAATAATCCTTTAATTGCGTTCTCATGTACTGTATATATTCTAATTTACTGTATGACCTTGTATGTGTATGTCACAAGGTGTGGTCAATAAAATGCCATGATGATGTTCCTTTTTTCATTAAGAGATGTCTCTTAAAGCATCCAGATATAACCTGTGCAGAGAGATTCAGATTTGGGTGGGGTGTGTTCAAACTGAAATCTAAATTGCAGTGTAAAAGTAAAGCAGCCAGTATTTACCTTGCACAGAAACAAAATAACCCATCCAAATGTAACTCTCTCTGCACATGTTATATCTGCCCCCCTGCAGTGCACATGGTTTTGCCCATTATCTAACAAATTTGCTGCTGCGATCTGATCTGAATTACCCCCTATATCTTGTAGAAACTCTACACCCCTAAATATGAACATCAGCACCAGGGTTACTGTTTGCAGGGTCACGCATGGCACAGTTTACCAGGGTCAAGATGAATCTAAGTCATTGCATCAGACCCACGATATCAACATCCACTGCAATGGCTCTCCATTGATCGACATGAGCTACATGGGCAAGTGACAAAGTGGTCCCACAAGATGATTGCATACATCTTAAAAGGTTTAGAACCTTTTCACAGGTTGCAACTGATGACATAAAAGGGTACCACCTGAATGAATAGGTAGTGTTGGGTGTACCCTGAAGAATAAGATCAGCTTGAGTTTGGCTATGGGCAGGGCCGGATAAACAATGGGGCTGATGGAACTGCAGCTTCAGGCCCACTGTCCAAACAGGCCCACAGCATCTACTGACTGTAATCATGCTGCAGTAGACAGGAAAAAATCCTTCTATTGCAGTGTACTAGCGGACGTCTGAAGCCCTGCCCTCCACTCCACCCCAGCCATAACCTCCACCCACAAAGCCGGTAGATCAAACGCTGGTGCCGGCATACTGCAGATATTTTACCGATGATGGTGGCGCAGTAGAAGGCTTTTGCTTCCTGGCCCTCCGTGCGCCACATATGCTCAGTGACAACTCCGTGCATGTGACGTCCTGGCGTGTGACGTCACTAAGGTGCCGCCCTGCTACTACCATACACAGCATCCCAGCAATGGCATGTACAATTACCTGAGCAGAGCGGAACGCACGGCACAGCCCAGGCAGTGCCAACACTGACGGTAGCGCAGCAGCCCCGTGAAGCTGGTCCGCAGGGTGTCTGATCCTCAATTAGATGAGGTGACAGACCTACTGGCTGCTGCTAATAGCACAAGAAAAGGTATGCAGGGCACTGTTTAATATATATATATATATATATATATACACACACAATTCAGATAGGCGGCTATATGAATTGTATTCTAGCCGACTATGTCGATTTAGGAGGGCACCTGGGCATGTATCAATGGGACGGCGTGCCAATTGTCTGGAATTGATATATATATATATATATATATATATATATAAATAATGTATCCAGATGGCGGCACGCAGAGACTTTGTAGATGATTAGTAAGTGTGCTTTATCTTATGAAATACAGCACACTTACTGATCATCTACAAAGTCTCTGAGTGCCACCATCTGGATACATATTTTGAAGGGGAATAATAGGATTTTACTTACCGGTAAATCTATTTCTCGTAGTCCGTAGAGGATGCTGGGGACTCCGTAAGGACCATGGGGAATAGACGGGCTCTGCAGGAGATAGGGCACTTTAAGAAAGCTTTAGATTCTGGGTGTGCACTGGCTCCTCCCTCTATGTCCATCCTCCAGACCTCAGTTAGAGAAACAGTTGTAGTGCCGAGACCCCTCGGGCAGCCGCCCAAGAAGAGCCCACTTTCCTAGTGGAATGGGCCTTAACCGATTTAGGCAATGGCAATCCTGACGTAGAATGCGCCTGCTGAATCGTGTTACAGATCCAGCGAGCAATTGTCTGCTTTGAAGCAGGAGTGCCAACCTTGTTGGCCGCATACAGAACAAACAGAGCTTCAGTCTTCCTGATCCTAGCTGTTCTGGTCACATAAATCTTCAAAGCCCTGACCACATCCAGGGACTCGGAATCCTCCACAGGCACGACAATAGGTTGGTTCATATGAAAAGATGAGACCACCTTGGGCAGAAATTGAGGACGAGTCCTCAACTCTGCCCTATCCACGTGAAAAATCAGGTATGGGCTTTTGTACGATAAAGCCGCTAATTCCGAAACACGTCTTGCAGAAGCTAAGGCCAACAACATGACCACTTTCCAAGTGAGGTATTTCAACTCCACTGTTTTGAGTGGTTCAAACCAAGGTGACTTGAGGACACTTAATACCACGTTAAGATCCCAAGGCGCCACCGGAGGTACAAAAGGGAGGCTGAATATGCAGCACTCCCTTCACAAAAGTCTGTACTTCAGGAAGAGAAGCCAATTCTCTTTGAAAGAAAATGGATAAGGCTGAAATTTGGACCTTTATGGACCCTAATTTTAGGCCCAAATTCAGTCCCGTTTGAAGGAAGTGAAGCAGACGGCCCAAATGGAACTCCTCCGTAGGAGCAGCTCTGGCCTCACACCAAAAAACATATTTCCGCCATATACGGTGATAATGTTTCGATGTCACATCCTTCCTAGCCTTGATCAGGGTAGGAATGACCTCCTCTGGAATCCCTTTTTCAGCTAGGATCCGGCGTTCAACCGCCATGCCGTCAAACGCAGCCGCAGTAAGTCTTGGAACAGACAGGGCCCCTGCTGCAGCAGGTCCTGCCTTAGAGGAAGAGGCCACGGATCTTCTGTGAGCAACTCTTGCAGATCCGGATACCAAGTCCTCCTTGGCCAATCTGGAACAATGAGAATTGTTCTGACCCTTCTTAGTCTTATTAATCTCAACACCTTGGGTATGAGAGGCAGAGGAGGAAACACATAGACCGATCTGAACACCCATGGTGTCACCAGAGCGTCTACCGCTACCGCCTGAGGGTCTCTTGACCTGGCGCAATACCTCTTTAGCTTTTTGTTGAGACGGGACGCCATCATGTCTATTTGAGGCAGTCCCCACCGATCCATGATCTGTGTGAAGACTTCTTGATGAAGTCCCCACTCTCCCGGATGCAGGTCGTGCCTGCTGAGGAAGTCCGCCTCCCAGTTGTCCACCCCTGGGATGAACACTGCTGATAGTGCGCTTACATGGCCTTCCGCCCAGCGCAGAATCCTGGTCGCCTCTGCCATGGCCACTCTGCTCCTTGTGCCGCCTTGGCGGTTTACATGAGCCACTGCCGTGATATTGTCCGACTGAATCAGAACCGGTTTGTTCTGAAGCCACTCCTCCGCCTGGCGTAGGGCGTTGTAAATGGCCCTTAACTCCAGAACATTGATGTGGAGACAAGTCTCTATGCTTGACCAGAAACCTTGGAAATTTCTTCCCAGTGCGACAGCCCCCCAACCTCGGAGGCTCGCGTCCGTGGTCACCAGGATCCAGTCCTGAATGCCGGACCTGCGACCCTCTAGGAGGTGAGCACTGTGCAGCCACCACAGGAGAGATACCCTGGCCCTGGGAGACAGGGTGATCCGTTTCTGCATATGTAGATGGGACCCGGACCATTTGTCCAATAGGTCCCATTGGAAAGTCCTCGCATGGGACCTGCCGAAGGGGATGGCCTCGTATGAAGCCACCATCTTCCCCAGAACCTTTGTGCAATGATGCACCGAAACCTTTTTTGGCTTTAAAATGTTCCTTACCAGGGCTATGAGCTTCTGAGCCTTCTCCACCGGAAGAAAAACTCTTTTTTGGTCTGTGTCTAGAATCAGGCCCAAAAAGGTCAGACGCGTTGCAGGTACTAGCTGGGATTTCGGTAAATTGAGAATCCAGCCGTGCATCTGCAACGTCTTCACGGACAGAAACACGCTGTCCAGCAACTTCTCACGAGATCTCGCCTTTATAAGGAGATCGTCCAAGTACGGGATAATTGTGACTCCCTGCTTGCGCAGGAGCACCATCATTTCCGCCATTACCTTGGTGAAAATTCTCGGGGCCGTGGAAAGCCCAAACGGCAACGTCTGAAAATGGTAGTGACAATCCTGTACCACAAATCTCAGAAACGCCTGGTGAGGGGGGAAAATCGGAACATGAAGGTACGCATCCTTTATGTCCAGGGACACCATCCAATCCCCTCCCTCCAGGCTGGCGATGGCCATTCTGAGCGATTCCATTTTGAACTTGAACCTCTTCAAGTACAGGTTCAGGGATTTTAGATTTAGAATGGGTCTGACCGAACCGTCCGGTTTCGGTACCACAAACAGGGATGAATAATAACCCTCTCCTTGCTGGAGATGAGGAACCTTGATTATCACCTGTTGAATGTACAATTTGTGAATTGCCGCTAACACTAGCTCCCTCTCTGACGGGGAAGCCGGCAGAGCCGATTTGAAAAACCGGCGAGGGGGCATGTCTTCGAATTCCAGTCTGTATCCCTGGGAAACAATCTATATTGCCCAGGGATCCACCTGTGATTGAACCCAGACGTGGCTGAAAAGACGAAGACGTGCCCCCACTTGATCTGACCCCCCCCCCCCTCCCCGGAAAGCCCCAGCGTCATGCTGTGGACTTTGCGGAAGTAGGGGAGGACTTCTGCTCCTGGGAACTAGCTGAGTGCAGCTTTTTTCCCTTGCCTTTACCTCTGGCAACGAAGGACGATCCTCGTACCTTCTTGTTTGTATTGGAACGAAAGGACTGCATTTGATAATGTGGTACCTTCTTAGAATGCTGCAGGGGAACATAAGGTAAAAAATTCAATTTACCGGCCGTAGCAGTAGAGACTAGGTCCGAGAGGCCTTCTCCAAACAACTCCTCCCCCTTGTTAGGCAATGACTCCATATGCCGCTTTGAGTCGGCGTCTCCCGTCCACTGTCGGGTCCACAAGAGCCGCCTAGCAGAAATAGACATAGCGTTTATTCTAGAGCTTAGTAAACAAATGTCTCTCTGAGCATCCCTCATATACAAGGCAGCATCGCTGATATGCTCCATGGTCATTAGAATGGTATCCCTATCTAAGGTGTTCATCTCCGTAGATAAGGAGTCTGCCCATGCCACGACAGCACTACAAACCCAGGCCGACGCCATGGCCGGCCTAACTATAGTTCCTGAATGTGTGTAAATGTGCTTCATGGTAATTTCCTGCTTGCGATCAGCAGGATCCTTGAGGGAAGCAGTATCCGGAGAAGGCAGTGCCACCTTCTTGGATAAGCGTGTCAGCGCCTTGTCTACTTTAGGTGCAGATTCCCATCGTATCCGATACTTCTGTGGAAAAGGATACGCCATGAGAATCCTTTTGGGAACATGGAGTCTCCTATCCGGAGATTCCCAAGACTTTTCGCATAATTCGCTTAGCTCAAATGAGGACGGAAACGTGACCTCAGGCTTTTTCCCTGTATACATGTGAACCCTCCTGTCAGGGACAGGGGGTTCCTCCGTGATATGCAAAACCTCTTTTTGGCAATAATCATGTACCTAATACCTTTTGCCACCTTCGGCTGTAATTTTGCATCCTCATAGTCGACACTAGAGTCAGTATCTGTGTCGGTATCTGTGTCAGCGACCTGGGATATGGGGCGCTTTTGAGACCCTGAAGGTCCTGGCACCACAGGGACAGGCACGGACTGGCTACCTGACTGATCCCTAGCTTCAGCCTTGTCTAATCTTTTATGCAAGAGATTTACATTTGCATTCAAGACATTCAGCATATCCACCCAGTCCGGTGTCGGCATTGCCGACGGCGACCTGACATTCAAGCACTCCCCCTCCACATTAAGCGAGCCTTCCTCATCAAACATGTCGACACACACGTACCGACACACTGCACACACCCAGGGAAACTTTTTCTGAAGACAGTATCTCCTGAAAGGCCCTTTGGAGAGACAGAGAGAGAGTATGCCAGCACACACCCCAGCGCAACAACCTGGAGACCAACACAGAATGCTTTTCCCCAGCAGCGCTGTATTATACTTTATTCCGCCAATTATGTGCCCCCCCCCCCCTCTCTTTTTAAACTCCCTTCACCGTGTGTAAGCAGGGGAGAGTCCGGGGAGCTTCCTCTCAGCGTTCTGTGGAGAGAGAAATGGCGCTGGTGAGTGCTGAGGGAGAAGCCCCGCCCCCTCGGCGGCGGGCTTCTGTCCCGCTCAAAATCGTGTAAAATGGCGGGGGCTCAATTATATACATGTACAGTGCCCAGCTGTACATGTATACACCTATTTGCCATCTAAGAGGTGTTATTATTGCTGCCCAGGGCGCCCCCCCTGCGCCCTGCACCCATACAGTGACCAGAGTGTGTGAGGTGATGTGGAGCAATGACGCACAGCTGCAGTGCTGTGCGTTACCTCTGTGAAGCTGAAGGCTTCTGCCGCCTGAGACTTCTTCTTGCTTCTGTTCTTCTGGCTTTGTGAGGAGAACGGCGGCGTGGCTCCGGGGGTGGACGCCCAGGACGAACCTGTGTTCACCCCCTCTGAAGCTAATGGTGTCCAGTAGCCGAGGAAGCAGATCCTATCAGTTAAGTAGGTCTGCCCCTCTCTCCTCAGTCCCTCGATGCAGGGAGCCTGTTACCAGCAGTGCTCCCTGTGAAAAAGTAAAAATCCAAACAAAAATGCTTTCTGTAGCAAAGAACTCAAGAGAGCTCCCTGCAGTGCGCCCTTCATCCTCTGGGCACAGTGTAAAAACTGAGGTCTGGAGGAGGGACATAGAGGGAGGAGCCAGTGCACACCCAGAATCCAAAGCTTTCTTAAAGTGCCCTATCTCCTGTGAAGCCCGTCTATTCCCCATGGTCCTTACTGAGTCCCCAGCATCCTCTAGGACGTTAGAGAAATGGTCATTAGGTCGACCACTATTGGTCTACTTGCAGTAGGTCGACGGGGTTTCTAGGTCGACATGGTCCCTATGTCGACATGTGGTCGACCTAATGACTGTCAACCCAATGACCCATACCCTTTATAAGCATGCAAACTCCCTTGAGGGTACCGATGCATATATCTTTTGTACTGATGCTAGTGCCGGATTATTGGTTGTATGTATAGAGAGAGAGAGAGAAAGAATGTATACATTGGGTATGAAATGCTGGCGTTAGGGATGTCTTCGGTCAGGAGACTGACCGTGGCACCCGATGGTAGGAATCCCAACAGGGGAAAGGTAAGTATACTTACATTTCTCCCATTGCCTCCCTAACCCCCCCATAGCTTTAACTTAACCCTCTCCCACAACCTAAGCCTAACCCTTCCTGGTGGCACCTAAACCTAACCCCCCACTTCCTGCAGCCTAATCCCAACCTTCCGTACCCCCAGCTTTAACCTAACCCTCCCCTGCAGCCTAACTCTAACCCTCTCCAGGGGCGCCTAAACCTAACCCACCCTTCCTGCAGCCTAAACCTCTCTCCTCCACAGCCTAACCCTGACCCTCTCCGGGGGCACCTAAACCTAACCCCTCCTTCTTGCAGCCTAAACCTACCTCTCCCTCCCCCGCAGCCTGACCCTAAACCTCTCTGAGGGCGCCTAAACCTAACCTAAACCTTCCTGCAATCTAAACCTAACCCTACTTCTGCCGCAGCCTAACCCTCATCGGGGGCACCTAAAACTAACCACACCTTCCAGCAGCCTAAACCTAACTCTACTTCTGCCGCAGCTTAACCCTCCTCGAGGGCACTTAAACCTAACCTCACCTCACCACAGCCTAATCCTCGCCCCGCAGCCTAACCCTAACCCTCCCGGGGGATGCCTAAACCTACCCCCCTCCACCCTCCTTCCCACAGCCTAAACCTAACTACGCCCCGCGACTTGCCTCTCCGACGGCCCGGCATCTGTTTGATCGGGATCCCCGTGCCAGGCTTGTGAACATTGTTGGGATGCCGGCACATACTGTATATATGTGTACACACACACACACATGTGTGGCATTTAAATAATGAGACTGATGCTATATTAAGTATATTTTAACTCCATTCCCTTTCTATGGACTCGCCTTCTGCAGCCACACACTGCTACATTCTTATTTTCCATTGGTCAAAGCTGTCTTTCAGTCAAAAGAGCTATGTGTGCTGGTGCGCTGTCCTGATGAAGGCCTCAACTGTAGCCTTTTTTTTCTGATTCTTTCCCGCAAAGTTTCTATAACATTTTTTCTAGTAATACTGGTTCACTGTTGCACCTTCAGGTACCCAGTCTGCCATGTAACACCCTTGATATCAAAGAAAACAATTAACATGGCTTTGAATTTGGATTTGCTTTGGTGCACTTTCTTCATACTTGGTTGATGATGGTTGCATTTTATTAATAAACCATAGTTTGTGTTTTTTTTAAATGTATTTATTTATATAACAGGTGAGGTATGCTTCAAAGTATTCACTCCAGGATTTCGGGCTGGCAGAGTGCAGAGTGCAGGAGCTGCGGGGGTGCGTGTGCTTGCCAAAAGGGGGCAAACCTTCTACCACACAAATGGGGGCATGTCTGAGCTGTCAGCATCAGTGACAGGGGCGTGCTCAGCACCTACAAAAGTACTGGGTCTCCCTCAAGTGCTCCCAGAAGGCTGTTTTAGCAGGGCACTTTTGAAAGGGGCTAGGCGCATTTTGGCCGTTAAAACCGTGCAGGGCGCGGCGCCCTACTAAAACAGCCAAGCCAGAACACTACTTCATATAAGCAAAGAGGGGAGGGAGATTGAGGTGTTTGGATGTAGATGAGAAGCTATACCCTACATGGTGTTAGCCACACCCCACAGCACAGACCACACCCCCACATCATTGGCCACACCCTTATATATGTAGTCACACCCCCACCATGCTGTTCACACTCCCTGCGGCGGCACACAATAGGCCCTTCATAAATTTCAGCTCCAGGCCCATGGGAACCTTAATCTAAACTTAGTCTAACTCTCTCTGCACGTTATATCTGCCCCACCTACAGTGCACATGGTTTTGCCCATTAGCTAACAAATTTGCTGCTGTGACCAGATCTGAATTGG
Organism: Pseudophryne corroboree; assembly: GCF_028390025.1. Classification (NCBI taxonomy): domain Eukaryota; kingdom Metazoa; phylum Chordata; class Amphibia; order Anura; family Myobatrachidae; genus Pseudophryne; species Pseudophryne corroboree. Next base: position 835,604,446 of record NC_086447.1, on the reverse strand, counting down.
TCCAAAAGTTGGGGGACAAACTTAAGTATAGAGGCATCCACGTGCCTAAGCCTCCGAAACTCTCAGTTACTCATAACCCTGCATGTTGGCTAGGGTAAACCTCCCCAACTTGCTAGACAAACTTCTCCCTTGTACTGGCGCATTGAAGTAGTGAACTTGTTTGCAGAACTGGCACCTGGGAGGGTTTCCTGCTTGTTGAAAGCATCAACATTTATCTGGCAGCTCTGCAGTCCTCTGTCTCAGTCTGATAGGCCCTACACACTGGCCGATATCAGTCAAAGATATGAACGATCTCGTTCATAAATGAACGAGATACCGCTCATATCTATGAGTGTGGCTGCTCCAGCGATGAACGATATGCGGTCCCGCGCTTGTTCATCGCTGGTCCCCCGTTGGCTGTACATGCAGGCCAATATGGACGATCTCGTCCATATTTGCCTGCACTTCAATGTAGCCGGGTGACGCGGGGAGTGAAGAAACTTCACTCCCCCCGTCACTGCCCCTCCGCCGCCGGGTCGCCCGTCAGCCGTATCTGCCGTCGGGCAGCTCGGCTGCAGATCGGCCAATGTGTAGGGCCCATCAGTCTTCTAGTCATGGTATCTGGAGCTACGGGAGTGCATTGATGAAACGCGCTGACAGCCTAACCTGCAAAGGGGGGTTATACTTATGTATTGAAATACTGTATGTTGTTTATTAGTAATGAAGCAGTAAAAGGAATAACCATTTTGCTTATGTAAGAAATCGTGTGCTTCGTTGAATATTTTCTGTTCAGTTTCTGAGGAATGCCTGAGGAACACATTTTGAGTCCATGTAAAAATAAAATGTGACAAATGCCAGAGGGTGAATATTTTTGTTTAGCCGCTGAATTACCAGTTACCACTAAACAGACAAGGACATCAAAGCATCTATCCATCACCCCAACCTCTATTATTTATCCTGAAAACAAATGAGGCTGATAAGACCAATCACTGAAGCTGCCTTCTAAACAAAGCAGATAAAACCTTTGCTTGTCTGTAGGCTTACGCAGCTCTGGGGTCTGTCAAAGTATATCAGAAGAATCCAAATAATCTAATGGCAATACACAATGGGGTTAATGCTAAATTGAAATAAGGGGAACATTTACTAAGCAGTGATAAGAGCGGAGAAGTGAGCCAGTGGAGAAATTTCCCCATCAACCAATCAGCAGCTCTGTATCATTTTATAGTATGCAAATTATAGATGTTACTTCAGTGCTGATTGGTTGATGGGGCAACTTCTCCACTGGCTCACTTCTCCGCTCTTATCACTGCTTACTAAATGTACTCCTAAATCACTGTATAGTGTAGTATATTCCAAATTGTCACGAACCGGTCTCTTACCTCTGCGGGTTCTGGGGTTCATCCGTTGCCAGTGCGGTTGCTCGCGGTGCTGTGCGCCCGTGTGGGGACACGGCGTGATCAATGGCACAGGTAATGCAGAGTCTGGGAACTGTGAGTGCGGGGACCAAATGGCCTAAGGCACTGCGGTGTGTCTGCTGTATAGGAGGTGGTCATGTTGGAGACCAAATAGCTAATACAGAGCACTTGTGAAAACACCTGTGGGCAGGTGTAAGCCAATCCCGTGCTTGTGCTGCCTTTAAGTAGGCTGGGATTATGTTACTCTGGGCCAGTGCTTTGTTGTATCAAAGCTGTGCTCTAGCTCTGAGCTCTCTCCGTGCATTCCTGTGTGATTCCCGTGGTCCAGATATCGCCTCCGTTCCCGGAGGTCCGTCTGCAGCCTTCACTGCTGAAAGATCCACCGGCTCTCTGCTGTGCTGTCAGTTAATTGCACTCCTATTGGAAATAGTTGGATTCCCAGTGTCCTGCATGAGGTTACCTTGTCAGTCTGCCTATCATTCAAAGTCTGGAGGATTCTGTTTCTCTCAGCTGTTCGTTTGTTCAACTCTGCATTTAACCCATTCATCACCTTGTCTTCTACTACAGTTTCACAGTGATCTCCGGAACCCGCAAGTAACCCAATTCAGTACTTTTATTTGCTATGTTGTCATTACAAGGATAATTCATCACAGTCTCTCAGTTAACTCTCAAAGCTCCATTGCCAATTCTTACAGTTAATTCTCCATGTCTGCATTAACCAGTTAAACACAATCTGCAGTTCAGCATCAAAGCTTGTTTATATTTGCTATGTTGTCATAACAAGGATAATTCTTCAGTCTCTCAGTTAACTCTCAAAACTCCATTGCAAATCCTTACAGTTATCTCTTCATGTCTGCATTATCCAGTTAATAATATTCTGCAGTTCAGCATCAAAGCTTGTTTATATTTGCTATGTTGTCATAACAAGGATAATTCTTCACAGTCTCTCAGTTAACTCTCAAAACTCCATTGCAAATCCTTACAGTTATCTCTTCATGTCTGCATTATCCAGTTAATCATATTCTGCAGTTCAGCATCAAAGCTCGTTTATATTTGGACAATCCAACATTTATTCATCAGCTTGTTTTGCATATGTTTCCATGAACATTTCTTTTATGTATTTTTGAGTTTTCTCTTGCATATTATTCCTGCAATACTTCAGTATAATATGATGATTAACAACTTGTCAGTTAACTCTTTACTGAATTGTTATTTTGAATAAATATATGAATCGGAACTTTCTTCGTCCTCCCTGCTTTCTTCATAGCCCAGCACCTACACCTGTGGTTGGTCCCGGGTTAACGGATTCACAAAAACACCCGGACCTGACAGTAAGCACTGGCCACATGGATCCGTCAAGTGACCAATTCGCAGGAGGCGGTGCTACGTCAGATATCCTTTCCCGTCTGGAAAACCAGGAGTCTATACAGACACAAATAGTGCAGTTTATGCAAACTATGGCAGACCGTTTAGAGACTCTTCATACAGCTATTAAAACGTTCCAAGTCCAGATTCCAACCCCAGATGTCCCAGTTACCACTACAGCTTCTCCTGTGACGCTGCCTACGTCCCGCTTGCAGTTACCCTCTCCGAGTAAGTTTGACGGAACTCCAAAACTTTGCAGAGGATTCCTGAATCAATGCGAGATCCAGTTTGAACTGATGTCTGCCAGTTTCCCATCAGCTCGTTCTAAGGTTGCATATATTATTGCCCTCCTCTCCGGTCAGGCTCTGGAGTGGGCATCACCATTATGGGAGAGAGGTGATCCTATCCTCTCTAATTACAAAGAGTTCGTATCTTCCTTCCGGAGAATCTTTGACGAACCAGGCAGGACCACCTCAGCATCCTTGGAGATTCTCCGTCTACGTCAAGGTTTACGTCCTGTCAGTCAATATATTATTCAGTTTCGCACGTTGTCTTCAGAGTTAAACTGGAATGAGGAGGCCCTGATCGCCGCGTTTTGGAATGGACTTTCAGAAAGAATCAAGGATGATTTAACTATCCGGGATGTGCCAATTAAACTGGATGAATTGATTTCTCTCTGTAACAAACTTGATCTACGTTACAGGGAGCGATGTTTAGAGAAATCCAGGGCAGAGCGATCCAGTCCACGTGATCATCCTAGACCTCGACAAGATTCTTCATCACAGTCTCCAGTAATGACTGAAGAACCTATGCAGATTGGGCACTCTCGCCTCACAGAGGAGGAACGACTTCGTCGTCGACAGGGTAACCTCTGCATGTACTGTGGGTCCTCCGAACATTTAGTTAAATTCTGCAAACTCCGACCGGGAAACTCTCGCCTCCTAGCTTATTCAAGAGAGGTTAAGCTAGGAGTTACTTTAGAATCACGTTCTGGGAAAGAGCCAACCTTGTCTATTCAATTAGAAGTTCCAAGTTCTACAGTGAAAGTTTCAGCCCTCCTAGATTCCGGGGCAGCCAAGAACTTCATCTCCTCAGCCTTTGTCATACGGTCTAAAGTTCAAACCATGCCCCTGGAAGCAGCAGTTGCTGTTGCAGCAGTGGATGGAAGTCGAATTCCAGATGGTATAATTACTCATCGAACCGTATGTCTCAAGATGAAAGTTGGTGAGCTCCATTCCGAATACCTCTCCTTCTACGTGATTCCCAAAGCCTCTCAAGATGTGATACTTGGTTTACCTTGGCTGCAGAAACATAATCCTCAACTTAATTGGCAAACCATGGAAGTCCTTTCATGGGGTAAATCTTGTACCAAGGACTGTGTAGCTACAATTGTACCTCTTCGGTCAATTAGCCTTACCGATCTACCTCCGGTGTATCAATCCCTTGCGGATGTTTCCAGTAAGCAAGCTGCAGACTCTCTACCTCCTCATCGTGAATGGGACTGCCCAGTCGTCCTGGTTCTGGGCAAGACCCCTCCTAGGGGACAAATTCATCCGCTATCCATCCCAGAGACGCGAGCTATCCGGGATTGGTCCACTCCTACAACTCTCAAGGGGATTCAGCGATTTCTTGGCTTTGCTAATTTCTATAGGAGATTCATTAAGAATTATTCTACGTTAGCTGCTCCTATCACAGCCCTAACTCGCAAGGGAGCAAATCCTACGAACTGGTCTTCTGAAGCAATCAAAGCCTTCTCTGATTTAAAGCAAGCCTTTGTGTCAGCCCCCATTCTTCGACAGCCTGATTTGAATCGTCCCTTTCTACTAGAGGTGCATGCATCTACAGAAGCAGTAGGAGCTGTGTTGTCACAAGTCTTTGAAGATAAAAAGGTCCATCCCTGCGGATATTTCTCCCGTAAGTTCCTCCCGGCAGAACGTAATTATGCAATCGGTGAGCAAGAGTTACTTGCCATCAAGTTGGCATTTGAGGAGTGGAGATACCTTCTAGAAGGAGCTCAACATCGCATTACAGTTTATACTGATCATAAGAATCTTCTGTATCTGCAGACAGCTCAGTGTTTGAATCCACGACAAGCTCGATGGGCGCTTTTCTTCTCACGATTTGATTTCAAACTCACCTATCGTCCAGGGTCTCAGAACAAAAAGGCAGATGCCCTTTCCCGGTCCTTTGCTTCTTCTGAATTAAATGATGCTACCACGAATCAAGCCATTGTGAATCCTACGTCCTTCTTAATGACTCGAACCTCTCCAGTTCCTCCGCCTGGCAAGACCTTTGTCGCCACAAGTCTTCGAAAACGGCTGCTTACCTGGGCTCACTCCTCTTCCTTCATGGGTCATCCTGGGGTTCTAAAGACTCTCAAATTTATTCAACAGTCTTATTGGTGGCCACGTCTCAAAGCCGATGTCCAAGAGTTTATAGCAGCATGTCCTAAATGTGCCCAACATAAGAGTCCAAGAAGTTCTCCACCAGAGTTTCATCCATTGCCAGCCCTAGAGGTTCCAGCAGCAGATCAAGAGCTTCAACGTCTATCTAGCATCTGGAGTTGTGTACGTAAGTCCTTGGTCAAAACTTCCGCTCGTTATAAATCTTTTGCAGATAGAAAACGTAAAGCTGTACCGAGTTACAAAGTGGGAGACCAAGTTTGGATTTCTACGCGCAATCTCAAGTTCAAAGTTCCTTCTAAGAAATTTGCTCCCAAGTTTATTGGTCCATTTCCCATTGTTAAGGTACTCAACCCTGTGTCATACAAAGTCAAGTTGCCACCGTCTTTGAGAATTCCTAACGCCTTTCATACATCTTTACTGAAGCCTTTGATTCTCAATAAGTTCCGTACTACCCAGTCCAAATCTCCTAAAGTTCACTCTTTGCAGAATGAGGAATTTGAAGTTAAAGAGATTGTGGACTCACGTTCCCGATATGGACGTTTACAGTTTCTGGTCGACTGGAAGGGTTACGGTCCAGAGGAAAGATCCTGGGTTTTCTCTGAAGATGTTCATGCTCCAAGACTGGTACAGAAATACTTCTCCAAAAATCCTGATAAGGTTCAAAGGTGTTCGGAGACCACCCTTAGAGGAGGGGGTACTGTCACGAACCGGTCTCTTACCTCTGCGGGTTCTGGGGTTCATCCGTTGCCAGTGCGGTTGCTCGCGGTGCTGTGCGCCCGTGTGGGGACACGGCGTGATCAATGGCACAGGTAATGCAGAGTCTGGGAACTGTGAGTGAGGGGACCAAATGGCCTAAGGCACTGCAGTGTGTCTGCTGTATAGGAGGTGGCCATGTTGGAGACCAAATAGCTAATACAGAGCACTTGTGAAAACACCTGTGGGCAGGTGTAAGCCAATCCCGTGCTTGTGCTGCCTTTAAGTAGGCTGGGATTATGTTACTCTGGGCCAGTGCTTTGTTGTATCAAAGCTGTGCTCTAGCTCTGAGCTCTCTCCGTGCATTCCTGTGTGATTCCCGTGGTCCAGATATCGCCTCCGTTCCCGGAGGTCCGTCTGCAGCCTTCACTGCTGAAAGATCCACCGGCTCTCTGCTGTGCTGTCAGTTAATTGCACTCCTATTGGAAATAGTTGGATTCCCAGTGTCCTGCATGAGGTTACCTTGTCAGTCTGCCTATCATTCAAAGTCTGGAGGATTCTGTTTCTCTCAGCTGTTCGTTTGTTCAACTCTGCATTTAACCCATTCATCACCTTGTCTTCTACTACAGTTTCACAGTGATCTCCGGAACCCGCAAGTAACCCAATTCAGTACTTTTATTTGCTATGTTGTCATTACAAGGATAATTCATCACAGTCTCTCAGTTAACTCTCAAAGCTCCATTGCCAATTCTTACAGTTAATTCTCCATGTCTGCATTAACCAGTTAAACACAATCTGCAGTTCAGCATCAAAGCTTGTTTATATTTGCTATGTTGTCATAACAAGGATAATTCTTCAGTCTCTCAGTTAACTCTCAAAACTCCATTGCAAATCCTTACAGTTATCTCTTCATGTCTGCATTATCCAGTTAATAATATTCTGCAGTTCAGCATCAAAGCTTGTTTATATTTGCTATGTTGTCATAACAAGGATAATTCTTCACAGTCTCTCAGTTAACTCTCAAAACTCCATTGCAAATCCTTACAGTTATCTCTTCATGTCTGCATTATCCAGTTAATCATATTCTGCAGTTCAGCATCAAAGCTCGTTTATATTTGGACAATCCAACATTTATTCATCAGCTTGTTTTGCATATGTTTCCATGAACATTTCTTTTATGTATTTTTGAGTTTTCTCTTGCATATTATTCCTGCAATACTTCAGTATAATATGATGATTAACAACTTGTCAGTTAACTCTTTACTGAATTGTTATTTTGAATAAATATATGAATCGGAACTTTCTTCGTCCTCCCTGCTTTCTTCATAGCCCAGCACCTACACCTGTGGTTGGTCCCGGGTTAACGGATTCACAAAAACACCCGGACCTGACACAAATGTTCTGTGGAAGCCAAAATCAGGCGTCAATCATGTGCGAGTATGCAGATATACATAAATCTGGCACTCACACCCAGTGTGGGCCTGGGTCATGAAGAGCCCGCCAGGTAATGCAGTGGTAGGGGCCCAAGCTTAGGGGTGTGGCCATCCACCAGAGGGTCAGGCCAGCTACCACAGAGGTACAGTACTTGGCCAATCGTGAGAGAGGACATGCAAAGAACAGGGCCTCTTTATAACAGTGGGAACAGAGATGTGTCAGGACCACCCAATTTGATTGGCATAATCCTGCTCCTCCAAGTTACCGAGGGGGTGTGGCCCTCAGACTGTGAGGCACACTGGGGAGTTTGCCAACACACATGTGGGCCAGGCTGACCCTGCTTACATCCGCTTGCACCTGGAGAGAAAGGTTCGGGTAAGGAAAGAGAAGTCTAACGTAGGACATAAGAGCTTGTCTGCATAAATGTGAATAGATGCAGACAGGAACAGAAAAGCATATTCACCCGTCAAATCGGTATTATTTCAGACTGCGCAAGGGTAATAAATGCTGATGATAATTATGGTTGCCAACACTAACTGCTTCTGATTGGCCAACTGCAAATTCACCTCTGAATCTGATAGGTACTTTCCTCATTGCTAGTGTATTTTCTGTGCACGTTTTTTTTTACTGTAGAAGTGGAGAGTTCGGGATGCGGTCAACATCCCACCGGACGGAATCCCAGCGGTCGGAATACCGACACCTGAATCCTGACCGGCACAATCCCGACATATTCTCCCTCCGTGGGTGTCCACGACACCCATAGAGGGAGAAAAAGTTAGTGTGCCGAGCGTAGCAGGGCACCGCGCCTGCAGCGTGGTGAGCGCAGCAAGCCCGCAAGGGGCTGCGTTGCGCTCGCCCCCCTGTCGGGATTGTGCTGGTCGGGATTCCGGTGTCGGGATTACGACCGCCGGGATCCCGTCCAGCGGGATTTCGTACTGATCCCGAGAGTTCTTCCTATAGTAGTATAGTTGTTTTTTTTTAAACCTAATAATGGATGCGTATATGAGTACAGAATGTGATGGATGTCTGACGTAGACAAGGCGCATGTTCTGCTGGTGCAGTGATGTGTGATGTGAACGCCTCAGGGTATGGGAGTAAATATCCTATTATTACATGCAGTATTTTGAGCCAAACTACTTCCAAGATGTGTCTAACTCAGCATCAGGTCCATTTAATCTGTCTATCCCCAGAGTCTTTATTGTGAATGTATATGTTGAGGCTTTTTTTAAACACAGTGACTCAGAAGCAGATGGAAAAGTACTTGCAGTACTGAAGTAGAAAGTTTAGTGTTGATAAGGAAAAATCTACTATATGCCTACTGTATATCACTGGTTCATTGGATATGACCTTTTGGGCCTGATTCAGACTGGCAAGTAAATCCAACTGTGGATGGATCTCGCGATCTTTAGCAACTGCGTACAACTTTTACCCCTTTCAGACCACCAGCAATAACCCGGGTTGCGGCACAGTCTGAAAGGGGCCAGTTAAAATAATCTGGGTCCAGCGACCCAGTGTATCAACTTGTAGCGAGCAGGGTTGAACACGTGTTCAACCCAGCTCGCGATGCAGGGGTTACGGGTAAGCCGTGTCGATGCGACCCGGGACCCGTATGCGCCATAGGAAGATGTGGTACTTGGAGATCATCTCATCTCCGCATGTGCTGGCGTTGACGTCACCAACCCGGTATATTTCCGGGTTAGGCCGCTTGTCTAAAAGGGGTCTCGCTGAGTCGAGGGAATGACCCGCGCACAAATTACTTGTGTGAGATAGGCGTGGGGTAAAACTGCCTTTGTGGTGTCTCGTTCTCCACAGCGATTAATGCACTTTTTAACCCTTTTGCTACCCTGTCCTTCTTGCTGGTGTCACTCTTCCCAAATGTGTGTTATTCACAGGACTCAAACTATTGCATTAACCTGTATATGTTATACTGTAATCTTACTCAGGTAAATACAGATGTGGCGTGATCTGGTACATAGTGTTGTCACGCTGCTGTGTTACAGTATGTTAGGGTATGCCATTCTGTGTATGAGGTCATGTGTTAGGTGCATGCAAGTTATCATCCGTATGCCTGTTATATCCATCTGCCATCCTGATCTGGCCACACAGGAAGTACCCATGAGGGAAATGTAACCTCTCACTGCAAAATCACCTCATGAAATTCCACCTCAGTACTTAAACCAAATGATAGTGCTACCTGGGAGCACAGTGCAGATAATAAAGTCTGTCTTTAAACTCACCACAAAGTTGCTGTAGTGATGATCAGTGAAAGTTGGAGGTTATAAAGGGCGGGATGTATTAAAATACATCGCCGCCCCTCGCTGCCCACCGCAGAGATGCTAATCGCATATGTAACACTCTCACTCACCAATGGGGCTCGGTGGTTCGGGTAGGATGGTCTCTCTGGTAGTCAATCCATCCCCCTCCTTGGCAGAGAGGTAAAGGATTTCCCAAACCCAGACACAATAAACCCACCATATATAAATCATTTTTATATATTTAGCAGGCTGCATTTGGAGACAGCATATGGTTCTGGTGTTAGGTGATGCAGAAGTTATTTAAGTTTAACATTAACAATTCCCATATACATGCAATGACAACATTTAAGCATTCCCTAAGTAGATACCTTAAGATCAATATTTTAGAAATATCCTCTCATTAGGGGTATTAAACCTGGTTTAAAGTGAACCCTATAGCGGATTCAGAAACACAGCGACAGGCAAGCATTCACTATGCACATTTCTAGATGAGGATACTTTAAAGATATAATATCACCATATGTTTTTCTATTATGCAACATAGATTAATCAATTTCACAACAGTAGTGAATATTTATATGTTATCAATAATTACCTGCAGTCCTATGCAGTGCCGTTTCTTGCGGCGGGCGAGCCGCCCGCCGCGGCACTTCCTGAGCACTTTCAAACCCCCCTCCCCTCTCCTCCCGAGTGCCCAGCTCGGGGAGCGGGGTTTCGCGGAATGACGCGTTTGTGTAGTGACGTCACGACGCAATCGCGTCATTCCGCGAAACCTCGCCCCCCGAGCTGGGCACTCGGGAGGAGGGAGAAGGGGGAGGCAAGCCGGCCAGTGCTGCGTAGACAAGGGAGAGGCGGCTGAAGAGCGGGAAGAACCGCTTCAAATGTAAGTCAGCCCCTCTCCTTCTCTCTCTCTCCCTCCCCCCCCACCTGCCGTACTGTGTACAATGGGGACACCTGTCTGCCGGAATGTGTAAAGTGGGGACACTTGTCTGCCGGAATGTGTAAAATGGGGACGCTTGTCTGCCGGAATGTGTAAAATGGGGACACCTGTCTGCCGGAATGTGTAAAATTGGTACACTTGCCTGCTGGTTTTTTTTTTATCCTGTGGTGGCCGTGATGATGAGATCAGATGAGGCCACGCCCATATTAACAAAGCCACGCCCATTCTGACAGGTCACGCCCCCTTGCCAGGAGCTTTTCCTCTTTATATCTATGGGTGGAGGGGCGCATTTTTTCTTATGTGAATGGGGGGGGGGGGGCGCATTTTTTAATCTCGCACTGGGAGCCAAATTGGCTAGAAACGGCCCTCGTCCTATGATAATATGAATCATAAGGTACTGTACATCTGTTCAGGTGTCAATATACAAAAACCACTTTGGAGTTCAAAAGTACTTCCTAAGTGAGCGAACTCTGAGCTTACACACTCACTTGTACTGAATTAGCTTACTCTCCTACGAAGCTAAACAACTGTAACCATGCTGCATGGATAATTACTTAGTCCATTTGCAAAATGTTTAACCTCAATAAACTGCAAAGATGAGTACTGTAGATTCAGCGGTAAAGAATTTGCCTCCTGAAAAGAATTGCTCGCCTGATCCTTATGGTGTATCAGGTTATATACAGTGGTGCATTTACAATCAGCCCTATTTGGAGCTTCCGCTGGTGCATTTACTTTACAGTATAAAGTTGTAGGTGATAGCAGATGGTGTGCAATATGGCCGCTGTCTCTAGAAGTAAATTACTTGCAGATACTGGGAATAGAGGGGGTTAATATACTCAAGCAGGTGACTTGGAACACTGCAGGTGGGTGATAATCTCCTAGTTTAGTGGAGAAACTGCTGTACAGGGCCGTCTTTTCATATGGGCTCAATGGGCACTTGCCCAAGGGCCCAAGAGTATGAGGGCCCTAGGCTGATAGCTGAGGGTCCCCTCTTTCCAGGGGTACCAGATTTTTGAAAATCGGCCCTGGGGAACCAGAGATGTCTGACTTCAAAGCAGTGGTCCCCATCCAAACCTGTTATTTGCTCTTCCCAGCAAGATATCTCGGGTTCTGTCTGGCTTAGAGTTTTTCTGAGGGTACACTCCAAAAGCTGGGACTCTCCCCTTTCTGTTGACACTGGCAGTTTTTGTCAACTGTGCCCAGAACCAGAGCCTTCAAGCAGCTGGTCCCTGCTACAGCTACACACGCCTAGTATGCAGATTTATATTTTCATTGGTGGATTGCTCTGGCTCCTGAACTCTGATCCACAAGTCCACAGCACCTCCTGATAGGTGGAACTCTCTAGATTGTTATCACATTCAAAGCTAAGGAATCTATTTAAAGGAAATGGAGATATTTGCAGTCAAGCAAGCTGTCCTCCCACCAGAAAATGATGAATATTAACCCCAATCCACTATCCACCCCTCCCATACATATTAAACACCCCCTAACACTCTGTAAGTCATGTACCAGGGCCCCTTCATTAAGCCCAATGCCCCATTCTACAGTTTAGTGTTCTCCCTCCCATCCCATCTCCCACGATCTGTGCACTAAAGGAGTAATTAGCAGAAATGACTACTCCAAGTCCTACATGCTGAGCGGAAGAAAGAACACCCCCCTGCCGCCCACGGTACATCAAAACTGCGCTGATAGCACCCCCCACATCTACTGCTGGAGGATAGGTAGGGGGCCCAGTGCATTGCTGTGCCCAGGGGCCTACACTGCTGTTAAGACGGCCCTGCTGCTTTATGGTAGATTATTGCGAGAGATAGTCATGAGGGCAGTTATTTCCGTATCCAGTGATCAGCATTGATACAGATCTCTCTCAAATATCACCTTATGCGGGTTAGCAGTTTATTATTATCCCAGAAAGGTGAAGAAAGACATTCAGCGTATTAGCTAAGAATGTATTCCTGCTAGCAGTGAGGGGCTGGTGTCTGTCCTACAGATGTGGGGTTGGGTACCTCTTGACTGACTTTTGGAGCTACTCGCTTGTCCTTCTGCAGAGCCATTACACATACATACAGTCTGGCTGCTAAATGCAATGTGACAGCATTAAACAGGGATCTGAGGAACAGCAGCATATAGGTGTCCTCATGGGCAGGGCCGTAACTACGTGTGTGCCAAGTGGGCTTGGCACACAGCGCAGTTGCCCTGAGGGCGCACGTCCAGCGGCATGTAATGAGTCAAATTGACTCATTACATGCCGCCTCTGCTGTGTGCGCCGTGCGCCGCGCTAGAGGGAGAAGAGACCAGCGCCGGGCAGCGGACAAGGAGGAGGAGGGAGGGGGAGCAGGGAGCCGCAGCAGCGCTATTTCATTGGTAGTAAGCGCCGCTGCAGCATGCCCCTCTCCTTCTGTATTGGCTGCCCGGCGCTACTATGGATGTTGGGATGTGGTTCCTTCATCCCAGCATCCACAGCAGCGCCAGGCAGCCAATACGGAAGAAGAGGGGGATGCTGCAGCGGCGCTTACTACCAATGAAATAGCGCTGCTGCGGCTCCCTGCTCCCCCTCCCTCCTCCTCCTCCTCACCTCACTGCCTGCACCGAGAGGGAGATGCCAGCACGAGGAGCCTGTCAGCGGGGATAAGGTAAGTATATCCCTCTCTCTCTCTCTCTCTCTCTCTCTCTCTCTCTCTCTCTCTTCCTCTCTCTCTCTCTCTCTCTCTCTCTCAGGGGGACACCGTCTGCCGCAATGTGTAAAAAGGGGGCCTGGCTGCCGCAATGTGTAAAAAGGGGTCCTGGTTGCCGCAATGTGTAAAAAGGGGTCCTGGCTGCCGCAATGGGGGACTGGCTGCCGCAATGTGTAAAAAGGGGGCCTGGCTGCCGCAATGTGTAAAGAGGGGGCCTGGCTGCCGCAATGTGTAAAAAGGGGGCCTGGCTGCCGCAATGTGTAAAAAGGGGTCCTGGCTGCCGCAATGTGTAAAAAGGAGGACCGGCTGCCGCAATGTGTAAAAAGGGGTCCTGGCTGCCGCAATGTGTAAAAAGGGGTCCTGGCTACCACAATGTGTAAAAAGGGGGACTGGCTGCCGTAATGTGTAAAAAGGGGGACTGGCTGCCATGATGTGTAAAAAGGGGGAATGGCTGCCGCAATGTGTAAAAAGGGACTGGCTGCCGCAATGTGTAAAAAGGGGTCCTGGCTGCCGCAATGTGTAAAAAGGGGGACTGGCTGCCGCAATGTGTAAAAATAAGAATGTACTCACCGGTAATTCTATTTCTCGTAGTCCGTAGTGGATGCTGGGTACTCCGTAAGGACCATGGGGTATAGACGGGCTCCGCAGGAGACTGGGCACTCTTAAAAGAAAGATTAGGTACTATATCTGGTGTGCACTGGCTCCTCCCTCTATGCCCCTCCTCCAGACCTCATTTAGGGAAACTGTGCCCGGAAGAGCTGACATTACTAGGAAAGGATTTGAAATCCAGGGTAAGACTCATACCAGCCACACCAATCACACCGTACAACTCGTGATACTATACCCAGTTAACAGTATGAACAATAACTGAGCCTCTCTCAACAGATGGCTCATACAATAACCCTTTAGTTAAGCAATAACTATATACATGTATTGCAGAGAGTCCGCACTTGGGACGGGCTCCCAGCATCCACTACGGACTACGAGAAATAGAATTACCGGTGAGTAAATTCTTATTTTCTCTGACGTGCTAGTGGATGCTGGGTACTCCGTAAGGACCATGGGGATTATACCAAAGCTCCCAAACGGGCGGGAGAGTGCGGATGACTCTGCAGCACCGAATGAGCAAACTCAAGGTCCTCCTCAGCCAGGGTATCAAACTTGTAGAATTTTGTAAAAGTGTTTGAACCCGACCAAGTAGCAGCTCGGCAAAGTTGTAAAGCCGAGACCCCTCGGGCAGCCGCCCAAGAAGAGCCCACCTACCTCGTGGAATGGGCTTTTACTAATTTAGGATGCGGCAGTCCAGCCGCAGAATGTGCAAGCTGAATCGTGCTACAGATCCAGCGAGCAATAGTCTGCTTTGAAGCAGGAGCACCCAGCTTGTTGGGTGCATGCAGGATAAATAGCGAGTCAGTTTTTCTGACTCTAGCCGTCCTGGAAACATAAAGTTTCAGGGCCCGGACTACGTCCAGGAACTTGGAATCCTCCAAGTCCCTAGTAGCCGCAAGCACCACAATAGGTTGGTTCAAATGAAACGATGATACCACCTTAGGGAGAAATTGGGGACGAGTCCTCCATTCTGCCCTTTCCATATGGAAGATCAGATATGGGCTTTTACATGACAAAGCCGCCAATTTTGACACACGCCTAGTCCAAGCTAAGGCCAAAAGCATGACCACTTTCCACGTGAGATATTTTAGCTCCACGGTCTTAAGTGGCTCAAACCAGTGGGATTTTAGGAATCCAACACACGTTAAGATCCCAAGGTGCCACTGGAGGCACAAAAGGGGCTGAATATGCAGCACCCCTGTAACAACGTCCGAACTTCAGGCAGTGAAGCCAGATCTTTTTGAGAGAAAAAGGGATAGGGCCGAAATCTTGGCCTTTATGGATCCTAATTTAGGCCCATAGTCACTCCTGACTGTAGGAAGTGCAGGAATCGACCCCCCCTGGAATTCCTCTGTAGGGCCTTCCCGGCCACACACCAAGCAACCTATTTTCGCCATATACAGTGAAAAAGTCTTGCTGTCACGTCTTTCCTAGCCTTTATCAGCGTAGGAATAACTGCATCCGGAATGCCCTTTTCCGCTAGGATCCGGCGTTCAACCGCCATGCCGTCCAACGCAGCCGCGGTAAGTCTTGGATCAGACAGGGTCCCTGTTGCAACATGTCCTGACTGAGAGGCAGAGGCCATGGGTGCTCTGAGAGCATTTCTTGCAGTTCCGGGTACCGAGTCCTTCTTGGCCAATCCGGAGCAAAGAATATTGTTCACACTCCTCCGTTTATTACAATTCTCAGCCCTTGGGTCTGAGAGGAAGAGGAGGGAATATATAGACCGACTGGAACACCCACGGTGTTACTAGTGCGACCACAGCTATTGCCTGAGAGTCCCTTGACCCAGCGTAAAACCTTTTTTATCTTTTTATTGAGGTGGGACGCCATGTAGTCCACCTGAGGCAGTTTCCATCAATTTGCAAAACTGCGTGAAGACTTCCTGATGAAGTCACCACTTTCCCGGGTGGAGGTCGTGTCCACTCCCGGAATGAACACTGCTGACAGTGTGCTTACTTGATTCTCCGCCCAGCGAAGAATTCTGATGGCTTCTACACTCGCCACCCTGCTCCTTGTGCCGCCCTGGCGGTTTACATGAGCCCCTGCGGTCTGACTGGATCAGAACCGGTTGGTCGCGAAGCAGGAACTCCGCTTGACTTAGGGCGTTGTATATGGCCCTTAGTTCCAGGATATTGATGTGAAGGCAAGTCTGTTGGCTTGACCACAAACCTTGGTATTTTCTTCCCTGTGTAACTGCCCCCCACCCTCGGAGGCTTGCATCCGTGGTCACCAGGACCCAGTCCTGAATGCCGAATCTGCGGCCCTCGAGAAGGTGAGCACTCCGCAGCCACCACAGGAGAGACACCCTGGCCCTGGGGGATAGGGTGATTAACCGATGCATCTGAAGATGTGATCCGGACCACTTGTCCAGTAAGTTCCATTGTCCTTGCATGGAACCAGCCGAAGGGGATGGCCTCGTATGATGCCATCATCCTTCCCAGGACTCGAGTGCAGTGATGCACTGACACCTGTTTTGGTTTTCAATGGATTCCTGACCAGTGTCATGAGCTCCTGAGCTCCCTCTATCGGGAAATAAACCCTCTTCTGGTCTGTGTCTAGGATCATGCCTAGGCGAGGCAGATGAGCTGTAGGAACCAACTGCGACTTCGGAATATATAGAATCCAGTCTTGTTGCCGTTTCACTTCCAGAGAAGGTGATACGCTGTCCAGCAACTGCTCTCTTGATCTCGCTTTTATGAGGAGATCATCCAAGTATGTGATAATAGTGACACCTTGCTTCCGCAGGAGAACCATCATATCCGCCATTACCTTGGTGAAATTGGTAATGACAATCCCGTACCGCAATTCTGAGGTACGCCTGATGAGGTGGATAAATGGGGACACGAAGGTATGCATCCCTTATGTCCCGATTCATTTCAGGCTTGCAATGACCGCTCTTAGCGATTCCATCTTGAAACTGAACCTTTTCAGGTATATGTTCAGGGATTTTAATACAATATGGGTCTATCCGAACCGTCTGGTTTCGGGATTATAACATGGTCGAATAATAACACCCTCTTGTTGAAGGAGGGGACCCTTGACCACCACCTGTTGAAGATACAATTTACGAATTGCAGTTAACACTGGCTCCCTCTCTTGGGGGGAAGCCCGCCGGGTCCTCGGTGAGGGGGCATCTTCTCACAGTCCAGCCTGTATCCCTGCGATACAATTTCTATTGCCCAGGGATCTAACAGGGAGTGAACCCACTTGTGGCTGAACTTACGAAGGCCAGGGCCGGTGCAAGATTTCTCAGCACCCTAGGCAAAACTTCAGCCTCCCTCCCCCTCCACGCCCCTCCCCATTGGCCAACACAGGAAATAAAAAAAAAAACACATTGGCATCCACAGGAAAAATAATGACAAACACATTGGCCCCTTTCAGGAAAAAAGAAAAAAAACACTTTGGCTTCCACAGGGTAAAAAAAAACACACACATTTGCCCTGACAGGAAAAACCCCCACTATGCTCCCCAGTACATAATTAGCATTTACCCCTTTATTACTGACAGAAATGCAAATTAATGTGCTCCTGCTAAGTACAAAGGGGAAATGTGATGGCTTCTCCAACATATGCGCAAGGCCCTATCTTAAAGTATCAAAATGATTATTATTGTTTACTTATATAGTGCCACTAATTTGCACAGCGCTGTACACATAACATCAGAATTCATATCACACACACACACACACACACACACACACACACACACACACACACACATCCACATAACCTTCACATATGTTTTTGGAGTGTGGGAGACTGGGAGGAAACAGGAATACCCAGAAGAAACCCACACAAACATAAAAAGAACATGCACACTCCACACAGACAGGCCATGACCAGGAATTGAACTCATGACCTGAGTGCTGTGAGGCAGTAATGCTTACCCTATGCCACTGACCCACCGATTGGATTATAACGTATAAAAAATGTTGCAGGCTGTATGGAGAATACACCCTACAGCAGGTTGGGAAAGGGATCCTGGCACTTAGGATGCCGGTAGTCAGAAGAATGACAGCAGCATCCTGCTGATTAGAATCCCAACACCTTGTAGGAAAGTATGCTAACCCTCTACCCTCCCCTACCTGCAGCCTAACCCTCCCTTCCTACAACCTAACCCTAAACCTCCCCTGGTTCCTAACCCTATCCCCCTCCCCATACCCCCCACAGCCTAACTGAAACCCTCCCCGGCACACTTACATTCGGTATGTTGACTCTTGGGATTCCGGCATCGGGATTCTGAGCGTTGTCGGGCAGCGCGTTTTTAGTGTGTGCCGTTAGATTTCAGTACTAATATATGGCAAAAAAATAGAACATGACAAACTGACAAATACTTTTTCTGAGCAGCAGGTACGGATGTCTTGTTCAGTACACTATCTTGTGATATACTATGTTGGTTCGTTAACAAACAGTTTTTATGTTGCAAATATAGGGAAATGTGGAACTACAAGTCCAAGCATATCCTGCCAAAAAGTAGCATGTCATACTGGAAAATGTAGTTTCATATCAGCTACAGGTGACACATGGAAAAAAAAACACTACCTACTTGCAAGGAGGAGAAACGGTAAGATGGAGAGGCAATAAGTCAGCATCCATCACAGTCTATGGACATACAGGTGTTCCGTAGCTCTGTAGTACAAAGTAAAAAAAAAATAAGATTTTACTCACCGGTAAATATATTTCTCGTAGTCCGTAGTGGATGCTGGGACTCCGTAAGGACCATGGGGATTAGCGGCTCCGCAGGAGACTGGGCACAACTAAAGAAAGCTTTAGGACTACCTGGTGTGCACTGGCTCCTCCCACTATGACCCTCCTGCAGACCTCAGTTAGGATACTGTGCCCGGAAAAGCTGACACAATAAGGAAGGATTTTGAATCCCGGGTAAGACTCATACCAGCCACACCAATCACACCGTATAACTCGTGATACTATACCCAGTTAACAGTATGAAATATAACTGAGCCTCTCCACAGATGGCTCAACAATAACCCTTTAGTTATGCAATAACTATAAACAAGTATTGCAGACAATCCGCACTTGGGATGGGTGCCCAGCATCCACTACGGACTACGAGAAATAGATTTACCGGTGAGTAAAATCTTATTTTCTCTGACGTCCTAAGTGGATGCTGGGACTCCGTAAGGACCATGGGGATTATACCAAAGCTCCCAAACGGGCGGGAGAGTGCGGATGACTCTGCAGCACCGAATGAGCAAACTCTAGGTCCTCCTCAGCCAGGGTATCAAACTTGTAGACTCTTACAAAAATGTTTTAACCCGACCAAGTAACAGCTCGGCAAAGTTGTAAAGCCGAGACCCCTCGGGCAGCCGCCCAAGAAGAGCCCACTTTCCTCGTGGAATGGGCTTTTACAGATTTAGGGTGCGGCAGTCCAGCCGCAGAATGTGCAAGTTGAATCGTGCTACAGATCCAGCGAGCAATCGTCTGCTTAGAAGCAGGAGCACCCAGCTTGTTGGGTGCATACAGGAGAAATAGCGAGTCAGTTTTCCTGACTCCAGCTGTCCTGGAAACATATACTTTTCAGGGCCCTCACTACGTCCAGTAACTTGGAATCCTCCAAGTCCCAAGTAGCAGCAGGCACCACAATAGGTTGGTTTACATGAAAAACTGATACCGCCTTAGGAAGGAATTGGGAACGAGTCCTCAATTCCGCCTTATCCATATAAAATACAGATAAGGGCTTTTGTATGACAAAGCCACCAATTCTGATACACGCCTGGCTGACGCCAAGGCCCACAGAATGACCACTTTCCACGTGAGGTATTATAGCTCCACGGATTTAAGTGGCTCAACCCAATGCGACTTCAGGAAATCCAACACCACGTTGAGATCCCACGGTGCCACTGGAGGCACAAACGGGGGCTGACTATGCAGCACTCCCTTAACAAAAGTCTGAACTTCAGGCAGTGAAGCCAGTTCAATTTTGGAAGAAAATCGATAGAGCCGAAATCTGGACCTTAATGGAACCCAATTTTAGGCCCATAGTCACCTCTGACTGTAGGAAGTGCAGATATCGACCTAGCTGAAATTTCTCCTTTGGGGCCTTCCTGGCCTCACAGTACGCAACATATTTCCGCCATATGCGGTGATAATGGTTTGCGTTCACTTCTTTCCTAGCTTAAAATAGCGTAGGGATAACTTCCTCCGGAATTCCCTTTTCCTTCAGGATCCGGCGTTCAACCGCCATGCCGTCAAACGCAGCCGCGGTACGTTTTGGAACAGACAGGCCCCCTGCTGCAGCAGGTCCTGTCTGACTGGCAGAGGCCATGGGTCCTCTGAGATCATTTCTTGGAGTTCTGGTTACAAAGCTCTTCTTAGCCAACCCGGAACAATGAGTATAGTTCTTACTCCTCTCCTTCTTATTATTCTCATTACCCTGGGTAAGAGAGGCAGAGAAGGGAATACATACACCGACTGGTACACCCACGGTGTTACCAGAGCGTCCACAGCTATCGCCTGAGGGTCCTTGACCTGGCGCAATATCTTTGTAACTTTTAGTTGAGGCGGGACGCCATCATGTCCACCTGTGGCCTTTCCCAACGGTGTACAATCATTTGGAAGACTTCTGGATGAAGTCCCCACTCTCCCGGGTGGAGGTCGTGTCTTCTGAGAAAGTCTGCTTCTCAGTTGTCCACTTCGGGAATGAACACTGCTGACAGTGCTAACACATGATTTTCCGCCCATCGGAGAATCCTTGTGGCTTCTGCCTTCGTCATCCTGCTTCTTGTGCCGCCCTGTCGGTTTACATGAGCGACCGCCGTGATGTTGTCTGACTGGATCAGCACCGGCCGGTGTTGAAGCATGGGTCTAGCCTGACTTAGGGCATTGTAAATGGCCCTTAGTTCCAGAATATTTATGTGCAGGGAAGTCTCCTGACTTTTCCATAGCCTTGGAAGTTTCTTCCCTGTGTGACTGCCCCCCAGCCTTGAAGGCTGGCATCCGTGGTCACCAGGACCCAGTCCTGTATGCCGAATCTGCGGCCCCCTAGAAGATGAGCACTCTGCAGCCACCACAACAGCGACACCCTGGCCCTTGGAGACAGGGTTATCCGCCGATGCATCTGAAGATGCGACCCGGACCACTTGTCCAACAGATCCCACTGGAAAATCCTTGCATGGGACCTTGCGAATGGAATTTCTTCGTAAGAAGCTACCATCTTTCCCAGGGCTCGCGTGCATTGATGCACCGACACCTGTATACGTATTAGGAGGTCTCTGTCTAGAGACGACAACTCCTTGGACTTCTCCTCTGGGAGAAACCCTTTTTATCCTGTTCTGTGTCCAGAACCATACCCAGGAACAGTAGACGCGTTGTAGGAACCAGCTGCGACTTTCGAATATTCAGAATCCAGCCGTGCTGTTGTAGCACTTCCCGAGATAGTGCTACTCCGACGAACAACTGCTCCCTGGACCTCGCCTTTATAAGGAGATCGTCCAAGTACGGGATAATTATTTCGGCCATTACCTTGGTAAATACCTCGGTGCCGGGGACAGACCAACGGCAACGTCTGGAATTGGTAATGACAATCCTGTACCACAATTTTGAGGTACTCCTGGTGAAGAGGGTAAATAGGGACATGCAGGTAAGCATCCTTGATGTCCAGTGATACCATGAAATTCTCCAGCTTGCAATAATCGCCCTGAGCGATTCCATTTTGAACTTGAACCTTCGTATATAAGTGTTCAAGGCTTTCAATTTTAGAATGGGTCTCACCGAACCATCTGGTTTCGGTACCACAACATTTTGGAATAGTAACCCCGGCCTTGTTGAAGGAGGGGTACCTTTATTTCACCTGCTGGAAGTACAGCTTGTGAATTGCCGCCAGTACTACCTTTCTCCGAGGGCAGCAGGCAAGGCTGATGTGAGGTAACGGCGAGGGGGAGTCGCCTCGAACTCCAGCCTGTATCCCTGTGATACTATTTGCAGAACCTAGGGATCCACCTATGGGCAAGCCCACTGGTCCCTGAAGTTCCCGAGACGCGCCCCTACCGCACCTGCCTCCACCTGTGGAGCCCCAGCGTCATGCGGTGGACTCAGAGGAAGCGGGGGAAGATTTTTGATCCTGGGAACTGGCTGCTGGTGCAGCTTTTTCCTTCTTCCCTTGTCTCTGTGCAGAAAGGAAGCGCCTTTGACCCGCTTGCTTTTCTGAAGCCGAAAGGACTGTACCTGAAAATACGGTGCTTTCTTAGGCTGTGAGGAAACCTGAGGTAAAAAAAATTTCTTCCCAGCTGTTGCTGTGGATACGAGGTCCCAGAGACCATCCCCAAACAATTCCTCACCCTTATAAGGCAGAATCTCCATGTGGCTTTTACAGGCAGCATCACCTGTCCACTGCCGGGTTTCTAATACCCTCCTGGCAGAATGGACATTGCATTAATTCTGGATGCCAGCCGGCAAATATCCCTCTGTGCATCCTTTATATATAAGACGACGTCTTTAATATGCTCTATGTTAGCAAAATATTATCCCTGTCTTAGAGTATTAATATTATCTGACAGGGTATCAGACCACGCTGCAGCAGCACTATTTATGCTGAGGCAATTGCAGGTCTCAGTATATAACCTGAGTGTGTATATACAGACTTCAGGATAGCTTCCTGCTTTTTATCAGCAGGCTCCTTCAAGGTGGCCGTATCCTAAGATGGCAGTGCCACCTTTTTTGACAAACGTGTGAGCGCCTTATCCACCCTAAGGGATATCTCCCAACGTGACCTATCCTCTGGCGGGAAAGGGTACGCCATCAGTAACTTTTTAGAAATTACCAGTTTCTTATCGGGGGAACCCACGCTTCTTTACACACTTCATTCATTCATCTGATGGGGGAACAAAACACTGGCTGCTTTTTCGCCCCAAAAATAAAACCCCTTTTATGTGGTACTTGGGTTCATGTCAGAAATGCGTAACACATTTTTCATTGCCGAGATCATGTAACGGATGTTCCTAGTGGATTGTGTATATGTCTCAACCTCGTCGACACTGAAGTCAGACTCCGTGTCGACATCTGTGTCTGCCATCTGAGGTAACGGACGTTTTTCTGAGCCCCTGATGGCCTTTGAGACGCCTGGGCAGGCGCGGGCTGAGAAGCCGTCTGTCCCACAGCTGTTACGTCATCCAGCCTTTTATGTAAGGAGTTGACATTGTCGGTTAATACCTTCCACCTATCCATCCACTCTGGTGTCGGCCCCATCCCATTTATCGGCCTCTGCTCCGACTCCACGTAACCTTCCTCATCCAACATGTCGACACAGCCGTACCGACACACCGCACACACACACAGGGAATGCTCTGACTGAGGACAGGACCCCACAAAGTCCTTTGGGGAGACAGAGAGAGAGTATGCCAGCACACACCAGAGCGCTATATAATGCAGGGATTAACACTATAACTGAGTGATTTTCCCCCCAATAGCTGCTTGTATACATATATTGCGCCTAAATTTAGTGCCCCCCCTCTCTTTTTAACCCTTTGAGCCTGAAAACTACAGGGGAGAGCCTGGGGAGCTGTCTTCCAGCTGCACTGTGAAGAAAAAATGGCGCCAGTGTGCTGAGGGAGAAGCCCCGCCCCTTTTTCGGCGGACTTTTCTCCGGCTTTTTTATGGATTCTGGCAGGGGTAATTTATCACATATATAGCCCTGGGACTATATATTGTGATGATTTGCCAGCCAAGGTGTCTTATATTGCCCTCAGGGCGCCCCCCCCCCCAGCGCCCTGCACCCATCAGTGACCGGAGTGTGAGGTGTACATGAGTAGCAATGGCGCACAGCTGCAGTGCTGTGCGCTACCTTGGTGAAGACCGAAGTCTTCTGCCGCCGATTTTCCGGACTCTTCATGCTTCAGGCTCTGTAAGGGGGACGGCGGCGCGGCTCCGGGAACGAACACCAAGGTCGGATCCTGCGGTCGATCCCTCTGGAGCTAATGGTGTCCAGTAGCCTAAGAAGCCCAAACTACCACCTGTTAGGTAGGTTCGCTTCTTCTCCCCTTAGTCCCTCGCTGCAGTGAGTCTGTTGCCAGCAGATCTCACTGTAAAATAAAAAACCTAAATATACTTTCTTTCTAGGAGCTCAGGAGAGCCCCTAGTGTGCATCCAGCTCAGCCGGGCACAAGAATCTAACTGAGGTCTGGAGGAGGGTCATAGTGGGAGGAGCCAGTGCACACCAGGTAGTCCTAAAGCTTTCTTTAGTTGTGCCCAGTCTCCTGCGGAGCCGCTAATCCCCATGGTCCTTATGGAGTCCCAGCATCCACTTAGGACGTCAGAGAAAAAGGCTGTAGTAGTATCACATGCTGGTGCTGGTCTCACAGTGATGGTGGGAGCAGGCTGCAGATGCATAAACCACTGGACTACCAGGGCACTTCCTCTAGATGAGGCGGCCCAGGACATAAGTGACAGAGCGGCCTGGGGGGTATGTGACATCCTGCCCCCCCCCCCCCTCCCCCCCTACACCCCACCCCGAGCAGCCTGTTGCTGTATTAAATATTACAAAAATAAAATAATCCTCCTAAACAGAAGGGGGGGGGAAGGGGGGGGGGGGGTGCTCGGTGCTGCCATTGAATCTGACTATACTCTCCCCAACTGCAGGCCTCTAGTGATACAGTATGTGTGCAGGGAACTTTTTTTAACAGGGTGTGAGGTATGGCAGCAATACAGGTACTGGATGTATCACAATGAGCCCTGTAGTACACACACACAACCACCCACACTGAGGCCCACACACACACTCATACTGAGACAAACACTCAGTGATACTGAGATACACTAACACTCATATTGAGGCAGAGGAACACATACACTCATACTAAGACTGAGACACACTCCCGCTGACACCAATACTGAGGCAAAGGCACACACACACTCATACTGAGACACACACACACACACACACACACACACACACACTGACACTCATACTGAGACAGAGGCACACACTCATACCGAGACACACACAGTGATACTGAGGCCCACACACACACACGGACACTCATACTGAGGCAGAGGCACACATACCATCATACTGAAACACACACACAATCATACTGAGGTACACACTTATACTGAGGCAGAGGCACACACACATACTGAGGCACACACACTCATACTGAGGCACACACTGACACTTATATTGAGGCATAGGCACACACACACACACACACACACACACACACACACACACACACACTCATACTGAGGGACACATACACACACTCTGATACTGAGACACACATACTGACACTCATACTGAGGCAGAGGCACAGACTCATACGGAGACAGACACACACTCACTGAGAGACACACACACTCTGACACTCATACTAAGGCACACACACACACACACACACACACACACACACACACACACACACACACACACACACACACAGTGATACTGAGACACACACACTGACACTCATACTGAGGCAGAGGCACACATACACTCATACTGACACACACTCTGATACTCATACTAAGGTAGAGGCACACACACACACACACACACACACACACACACACACACACACACACACACACACACACACAGTGATACTGAGACACACACACACTGACACTCATACTGAGGCAGAGGCACACATACACTCATACTGACACACACTCTGATACTCATACTAAGGTAGAGGCACACACACACACACACACACACACACACACAGACACACACACACACACACACACACTCTGATACTCATACTAAGGTAGAGGCACACACACACACACACACACACACACACACACACACACAGTGATACTGAGACACACACTGACACTCATACTGAGGCAGAGGCACACATACACTCATACTGACACACACACACACACACACTGACACTCATACTGAGGCAGAGTCACACACACACACACACACACACACACACACACACAGTGATACTGAGACACACACTGACACTCATACTGAGGTAGAGGCACACACACACTCATACTGAGACACACACAGTGATGCTGAGACACACACACTCATACTGGAGACACACACACTAATATTGACACACACACACACACACACACACACACACACACACTGAGAAACACACAGTGATGCTGAGACACACACACACACACACACACACACACACACTCATACTGAGGTAGAGGCACACACACACACACACACACACACACACACACACACACACTCATACTGAGACACACACAGTGATGCTTAGACACACACACACACACACACACACACACACACACACACACACACACTCATACTGGAGACACACACTAATATTGAGACACACACACACACACACACACACTGAGAAACACACAGTGATGCTGAGACACACACACACTCATACTGAGACACACACACACTGTCAAAATGACCAAAATGCTCCTGGCAGCCTCAGCGTACCGCCCCCTCAGGTCCCGGCGCCCATAGGCAGCTGCCTAAAGCTGCCTAATGGAAGCGCCGGCCCTGACGAAGGCGTGTCCCCACCGGGCCTAGCTCTGCCTGTGGAGTCCCAGCGACATGCGGTGGATTTTTGTAGAGGCCGGGGAGAACTTCTGTTCCTGGGGACTAGCTGTGTTGTACAGCTTCTTTCCTCTGCCCCCGGCTCTGACAAGAAAGGACGCACCTCGGACTTTCTTGTTTCTTTATTCGAAAAGCTGCATTTAATAATGTCGTGCTTTCCTAGGCTGTGCAGGAATATAAGGCAAAATATCAGAATTACCAGCTATAGCTGTGGAGACCAGGCCCGAGAACCTTTCTCCACACAATCCTCAGCCTTCCATATGCCTCTTAAGTCGGCATCATCTGTCCAATGTATATTCTACAGGACACGTCAAGCAGAAATCGACATAGCTTTTGTCTCTAGGACCCAGTATACTCATGTCCCTTTGGGCATGCTTTATAATTATATATCTATCACTTAAGACAGCATCTTAAAATATTTATATGCATACTAGGGTCTCAATCTCTGCTGATAAGGTACCTGTCCACGCTGCCACAGCGCTATAAACCCATGCCGACACAATCGCCAGTCTGGGTAGAATACTAGAATGTGCACACTATCTGCAGGATCCCTGAGAATAGCTAGTGCAAACAGGACACCCAAGGGGAAGATTCTCAACACATCCTGGCCCTAGTGGGGAAAGGATACAGCCTGAGAATTCTCTTGTGGGAAGCTGCCGTCTCTTGTCTGGAGATTCCCGCTCTTTTTCCTCATGAGAGGAGGGAAATTTACCTCAGCATTCTTCCCCTTAACATGTGTACTCTCGTGTCAGGGACAGATGAGTCATCAGTGATATGCAAATCATCTTTTATTCCAATAATCATATATTGAATATCTTTTAGCCCTCTTGGCTGTAACTTTGCATTATCGTAGTCGACAGTGGAGTTAAACTCCGTGTCGATACTTTGTTATTTTGGATAGTGAACATAGAGAGACTCTGAAGGACTCTGTGACATAGGGACAGACCAGGGTAGATTTCCTTTCTGTTCACTAACCTTTTGTGCAATAATTTTACCTCAGCACTTACACATATCCAAACAGGTGTCGGCGTGGTCGACGGAGACACCCTCCCACACACATATCCGCTCTATCACCTCCTTAGAGGAGCCTTTCACCTCAGACATGTCGACACACGCGTACCGACACACCACACACACAGGGGATGCTCTATTTGAAGACAGTTCCCCCACCAGGCCCTTTGGAGAGACAGAGAGAGAGAGTATGCCAGCACACACCCCAGCGCTATATAATACAGGGATGTACACTATACTGAGTGATTTTTCCCCTATAGCAGCTTATATACACAGTTTTGCGCCTAAATTTATGTGCCCTCCCTCTCTTTTTTACCCTTTGTGTACCAGGATACTGCAGGGGAGAGCCTGGGGAGCTTCCTTCCAGCTGAGTTGTGAAGAGAAAATAAGAATTTACTTACCGATAATTCTATTTCTCGGAGTCCGTAGTGGATGCTGGGGTTCCTGAAAGGACCATGGGGAATAGCGGCTCCGCAGGAGACAGGGCACAAAAGTAAAGCTTTCCGATCAGGTGGCGTGCACTGGCTCCTCCCCCTATGACCCTCCTCCAAGCCAGTTAGGTACTGTGCCCGGACGAGCGTACACAATAAGGGAGGAATTTTGAATCCCGGGTAAGACTCATACCAGCCACACCAATCACACCGTACAACTTGTGATCTAAACCCAGTTAACAGTATGATAACAGCGGAGCCTCTGAAAAGATGGCTCACAACAATAATAACCCGATTTTTGTAACTATGGCCCTCATTCCGAGTTGTTCGCTCGGTATTTTTCATCGCATCGCAGTGAAAATCCGCTTAGTACGCATGCGCAATGTTCGCACTGCGACTGCGCCAAGTAACTTTACTATGAAGAAAGTATTTTTACTCACGGCTTTTTCTTCGCTCCGGCGATCGTAATGTGATTGACAGGAAATGGGTGTTACTGGGCGGAAACACGGCGTTTCAGGGGCGTGTGGCTGAAAACGCTACCGTTTCCGGAAAAAACGCAGGAGTGGCCGGGGAAACGGTGGGAGTGCCTGGGCGAACGCTGGGTGTGTTTGTGACGTCAACCAGGAACGACAAGCACTGAACTGATCGCACAGGCAGAGTAAGTCTGGAGCTACTCTGAAATTGCTAAGTAGTTAGTAATCGCAATATTGCGAATACATCGGTCGCAATTTTAAGAAGCTAAGATTCACTCCCAGTAGGCGGCGGCTTAGCGTGTGTAACTCTGCTAAAATCGCCTTGCGACCGATCAACTCGGAATGAGGGCCTATGTACAAGTATTGCAGATAATCCGCACTTGGGATGGGCGCCCAGCATCCACTACGGACTCCGAGAAATAGAATTATCGGTAAGTAAATTCTTATTTTCTCTATCGTCCTAGTGGATGCTGGGGTTCCTGAAAGGACCATGGGGATTATACCAAAGCTCCCAAACGGGCGGGAGAGTGCGGATGACTCTGCAGCACCGAATGAGAGAACTCCAGGTCCTCCTTAGCCAGGGTATCAAATTTGTAGAATTTAGCAAACGTGTTTGCCCCTGACCAAGTAGCTGCTCGGCAAAGTTGTAAAGCCGAGACCCCTCGGGCAGCCGCCCAAGATGAGCCCACCTTCCTTGTGGAATGGGCATTTACATATTTTGGCTGTGGCAGGCCTGCCACAGAATGTGCAAGCTGAATTGTATTACACATCCAACTAGCCATAGTCTGCTTAGAAGCAAGAGCACCCAGTTTGTTGGGTGCATACAGGATAACAGCAAGTCAGTTTTCCTGACTCCAGCCGTCCTGGAACATATTTTCAGGGCCCTGACAACATCTAGCAACCTGGAGTCCTCCAAGTCCCTAGTAGGTGCAAGGCACCACAATAAGCTGGTTCAAGTGAAACACTGACACCACCTTAGGGAGAGAACTGGGGACGAGTCCGCAGCTCTGCCCTGTCCGAATGGACAAACAGATATGGGCTTTTTTGAGAAAAAACCACCAATTTGACACTCGCCTGGTCCAGGCCAGGGCCAAGAGCATGGTCACTTTTTATGTGAGATGCTTCAAATCCACAGATTTGACTGGTTTTAAACCAATGTGATTTGAGGAATCCCAGAACTACGTTGAGATCCCACAGTGCCACTGGAGGCACAAAAGGGGGTTGTATATGCAATACTCCCTTGACAAACTTCTGGACTTCAGGAACTGAAGCCAATTCTTTTTGGAAGAAAATCGACAGGGCCGAAATTTGAACCTTAATGGACCCCAATTTGAGGCCCATAGACACTCCTGTTTGCAGGAAATGCAGGAAACGACCGAGTTGAAATTTCTTTGTGGGGCCTTCCTGGCCTCACACCACGCAACATATTTTCGCCACATGTGGTGATAATGTTGTGCGGTCACCTCCATTCTGGCTTTGACCAGGGTAGGAATGACCTCTTCCGGAATGCCTTTTTCCCTTAGGATCCGGCTTTCCACCGCCATGCCGACAAACGCAGCTGCGGTAAGTCTTGGAACAGACATGGTACTTGCTGAAGCAAGTCCCTTCTTAGCGGCAGAGGCCATAAGACCTCTGTAAGCATCTCTTGAAGTTCCGGGTACCAAGTCCTTCTTGGCCAATCCGGAGCCATGAGTATAGTTCTTACTCCTCTACGTCTTATAATTCTCAGCACCTTAGGTATGAAAAGCAGAGGAGGGAACACATACACCGACTGGTACACCCACGGTGTTACCAGAACGTCCACAGCTATTGCCTGAGGGTCTCTTGACCTGGCGCAATACCTGTCCCGTTTTTTGTTCAGACGGGACGCCATCATGTCCACCTTTGGTATTTCCCAACGGTTTACAATCATGTGGAAAAAACTTCCCGATGAAGTTTCCACTCTCCCGGGTGGAGGTCGTGCCTGCTGAGGAAGTCTGCTTCCCAGTTTCCATTCCCGGGATGAAACACTGCTGACAGTGCTATCACATGATTTTCCGCCCAGCGAAAAGTCCTTGCAGTTTTTGCCATTGCCCTCCTGCTTCTTGTGTCGCCCTGTCTGTTTACGTGGGCGACTGCCGTGATGTTTTTCCCACTGGATCAATACCGGCTGACCTTGAAGCAGAGGTCTTGCTAAGCTTAGAGCATTATAAATTTACCCTTAGCTCCAGTATATTTATGTGGAGAAAAGTCTCCAGACTTGATCACACTCCCTGGAAATTTTTTCCTTGTGTGACTGCTCCCCAGCCTCTCGGGCTGGGCTCCGTGGTCACCAGCATCCAATCCTGAATGCCGAATCTGCGGCCCTCTAGAAGATGAGCACTCTATAACCACCACAGGAGAGACACCCTTGTCCTTGGATATAGGGTTATCCGCTGATGCATCTGAAGATGCGATCCGGACCATTTGTCCAGCAGATCCCACTGAAAAGTTCTTGCGTGAAATCTGCCGAATGGAATTGCTTCGTAGGAAGCCACCATTTTTACCAGGACCCTTGTGCAATGATGCACTGTTTTTAGGAGGTTCCTGACTAGCTCGGATAACTCCCTGGCTTTCTCTTCCGGGAGAAACACCTTTTTTTTTTTTTCTGGACTGTGTCCAGAATCATCCCTAGGCACAGCAGACGTGTCGTCGGGATCAGCTGCGATTTTGGAATATTTAGAATCCACCCGTGCTGTTGTAGCAGTATCCGAGATAGTGCTACTCCGACCTCCAACTGTTCCCTGGACTATGCCCTTATCAGGAGATCGTCCAAGTAAGGGATAATTAAGACGCCTTTTCTTCGAAGAAGAATCATCATTTCGGCCATTACCTTGGTAAAGACCCGGGGTGCCGTGGACAATCCAAACGGCAGCGTCTGAAACTGATAGTGACAGTTCTGCACCACGAACCTGAGGTACCCTTAGTGAGAAGGGCAAATTTGGGACATGGAGGTAAGCATCCCTAATGTCCCGGGACACTATATAGTCCCCTTCTTCCTGGTTCGTTATCACTGCTCTGAGTGACTCCATCTTGATTTGAACCTTTGTAAGTGTTCAAAAAATTTTTTAGAATAAGTCTCACCTAGCCTTCTGGCTTCAGTACCACAATATAGTGTGGAATAATACCCCTTTTCTTGTAGTAGGAGGGGTAATTTAATTATCACCTGCTGGGAATACAGCTTGTGAATTTTTTCCCATACTGCCTCCTTGTCGGAGGGAGACCTTGGTAAAGCAGACTTCAGGAGCCTGCGAAGGGGAAACGTCTCGACATTCCAATCTGTACCCCTGGGATACTACTTGTAGGATCCAGGGGTCCTGTACGGTCTCAGCGCCATGCTGAGAATTTGTCAGAAGCGGTGGAACGCTTCTGTTCCTGGGAATGGGCTGCCTGCTGCAGTCTTCTTCCCTTTCCTCTATCCCTGGGCAGATATGATCTTATAGGGACGAAAGGACTGAGGCTGAAAAGACGGTGTCTTTTTCTGCAGAGATGTGACTTAGGGTAAAAACGGCGGATTTTCCAGCAGTTGCCGTGGCCACCAGGTCCGATGGACCGACCCCAAATAACTCCTCTTCCTTTATACGGCAATACACCTTTGTGCCGTTTGGAATCTGCATCACCTGACCACTGTCGTGTCCATAACATCTTCTGGCAGATATGGACATCGCATTTACTCTTGATGCCAGAGTGCAAATATCCCTCTGTGCATCTCGCATATATAGAAATGCATCCTTTAAAATGCTCTATAGTCAATAAAATACTGTCCCTGTCAAGGGTATCAATATTTTTAGTCAGGGAATCCGACCAAGCCACCCCAGCTCTGCACATCCAGGCTGAGGCGATCGCTGGTCGCAGTATAACACCAGTATGTGTGTATATACTTTTTATGATATTTTCCAGCCTCCTGTCAGCTGGTCCTTGAGGACGGCCCTATCTATAGACGGTACCGCCACTTGTTTTGATAAGCGTGTGAGCGCCTTATCCACCCTAAGGGGTGTTTCCCAACGCGCCCTAACTTCTGGCGGGAAAGGGTATACCGCCCATAATTTTCTATCGGGGGGAACCCACGCATCATCACACACTTTATTTAATTTATCTGATTCAGGAAAAACTACGGTAGTTTTTTCACATCCCACATAATACCCTCTTTTGTGGTACTTGTAGTATCAGAAATATGAAACACCTCCTTCATTGCCTTTAACGTGTGGCCCTAATAAGGAATACGTTTGTTTATTCACCGTCGACACTGGATTCAGTGTCCCTGTCTGTGTCTGTGTCGACCGACTAAAGTAAACGGGCGTTTTAAAACCCCTGACGGTGTTTTTGAGACGTCTGGACCGGTACTAATTGTTTGTCGGCCGTCTCATGTCGTCAACCGACCTTGCAGCGTGTTGACATTATCACGTAATTCCCTAAATAAGCCATCCATTCCGGTGTCGACTCCCTAGAGAGTGACATCACCATTACAGGCAATTGCTCCGCCTCCTCACCAACATCGTCCTCATACATGTCGACACACACGTACCGACACACAGCACACACACAGGGAATGCTCTGATAGAGGACAGGACCCACTAGCCCTTTGGAGAGACAGAGGGAGAGTTTACCAGCACACACCAAAAACGCTATAATTATATAGGGACAACCTTATATAAGTGTTTTCCCTTATAGCATCTTTTTTATATATTTTTAACGCCAAATTAGTGCCCCCCCTCTCTGTTTTAACCCTGTTTCTGTAGTGCAGTGCAGGGGAGAGCCTGGGAGCCTTCCCTCCAGCCTTTCTGTGAGGGAAAATGGCGCTGTGTGCTGAGGAGATAGGCCCCGCCCCTTTTTCGGCGGCCTCGTCTCCCGCTCTTAACGGATTCTGGCAGGGGTTAAATATCTCCATATAGCCTCCGGAGGCTATATGTGAGGTATTTTTAGCCAAAATAGGTATTCATTTGCCTCCCAGGGCGCCCCCCTCCCAGCGCCCTGCACCCTCAGTGACTGCCGTGTGAAGTGTGCTGAGAGGAAAATGGCGCACAGCTGCAGTGCTGTGCGCTACCTTTAGAAGACTGAGGAGTCTTCTGCCGCCGATTCTGGACCTCTTCTTACTTCAGCATCTGCAAGGGGGCCGGCGGCAAGGCTCCGGTGACCATCCAGGCTGTACCTGTGATCGTCCCTCTGGAGCTGATGTCCAGTAGCCAAGAAGCCAATCCATCCTGCACGCAGGTGAGTTCACTTCTTCTCCCCTAAGTCCCTCGTTGCAGTGATCCTGTTGCCAGCAGGACTCACTGTAAAATAAAAAACCTAAGCTAAACTTTTCTAAGCAGCTCTTTAGGAGAGCCACCTAGATTGCACCCTTCTCGGCCGGGCACAAAAATCTAACTGGCTTGGAGGAGGGTCATAGGGGGAGGAGCCAGTGCACACCACCTGATCGGAAAGCTTTACTTTTGTGCCCTGTCTCCTGCGGAGCCGCTATTCCCCATGGTCCTTTCAGGAACCCCAGCATCCACTAGGACGATAGAGAAAATGGCGCCGGTGTGCTGAGGAAGAAGGCCTGGCCCCCTCAGCGGCGGGCTTCTGTCCTTTTATGTACTTTAATGGCGGGGGTTATTGCACATATACAGTTTATCAGACTGTATTATGTGCTTTTCGCCAAGTAAGGTAATCTAATTGCTGCCCAGGGCGCCCGCCCCCCCCCCCAGCGCCCTGCACCCATCAGTGACCGGAGTGTGTGGTGTGCTAAGGGAGCAATGGCGCACAGCTGCAGTGCTGTGCGCTACCTTAATGAAGACCGGAGTCTTCAGCCGCCGATTTTCAACTTCTCTTCGTTCTTCTGGCTCTGCAAGGGGGACGGCGGCGCGGCTCCGGGACCGGCCGACCGAGGACTGGGCCTGTGTTTGATCCCTCTGGAGCTAATGGTGTCCAGTAGCCTTAGAAGCCCAAGCTAGCTGCAAGCAGGTAGGTTCGCTTCTCTCCCCTCAGTCCCTCGTAGCAGTGAGTCTGTTGCCAGCAGATCTCACTGAAAATAAAAAACCTAACAAATACTTTCTTTTCTAGGAAGCTCAGGAGAGCCCCTAGGGTGCATCCAGCTCTGGCCGGGCACAGATACTAACTGAGGTCTGGAGGAGGGGCATAGAGGGAGGAGCCAGTGCACACCAGATATAGTACCTAATCTTTCTTTTAAGAGTGCCCAGTCTCCTGCGGAGCCCGTCTATACCCCATGGTCCTTACGGAGTACCCAGCATCCACTAGGACGTCAGAGAAAAGGGGGACTGGCTGCCGCAATGTGTAAAGAGAGGGCCTGGCTGCCGCAATGTGTAAAAAGGGGGACTGGCTGCCGCAATGTGTAAAAAGGGGGCCTGGCTGCCGCAATGTGTAAAAAGGGGGACTGGCTGCCGCAATGTGTAAAAAGGGGGACTGTCTGCTGTAATGTGTAAAAAGGGGGACGCTGTCTGCTGTAATGTATAAAAGGGGCTCTACCTGGTGTAGTGGCGCTACTGTGCAGCGTAATTTGAATAATGTAGACTACTGTGCACCGTAGTATGAATTGATATTATTTTGTGACCACGCCCCTTCCCCGTAAAGCCACGCCCTATAAATTTTTGGCGCGCCTGCGCCGCGCATTGCCCCTATCTTACATGGGGGGGGCGCCACTGTCGTTTCTTGCACACAGCGCTAAAATGCCTAGTTACGGCACTGCTCATGGGTGCTGGAGAACTGCTCTGAGGCACTCTGATGTGACCTGTTGTCAGTGTCAGTCTATAGTGTTGTTGTACTGAGGTTACCTGGGTGGTCTGGTATCAGCAGCAAGCTCCCTCCATACTGATCTGAGGTATCAAGCCTCTCACAGGGGCTCCTTTTCTGTCAGTCTCTGAGGGGAATCACATGTCTGCTCATAAGCCTCTCTTACTGAGGGTCTGGGATCACACAATGAAAGGCAGGTAGCTTTCTTCTGTTGAACACTGACTTACAGTCGCACACAGCCGCCCTGACACACGCAGTCAGCAGCAGTGCAGCTCCTTCCATTGTACCACTGTCTCACCAGACTCTGCACTCCTCTGCCTCCGGAACTTTCTTTACCACAGAGCTGGTTTAGTCTCCGCCCCCTCTCACAGGCCCCACCTCTGACACAGAGCACTTCAATCCTGAATTTTAACTGCTGCTGCTGAGCATCAGAGATCCATTTTTATATACAGCTGGGCTAAGTTCCCAGATCTTCTCCTTCTGACTCTGTTAAGTGATGCCCCATTTTAGGGGTATCACACATATGTACTAACATATGCGATTAACATCGCAATGCGGTGACAGAGGCCCCCCGCAATACCTGTCAGAAGGTTGTGTGGGGGTCTCAGTCACCTCCCTGGGGTCTTTCACCTCCCAGACACCGACAAGCAGGCAGCAGTCAGTCCCGGGCTCCTCCTCCTCCTCCCTGCAGCCAGAAGGACCTCCGGCTGTGTTGCTGGGGGAGGAGGAGTTTGTGTTCCGGGACCAAGGCTGCCTGCACACAGGTATGCTGGGGGAAGGGGGGAGGCGTGAGCGGCACGGAAGTGGAAGAGGTGGCTGGCGGTAAGAAGCCCATAGGCTTCTATAGGGTATCGCCATCAAAAGATGGCGATACCCAGTGGTGCCGAGAGAGGGGGTGGAGAGGGTCTGATGGAGTGGCCCAGTGAAAGCCAAGAGGGGGCCCCGGGCCCCTTCCCCCTTACCTGGCAGCAGCAGCTGCAGCACTTCTCCTCAGCCCAGCACACGCTGCTGTGTGCTGGGCTGTAGTGTTGCGATGAAGGAGCATGACCACGCCTCCTGTGATTAGGCCACCCCCCCTAAAAAGTACCTGGGTCCAGCTGGGCTCTCTACTGCCCTGGCGATACCCTTGGCGGCGAAATCCCGGCAGCCGGGTTTTAGTACATATGAAAATGCTGTAAAACCCCCGAAAACGGGGGTTTTACCGCATTTTCCCTTTAGTACATCCAGCCCCCAGTCTTTAAGTTTCCACTGCCATGGATGGGTGGCAAAGTGAGTCTTTTATTTCTGTAACGTTGGTGACTGCACCTGTTAACAAGCAGATGCCTGGGGGGGAGGTTTGATATGCCAGCGTTGGGATGCTGATGGTCAGAATACCGACAGCGGTATCCCAATAGTGAGTATCCCGACAGGTAGGAGGTAAGTATACTTACTTTTCCCCAATGCCCCCCTAAACCTAACCTTCCTTTCTGGCAGCCTAAACCTAACACCCACCATACCCCCCTCCCTTCTCCCCTTAGAGCCTAAACCTTACCCCAGTGATTTTCAACCTTTTTTCACTCGCGGCACACCGAACAATATTTTAAAATTGCCAAGGTACACCATCAGTTCCCCACAGAAAAAAAACTTTTATAACACACATTGGCCCTTACAGTAATAAAAAATCCGCACATACATCTGCCTACACAGAAAAAACAATCACACTGCTCCCCACATAAGTCATGTTGCTCCCTACATAAATCCTATTGCTCCCCACATAAATCAATCACATTGCTACCCACATAAATACTATTGCTCCCCACCTGAATTATTCACATTGTACCCCCATAAATCCTTATTCTCACCACATAAATCCTATTGCTCCCCACAGGAGAAATAACATAGCAAATATTAACCCCTACTGGTCAGCTGTCCTCCTCCCTGTCTCTCAGTGGCGGGGGTTGTTCATAGTGGATTGCTGCGAATACTGAGCAGCGGGCGGTCGGGCAGGTGTGGATGTGGGTGGGCAAGGAAAGCGGTGGATGCAGGCAGGAACTGGAATATGTGTATGCAGGCGGTTGGGCTGGCTGGGTGGGTGGTGAGTTACGGTGGCCATGACCTATGATATCACACCGCCGCGTCTTCAAGGCACAGGTCACAGCCAGAGCGTGAATGATCCTCTAAGAGCCCGGGCCAACCGTTCACTCTGAAGGTGCAGGAAGCTGCTCTGGCTCCGCGGCACACCTTGCAACTGGTCGCGGCACACTAGTGTGCCACGGCACACTGGTTGAAAAAGCCTGCCTTACCCTCCTCCCTGCAGCTTACCTCTCAGGCGGCCCAGCAAACTGTTGCCAGCGGCAGTCGGGATTCTGGCGCCAGGATTGTGAGCCTAGTTGGGATGCTGGCAGGGATGTGCAGTCAGGGGAGGCAGGGGAGGCAGTGCCTCCCCTGTCATCATTAATGATTGCAGTAATACAAAGAAGATACTTACGACACATTCTGTGTCGTAAGTATCTTCTTTACATTATTCTAATCATTTTTAGGCTTTAAATTAGTTTAGGAGGCACTGATAGCAAGTGCCTCCCACTGACAACGGTAACAGGGAT
This sequence comes from Pseudophryne corroboree, assembly GCF_028390025.1. Taxonomy (NCBI): domain Eukaryota; kingdom Metazoa; phylum Chordata; class Amphibia; order Anura; family Myobatrachidae; genus Pseudophryne; species Pseudophryne corroboree. Next base: position 835,566,904 of record NC_086447.1, on the reverse strand, counting down.
TGAGCAGGTGGGCGGGGCCAAGCACTGGGCTGTAAATGCCCATTGAAAAAAGCTGTCAAAGCGGCACTTCTACATGTGCCTCGTTGACAGCGACGGGCTTCCCCTGCCAGCGAGGCACATCTGATTGGACAGCTGATCCAGTGCTGGATCCGCTGTCCAATCACCCATAGGAAGCGGCAGAACAAGGCTCACCTTTCTTCATTCCCCCGACTCCTATCTCTTGCTATGGCATGGGTGATCTGAGCCTTCCTGCTGAGGAGCAGCACGCGCCCAGTGCTCTCCGTTGTACCCCGCAGCTGGCAGCAGCGGATCATCAGCGGTGGCGGGAGGGCGGCGGCGCGGCATTGTGTAGCGGATCATCAGCAGCAGCGGCATTGTGCAGCGCCTGCTGCACTCTTCCGCCGGCTCTACACACAGGCTGCTGGGGATGTACTGGAGAAGCCAGTGCCTCCCCAGCCATTGAAGTCACCGCACGTCACTAGATGCCAGTGTTGGTATTCCGAGCAGTGTTGGGATTCTGACGTCTGTATTTCGACTGCTGGGATCCAAACAGTCAGGAATCTGACCAGATCCTGCCTGGAGCAGCATGTCCTTTCAATAGTGTGTAGCTGGCAGCTTGTTATCGGTTGGGATCATAGGCTGCTGGAAGACACAGCACTGAAAGCCTGCTTCAGGGGTGTAAGTTCATCGCAGTCGCCCAGAGGTAAGTTGGAGTTTAGTGCCCTCCCTCTTTTAAAAAAGGTGAAAACATAAATATGATGTGTGTGAATGTGTACAGTATGTGTGTGTGTGTGTGTGTGTGTGTGTGTGTGTGTGTGTGTGTGTGTGTGTGTGTGTGTGTGTGTGTGTGTATATATATATATATATTTTTTTTTTTTTTATTATTTATTTATTTATTTAACACACACAACTTAGAGAATTACCGTATATACTTGAGTATAAATCGACCCGAATATAAGCCGAGGCACCTAATTTTACCACAAAAACCTGGGAAAACTTATTGACTCGAGTATAAGCCTAGGGTGGGAAATGCAGCTCTAGCCGTACACAGCCCTCAGTGCCAGATATGCCCTCATACTGCCAGATATGCCCCTACAGTGCCAGATATGCCCTCATGCTGCTAGATATGCCCCCACAGTGCCAGATATGCCCTCATGCTGCCAGATATGCCTCACAGTGCCAGATATGCCCTCATGCTGCCAGATATACCCCACAGTGCCAGATGTGCCAGATATGCCCTCATGCTGCCAGATATGCCCTCATGCTGCCAGATATGCCCCACAGTGCCAGATGTGCCAGATATGCCCCACAGTGCCAGATATGCCCTTATGCTGCCAGATATGCCCCACAGTGCCAGATATGCCCCACAGTGCCAGATGTGCCAGATATGCCCCACAGTGTCAGATATGCCCTCATGCTGCCAGATATGCCCCACAGTGCCAGATGTGCCAGATATGCCCCACAGTGCCAGATATGCCCTCATGCTGCCAGATATGCCCCACAGTGCCAGATGTAAACAGAAAAACCCCTTGCGCTATTTAGCTGTTTTCTGTTTTTCTGTTTGTTTTAGTATACACCCGTTTTTTTAAAATCGGGTGGATTGTGTTGGCCATATCCACAGGCCATTTCACCTTTGTTGCTGCTGGATAGATTTTATGAGGTATAAGAGATAAGAATATTGGATTATATCCTTGATACTTGTGCGGAGTGGGTGTGATTGTGGATACAGGCACCCATTCGCAAATACATATATATATATATATATATATATATATATACAATAGCGCCAGACATTTTTAGTGGTTTTTTACAGTGCCAGATGTGCCAGATATGCCCCACAGTGCCAGCTATGCCCCACAGTGCCAGATATGTCCTCATGCTGCCAGATATGCCCCACAGTGCCAGATGTGCCAGCTATGCCCCACAGTGCCAGATATGTCCTCATGCTGCCAGATATGCCCCACAGTGCCAGATGTGCCAGATATGCCCCCACAGTGCCAGTTTGTTACTTACCCTCCGTCGCTCCCGCGCTGTCCCGTCGCTCCCGCGCTGTCTTCTGAAGGAGGGACACGGAGGGCACAGCACGCGGCTATCCTGTCTCCCTCCTGCATCTCCGGCGGCAGCGGCGTGTATGTGTTAAAGGAAGTGCCGGTTCGTGCACTGCCTTTAACACACACACGCCACTGCCGCCGGAGACGCAGGAGGGACACAGGAGAGCCGCGCGCTGTGCCCTCCGTGTCCCTCCTATAACTGACTCGAGTATAAGCCGAAGTGGCTTTTTCAGCACAAAAAAAGGTGCTGAAAAAGTCGGCTTATACTCGAGTATATACGGTATATACTATAGATAGCACTCTCAGCCTGCCCACAGGGACCAGAGCCTGCTGTGAATTGGCAGAGCCCCAACGGCCAGGGGTTCAGGGTCAGACTCACGAGATTCAGTCGTCTGCAGCATGCAGAAAGAATCAGTGTTCACCGATCCAGTAGCAGCGACAGCTGCACAGGCTGAGTGGTTCCCTGGTGGCAGCTGTACTGTCCTCTAATGCAGGTGTTAGCAGGACTCCTGGGATTAAGTATTCAGCAGCGTGTGTGCCACAGAGCTCTGTTACACTTGGATCCCACTCTGGACCACAGACATGCTGTTGTGCCCTTCAGGGTTTGGAGCCCGGAGGCAGGCGTCTCCATTGACTCTGGGAGTTACGCCCCTGGCCTGCTTCTATAGCTTGCACAGTATACTGCACGCTAGTCACGGCACTGCATGGCAAAGAATAGAGTCTAAAGGTGGGTACACACTAGTAGATATATCTGCAGATCAATTGATCTGCAGATATAACTATGGACGGATCGGGCAGTGTGTTGAGCATACACACTGCCCGATCCGTCGGGGACTGACGTCATGAACTGGGCGGGCGTGTACACACGCCCGCCCAGTTCACCTGTCAATCACCACCGGCCGCCGCAGCATGTGTACGGGCGGTCGGCCGACTGCCCCGTACACACACAGCGACGCGCCAATATATCGGTAGATATATTGGCCGTCGGCTGTGCTGCGCGGCCGACGCGATACGTCCGCGATATATCGGCTGTTCAAGAGAACGGCCGATATATCGACCGGTGTGTACGGGCCTTAAGACAGTAACCAGCATAGGAGGGGTTCCAAGCACTGGAGCTCAGCCGCACAGCGTCTGAGCCATCAGCGGGCAGACAGGTTCAGTATGTCAAAGACCCAGGAGCCGTCTGCTGTCTCACAGGAGCAGCGCAGCACTGCCGGTACTCTCCCCCTGCTACTCTGTAACCTCCATCCCTTCCCAGTTGCGACTTTGGTTTATAAAACATGGATTTTATTCATTTTATTACTACTATACTAAGGGGGAGGTACTATTATTAGGATTTACGACCACTGGGGGGTCTATTGCCAAAAGGGGGTGGGAAGTTATTTTATAATGGGAACCTATATACACAGAGAAGATGGGGGGATGCAAAACACCCCCCTAGATACATATTTTTTTTAAATAAAATATTATAATATATTATTAAATATACTTTTTAAACTTTATTAAATCATTAAAATATTTATTTTTTGAGCAGTTTTGTGGGGGGAAAAAGTTAAGTGGTTAGTGACTGTGGGAAAATGTTGCAGACATACTGTATATTACTGCCATACGGTGGCGCCATACTGTACACCAATCTATGGGCCTGATTCTGAGTCACACGCTACAGTATGTTGATGTCAGACGTAGTAGAGCAATTTTTGTGACTGCGCAGTTGCGATCTCAGACGCCCGCACGCAGAAGTTTATAGAAAATGCATTAGTCATCCCTGTGTGGTGACTGGGAGGTAGCTATGCAAATGCACAGATACGGGCCGTCTTATGGGTGTGTTTATGGGAGTGTCACAGGTGTGTCGCTGTAGTGGTGGTGCACATACACGGACTGATTCAGAGATGGATACTAATGCAGTCTCAGCTGGGAATTTGTATGTAGCAGATATGACACACTAAACTAACACTGTAGCCACCAGGAAATATAATGGGTCGCCCACCGGCAGCTTCGCAGATCCAAGCAACTGCGTACAGCAGTGGTCGCAGATCCTTCCATAATCTGTGAGTAGCCCCATGGTGGCGCAGATCTAAGAAGGTGGACGCTGTATCGCTGAAGTGGTTGCGAACTCAGGTGCATAATTGCTCCCACTGGAGGCCATACTTTGATAATCTGCACCTAGCATGGGCGACTGATGGGGTGTTTTGGGACGAGAACTGGGCGGTGGCAAAGCAATCGCATGAAACCACCCAGATCTACTGTATTGGAATTTAATGGGAGTGTCGCGGGCGCAAATCAAAAGCTCTGTGAGATTGACTCGTGCGTACAAAGAAAGGAAGGCTGTCTCTGACTGATCTCTTGCACCTAGCAGGTGGTGCAAGTGCTTTTACCAATGATGACGTTTGCAGCTGCCAAATGGGCACAGGTTTCTGCTTGCACATGCACGATCTCCTGCATTAAATGAATTCATGCCTACATTAGCGTAAAGTAAATAAAGGAAAGGAAGGTCGCACAAGTCGTCTATTCTTTAGAATCGGCCCCCTTAAGTACTTCCTATTTTATTTATATAGCTAATCTTTATTGGGGGGTGCTACCACAGGCAAGATAGAATGATATGTACATAAAAAAGAAAAACAAGATTGCCTCTATTGGTGCACACTACTGATAATCAAATGTAACTTTTAATTTGAGTTATTAAAAAACATTTGCGAAATATATAGGATAAAATATAGAAGTGAAAAGATAAAGAAATTATTTAAAATAGATGTCTTCCTGCACACGGGGTGCCCGCAAACTATAAAGTCTATATGCCTTCACAGTATTCAATTCTCTATGTGTTGTATGTATTATGTATCCCTCCTGATAGGTTATATATGTAGTGTGTATCTCATTAGAATTCGTGTGTCTCATCAGCACAAACAGCTATCTTAATATATATTTTTATTGGGATTCAGAATAAGATCTGTTTTTCATGTGGATTGTCAGTATATTTCTTTTTACAATATTCTACCTGAACCTGCCTATAAGGATATCTGAGTGTAATATATTGCTGGGAGTCTATCACTGTTGTTGTACCCTATGTCCTCATTATTTATAACACTGTTGTATGGTCTCCCTATGACTCACATGTTACTATTCATGTTTCAATACTGTGGCTATATCATTAGCATTGATTTCCATTCACACAGATAAATGTTATTAAATATCGTTACACAGTGTCTCTGTTCTTCATATAGCAGCACAGTTATGTTGTCTAGCTATGACTCATATGCTGCTACAGACGTTTCAATCTTATATCTATTTCAATGAGATTAATTTATATCAATACCAGCAATTATTGTAATATATATTCTGGCAGTCTTGGTTTTCATCAACACAAACAGCTATCTTGATATATATTCTGTTATAATTCAGAATATAATCTGTTTTTTATATATATAACTCATGTGGACTGTCAGTATATTTCTTTTTGCGGTATTCTAATGGGCCCTACTCACTGGCCGAGGTGCCCGACGGCCGATACGGCCGACGAGCGACCCGGCGGCGGGGGGGGCAGTGACGGGGGGAGTGAAGCTTCTTCACTCCCCCCGTCACCCGGCTCCATAGACGTGCAGGCAAATATGGACGAGATCGTCCATATTGGCCTGCATGCACAGCCGACAGGAGACCAGCGATGAACGAGCGCGGGGACGCGCATCGTTCATCGCTTAAGTCTCCACACTGAAAGATATGAACGAGATCTCGTTCATTTATGAACGAGATCGTTCATATCTTTCAAAATATCGGCCAGTGTGTAGGGCCCATTAGTCTGCCTGCAAGGCTAACTGTCCAGGTTTCAGTACTGTGGTTATACCATTGATGTTAATTTCCATCCACACATATAACTGTTATTAAATATCGTTACATAGTGTCTGTGTCCTTTATCTAGCAACACAGTTATGCTGTCTGGCTATGACTCATATGCTGCTACAGACGTTTCAATATTGTATCTGTTTCAATGAGGTTCATTTCTATCAACACCAGTAGCTGTTCTAATATATATTCTATTCAGATTCAGTGTATATTTCATAGAGATTGCTGATATATTGCTTGTTTTAATAGGATATTCCACCTAGGTATTTAGCATAATGTGCTCCTCCTGCAAAATAAAGCTGACTGACAGGCATATATTCTCTGCATTTCAAGCACATTAAATCACTGTGTATAGGGCTGCCTAAATCCACACTTTCTATCTATGTAGTTATACCCTTCAAGGGGGTGTGTGATATTGGGAAAATACTTAAGTCATGACCACGTAATTTTGCTGTGATATACAAGGCTATTTATATACACATTTACTATCTAAATGATTGTTCCCTCTCGGGAGTGCATATACGGTGAATTTACTGCATCAGCATGGTTATACTGTGATATACAAGGCTATCTAATTGCACATTTACTATCTAAATAATTATTCCCTCACGGGAGTGCATATAAGGTGATTTTAGTGCATCTGCATTTGTGTAATGGCGGACACCACGTGCGCAGGGAGGCCTGACGCACGTTTCGCAATCGCTTCTTCTGAGGCTGAGTGAATGGAAATCAATGCTAATGATATAGCCACAGTATTGAAACATGAATAGTAACATGTGAGTCATAGGGAGACCATACAAGAGTGTTATAAATAATGAGGACATAGGGTACAACAACAGTGACAGACTCCCAGCAATATATTACACTCAGATATCCTTATAGGCAGGTTCAGGTAGAATATTGTAAAAAGAAATATACTGACAATCCACATGAAAAACAGATCTTATTCTGAATCCCAATAAAAATATATATTAAGATAGCTGTTTGTGCTGATGAGACACACGAACTCTAATGAGATACACACTACATATATAACCTATCAGGAGGGATACATAATACATACAACACATAGAGAATTGAATACTGTGAAGGCATATAGACTTTATAGTTTGCGGGCACCCCGTGTGCAGGAAGACATCTAGTTTAAATAATTTCTTTATCTTTTCACTTCTATATTTTATCCTATATTTCGCAAATGTTTTTTAATAACTCAAATTAAAAGTTACATTTGATTATCAGTAGTGTGCACCAATAGAGGCAATCTTGTTTTTCTTTTTTATGTACATTAGCGTAAAGTAGTAAATCAGGCTCCTGCAGCTACAGCCAGTGTTGGACTGGGGCATGAAGGGGCCACCGGGAGAATGCAAAGGTGGGGGCCATACTTGGGGGTGTGGTCAGCCTCCAGAGGGGGTGTGACCAGCTATCACAGATGCTTGGCTAACCATTACAAAGTGCATGTCTGGGCCCCTTGAGATAGATAGATAGATAGATAGATAGATAGATAGATAGATAGATAGATAGATAGATAGATAGACACACAATAAATACTGCTAGTGCATGCATGATAATGTACCAGATTGATAACAGCAATGCCCTGTAGCAAATATACGATAGTCCTGTAAAAGGTAATATATGTATAATGTATAATTCAAATGCACAGTCTGCAACCTGATCCCTAGAGACGGGATGGGTCCTCAGGCAGTGGGGACCAGTGGGAGTCTCCTCTGTACCCCTGTAAGCCAGTCCGACCCTGACTACAGCCACTGTGCGTGCCATTCAAAATCAGCCCTAGGTATTGTTGTCACATCACTGTGGCAGGCTATAACTAGCAGCTTGATAATGACATTTTCCTTGGTTTGTTTCTTTAGACTGATATTAATGACTGATGATACTGCAAATTTGTCCCAAAACATGACATAGCGCATGCTGTAATGAGCAGGAGGTTTTAGGATGCATTTCTGAGCCCTGTTTTCACTCTGGCATCCTCCCCTCCTATTCCCTACTATGCAATCACATGTCATGCTGAGAGTCTCGGTCTGTGTAGACGACAGACTCTGGGGCTGATTCACAGTTGTACACTAATAGTAACACTGCTGCTTCTTTGTACACAGCAGCTGTGCTAAAATATGATGATCTTTTATGACTTCTATGATCTGCTGCTGCGTCCGTAGATGCAGCATTGGATCAACTGCGTGAACATTAGACATCTGAGTAATCCTCAGGTCTACTCGGGATGTTCAGTGAAATTACGCTGCCGGGAGGTCAGTGAAGCTGTGCCCAACAGTCCAGCCTCCACGCCCGCAAACAGCTGCAGGCTGTCACTCCTCTGAAATCTTCAGCTGCACTGCGTCCAGTGTCGGACTGGGGCATGTAGGGCCCACCGGGGGATTGCAGTTGTAGGGGCCCATTTTTAGGGGTGTGGCCAGTCTCCAGAGGGGGTGTGCCCAGCCACCACATTGGTTTGCCTAACCATTTTGCAAGTGTTGGTCCCCTAGATAAATATATACAGTAAATACTGTAGAGCATGCAAGATAATGTACTAGATTAGTAACAGCACAGTCTGGAACCTGATCCCTAGAGAATGGGGTGTGCCCCCAGGCAGTAGGGCCCACTGTTGGTTTCCCAGTGCCTGACTGCGTCCAACATCACTAGACCTAATCTGCACATACACAGTGTGGCTCCTGCATCTGTGCAGATCGGTCTGCGGTATGATATACCAGCGTCGGGATCCTGAACCTGTTGGGATCCCGGCGTTCAGGATCCCGACGCAGGAATCCCGACAGGCGGCTAAATGCCGGCGGTCAAAATCCCGACCACAGCCCTATATTCCCACTCGCGTGGTCAAAATCCCGACCACAGCCCTATATTCCCACTCGTCCACGCCACCACCCGAGTGGGAATATAATCTGTGGCCAGCGAAGCTCACCACTGGGCCCGAGCGCAGCGAGCCCACAAGGGGACTCGCTGACGGTATGCCCGGATGCAGGGACGCCGCTACTGACAGCGGGCATCCCGACAGCCGGTATATCACATGTATTCCGTGCTGATCATAAAACAAAATTCTATTTAACATTGCAGCTTTAAATATACATTTTCCTATAAACTGATGTGATATTTAACCACTAGCAACTGTGTTATATATTAGTTCAGCAGGTTGGTAGGGTCCAGTGGAGAGTAAGTTGGATGAACATTTGACAATCTGTTTGCTCGCAAAGACTGAAGAAACAACACTTTGAACCTGGATGTGGGTGGAAATTAATGATGTGCTTCCAAGAAAACAAAACAGAGAAGTTCAGATTTATAATTTTTAATTGATTTAAACTAGCTACAAAATGTCAATCACGTCACAAACTGACAGGAGACAGAAGGAATTTAATAGTACATGCTGCAATGATTTTGATATCACAGTTTATCTAGAGTTCATTCATTTAGATTATTGTCTTAATTTTAAATCTACTTAAACATTTCAGCGATTTGGTGTGCATAGCTCTAGGTAAGCAACAGATAACTTTTTTAAAAGAAAAACAAAAAGAAAAAAAAATCCACGTGGGGATAAGTGGCTAACGAGACCCAGCCTTATAAAAAAATTACATATCTTTGTACCATTTTGAGACTGTAGTCTTTTCCTCCATAAGAGGATCCTCAAAAACAGTACCCAACCCCTATATTACAACCTTATTTGTAAATATTTTTTTTTTTTTTTTTTAATGTATTTTATATATCACCAGCAGCAGAAAAAAAACAAAATCGTCCGTTTTCTTGCTGGATGTATGTGCCAAGTCTGTCCTTTTTGAAATTAAAAAATAAAAAAGCATGATAATGATTAAATATAACAATATATTGACAGAAAAGTGGCATTACTGCAAACTTGCTGGTACAGTATAACATAGTCCCAACAGTGTCCAAATACTCAGCATGCTTTATTGTATGTGCTACTGCCACAGAAAGAAGGTCTTTGTATATAGGCATCTAAAATGTCTATTTATTTTCATGCATAAATGCATAACTCACATGACTTGTTTGTGCAATGCTTATTATAGTAATATAGTTCCACGTTCTAATCATGAAATTATAACAGATGGAAGCAACATTGAGCCAAGGACAGTTCCACAGCTTAAGTATCATGACACCAAAAAAGGAGATAGGCAGTAGCTCTGTGGAATGTCACAGTTTTACAAAAACAATACTGTATAGATCAAAGTTAACAGCACGTTAAACATTCCTACACTGTTGTCATTCAGCAAACATCATAAAAAAAATGATAAAACAAGAAAATAAAACTAACGTTATAGTGAACTAGCGTAGATCACTATATACAACCTTTAGAAAGGAATATACTTAGAAAAAAATAATTACAAGTATATTTTCTGAAAAGCTGACATACTACACAGGACAACATTTACAATAGGGTAGAGGGTAGGCTGATATGTGCATGTGTGCAAACCTAGTATGTAAATACCATGATAAAAGCATGAAAGGACTGCCCAAAAGGACAGTCTGGAGCGTAATATGAACTTGCTGCCCTCTAGCCACTGCCCAACATCTTTGTGGCACGTGTGTTGGCCTCGTCGATCCTGGCTTTGTTGGAATCGGCCTGGAAAAGAAAGAAAAAACACAAAAGTACAAAAATTATTTTTGGTCTAATGCAGAGCCGTAACTAGGCATTTTGGTGCCCTGTGCCGGAGAGAGAATTGGCGCCCCCTCCCCCATTTTTCCAATAGAGACATGAGGAACATGCCTCGTAGGGAAGTATAATACACACACATTTATAGACCACTGCAAGAAAATGAATTTGGACACAAATCCTCTTTATACCACAGTCATGCACTTAACTTGAGAGCTCGTTGTTATTCAGTTACAATACCCTTTATTAAATAACACATTTCATAATACTGCCATACCCAGGATTCAAACCTATAACCTGTTGAATGCTAATCAAAAACCCTACGCATTGAGCTATTTGATCCTGCATAAAATGTATGGACACTATATGAAGCTACTGGTACTTTGTAAAAACATTATCATTGCAATTGAGCAGATCTATGTAGTGTGCAGCCACATCACATCTCTTGTATCCACACACTACAAAGATCTTGCCGCAATGCTGATCATTTTGTCACAAAGTAAAAAGCAAGCTTCAAATAGTTAGAATTCTCTAGCTTAAAATGATCTATCTTTCTATGCACGGGCAGATAGCGCAATGAATAGATTGTCTGACTACAGTGCCGCAGGCAATGGGTCCGAAACCCGGGTATGTCAGCATCTTGAAATGTAATAAAGGACAGTGTGACTGAATAACAACAAAATCTCAAGGTGTTAGGTATTAACGACAGAAGGGGTCAAGGTAGGAGACAGGGGAGGTCAGGAGATGCTAGGCTCTAAATAAGGGGGGAAACAGCAAGTGAAAGTAATTAAAACAGATAATGGGCAAATGCCACCAACAGCGACCCCGACCCTGCAGCGCTATGTGCGGTGATCCCTCCGCACACACCTAGCTACAGCCCTGGTCCAATGTTATGTATCCATTTATTTAAACAATTTACAGTACAGGATACTTCAGTACATAATGGGGGATACTAATTTAAAGTTCTTTTGTTTCTGCTGCTGCTTCCACACCTAACTTATTGCCTACCCTCTATATACAATCTTAAACTGTAGCTGTACTGATTTCTGGCCTTAATCTCTTTTCCCGGTATACCTCATGTTCCACCAAAATCACTGATATGATTGCATTGTAAAGCCGATATTCACACAGACTCATTGGGAGCACGTTTTCATAACTGTTTATCTTATGTCTAAGTGCCTCAACTATTCACAAATGATGAACAGATAGATTGCTTATACATCACTCTGGCCAGACTCCATCAAATGCGGACCTACCTGTCTGTATTTTGGTGGCATAACTGTGGTGCAGTGTGCAACATCATCCATATATTTTGGGGTTGCCCCCCATTTCATGATCTCTAAAGGGCATTCTTTACATGAGCAGGTAAAGTAATTAAGACACCAATAGTCCCTATACCAAGACTCAAGCTCCTAGACCTTTACCCATCCAGTGTTCCACAAAATGACAAATATATGACAGATATGTCATAGATCACATCTAATAGGCCCTATACACTGGCCGATTTTTAGAAAGATATGAACGATCTCGTTCATAAATGAACGAGAACTCGTTCATATCTTTCAGTGTGGAGACTCCAGCGATGAACGATGCGCGGCCCCGCGCTCGTTCATCGCTGGTCTCCCGTCGGCTGTGCATGCAGGCCAATATGGACGATCTTGGCCATATTTGCCTGCACTTCAATGCAGCCGCGTGACGGGGGGAGTAAAGAAACTTCTCTCCCCCCGTCACTGCCCCCCCGCCGCCGGGTCGCTCGTCGGCCGTATCCGCTGTCGGGCAGCTCGGCGGCGGGTCGGCCAGTGAGTAGGGCCCCTACCTGCTACTAGGGCAGCCAATACATCAGCAAAGGAAAGATCCTCTACCTCCCACCAATGACCAGATGGAGACGCAGGATGCATCATATTCCACTACGGACTCTTCTATAAAGAAATGGTTTAACTGGCATGGATACCTAACTGAGGGGGATAATTCTATGGTTCACCAGATGCCTATCCCATTAGATACTTTGGGTGAGTTTTATCAAAGCTTAGAGAAAGATAAAAGTAGCAATCAGTCAGCTCCTACCTGTCATTTTTCAAACAGCCTGTTAGGAGCTGATTAATTAGTACTTTATCTCTCTCTACTTTATTTCTCTCCAAGGCTTAGGACATGTGCACCAAAGTACAAACCAAGCAGCTTCCAACTGTCATTTAGCCTATAGGTTAGTTAGTACTTTGGGGTCTATGTACTGAGCCTTGGAGAGAGATAAATTGGACGGAGATGCCATGTTACAGGCTGTATTTGAAAAATGACAGCTAGGAGCTGGTTGGTTGGTACCTTATATCCGACCGCTTTATCTCTCTCCAAGGCTTAGTACATAGACCCCTTTATCCCTCTCCACTTTATCTCTCTCTATGCTCTGATATCTCTCCCTATATGTCCATTTTCTTCTAGGATTGCAAAGCTCCGTGTCCAAATTCCTATTGCATTCTCATCTGTATTAAATCATTACATTCTACCAGTAATAAAAATAGATTTTTATAACTGGCTGGTATAGGTGACATAATAAAAAATGATCCATCCCTATCAGCTGTACAGATCCTGCAATGCCCAAGACTGTACAAAAGCTAATTAAACGCAAACAACACAGAGTAGATCTTAGGCACAATAGACTGTAAAACAATATAGGATACAGTAGTTTGGGAAATCTCTATTTTCTGTGCCCTATAAATTGCTTTCTCAACTATTTCACTGTTTCCATGTACAATAATTTCGAGTGACTGCCTTCCAGGAGTGTTATAGAGGGGACTGGTGTTGCTGCTCTCCTGTGTACTTCCCAAAGTCACTGCCTGTTAGACTCAGACCAGTGGTGTAAGTGTGCAGCAGCAAGACAAGGTACTGCTTCAGGCTTCAGGGAGCCCAACCAGTAAGACTCCAGGAATAGCGGCAAGACCTCACAGAATCCATACATTGCAATCAGTGGTGCCAAGAGAGGGGGGGGGGGGGGGGGGGGTACAAATTACCCGGGCCAAGGTCTGATGCAGGGGCCCAGTGGGGGCCCCGGGCTTCCTCCCTCTTAACTGGCAGTAGCAGCTGCACCTTTTCTCCTCAGCCCAGCACATGCTAAACACTAGGGGGCTGTAGTGTGAACCATGGTGGCGCTTAAAATCATTTTTTTCTGTATTTTTCTAAGGGTGCATGACCACGCCTCCTGTGATTAGGCCACACACCCTGAAAAGTATCTGGGCCCAGCCAGGCTCTCGACTGCCCTGACTGCAATGTTCCCCAAGCCGGCGACAGGTGGGTGGGTGGGTGGGTGGGGGAGTGGGACAAATGGGACACCTGTACCAGGTCCCAAGGATCAGGGGGGCCCCATAGATATGCAGCTTAGTACCCGGCAGGGATGAGAGCCATCTTGTCCAAGTAGGCAATGAGCTGTAGGCAGTGTAGGCGCAGCCTCAGAGTGACAGGAACCTCTCACACACAGTGACTGTGCGGAGCGAGTATGTGCCTGTTCTTCTGGGTCCAGCTCTGTTGCAGGCCATTATGGGACGTGGTAGCAGCTCCGCAGGCCAGGATTGCCATGCCCTGTGCCAGCCTCTTCTAGTGGGGTCTGTTGTGCGGTGTTCGGGTCTAGATACTGGGGAGTGCAGCGCAGGTGAGTCTCTCCCCATGTAAGAGTGGCTTGGTGAGGGGATACAGGGCTTTGGGATGGGGTGGTAGGGTGGGGGCTGGGAATGTAGCATGGAGTTATTGGGGAGAGGCAGACTGTGGGGTGTGCGGGGGAGGAAGGAAAGCTATACATACTTATATATGTGTATATATATACTAGGTGATTCATCGCGCCCTACGGGCGCTCTTCACACCGTCGTTAGGGGCTACGCCCCGTTAACCTCTGCACGCCTTTGAACATACGCAGGGCGGTAGATAACAGAATCAGAAACGCAGGGCAGTATAGAGGGCATACAGAAATGGGTTCCGGTTGAGATAAGATAGAGAGGCGTAGGGGGAGAGAAAGGGAATGTACAGAAACGCTGTGCGATCGGTAAAGGATAGGGAGAGGCAGGGTGGTAGGGAGAGGATAAAGAGAGGGAAGGTGTTAGACAGAAAATACCGTTGCAAGGGGCTACGATCCATTATCCCCTGCACGGGCATCAGCTGTGCTATAATTGTTATTATATGGAGTATTACCTGGTTTTTTTTTATGGCAGTGGGTAAATATTGTAAGGGGGGAGGGCGTGCGATTGTCAAGGGGGCGTAGGCCTTTGTGAGGGCGTGCAGAGTGGCCGCAGGGCACAATGAATAACATAGTGTAGAGTGTAGTATATATTGCTAGTGTCTGCATTATGAAGTACCAGATGAGTAACAGCAATGCACTGTAGATAAGATACGAAGGTGCTGTGGCCACAGGTAGCAGAGCCGCTTATACACACAATGGCTACAGGTAGCAGAGCCGCTTATACACTCAATACCCACAGGTAGCAGAACCGCTTATACACACAATGGCCACAGGTAGCAGAGCCGCTTATACACACAGTGGCCACAGGTAGCAGAGCCGCTTATACACACAATACCCACAGGGGTCAGAGGCGCTTATACACACAGTGCCCACAGATAGCAGAGCCGCTTATACACACAATACTCACAGGTAGCAGAACTGATTATACACAGAATACCCACAGGTAGCAGAACCGCTTATACACACAATACCCACAGGGGGCAGAGGCGCTTATACACACAGTGCCCACAGATAGCAGAGCCGCTTATACACACAATACCCACAGGTAGCAGAACCGCTTATACACACAATACCCACAGGTAGCAGAACCGCTTATACACACAATACCCACAGGGGGCAGAGGCGCTTATACACACAGTGCCCACAGGTAGCAGAGCCGATTATACACACAATACCCACAGGGGGCAGAGGCGCTTATACACACAGTGCCCACAGGTAGCAGAGGGGCTTATACACACAGTGCCCACAGGTAGCAGAGGCGCTTATACACACAATACCCACAGGTAGCAGAGGCGCTTATACACACAGTGGCCACAGGTAGCAGAGCCGCTTATACACACAATGCCCACAGGTAGCAGAGCCGCTTATACACACAATACCGACAGGTAGCAGAACCGCTTATACACACAATACCCACAGGTAGCAGAGCCACTTAAACACACATTACCCACAAGTAGCAGAACCGCTTATACACACAATACCCACAGGGGCAGAGGCGCTTATACACACAGTGACCACAGGTAGCAGAGGGGCTTATACACACAATGGGCACAGGTAGCAGAGCCACATGTACACACATTACCCACAGGTAGCAGAACTGCTTATACACACAATACCCACAGGGGGCAGAGACGCTTATACACACAGTGCCCACAGCTAGCTGAGCCGCTTATACACACAATACCCCCAGGTAGCAGAGGCGCTTATACACAGTGCCCACAGGTAGCAGAGGTGCTTATACACACAATGGGCACAGGTAGCAGAGCCACGTGTACACACAATACCCACAGGTAGCAGAGCGGCTTATACACACAATACCCACAGGTAGCAAAGCCGCTTATACACACAGTGACCACAGGTAGCAGAGCCGCTTATACACACAGTGTGCACAGGTAGCAGCGCCACTTATACACAATGGGCACAGGTAGCAGTGTTGCTTATACACATAATGGCCACAGTATTAGTGTTTCTAATTAATCCAATGTCCATTGCTAGCAACTATACTCACAAAAGTTTGGGGGGTTTGGAAAGGGGGTGGGTTCAGTGAGGTTCCTATCCGTGGGAATCACTTGTAGCGGCTGTGGATGGTGATTCGAGGTGCTACGTGTGGTGGAGGGTTGGGTGTGGGAGGGGGGTCCAGAGGTGTTGTGGGTGGCGGAGGAGTGGGTGCAGGGGCATGGATGGTGTAAAGGGTGCAGAGGTCCTGTGGGTGGGGGAGGTGTAGAGGGGGCGCGGATGGGGAGTGTAGTTGCTGTTGGTGGGGGAGGGGTGGGGGAGGGGGACTGTGGATGAAGGAGGGGGTATGGAGGTGATGTGTGTGTGGGAGGGGCGATGTAGGGGTGTGCGTTTGGAGGTGCAGGGGGGTGAGGTTAGGTGATGGGTTCCAGAAGTGCTGTGCTTGGGGGAGGTGTGGGATGGCACGGATGGGGGATGTAGATGTTGTGGATGGGGGTGGGGTGGATGCGGGGGAGCTGTGGATGGGGGAGGGAGTCCGGAGGTGGTTCGGGTGGTGGTCCAGAGGTGTTGCGGGTGGGGGAGGGGCAGGTGTGGGAGGTCCGCAGATGTGGAGGGTGCCTGTAGATAATGCGGGCGGGTAGGTGCTGTGGTTGTGGGAGTGGCGGGGGTTTTGCGGGTGGGGTACGTGATCTGGATGGGGTAGGTGATGTGGATGTGCGGTAGCTAGGGGAGGGGCGGGTGCGGGGATGGCACGGATGGGGGAGGGGGTCCGTGGGCGCTGTGGATGAGTGAGTGGTGGGTGTGGGGTTACGGCGGTTGTAGTGGGCCAGGTGTGCTGCTGCAGTGGGTGGGGGAGGGTGCCGGTGCAGGGATACCGCAGTTGGGGTAGGGCGGATGGTGCAGCTGCGGCAGGTAGGGGAGGGGCAGGAAAGGGGGTGCGGCGGTGGGGAAGGGGCGGGTGTGAGGATGCTGCGGGTGGGTTGGGGGGGGGCGGGAGGGGGTGTGGATGGGGTCTGTAGATGCTGGTGGTGGAGGGGCAGGTGCAGGAGGCTGTGGATGAAGGAGGGGGTCTGGAGGTGCTGTGTGTGGGGGAGGGGCGATGTAGGGGGAGTTGGGGTTGCAGAGGGGGAGGTTGGGTGATGGTTTGTAGAAGTGCTGGGGGTGGGGGAGGTGTCTGTAGATGATGGGGGTGGGGGAGGTGCTGTGGGTGGGGGACAGGTGCGGAGGGGGGGCAGGGGCTGGAGCAGTGGTGGTGCAGTTGGGTGGTGGGAGGCAGCTGCTGGGGTTCCGAGGGTTGGGGAGGTGGTGCGGGTGGGGGAGGGGTGCGTGCAGGATGGGGCAGTTGCGGTGGTGGTGCGGGTTGGGTGAAGGGTGCAGCAGGGGGGAGAGGTGGGTATGGGGGAGGGGCAGGGTTGCAGCGGGTGGGGGAGGGGCGGGGGGTGCTGCAGGTGTGGGAGCTACGGGTGGGGGCGTGAGTGCCGCAGGTGGGAGCGGATGTGGGGGATGCGTTGGGTGCCGCAGGGGGGGCCAGCGAGTGTTGGTGCTGTTGGTGGGGGAGGGGGCAGAGTGCCACGTGTGGTGCGGGTGTTGGTGCTGCGGGTGGGGGAGGGGGCGGAGTGCCACGGGTGGTGGGTGGATGCGGTGGGTGTCGCGGGTGTTGGTGCTGCGGGTGGGAGTGCCGCGGTGGGGGGCGAATGCGGTTGGTTTGCCTCGGGTGTTGGTGCTACCGGTGGGGGAGGGGGCGGGAGTTCCGCGGGTGGGTGGCGCGGGTGTTTGTGCTCTGGGTGGGGGAGGGGACGGGAGTGCTGCGGGTGGTGGGTGGATGCGGCGGGTGTTTGTGCTACGGGTGGGGGCGGGAGCAGTGGCGCCACAACGTGGGTGCGGCCCGCACCCGGGTGTTACCCTCTGAGGGGTGACACCAAAGTGCCGGCTCCTGTCACAGTGCAGAAGCCAGCACTGGGCCGACCCACAATGTGCCGAAAATGGGGGGTCGGGACGCGAAGCCACGCCCCCTTCCGCGAAGCCACGCCCCCTTTCACCCGCGACCGCGGGCAAGTGACGGGTGGATGCCGCCGGTGGGAGGCAGATGCGGGTGGTTGCCGCGGGTGGGAGGGGGGGCGAGTTGTGCCGAAAACGGGGGTCGGGACGCGAAGCCACGCCCCCTTCCGCGAAGCCACGCGACCGCGGGTAAGTGACGGGTGGATGCCGCGGGTGAGGGGCAGATGCGGGTGGTTGCCGCGGGTGGGAGGGGGGCGAGTTGTGCCGAAAACGGGGGTCGGGACGCGAAGCCACACCCCCTTTCGCAAAGCCACGCCCCTTCTTCACCCGCGACCGCGCGTAAGTGACGGGTGGATGCCGCGGGTGGGAGAGGGAGCGAGAGCAGCTGCCAGTGCTCAGCATGTTCCCCTGAACTCTGCAGCAGCCGCTAGTCTGTGAGGCGGGTAGTGTGAGTTCCGCTCACAGTCAGCGGCTGCGGTGTCACCAGAGAGAGTGTACGGGGAGAAGGGAGACAGGGGACTGGGCGGAGAGAGGGAGGGGACTGTTCCTGGCCAGATCTGTGCCTGTGACTCCGCCCAGCGTTACGGGCACAGAGTCACAGACTTGGGCAAATATATAGGAGATATATATATATATATATATATATATAATTTATTTATTTATTTATTAGCAGATTATATGAATATATATAATCTGAGGAGGCCCCAGAGATATCACTGTACCGGGCCCCAAGATTTCTGTTGCCAGCCCTGAATTGTTCCCTGAAGGGCATTTACCTGCCTGCAAGATGTGTGTGTGGACGTCACATTGTCCCTGCCCACTTCATGATGCCAACAGCAGCAGCAAGTCATACCAGCCTCCTATTTTTGAAAGAGTACCTCTGGCACAGTTGGTTATCAATATCATCATGAAAAAGTAAAGTGTTAATTAACTGCTTGGCCAGCCCAGTCTTGAGATGCAAGATATGAACATGTGGGAGCTAGCAGCCCAGGCATGAGTAGTGCATTTGAAAACCCAGATTTGGGCTTTTAGTTCCACTAATGAGAAAAATGATTAAATAATTAAATATAAATGATATATACATATAAAATATGTATAAACCTTTAATTATTACATGCTGTATTCAGAGTAAGAATGCTGAGCTGGTAATAATATTTCGCCATTGGGCCTGAAAGTTATAGTTACTATCATGCTTTATATTAAACTAAATGTAATAGTAGCTATTATTGCTATTTAATACTACTGTTTCATGCCAGGTGGTGTTTGTAAAGATAAATATATTTTTTATGTGCATTTGAACGTCCGCCAACGTGTGCCTGGGTCAACATAAACGTACAATTGGGTTTGGCTGCTATGAAAGATGATGGATATGTTACAAAGTATACAAATGAAGAAAGCTAGTCACTACATCAACTGTTCTGCCCTACTTCAAGCTGCACCACTTTCACATGTATGATACCATTGCAGCATGACCTGGAAAATTTACTGCATGCCCCTTAGCGCTACCTCACAATCACATTCTGTAGCTATCTTTCTCCATCTGCATGTAGCAGATTTTAATCCTCAGCCCACTTGAATCAGAATGGTCCTCCACATGCTGGCACCCATTCTCGCAACAGCTTAGAACTGTGATCATTAGTAAGGTCAGGCAGCTTCTTCTTGGCCTGCTGCTATGCGGATTTATATAGTATCATGGCATATGGGCAGGGACTAGTACTCGTACATCTAGCATGTCACGTATGTGATGTAAATGATCTTGTGAATGTCATCTTTAAGCTATTCTGGTCACACAAAGGCGTCCTTTGTTCTTCGCCTCAGGAAGCAGACAGTGGTACTGCGAAACGCGTTGCATTATTGAAAAGTGAGAAAACTCATGTACTTTAATTTCATGGCTTATTTTTGTTTTAATATTTTTTACATACAGGCAGCACGGAAGGTGCAATGGTTAGCATTACTGCCTCACAGCACTGTAGTCATGGATTCGATTACCACCATGGCCCTGTGTGAAGTTTGTATATTCTCCCCGTGCTTGCGTGAGTTTTCTCTGGGTACTCTGGTTTCCTCCCACAATCCAAATGGGTAGCAGTTGATTTACTGATGGACACAATACCGACGGTCAAAATCCCGACAGCCATTGACCGACAGTCAAAAAACCGACACGGTCAAAATACCGACATTCATTATACCGACATGTTCAAAATGGCGACATACTCAGAATGGGTCGGGACGCCCGACGGGGGTCGGGACGCGAAGCCACGCCCCATTTCGCGAAGCCACGCCCCCTCTTCACCCGCGACCGCGCGTAAGTGACGGGTGGATGCCGCGGGTGGGAGAGGGAGCGAGAGCAGCTGCCAGTGCTCAGCATGTTCCCCTGAACTCTGCAGCAGCCGCTAGTCTGTGAGGCGGGTAGTGTGAGTTCCGCTCACAGTCAGCGGCTGCGGTGTCACCAGAGAGAGTGTACGGGGAGAAGGGAGACAGGGGACTGGGCGGAGAGAGGGAGGGGACTGTTCCTGGCCAGATCTGTGCCTGTGACTCCGCCCAGCGTTACGGGCACAGAGTCACAGACTTGGGCAAATATATAGGATATATATATATATATATATATATATAATTTATTTATTTATTTATTAGCAGATTATATGAATATATATAATCTGAGGAGGCCCCAGAGATATCACTGTACCGGGCCCCAAGATTTCTGTTGCCAGCCCTGAATTGTTCCCTGAAGGGCATTTACCTGCCTGCAAGATGTGTGTGTGGACGTCACATTGTCCCTGCCCACTTCATGATGCCAACAGCAGCAGCAAGTCATACCAGCCTCCTATTTTTGAAAGAGTACCTCTGGCACAGTTGGTTATCAATATCATCATGAAAAAGTAAAGTGTTAATTAACTGCTTGGCCAGCCCAGTCTTGAGATGCAAGATATGAACATGTGGGAGCTAGCAGCCCAGGCATGAGTAGTGCATTTGAAAACCCAGATTTGGGCTTTTAGTTCCACTAATGAGAAAAATGATTAAATAATTAAATATAAATGATATATACATATAAAATATGTATAAACCTTTAATTATTACATGCTGTATTCAGAGTAAGAATGCTGAGCTGGTAATAATATTTCGCCATTGGGCCTGAAAGTTATAGTTACTATCATGCTTTATATTAAACTAAATGTAATAGTAGCTATTATTGCTATTTAATACTACTGTTTCATGCCAGGTGGTGTTTGTAAAGATAAATATATTTTTTATGTGCATTTGAACGTCCGCCAACGTGTGCCTGGGTCAACATAAACGTACAATTGGGTTTGGCTGCTATGAAAGATGATGGATATGTTACAAAGTATACAAATGAAGAAAGCTAGTCACTACATCAACTGTTCTGCCCTACTTCAAGCTGCACCACTTTCACATGTATGATACCATTGCAGCATGACCTGGAAAATTTACTGCATGCCCCTTAGCGCTACCTCACAATCACATTCTGTAGCTATCTTTCTCCATCTGCATGTAGCAGATTTTAATCCTCAGCCCACTTGAATCAGAATGGTCCTCCACATGCTGGCACCCATTCTCGCAACAGCTTAGAACTGTGATCATTAGTAAGGTCAGGCAGCTTCTTCTTGGCCTGCTGCTATGCGGATTTATATAGTATCATGGCATATGGGCAGGGACTAGTACTCGTACATCTAGCATGTCACGTATGTGATGTAAATGATCTTGTGAATGTCATCTTTAAGCTATTCTGGTCACACAAAGGCGTCCTTTGTTCTTCGCCTCAGGAAGCAGACAGTGGTACTGCGAAACGCGTTGCATTATTGAAAAGTGAGAAAACTCATGTACTTTAATTTCATGGCTTATTTTTGTTTTAATATTTTTTACATACAGGCAGCACGGAAGGTGCAATGGTTAGCATTACTGCCTCACAGCACTGTAGTCATGGATTCGATTACCACCATGGCCCTGTGTGAAGTTTGTATATTCTCCCCGTGCTTGCGTGAGTTTTCTCTGGGTACTCTGGTTTCCTCCCACAATCCAAATGGGTAGCAGTTGATTTACTGATGGACACAATACCGACGGTCAAAATCCCGACAGCCATTGACCGACAGTCAAAAAACCGACACGGTCAAAATACCGACATTCATTATACCGACATGTTCAAAATGGCGACATACTCAGAATACCGACATTTCAAAAATCCGACATGCATTTTTCAGGAATTTTTGCCCCCAAAAAGACTTATTCATACTTTACTATCCCAGTGGACCTGGAGGGGGAATATAATAGTGTGCTGAAGCATGGCGAGCGCAGTGAGCCACGCGAGGAGATGCGGTACACTTACATGGTGTCCATGTCGACCTATGTCCACATTGACGCAAAAAATAAACAGAAAAACTCATGTCGGTATTTTGAAATGTTGGCATAATGAATGTCGGTATTTCGGCCATGTCTGTATTTTGATTGTGGGTCAATGGCTGTCGGGATTATGACTGTCGGGATTGTGTCCCTCGGTAAATCATACTGAACCCATCCACATATATACTGGCAGGTTAATTGGCTCCCAACAAAATTAACCCGTGTGTGTGTGTGTGTGTGTGTGTGTGTGTGTGTGTGTGTGTGTGTGTGTACACATGTGGTTGGGAATATAGATTGTAAGACACACTTGGGGCAGGGACTGATGGGAATGGCTAAATATTCTCTGGACTATGTGTGCGCTATATAAATAACTGGTAATAAATACATATATTATTTAAAAGCCATTACCATCTATGATGTTTTATTTTTAGATTTGAATTATATGCATCTCTGTTATTGGTTCAGAAAAAATGTAATACTTATTATGATGGAAACTTATATTGTTACATTTTACATGACTGTGGGGTGTGAAGAGATTAGCACCTCAGTCATTTTGTAACTTTGAAATAAATATTTAATGTTAGAGATGTCTCTGAGCTGCATTACTGGTCCTTACCAGAGGTGCTGCTCTTTGGACTCTGTTCTGAGCTCAGGTGTTAGGTAATGGATGTTTTCATTACTAGCATGGACTACACCTGGCAGCTGCCCATTTATTCTGTGTAACCACAGAACTCAGGGCAGGGTCATTGATGTGCCCTGATTTTCATTTTTACCTGTTCATGTTTTCTGGATCTGCCAACCAAAGGAAATTCTGTTGGGGCTTTTGTTTCATGATTCCTGGATACCTGCACCTGTTCCTGCAAGCTTCTGTGGCTGACAAGCTTAGGGAATGCTGTCAATAATCAGGTTACCATTCTGCTATTTGTTTCTGGACTCCTGATTGATTCTGTTATTACTATTCAAGTTTTCAAGTTCATCTGCTTTACCAAGTTCATCAGCCTTCACAAGTTCATCCAATATATCTGCATTTCTTATGTATCTACAGCTCCAGTATTCATGCAGTTTTCAGTAACCTGTGTTTGCTAAGTTTGTCTGCATATCAAGTTTCCCTGCACCTGCCTACCATTGTAATGTCCGACAATGAACCTCATACTCTAGTCACTACTACAATCTGTGGTTTAACCAGCACTCAGGGGGTTCAAAAAATGTAGACAATAAAGTAAACTTTGGTTGAAAAGCTTCAAATGATCTTTACTTTTATAGAAATAAATTTAAAGGGAAAATCCACCACGTACCTTCTCCATGATCCTGTCGATCTGGCGATTTTGTGTGTCAATCTCATTGCCCATATCAAGAGCCATGTGACGGAGATTTCCAATAATACCACTGACTTGCTCAAGATTCTCATCCATCTCTGATTCTCGGGCATCATTTGTTACTCTGAAAGATGTAGGACATACTGCATTAAACCCTGCAATTGTGATGCATTGAGCCTCCTGGTCATTGTGCTAGATTAAAGCACATTAACTCATCTCCAATACCATTAAATAGGGCCAGATAGAATTATATTTGCAAATTAATAATCAGTGCCGCTGAATGTGTTGAGAGGCAGGGGGTGGCGGTGGTGGGCTGGGGGTCATGCCCCATACACACTTGATCACACCTATGGTATTGGGACCCAGAAGATCTTTTGACAGCCCTGTTCCTAATGCACAGGATATAAAAACGACCTCTACTGAGGCCAGGAGTCAACACATGGTGCTTAAAGACTCAATACAGTCATTGGACTGGAAAGATTGTGGTATTGTGCTTGGGTTTGAACTGCAGGGTGGCTGCACTGATAAGGTAGTAGCCAAGTTGCAGTACTGTTCCTGGCTTCAGGCGATGGAAGTAGTTCCTGAGGGGTGGGGTTGGCTACATTAATAACTCATAAATAGGAAAAAAAAGCCTAGAATAGTCCTTAACAGTCCTCAGCAAGCTAGAAAATTTCCACTGAACATCTAAAAGTGAATTTGGTGCCAGTATTCCAAAAAGCATTGCGGTTTCTGCCTGATGAACATGTGTTAAACGTTTACAGTATTTAGGAATATGCAGTGGCGCACCCAGGGGGGGTTTCCGAGTACCCAGAAACCCCCCTCCACTAAAAAAAAAAAAAAAAAAAAAATTTTTTTTTTTTTTTTTTAGCTGCATGAGTATTATTAATGACTGTCTAGCGTCCTCTGCAGCCTGCTGTCTTCCTGGTGGCACTTGCAAGTGCAATAAAAGTTTACTTTATTTTAATTATAGTACATATATATCCATGTGCCTACATATATACACATGTATATACTAACTACATACACACACACACACACACACACACACACACACACACGATAGATAGATATATATATATATATATACATGTGTATATATGTGTGTGTGTTTGTGTGTGTGTGTGTGTGTATATATATATATATATATATATATGTATATGTGTGTGTGTGTGTGTGTGTGTGTGTGTGTGTATATATATATATATATATATGTATGTGTGTGTGTGTGTGTATATATATATATGTATGTATGTATGTTTAATATGCTATGTATATGTGTATATGGGTTCACTACGATCTCCCGGCGACCAGCATACCGGCGCCGGGAGGCCGGCCGCCGGCTTACCAACAGTGTGGCGAGCGCAAATGAGCCCCTTGCGGGCTCGCTGAGCTCGCCACGCTACACGCGCCACACTATTCAATTCTCCCTCCAGGGGGGTCGTGGACCCCCACGAGGTAGAATAAGTGTCGGTATGCCAGCGTTCAGGCTCCCGGCGCCGGTATGCTGGTCGCCGGGAGCCCGACCGCCAGCATACTGAAGACCACCCGTGTATATGTATGTGTGTGTATGTATATGTGTATATATATATATATATACACACACATGCAGACACACTAGTTTTACGGACCCAGCATATACTGGGTCACCTCAGTCCCCACCCCCGTGATTGGCTCCGCCCAGTTCTGGAAACCCCCCCATGCAAATCCTGCGTTTGCCACTGATATGTTCTAGAAAATAACTTTATTAGTAATGGATAACATCAATTTAGGAAAGATCATGCTTGTCAAATACATCTACAGGTTTGAAATCTGTTATATGGAAACCTGTTCTTAAGGAAGTTTCAAAATAGGTTAAAAGGAAATATTACATGCCCCTATGATGTCATTCTGTACACACTGACATCATCAGCAAGTGCCCCTCCTACAGACACTGTAAGCTAATCAGGAAACTTATGGGGAGAAAACCCAACAATAGTACCAGCATGGTATAACTATGTGCTAAGTAATAGGAATCTGGATAGTGAGCAAGTAGTGGATCCTGGGTTAAGAAGATACAGTTTCAAAATCTTGATTTGCATCTAAAACTGTAATACTGCTGCTGACACAGCTCCGCCTCCAACCTAATGACATAAGCATCATTTAATGCACCTGTATGCTGCTCCAGCTTAGAAGCAAATACACAGGTTTACAATGCAGGTCGTAATTGTATACAAAGTGCTGTTACAGCATAGCAGCTACTGTGGTTTCATGTGTTATAATAATTTACCAGTGCAAATTATATTTGGCCTTTAAACGGTGACATTATTAAGATGCATGGCGCCATTCCTCTGTGATTATGGAAGAGCAGAAACATCTCTGTGTCAGCCGTGAATAAACAAACTGTGTATCATTCTACAATGTAATTCCAGGCAAGCCAGACGCCTATCTACCTAGCTATCCATCTAAGTACCCCAACAGTCCTGATGTTAGTGCTTTGTCCCAGCAGATGGGGAGTTACGTTTCATTCTCTGCTGTTCTGCGGTGAACGGGTGCAGCTTACATGCCATGGCGTGGGCGGCACTCAGAGGTAAGGTACCAAGACAGCTGGTGGTGCAACACTTACCACACCCCCATGTCGTCCGGTCATGCCCCCGTATTGTGTCCCTGTTCCCACTGGGACAAACATTGAGAGATATATCTATCTAATTAAACTATTTTAATGATATGTTTAATTAACAAGTTGTATATATGAAATTCAGGTGTATTTTTGCACCACTTTAGCAAAAACCTCACTGCACATTCTTTGCAGCTTTAAGTATTATTTCTATTACAGGTTGAGTATCCCTTATCCAAAATGCTTGGGACCAGAAGTATTTTGGATATCGGATTTTTCCGTATTTTGGAATAATTGCATACCATAATGAGATATCACGACGATGGGACCCAAGTCTAAGCACAGAATGCATTTATTTTTCATATACACCTTATACACACAGCCTGAAGGTCATTTAATACAATATTTTTAATAACTTTGTGTATTAAAGAAAGTTTGAGTACATTGAGTCATCAGAAAACAAAGATTTCACTATCTTACTCTCACTCAAGAAATTCCGTATTTTTGAATATTCCGTGTTTTGGAATATTTGGATATGGGATACTCAACCTGTAATACATATACAGTCATTCTATTTAATCGACCTGAAAACTGGCCACATAGGGGCAGGGCCGGACTGGCCATCTGACACTTCTGGCAGATGCCAGAAGGGCCGATGGCCACGTGGGCCGGTCCAGCGGTCACTGAGACGCGCTGCCGCTCAGTCCGGCGGCAGCGCGTCTCAGCTGTCAGGCTCGGAGAGCTGTGAGGGACGGGGGTGAGAACGCCGGGCGCCCGCCAGCACGGCTGTGTCTGGCGCGGCGCGTATAGCGGACTTCAAAGCAGCCGCCGGTTCGTGAGCCAATCAGAGATCGCGGACCGGCAGCCAATCAGAAGCCCCCTTTTCCGGAGCGCGAGCGCTTAATTGCAAGCCTCACATTTCCATACCCCCACTTAAAAATTTCCACTTCAACCACTGGTTGTGTATATTTTAATAGAGAATGATGTACGCCTGTATGTTGTTAGAATATTAATTATATTTGTAAGAACATAGACTAATAAGTGGGAGGAGTCAGGAATAGTAAGGGGAGGAGTCACAGAGGTGGGCCTGTGTGCTTCAAAAATGCCAGGGCCTATTTTTAGTCCCAGTCCGGCCCTGCATAGGGGTATATGCAATTGCGATCGAATTGCTGCGAAAGTCAAAAAAACTGGGCATTTTCGACAAAAAAAAAACATGTCGAATTGGATTCGACAATGCAATACAGTACTCTTCGACAAAAAAACGGACGTTTCAGATTCGACTTTTTGCAATTCGACATTTTTAAAATTCGACATGTCTGCAGTGGTAAAAATGCGGCTTTTCGACAAAAGTATATTCAATTGAAGAATGTCGATTCGACAACAGTGCTTTTCGACAGTAATTTCGTCAATTTCATTCCGCCTCACTTTGCTGGCGGAATCTAATAAAAAAATTTAAAAACATGTTTTTTTTTGTGTGTTTTTTTATTGCTAATAGCATATCTATTTATATTAGAAGGGATTATCTACTTGGTTTGTCTATTAGGAGGCACAAGTATTATTTATATATTTTTTAAAAGAATATTTTTTTTTTAACTGACTAAAATAGAGAGAGCATGGTTTTCAGTGGGAAGGGGTGGGAATGGGTTAAAATCCTGAAAAAAATGCGTGGGGTCCCCCCTCCAAAGCATAACCAGCCTCGGGCTCTTTGAGCTGGTCCTGGTTGTAAAAATACGGGGGGGGGGGGGGGAATTGACAGGGGATCCCCCGTATTTTTAGAACCAGCACCGGGCTCTGCGTCCGGTCCTGGTGCAAAAAATACGGGGGACAAAGGACGTAGGAGTCCCCCATATTTTTAACACCAGCACCGGGCTCCACTAGCTGGAGAGATAATGCCACAGCCGGGGGACACTTTTATATCGGTCCCTGCGCCGTGGCATTAAATCCCCAACTAGTCACCCCTGGCCGGGGTACCCTGGAGGAGTGGGGACCCCTTAAATCAAGGGGTCCCCCCTCCAGCCACCCAAGGGCCAGGGGTGAAGCCTGAGGCTGCCCCCCCCCCCCCATCCAAGGGCTGCGGATGGGGGGCTGATAGCCTTGTGTCAAAGAAAAGAATATTGTTTTTTTGCAGAAGAACTACAAGTCCCAGCAAGCCTCCTAGCAAGCTGGTACTTGGAGAACCACAAGTACCAGCATGCGGGGGACGGGGCGGGCCCGCTGGTACCTGTAGTTCTACTGCAAAAAAAATACCCAAATAAAAACAGGACACGCACACTGTGAAAGTAAAACTTTATTACATACATGCCGACACACACATACTTACCTATGTTCACACGCCGACCTCTGTCCACTTCTCCAAGTAGAATCCACGGTGTACCTGAAAATAAAATTATACTCACCAAAATCCAGTGTAGATCTGTCCTCTTCTTTTTTGTAATCCATGTACTTGGCAAAAAAACAAACCGCATACCCGATCCACGCACTGAAAGGGGTCCCATGGCACGCACTGAAAGGGATCCCATGTTTACACATGGGACCCCTTTCCCTGAATGCTGAGACCCCCCGGGACTCCTGTCACAGAGGGTCCCTTCAGCCAATCAGGGAGCGCCACGTCGTGGCACTCTCCTGATTGGCTATGCGCGTGTGAGCTGTCAGACAGCGCATTGCACAGCCGCTCCATTATCTTCAATGGTGGGAACTTTGCGGTCAGCGGTGAGGTTACTCGCGGTCAGCGGCCCCCGGCTGTGGCATTATCTCTCCAGCTAGTGGAGCCCGGTGCTGGTGTTAAAAATACGGGGGACCCCTACGTCTTTTGTCCCCCGTATTTTTTGCACCAGGACCGGACGTAGAGCCCGGTGCTGGTTCTAAAAATACGGGGGATCCCCTGTCAATTTTTTCCCCGTATTTTTACAACCAGGACCGGCTCAAAGAGCCTGAGGCTGGTTATGCTTAGGAGGGGGTTGATAGTATTAGAATTAAATACTGTATGTTTTTGAACCAGTGACGTGACTGGGATACTTCCATTCAATAGGAACCAGTGACATCACTGAGGTATTTCAGTTTACTAAGATCCTGTGACATCACTAAGGCCCCTCCATTCAATATGAACCAGTGACACTACAATGAGACACTTCAATTCACTAAGATTCTGTGATATCACTAAGACACTTTCATTCAAATAGAACAGTGACATCAGTAAGACCATTCCATTTACTAAGATTGTTTGATATCACTAAGACACTTCCATTCAGTTAGAACGGATTCTGAGATATCACTGAGACACTTCCGCTCACTAAGATCCTTTGACATCACTTGGACCCTTATTCCTGTGACATCACTTGGACCCTTCTATTCAATAAGATCCTGTGACATCACTGACACTTATTTTCAATAGGAACCAGTGACATCACTGAAGCACTTAGTTTCTGTTCACTAAGATTCTGTGACATCACTGAGACAGTTCCATTTTCTAAGACAAGTCCATCCATTAGGAAAGGAACCAGTGACACTCCAATTCAATAAGATCATGTGAAATCATTGAGACACAATCATTCAAGAGACATTTACATTCATTAAGATACTGTTACATCAATGAGGCACTGACATTCAATAGGAACAAATGGCATAGAAACATAGCAACATAGAATTTGACGGCAGATAAGAACCACTTGGCCCATCTAGTCTGCCCCTTTTTTATTTTATCCTTTAGGCAATCTCAACCCTTTTTTAACCTTAATTCTTTGTAAGGATATTCATATGCCTGTCCCAAGCATGTTTAAATTGCCCTACAGTCTTAGCCTCTACCACCTCTGATGGGAGGCTATTCCACTTATCCACTACCCTTTCTGTGAAGTAATTTTTCCTTAAATTTCCCCTGAACCTCCCCCCTCCAGTCTCAATGTATGCTCTCGAGTTCTAATACTTCTTTTCCTTTGAAGAATGTTTCCCTCCTGAACTTTGTTAAGACCCTTGATATATTTGAAAGTTTCTATCATGTCCCCCCTTTCCCTTCTCTCCTCCAAACTATACATGTTAAGATCTTTTAGCCTTTCCGGGTAAGTTTTGTGATGTAGGCCATGCACCATTTTAGTTGCCCTTCTTTGTACACTCTCTAATGTATTTATATCCTTCTGGAGATAGGGTCTCCAGAACTGGACACAGTATTCCAGATGGGGCCGTACCAATGACCTATACAGTGGCATTATCACTTCTTTTTTCCTGCTACTGATTCCTCTCCCTATGCAACCAAGCATCTGACTTGCCTTTCTCATTGCTTTGTTGCATTGCTTTCCTGCCTTCAAGTCACTTGAAATAATGACTCCTAAATCTCTTTCCTCCTCAGATGTTTCCATTATAGTACCCTTGATACTATACTTAGCCTTTGGGTTTTTGAGACCCAAGTGCATGATTTTGCATTTTTTAGCATTAAACTGTAGTTGCCACGTTCTTGACCATTTCTCAAGCCTACCTAGGTCATTAATCATTTGTTTGACCCCTCCCGGTGTGTCTACCCTGTTGCATATCTTTGTATCATCTGCAAAAAGGCATATCTTCCCTTCAATACCATCTGCAATGTCACCAACAAAGATATTAAATAGAACTGGACCAAGTACAGATCCCTGGGGTACTCAACTGGTAACATTTCCCTCCATAGATTGCACTCCATTAACTACGACTGTCTGTTTCCTATCCTGCAACCAGGTTCTTATCCATTTAACTGATTTATAATACACCCCCAGGCTTTCAAGTTTATTTAGCAGTCTGCGATGTGGGACAGTGTCAAATGCCTTACTAAAGTCTAGATATACTACATCTACAGCTCCCCCTTGATCTATTATTTTCATCACAGAGTCAAAAAAGTCAATAAGATTTGTTTGGCATGATCTCCCACCAGTAAATCCATGCTGTTTTGGATCCTGTAAGTTGTTTGATTTAAGATATTCCACTACTCTTTCTTTTAATAGTTTTTCCATTACTTTCCCTACTACTGATGTAAGGCTTACTGGTCTGTAGTTACTTGCTTCTTCCTTGCTTCCACTTTTGTGCAGTGGAACTACATTTGCTCTTTTCCAGTCCTCTGGAATAGCACCTGTATTTAGTGACTGGTTAAATAATTCTGTTAAAGGTGTAACCAGCACATCTTTTAGCTCTTTGAGTATCCTTGGGTGTATCCCATCTGGTCCCATTGAGGCATTGACATTCAAGGGGAACCAGTGGCATCACTGAGACACTGACATTTAATAGGAACCAGTGTCATCACTGAGGTACTTCTATTCAGTAGGAACCAGTGATATCACTAAGTCCCTCTGTTCTCTATGAACCAATGACATCACTGAGGAATGGCCTACAAGGAACCAATGACAGTGATATTACTGGAGTCTAGTGAATTGATTTGCTGCATTCTTCGAAATATTGGATTGACCCACACCAGCAACGGAACAAAAAAATGACCATTGTAACGATAATGACTCACCTACGCACAAAGCCACCACTAATTGCCATCTGTTCACGCTCATCCACAACACGTGCAGGCTGACTTGCTACCACTCCATCTTGATTATTGCCCCAAGCTTTTTTGTAAGCGTCACTTGATTTAAGCCTATGGAAAACACAAAATCAATAACCTAGAAAAACATAGATATCATAAGAGTATAAAAAAACAAACAAACAAACAAACATAAAAACCGCCACACTCTTTATGGTATATTAAACATATGAGCTTATTCAGGCAGATGAGCATTTGACATTAGCTTATACCGATATATCATGAACCCAATTATCTAATGCTGACATTGATCAGCTATGAAATCCTGAAAGTAAATTAATTTATTCAGAACTCCATCACAGCTCTAGGATAAAACATAGATCAGTCTTTTTTAATAGATTTTTTTAGTTAACATAGAATACACACATAAAGACGTACTTGCAGAAAAACAGGACACAGAACAAGACTGCCGAGTATAGTGTGTACATCACATCACATGGACATGCTCCCAAATTAACATAAATACTGTTAAATGGAAAAACGGCTCTATGCAAGGTTTAAGTTGCATAGCATATTTTATATACAAAGTGTTTTGGGGACAAATAAAAACTACTACAGGACAACTTTCGTATCTTAAAAAATCTTTTTCATTTGAGTTAATATATCGGTACTGTTCAACGGTAACCATACATGGAGAGTTGATGTACAAACCTTTATCAAACAAAGACAAAAAAAAAACAAAAAAAAAACTAATAAACAAACAAAAGTAAAATAGCTAAAGTGGAATGGATGCAGCAGCAAAACAAAAACAAGCGTTATACAGTAGCATCAATGTCCAATACACCTTGTTCATGCACAAGCTGGTGGCATGAATAGGAGGTGGAAACACTTTTTACTAAGCACAGCTCCAGTGGTTCACTATTGCTGTAATGCACCGTCAGTAACAGCTGTCACAGAGCCAAAACCAGTCAAAAGTGGAGATTTTTCTATCATGTAAAAAAAGAAGCATAAAAAAGGGAAACTAAATAAAAACTAAATATTATTAGAAATAATAAAAAAGGAAATTTAAAAGGGGAGTTCCTCATTTAAATTACTTGGTTTTACTGGTATCGATACCCTGAAACTTTTACTAAATGCATGGTCTTTTTAGTTTTCTTTTTTGATTTTCAACTCTTTAATTAAGGATTGTTTCAAGGGCTTACTACCATAGGTGCAGGGAGTGCAACTGCTATGGAGCCCAGAGCTGAGAGGGGCCCACCTTCCCTGTCACAGTTACATGTGTTATATACAAGGGCATAGCTACCATAGGTGCAGGGAGTGCAGCTGCTATGGGGCCCAGAGCAGAAAGGGCCCACCTTCCCTGTCACAGTTACACGTGTTATATACAAGGGCGTGTCTACCATAGGTGCAGGGAGTGCATCTGCTATGGGGCCCAGAGCTGAGAGAGGACCACCTTCCCTGTCACAGTTACATGTGTTACATACAAGGGCGTGTCTACCATAGGTGCAGCGATTGCAGCTGCTATGGGGCCCAGAGCTGAGAGAGGACCACCTTCCCTGTCACAGTTACATGTGTTATATACAAGGGCGTGTCTACCATAGGTGCAGGGAGTGCAGCTGCTATGGGGCCCAGAGCTGAGAGAGGCCACCTTCCCTGTCACAGGTACATGTGTTATATACAAGGGCGTGTCTACCATAGGTGCAGGGAGTGCACCTGCTATGGGGCCCAGAGCTGAGAGAGGCCACCTTCCCTGTCACAGGTACATGTGTTATATACAAGGGCGTGTCTACCATAGGTGCAGGGAGTGCATCTGCTATGGTGCCCAGAGCTGAGAGAGGACCACCTTCCCTGTCACAGGTACATGTGTTATATACAAGGGCGTGTCTACCATAGGTGCAGGGAGTGCAGCTGCTATGGGGCCCAGAGCTGAGAGAGGCCACCTTCCCTGTCACAGTTACATGTGTTACATACAAGGGCGTGTCTACCATAGGTGCAGCGATTGCAGCTGCTATGGGGCCCAGAGCTGAGAGAGGACCACCTTCCCTGTCACAGGTACATGTGTTATATACAAGGCGTGTCTACCATAGGTGCAGGGAGTGCACCTGCTATGGGGCCCAGAGCTGAGAGAGGACCACCTTCCCTGTCACAGGTACATGTGTTATATACATTTTTAACCATTCGGTGGTACATAGGGGCTCTTACAAACGTTTTGCTTGGGCCCTACAATATAGCTAGTCATGCCCCTGGACCTGCTCATTGTAATGTGGGATAAAATTAACTGGAGGGCATTATAATATTACATGAACTAGCACAATATCAAGTGGAAGCACTATAGTGTGGTATAATATGAACTGGGGGGCTCTGTGTGGCATAATATGTACTGGCAGCCCTACAATGTTACATTATGCGAGCTAGGACACTACCATGGGGCACAAAATGAACAACTGCTGCTGATAGAGGTGTCTCTATACAAGCACTGGGACAGGGGCCCCTTTAAAATATTGCTATAGGGCCCATAAAGTTCTGGCTATGCCCCTGGGTTGTCTGTTTTGTTACCCTGGCATATGATACTATACATAGGTTGCATCTAATGCAGTTTTTAATCCCAGGTCAAATGAAGAATACAGATATGACTGAAAATCACAGAAGAAATTTGGAAAGAGCCATGTATTCATTAAAAGCTGCAGCAGGGCATATGCGGTAAAGGGTGAGAAATTAAAGGTAACTAAAGGTGACCAACCCCTTTTAATATAACAGCTTTCCCCCCGCTATTATAAAACCATTTTTGACTGGGTTGCCATAGCGAGAACCATTAAAATCTAGGCATGCCTGCAGTGGCAGATGACAATATGTACAGCATTATCCGGGGTACTCTTTATATTAATCTGACAGGCCATCATTTCCTATATTTTATTATTTAAGAGCTTGTAATAAACCATATTATTATTTTATTACCATATTATTTATTTTTTCTCTAAGGGCATAATGTTAACTAATTTTATAAAGGAAAGGCAGTAATATGATTCTGGAAAAGGGTAGATTTACGAATATGACCATACAGCAGATTCCCTTTATATGTGCTGATTATCTGGGTTTAATCTTCAACACCAAATCTACCTCCCAAAAGCTAAAATGCTAATATATAAATGTTAACTGATTAATCACATTATTCTCCAGATAAATATATTTCATTGATTTGCTTCAGTCAATAAGAAGTCCAGTTATTATAACCCTTTGAACAAGGAGTTGACAGTGGGTTTCAGACACCCCTCAAGGTTCAGCTACAGTAAACTGGAAATGCACAGGGATTGTGACGCTAAATGGGGTGTTCTACCACCAATTGTACATACTACCCATTATGCTGCACATGACCATTTCATTATATAACTATCAATTCCCATTCCATGCTGAAGGCATTCTCTTATCATCTTCCAGACTGCAACTGACTAATTTGTAACACGTGGTTGCAGCAATTCTCATTTGCACATTGTGAAAGTTTGGCCTTATTGATACAAGAGCTGTTTATTATTTATGGATATTCATAAGTGTTGTACTATGGCCCAGATGTATTGAGCCTTCGAGAGTGCTAAATTACACGGTGATAAAGTACCAGCCAATCAACTCCTAACTGCCATGGGGATGTAGTTATGTGACCGCCAGTCACTATACTGACGCTGGGATCCCAAGCAATTGAAAGCCCGACAGTCGGCATGCCGACTAACAGGGACTATTCCCACTCATGGGTGTCCACGACACCCACAGAGTGGGAACAGAACCTGCAGCGAGCCACCGAGCCCGCTGCATGGCTAGAGCAAGCCCGCAAGGGGCTCCATTGCACTCGCCTCCCCACTGGCAATCTAAAGCTCGGAATTCCGGCGTCAGTATGGTTACCGGCAGGATCCCAAATGCCAGTCACCCAAACCCAACCCCTGCCATGTTACAGGCTGTGTTTGAAAAATGACAGTTAGGAGCTGATTGGTTAGTATTTTATCACCGTGCAAGTTATCACTCTACAAGGCTTGATAAATCTGGGCCATAGTTTTCAGTAGATGCCTTTTTTGAGAACACATCCTAATGTGTGTTACCTTTGCGTACTACAGAAAGCCATTTCTGATTCATTATGTACTTATCTGCAACAAACACGTGCATTACAAAATAGTCTCTCCTGCGTCGGTTAGTAGTCTAGAACTAATGACATATTAATAGAAGAAGCACTATTGGATAAAAACTGATGCAACCCATCCAGTAAATTCAGGAATCACCGCAAGCATCTAGGGAATATTATCTACATGCAAAAGTGGAATATTTCAACATTTCCGTCAGGACTGTCATGCCTTTTTTTTTTGTTCTACTAGTATTTGACATAATGTTGTTGTTTTATAGTAAATTATATATTCAGTGATTTCATATTTGATCATTGTATCAGAAAATATATATTTTATGATGTCAGAAATGTTGAAGTTCAGTTTCTGAGAAATGGGGGGGGGGGGGGGTGCAGTGCAATCCTCACTGCAGAATGCCTGATTTTAATACGTCTACTTCCCACTGTCTAATCTATGAGATGAATATTGATCTCTCTGCATGCCACATGCTTTTTCCTGCCCATGTGTCTAGCAGCGATGATCTCTGCAAGGCTCAAGGAGCAGCCTGGAGCTCACAGACTTGGCAGGCAGGCAGAACCTACTTGTTACATGGACAGACACATAGACCACAGAATTTTCCTAGGTCCGTCAAATTCTTTTCTGCTTCTTTCATGTCCTTATTGATTTGCTCCATCCCTTCCTCGATGCGTTCCAGTTGTTCTGATTAAATATAAGCATTATATCCCCACAGAATGAAGCAGATGGGAAAGGACAAAGAAGAAAGACAAAAAACTTCAGACATTCACTGTGACAAAAACTGGACACCACAGAGCATAGTCGGTACCCAGTACCTACTTGTTACAAGGACATATGAAAAGGCCACAGCATTTCCCTAAATCTTTTAAATTTTTCTCAGCCTCCTTCATGTCTTGGTTGATATGATTCATGCCATCTTCAACACGGTCAAGTTGCTCTGGTCAGGACAAAGGGATGACAGTGGGGAATGATATTTTATTTGTCTTAAACAGAACATGATAACGGACTATGTCAATGGATCGGTAAAGATATTTCAATGCATTACAGAGAAGGATGCATTGATCCTGAGCAGATGCTGTTCGGAGGAGCCTTCTAATGAGAAAAGTATTGTTTCGTTAAAAAATGGAATGGTGTCACAATAAAGAGTGAAAGAGATGAGGTGAACACATGATCAGATTATAGTTCCCTCGACAGTATGCAATGGTATGGCACATTCCATTTATGGGCTGCGAAGGCTCAAGACATATTTTATTCGACAGAGACTTTTCACAACATCCAGGTAAGTAAATAATGATTAAGTGTTTACAGATTATCATAAGGACACAAACCAATAGACAAACAACTCCTAAAATAAAAGAGCGTTAATCTCGGTTAGGAAAGTGACGTGTTCAAAGCCATTTACAAAATCCTGTAATTGTGAATTAATAACACGTTTTACTTTTTCCACAGAGCATCATAGATGATAAATACACAAATGTCTGAGAAGAAAAAAAAAAAAGATCTAAAGGTAAATAACATAATAATACACTCAAATATTAGATGGCATTAATCATCAGGCACTGGTAGTACACGGATCAGAGAGGACGAAAATCCTGTACTGTAATGGATTGGAGCAAATGACAATCGACCATTTGCTCCCAAAAACTGAAAAACAGACAAAAATGGTCAATGAGACAAATTGGTTAAATCCATTTGATTTAACCAATTTGTCTGAACGACCGTTTTTGATGGTTTTGTGGCATTTTGAAGCAAATTGTCATATGCTCCAATCCATTACCAGATTTTCGTTCCAACCAGCCAGATCGGATAATAAATCTTTAGGTGTACAGTATTACATGTACTAAGCAAGAATATACATCACTAAATATATTTATTGATGGTCTAGAACAGGCATGTCCAAACTGCGGCCCTCCAGCTGTTGTGAAACTACATATCCCAGCATGCCCTGACACAGTTTTGCTGTCAGAGAATGCTAAAGCTGTATCAGGGCATGCTGGGATGTGTAGTTTCACAACAGCTGGAGGGCCGCAGTTTGGACATGTCTGGTCTAGAACAAGTTTTCAACCAAAAAGTTTTATCAACAGGTCATGTTTTGAGCATTTCTGCCTGTAGAAGCTAGTGGGACAATTAATGGACCAGTAGAATACACACGAGGATGATTGAAAAAATCCACAAAACATGACCTGTTGGGGGAACCTGAGGACTGTAGTTGAGATTGCTTATCTAGAAGGCTTTGAAATACTTTTTAAGCTCATATTCCTGAAAGGGTGTAATTAGCTAATGTACTTCAGTAATAGCGTGACATAGGAATTTATATATTATGAAACGACTGGCATATCTATAATGGGTGCAGGGTGTGAGGTGCACATGGGCCCCTGGGTCCAGGGGTACCCACACACTACACCTATATAATTATACTTACCGCACCATCGGCCCGACACTGGCTGCAGAAATAACTGGGAAAATGGCAGCAGCGGCCATTTTCCCGGTGATTTGTGAAAATGCAATACGGATGTCCCAGGAACAAAGCGTGGGTGCTAAGTTCCCGGAGACCTGTGCATGTGCACAAAACGAGAATCTACTGCGCCGCCAGAGGGGAGGGAGCCTGCACATGGGCCCCTTACTCTCTTAACCCCCCCCCCCCCTCCGTGTGATATACCAACAATCATTCACTCTGTGATAATGATCAGCAGAAAACCCCTTCAATTAAAGCTGCAACTATAGAAGTTGCTGACCTAACGCATGTTATGGAATTGTTTAGCTGTAACATAAATTGGAAACCCACCAAATTCAGAGAAACTGTAAGACAGCTACACTTGGCAGGGGGCACACTTATGGCCATCAATTAAGGCGTTCTGTGCTTGAAACACTTAACTTAGAGCGCAATCTCTATGGGACAGGATTTACAGTCCTCATTTATTTTCTCTGTGGCACTTGTTATTGGCATTTTGAAAAGCGTGGTGCACACTGTGTGGAGACATATGAACCAACTCATATATGCTGGGCATACTGTCATTGGCCATTCTCAATTCACTATAAATCACATCATTGCAGCCCCCCTTCCCCGTAACACAATGTTGGGATTCACAACAAAACATTGCAGGATTCACAATTAAGCATTGTCCATACCTGGACGGTTGTGTCTATGTTACCTTCGTGATCAGGACCTGGAAGTGACATAACGAGAGGGCAGGAGAGAAGTTCCGCCCTTACAGCACCTAAATGTTTTCTCCGTTCTCCGTTCGTTTGAGGTTATTTTTTCTTTCTATGCACCATTGGACCCTCGCCATGCTTCGGGCTCGGTGTCTCGCTTCGCTCGCCACAGCTTATTATTCCTAATAGTTTGTGACATGGACCCAGGGGCTTATGGGAAAGGTCCTCTCCACGAAGGTAAACTAGACACTACCATACCTGGACCTCTCCCTCCTCTGATCTCTCAGAGAGCATACCAGGGAAGTAGGTAAGTAGGTACCAGGGAGCAGGGCTGCCTGCTCCGGTTAAAAAAATAATATACATTTACAGTTAGATTGAAACATTGAGCGGTTACGCATCTGAAAGATGCAGAACATTTTGGACTACAGCTGTGTATGTACTTACCAGGCGAGTAAACATATAGAGCCTAATTCAGACCTGATCTCTGTGCTGCAAATGACACTCATGTCCTGCGATCAGATAGTCACCGCCCAGGGGGGAGTGAAAATTCGCAATATGCAAGTGTGTGAATATATGTGTACACTGTGCGAAAATTCCCCTCAGTCAGCGGACAGGTGCAAAATCGTTCGCATCACATTCACCATCGAATGTTTTTCCTATTCTGTGCTGTGTGTGCAATCTGTGCATAGCTCAATAATTACTCCACCAGTGCGAAGAAATCAGGCCTATCGTGGCTGGAGCCGACGTCACACACCCTCCATGAAAACTCTTGGGAACGCCTGCGTTTTTCCAGACACTCCCAGAAAACGGCCTGTTACCACCAACAAATATCCTCTTCCGTTTGCATGGCCGTCCTTGCGAACGGCCGTGCGATCAAAATTTTCGTACCATCCTGTCGCTGTTTGGCGATGCACGTGCGCATTGCGGTGCATATGCATGCGCAGCAGCTTAATAATCGCCCGTTGTGTGAAAACGCACAGCAGTGATCAGGTCTGAATCGGGCACACAGTAAGAAGTACTCGCAAGGATTTGCAAGCTCTAAATTTAGTAATGTGCTCTGTAATATACTTCTTCAAAAATAGTACTTTCGTTGTATCATGTAAAGGTATATTTAACTTATCCTAAAAATCATTTATTTTTTTATTTTTTAAATA
Organism: Pseudophryne corroboree; assembly: GCF_028390025.1. Classification (NCBI taxonomy): domain Eukaryota; kingdom Metazoa; phylum Chordata; class Amphibia; order Anura; family Myobatrachidae; genus Pseudophryne; species Pseudophryne corroboree. The sequence goes on along the minus strand of NC_086447.1, from coordinate 835,526,551 downwards.
TGCCATCAAATATATAAACTGCACCACAATCTATTGAAAAGTATAGCTTAAAAAAGCAGTGACATTAACGTGGAATGCAAGAAGAGAATAGAAACATGTATTATAATTTAAAATACAGAACCGTGACATTAACCTGCATGTTACACAAAGTCATATTAGTGGGTTGACACCAATTGTATTTTAATGATTTATTACACCGAATAGTTTATGGTAGATTAAACATGAGGGGTTTAAAATGTCCAATTAGAAGCAGCAGACGGACACAATTAGCATAAGACAGTTAATGATTAACTACTGTATACCATGCAAAGGACAAAAGAAGATAGCGAGGACATTACACTATTCTAGATAGTATTGATGTCATTTGAAGGCTAACACATGGGACTAGGAACAAGAATATAACATGTTTAATGTACAGAATAACAAAGCTCTATTCTTCTTATGTCATTAAGTATTTTATAATTCAGCTGTCACATGGTGATTAAAGTGTTGCAGCAATGGGTAAGCCATGCGCTTTTTATTATTAATTTGTTTATATATGATGTGGTAGGGGAGACAGCAAGTGTTTGATATACACTGTACTGCAAAATTGCGATGTTACCATCTGACTATTCCAGGTCACTAGAGTACCCATATTGGTTGATGCAAGTCAAGAGTAGACTATAAGAAATATAACTTTAGTACTGCAGTACAATTGTTGCACTTAACTCTAAAAACTGATGCTACACATAATTCCATTTCTACAAGTGAAAGATTCCAATTCAAATATTATCTAATACAACACTTTGAAAACGGTCACATATACCATACAGCTGATCCATTGAGCTTTAAATATACCTTTATAATATTACAGATTGTATTTTTATGCATTATGTTGCGACTAGGGACATACTTTGGGCAATGAATAGGATTCTAAATACAGTCCACTTACTGCCCAAAGTACGTTGTAACTACTCTAAGGAAAACTCAGTCATCATTAGAAGGACAAATACAATGAGCTTGATATTATACATATGAAAATCACTGTATGTATAAAACAGTATATTTTCACTAGTTTTTTTGGGTTGGGGTATTTAACACATTTTGCTGAAAATGTGTATTACAGTATATGAACTTCTTCTATGTTGAAAAATAAATACATCTTGACTGCATTTGTAATTCTTAAGGTTTGATAAATGCTTGTGATAAGTGTGATAAGTGTCAAGTTCCAGGCCAAGGTATCCATAAATCCTTGAAAAAGCAGGGAAAAGTGAAACGTACGTCAGTGCTCCTTGCTGTGTACCAACATGATACAATCGTTACTTTGTAAATGCATATATGTGTACGTATACTTAGTCAAGAATGTACATACTGTATAGGTATATACACATGTACATACTAAACACTTTTTATTAGGTACATCTTTCTAATATCCTGTAGGATCCCCCTTTGCCCCACAACATACGGAATTCTTCCTTTAATGGATTCATCAAGCTGCTGGAAGCCTTCCTTATAGATTCTGGTGCATGTTTGCATGATAGAATTGCACAGATGCTGCAGATTTGTCAGCTGCACATTCATGCTGAGAATCTCCTCTTCAACCTGATCCCAAACGTTCTATATTGGATTGTGACATGGTGATAATGGTGGCTATTGGAGAACACCGAGCACATTGTCATGTTCGTGGAACCAGCTTGAGGTGTGCTTTGTGACATGTTATCCATGCTGGAAGTAGCCATAACAAGATTAGCCATAAAGGGATGCAATACTGAGGTACGATGTAGAATTTAGACGATGTTCACTTGGTACAAATGCCTAATGTGTGCCAAGAAACATTCATCACACCACTATACCACCAGCAATTGAACCACTGACTCAAGGCAAGACGGATCCATATGCATGTTAAAGTACAAGCTGAGATTGTCAGAACAGGTGACATTTCTCCAGCCTTCAATTGACTAGTGTTGGTGGGCATGTGCTCACTGTAGCTTTTTCTTACTGTTCTTAGCTGACAGGAGTGGAACCCGGTGTTGTCTTCGGCAGCTGCAGCCCATCCACTTTAACATCTGATGTATTGTGTGTTCAGAGACACTGTTGTAATGCATGTTTCTTTGAGATACAAATGAACCAGTCTCATCTACAAGGCATTTTCACTCACAGAACTACCACTCACTGGATGTTTATTGGTTTTCTCTGTAAACAGTAGGAGTAGTTTGTCAAAGTTACTAATATTACATCTCTAACACGTTTCGGAGTTTGGTATGATTAACTGATTGGCCGGTTAGGTATTTGCATCATTGCACAGGTGTCTAGGTGTGTAGATAATATAGTAGCCACTGAGTATATAACACACATACAGTACATACATACAGGTAAGTGGGGGAAAACGGAGACACCAATATAGAAGATCTGAGGCATATTGGTTCATAAGTCTGGAAATAAGCAAATAGGATACAACCAGCACAGCAAGGCAGAATGCCATTGTGGGTGTCTATGAAAAAGCTCCTAGAACTGTTTTACAGCGTGGACAGGAAAGCAAGTGCACAAATGTCCAGGGAGGTGTGGTGCGCAATAAAACAGCATGCATGCACAGGAAGGATGCACCATTGTTCTTCCACAAAGGTGTCACTCAACTGACACATTGGAAATGCTGTATCCAGTGTCATTCCAGAATATCCCATAAATACTGTATTGGGTCCAGAAGTGGGGAATGAGATGGCCGTGACTTATGGACAGTTTCATGCTCATTAACTTTTTAATAAACAGTTTTACTATACAGTATATGAGCAATGTTTTTTTAATTTTTGGTATATTGCTATAGCTAAGGACTCTTTTCCCATTTGTTGTATGCTTAGCACCTACAGGATCAATTTATGTTACTGAACATCTGAAAACTTTACTACTGTATTATTTCTGATTCCTCTGGCCACAGTCCATCCTCTGGTGAGCCTGACAGTGATGATGACCGTTCTCCATTTTAATATTACAGTGGTTATATATTCCTCAGGTTGTCTATAGCTCTTCTGAGCTGAGGTGCAGAAGTCAGAGGGAACATTGTTGCGCACTGACCAGTACTTTAAATTATTTAGTATTTTAGTGCAATGAAATGTATAAATACATCAAAGTTATAGAAAACCCCCATAAAGCATGGCACATAAAATAAATGCAGCCCTGATGCCCTGTATTTTTTCAATGATTGAATATAGAAATGAGACTCCAACCAATAATGTTTTAGAAAAAAATTGACAAGTTCAGCTAAGGAGGTTATCCAAATAAAGTAGAAGGCAGAACGTCAAGGTGATTCTTTTGCAATTGCATAGTGGTTAGCACTGTAGTTCCCAGAACTGGAGTCATGAGTGCTAATAACCAGGACCTTAGAATGCCAATTAATTGGTGTCACATCTCTTGCAAGGATGGTATGGATGTTACCTGTACTTGCAGGATTTGCTAATACCCAGAGCAGACTGACGAAGTCCATCGCATCGGTTGTTTTTTTTTTACCAGGGAGCCCCGCAAGGGGGTTTGTGCTTTGCAGCACCAGATACGCAGGTCATGGTCCCTCTGCCTGGGCTGCTACTATACGTATGGAGCTGACGAACACTGGAGGCACTGAAGACAAGTAGTGAGACTTGTCGCCATGTGGTGTACTGATGCATAGTTGACAGGAGCAGGAGCAGCCAAAGTCAGAACCAGGAAATCACTAGGAGCAGGACCAGGTGAGTGAGGAGAATCGGCAGACGGACCGGAACAGAACACTGATAACACTCGTAGTTCACAGAGAACAGATGCTGGAATACATGTATGAAGCCTAATAGTCTGGAGCTGGATAGTGCCCAGAGACTTCCTTATATAGGGAGTGGTGCCAACAGCATGTTTTTGGCATGCCTATCCCTTTATATCTAGCACTAAGCGGTGTGTTCCTATCGGATCGCTTGCTGTCACTAGGGAAGGAGCCAGAACCATCTGCACAGCGTCAGAGAGAGTGGAGACGCCAGCAAATGGGGAGAGGGACCGCCGGCCACCAAGGAGGACCCCTCACTGCGATGCCCGCAACGGACCCCAGGGAACCAGCACTGCCAGACCTGGTGAGTAGGAACCGGACTACTACACACTTTGACAATTAGCTGCTGATTATTAAAATGGACCATGTATGTTACGGGATTTATATTCGAAGCTCCATTAAGGCGTTGACTAATGTGATTCTGCTACTGAAATCTAGAACAGTAGCATGCACCTATATTTGCAGTGTGGTCAAACAGGCACACAAAACACACCACCTCAATGTGTAAAATACAGTAGGTATATTATATCTTCTGAAAACATAAGATGGAAATGTTAAAAGCTTTAGAATTATTTTTAAATATTTTAATGACAGCTACGAGGTTGGTTGAAGTTAGTGTTTTATTTCCCACAGGAAGAGGCTGATTGGATGCTATTGCATTATTTATTGTGCATGTTTTGTGAGGGAATGCAGTAGCTGATATATGTGCCAACAGTGGAAGACAGATGAAGAATGCAAGCTCATACTTACTGTAAGTGACTATAGAGCAGCGTTGTTCGTGTTTTATGTATTCACTATATGGAGTGGATCATTTCTGTGATCTACATGATACGTGAAAATGACTTCATGGAAGCTACAGGAAGCGTTTCTGCTCTCTCACTGGCGTTTACATCCTCTCTGGACCTATGAATTATTTAGCACAGATGCAGTTGCATAATCAGCTTTTACTGCAGCCAGTAAGTGCCTTGTTGTATCGACCAACCTTAATTAAGCACAGTGCCTGAAATATTTTTCTCCATCTCCGGATAACCAGGGGATCGCGAAAGAATTGTTTGCGTGACTTTGTTTCCAGATCCATCTTTAATTTATGAGAAGATGCCTCTCATGAACAAATGTCAGATTGTACAACATGAAAGCTGATTTTATTTGCATATAAATAAATTAATTTGCCACTGTATTTGAATGACCTAATACTTGCACCGTACACCCCAATTCAGCAAATGAATAAAAATCAGCAAATGCCCAAAATATGCTAGTATACCATAACTTTATTGGTAGAGATGGTGGTCTGTTTTTTTTCTGTAATGTAATGTGTGTTGCTGTGGGGTTATGTAGGACAATAGCCCCACTGACAGCGATACAGAGATTCTATAAGAAATGGACAGTGTTCATTTCCACTAGTAATTGAACAATTATACAGATAATGATATAAGCAAGGGCATAGCTCCCATAAGTGCAGCTGCTATGGGGCCCGTTACATGTCAAAGTTACATGTGTTATGTACATTTGTTACCACTAGGCGGTAAATAGGGACCCTTGCAACCTTTTCCTTGGGGCCAACAAATATCTAGTTTCACCTCTGGACCTGCTTATTATAATGTGGTATAAAATGAACTAATGGGTATTATAATGTTACATAATATGAACTGGGGCACTGTATTGTGGCACAATATGAACTGGAGGCACTATTGTGTGGCATAATATGAACTGGGGGCACTGTAATGTGGAATAATATGTACTGAGAGCCCCAGGGGTGTAGCTAGGACTTTGTGGGCCCCATAGCAACATTTTGAAAGGGCCCCTGTCTGCTTCTCCGCAACAGTGGTTCATGTTTTGCCCCATTACAGTGCCCTATTTTATTTTCTGAACCAATGTTGTTGTACCCCAGTTCACATGATCTCACACTGTAGGGCTGCCAATACACACTGTGAAACACTGTACCCCCAAATCACATTATGACATGCAGTGTCCCCAGTTCATATTACACCACGCTATAGAGCCTCCACTTCTTATTGTGACACATTACAGTGTTGCAGTTCATATTATGTTGCATTATAATTAATGCCCTCCAGTTCATTTCCCACCACTCACACATTTTGTGAGAGCAACTACTCCGCAATGACAACACCAGTTTTTAAGGTAAAGGTGTCATTCGATGGGGTGTGATGTAGATTATTCAACTGTGCTTTTTTGATCATTAAAGTCACTAGGGAATAACAGTGTGTTCTTAAGTGTATGAGTGTTGATTCCTGAAAAGTCACAGACAGAATTTACTGCGCATTTACTGTACATCCTCATTATTTAATATCGGGATCTACCGTGTTACTAATTAGTCTAAAATAAGAAGTCATCAGAGAGAGAATATTTAGCACTTTAGATGAGATATGTGTTCAATGGATTTTTTTTTACATTACACTGATTTTTATGATATTCTATATATTGTTCCATAGTACATCGCACACAGTACTTGCCATACTAAGAATGCCCGGGATACGCCTGAATTTTGGTCCCTTGGTCCAAGGATCTGGCAAGATCCCAATACCTCTGATTTTAAAGCAAGTTTATGTAGATTTCTTTAAATGTAGACTGGCAAATATTTGCTTTTATTTAATCTATTTTTAAATATAGTACAATTATATGACTACCCTTTGAGGTCCTTAGTTATGTCCGTTTATACCAATCAGCCACTGAAAACACTTTGATGCCACTAATGTCCTACAGTTTAATGCTGTTATAATTTAGTGTTGTGGCACTGTAGCTGCAGTTTTGCCATTGATGCATGAGATACTGTAGGCTGGCCCCACATAATGGCTGCCTCTCTTCCTATAATAAGTTAACAATTTTCTTTTGTTAAAGTTTTAATGGTTGTGACAAATTTATTTTATCATTTCAATAAATTTTTAATAAAACTACGCTTGTAAGGGAGAGCTTCAGTAAAGCTGATGAATTGGAGAACAAATAAAAAAAATGTTTTTTTAAATCTGTGTCACACAATCAAGATGTCAGACTTCTCCAAATGGCCAATAACTTGCCAACAAGCAGCCAGTATGGCACTGTGCACCACGTATTCTCTTACAAATTAAAATGACTGACTATTCTACTGTAGGTCACCATTTAGATGTCAGAGAAGCCAAAATGGTACACATATATTTTAATGTGAAATAATAATACTGACTACAGTGGCAGATAGTTACATTAAATTGTATCTCCTTCCTAGGCAGCCATTTTGTGCTCATGATGAACATTGAACTTATTAATTTACAACCAGAGACGTCACAACCACTTTGGTTCTGATATAATAAAATGCTGGCTTTAACAGTGTGAGGGATAAAATACAGATTATTGTTTCTGATGTCATTTGTGACTAATCCATAGGAAACTCTTGTCACTATAGAATGTTTGTGTGACCATTAAATAATGAAAAGAAAAAAACAGAGTAATTATATCAGTATAAGTACATAGGATCCTGTAATTGATGAGGAACATTATTTGTCAAAACCTTGAAATAAATGTATTTACAAATGCAAGATATTTACAAATACAAAACCAGTCAAGTGTTAGCACACAGTAATGGCATGGCGAGTATAGCAAGTAGGCAACATCAACAATTACCTGTCAAAGACCCTTTTAATCTAGGAAGCTGCCAATAGGGGTAAACCGTGATAACCAACGGCATTGGAGACCAGGCTTTTGAGACCCTGATGCAACCACAATATTCCACATGGGCTTATATCTCCTTGCTTCTTTCAAGGCATTTTGATCAATATAACCCTAGAGAGTGGACTGTTTAGAAAAAATAGAAGGATTTTTACACTAAAAGCACTGTATGATTTTACTGCACTCTTATGAGAATAAGACTTAAACAGTCTCCCCTATGCAGTGTTGAGGGGGCCTACCAAGGAATGTAGTGGTAGGGGTCCAAGCTTAAGGGGTATGGCCAGGCTCTAGTGGGATTTGAACAGCTAAATAGAGAGAAATGCAAAGAACAAGGCTGTTTTATAAAAGAGGATACAGGGGTGTGTCAGGAGCACCCAATTTGATTGGCAAGAATGCTAATATGGTTTAGTTAAATAGAAACAAACCATGCACCCAAATTAATCCATGCTCATTGACAAACCAAATACTCTCAATGATGGACCTTGAAGAAGGTAAACTTGTCTTTTTCTAGGAAGAATAGATTTGGTACTGAATAGCAATAAAAATATGCCATATCAAGTGTTGTGTAAAATCTATTTGTTAGCATCCCCAAAATATGTGGACAGGGCAGTCTTTTCATATGGGCTCAATGGGCAGTTGAGATAGCAGAGGGTCCCCTCTTTCCAGGGGTACCAGATTTTTGAAAATTGGCCCTGGGGAACCGGAGATATCCGACTTCAAACAGTGGTCCCCATCCAAACCTGTTAATTGCTCTTCCCAGCAAGATATCTTGGGTTCTAGTTTTTGTGAGGGTATACTACAAAAGCTGGGACTATCCCCTTTTGGTGGACACTAGAAGCTTGTCTTTATTATGCCCAGAACCAAAGATCTCAGCCTTCAAGCAGCTGGTCCCTGCTCCAGCTCCACACGCCTAATATGCAGTTGTATATTTTCATTGGTGGATTGCTCTGGCTCCTGAACTCTGCTCCCCAAGTCCCCTGTACCTCCTGAAAGGTGGTACTCTTTAGTTTTTTATCCCATTCAAAGCTAAGAAATCTATTTTCAGTAACTTGAGATATCTGCAGTCAAGCAAGCTGCCCTCCCACCAGAAAATTATGAATATTAAGCCCACTCCACTATCCACACCTCTCCTACGTATTAAACACCCCCTACCACCCTGGAAGTCATGTACCAGGGCCCACTTATTCAACCCAATGCCCCCTTCTACAGTTTAGCCCCATATATGCAGTAAATGAGTAATTAGCAGAAATTACTGCTCCAGGTCCTACATGCTGAGCGGAAGATAGAACACCTCCTAGGACATTAAAGCTGCTGCTGATAGCACTCCCCACCCCTACCACTGGAGGATGGGTAGGGGGCCCAGTACACTTCTGCACCCTGGGGCCTGCACTGCTGTTAAGACGGCCCTGTATGTGGAGCAGGATGTGTTATTATCCGCATTCAATCCACAGGAAGAATGGATCGTAGCAGGAACTAGGTACCATTGGAGGACCTCTGTTTTTGGGCACCTATAAGCAATAGGCACCTAACCAATTATTATGCCAATCGGGCATGACTGCATTACTTATCGTACTTGTCGCTCCTAAATGTTCATACCCATAACGCAGCTAAATTCCTTTAAAGTAGCAGACAACTCAAATGGTAGTTTCGGCACGTAAAATAGCCAACGTTTCATAGATTTCTGCTCACCACCTCAGGAGGATGCAAGCAGGAATAATGCAGTCCTGCCTGATCAACAAAACAATTGTACTCCCCCTTTGGTAGTATTTTCAAAGATGCACTCACAAGATGAATCCACAACGACAGACCTAATATGAAACAAAATCCCAAACTCAAGCGTCTCCCCTGTATCCTACTCCCAGGCTAATTAATAAAGATCTTCAATGGTAGCATTAACTGCCTTAAGAAGTGATAAATTGAGAACCAAAGGCCGCTGGAAGAGAAACTGAGACAACAGAGAGATTAAAGTGTACTGCATCAAGGATTACCATGAAGCCTAAACATATTTGTATGAAAAAGGCCATGTGAAATTGTGATGAGAATCGAGTATGATCAGATCCAGTGCAAAATCTTGGTCGACCCAAATTGGCACAAGAGCAGGGAATAACAATACTAAGTTTGACCCCCTGTGTATGTGAGAGAGCGACAGGGAGAAAAAACTGCCTGAATTCCTGAAAATGTGAACGGGAAGTGTGGATGAGTGGGGGACCAGGAGATGGGGAAAGCAGAAATGTTACTGGTCAGTGATGACCTGATTTGTACCATTAGTAGAAAGATTATTCATTTATTTTAACATTCTCTTTGTGGGCCTCGTCATTTAACAAATAAAAAACACAGACAGTTCATTCATCGGGGTCCTCTGCAAAATATTTGTTTCCCTGTAAGTTTGGCAATGTGCCTATTATGTTTATATCTCTGCTCTGTACAGCACTGCAGAACTTTAAAAATACATTCTAAGAATTATAATTCTCAAATTACCCAGCAGCCACCAGCTGCAGTAATCTGATGGACATTTGGTGACTTTACTTTTCATCTCTCTACACTCTGATAAAATGTCCCTGGTTCCTGTGACTATTTGACCATGACCCGAGTGACTACCAATACATTTTTATCTTTTTTACATCTCAAACAATGTATATCACCAACTCTAGGCAATCACAAATCTACTGATCACCAAAGTGATCTTAGAAGGGTACAGTATAGAGTCTAAGAAGCACAACATGTTCATCTGTGGTGCCTGCAAAGAACATGCCTTGAGATGACCTTTATGGGGAGACAACTAAAGAATAACAGCCCAATAGCAGCCCAAGAATAACCTCTAGCATGGCCATTAGATGGCTATAGGCAATTAAGATTGGTCATGACATGAACCCAAAGGCCAAGTCAAGTGTTAGGGAGAGCTATAAGAAGCATACTAGACAGGGTTGCTATAAATGCAGATAATTATTGCCCAGATGAATGTTATGTGAATTAACTGGGCTGGAATTAAACATTACAGTGATGTAAAAACAGGCACAGTGTTCACACATGTAGGTGTTTGAATAACTAGCAAGAAGCCATTATATTACAAAGACACAAGTTGAGAAGACCCCCTATGTGGCCACATAGAGAATTAGATTTTTAGTTGAAAGCCACATCTCAGATATCGAAATGGTATCCAAAACTACAACAAAATGTGTTTTTCTGTTAATGTATGTACATACTGTACAGTAGGAAAGGATACTGATTTTCTCCCAGGGAAGGAGATCTACACTTATGTGGACACCTTTGCAAAATGTGTTAGTGTTCTAAGAGCGATAAAGTGGAGAGAGATAAAATACCAGTCTATGAGTTCTTAACTGCCATGTTTGAAAAATGACAGGTGCTGATTGGTTGTTAGTTTGTCTCTCTCCACTTTATCTCTCTCCAAGGCTTAGTACATCTGCCACTATGTGTGTTGTACTGCAAGTGATGGGCTAAAGAATAATATTTGTAGTGAACTTGGAGCATTAGGAAGATTTTTCATAAGGATGAAGCAACATATTATAGAAAAATTATCCACAACAAACCTACCAATTCGATTTTATCTTCTGCCCCAGGCAGACCCGTCTTGCAAATTGCAATGGTGGAAAACAATCAACCTTTGTCTGGTAAACTGCGAACCCAAAATTGCGGATCCCCTAACTGTGGATGCCCACAACTGACGATCGGCGATGGGCTGGAAACTCATTCTAGCCCTGGCTTTTCAGTGGCTTAGCTGTAAACGCCACTGAAACCCTGGTTAAAGATGGCTGGAAGTAGGTGGCAGCACTTTAACCGTATATTGACGACAATCAGACAATTAGATTGTTCTCTATAATGTAGTGAAGATGGCTTTAAACGGGAAACTTTGGCTCAAGGTGCAGGTCTCTGCATGTCAATTTACCTGCAAAGGTGTTTGGCTCCTTTGCCGATTGTACACACTTTCCTGCACGGATAAGCGAAAGGCAGAACTGTGATTAAATCTGTCCATAAATGGGTCAATGGATAATCCACCACAAAGGTTTCAGGATGAGCATTAAATGTTTGATACCAGGATGACCAGCTGCTTTGGAGTAATTGGCCCAAGCAAGAGCTGTAGAATGATGTTCTTTAGACATTAATAGGTTTTTACGCCCTAGGAACACAATTTATCAGGGCTTCAGTAGCAGCCTATATAGCACATATGATTGATGATTGTTTCAGAATCAGCTAGTTCTTTGAAGTAAAATGGATTTAGTTTATGTCAGAACCTCTGCTATAAAGTCCTTTAGATCAAGATACACATAGAAGCATTCCCATAGGGATTCTCTCTTAAGATAGAGTAGATATTTTTGGTCTACATATTAGTTATTGGTTGACTAGAAATAGAGCCATGACTTAAAACTATAGTTCCCAATTTCCAATAGAATAATTATTTGTTAGCTATGGTTATTCAAGGGATAACTGTCAATTGCATGGTAGGAGAGGAGTCTGCAGAGACACAATTGAAAAGAGACATTGATGACATTTTCAACAGCTCCAGAATTAGGGTTTTTCTTGTCCCTAATATATATCTAAAATATGAGGGGGAATGTAAAAGGTATGAAAATCACAAAGTGAGAGATTTTGTGAGAGCTCCTGTCCTGACTAGGTTGATTTTGCCATGTAAATGATTGGCACTTAAAAACAAACAAACATGAGAACTCTCACCCTATTACGTTCCCCCCCCCCCCCCCCCCCCCCCCATGGGGTTCCTGCATATTTTTATATAGTTTTCTATGTTCCAAAAGTGGATATTAACCTATTCTGAATTGGATATCAAGCTATTCCAAGCACAACAGTAGTTAACCAGGCACATAAACATTAGTAGAATTGAACCTACAGATTAATCACAATCCAGGGTCAATGCTAGTATTAATTCACCACTGAGATTAAATAACTACTTTGGTGCCTCATGTAGAATTGGATGTATGCAGGTTCTGTTTCCATAAAATGCACATGCGCACAAAAGACTTACAATGGTGTACGTATACAGATTTGGTTGCCTCTTACTTCCTACACTTAGAGAGGTGGATTGCGGTGTATGACTGTCAGGCTGTGTCTCTCTTACTTGTGCTTGACCCCTGACACAAAATCTGCATGGATGATAATGACGACCAGCGGTAATGTAGCTTCTCATTGGCTGATTGCATCAGGGCTCCTCCCACAGTATATACCTTAGTATAACTGCTATATTATATGAAGTCGCGGCCATCATTATCATTAATTGATATTTGTATTCAGATGACGGCAGTTAAAGATATTACCATTTGATTTTTCAAATGGAAAACTACAAATGCGTGTACATAATTGATTTCAATTTGTACTTTTATTTTGTATTGCATCTGTATTTACTTGTATTCTACATTATAAATGTGGCGTTTTCAATTTAGTTCAATTACAGTATTAATCCATCGCCACAACTGCTGGGAGACAATTCCCTGATTTATCACCTGCTATAAAAAAGTTATTTTTACTGTTCTAGGTTTTCTCTTGCAAAGTTCAGACACATCTTATCATACAAATCCTCTTCTTCTTTTTAAAGCGCTGTCTTCCTGAACCAACACTTTGGTATATTAGAATGTTTCTCTCATATCACCTCTATCCCTTTACTCCTCTCAACTCTATATAATAACAGTCCTCTTGTCCTTTCCCTCTAACGATTAATTTACAATATAAATGAGAATGAACTGAGCTAAATAAAAAAAAAAGAGAAATATTTAAATGAATAAAGGAGAGTGAGCCTTAAGGAGAAATAGTTTGGACTTTGATATGACTTTCTATTATTTTTATCCAGTGTATTCTCCAGACTGGGTGTCGTACGGTATGCCGGCGCTCGGGCTCCCGGCGCCCAGCATACCGGCGCCGGGAGCCCGACCGCCGGCATACCGACAGCGTGGCGAGCGCAAAGGAGCTCGGAGCGCTGCGGGCACGGTGGCGTGCTACGCGTGCCACACTATTTTATTCTCCCTCCAGGGGGGTCGTGGACCCCCACGAGGGAGAATAGTTGTCGGTATGCCGGGTGTCGGGATTCCGGCGCCGGTATACTGTGCGCCGGGATCCAGACATTCGGCATACAGAAGACCACCCCTCCAGACTATTTGCCGACCTGACAATGAAGGTTCAGACTGAATTTTGCTGGGGTGTTGGACATAACTCCCCCCTCCCAAAAAAAAACAACACCTGTGGAATGGCACGCACCTTGGAATGCACTGATCAGGTTAATTCGCATTTCATAAAAGATAATATTGATTTGAAATAAAACATTTGTATATGTATTTTTAAAAAGATGGGTAATGCTGTATGTTGTCCAGAACAGACAAACCAACAACCTCTTTTAATACAATAAAATGTTGGTGTTCCCCCTACAAAAGAAGTCCTGGATCTCATAACATTAATACAAATCTTCTACCACCCCTGCATGAAGTATTTAATTTTTTTGTAATTCAGGTAAAGTCATCTTTTTAGACTGCATGTGCACCACCATTCTTGGGTGTGTGCACCTCCCCCCGCACACTCAGAACACTTGAGACAGGAGGCAGAAAATATATATTTTAGGTAAATTTGTATCATGTTACATTGCATGTGAAATCAGTTTAGAATATGAGTTCCCCTTAAGATAACTTACCTCCTTGCTCATCCAACATAACCAAAGTTCTGATTCCAGCATCTTTACTCTACATCCCCAAGGTGGGCAGGCAGAAGGCAGAAAAGAGACAGAAAGAGAATGGTCAGTGACAGTGCAACCAAGAGTTCACACTGAGCAGAAAGGAAAATACAGTAGTTATAAACAGCTGGAAGCTATGGCACAGACCCATTGGAAGTTACAAAATATGTAATGAATACTGTGCTGTGTTTTGCCTCTATACTGGCATATTATCATGCTTGTCTACCCTCCCATAACATCCAGGAGATTCCTGAACTTTGAGATGACCTTTTAGTCTTACAGGACTCCCTCCAGCATACGGCCCACTTCTCAAGTGAATGATGAAGTGATTTACAGAAAATTTCATCATCATGGCCCCGCCCCGCTGTACAATGTTGGGCAGTGGAGTACAAGGCCTTTGTGGCGTGAAAAACGTCTCATGCATGTACTTACACTTGGCTCAAAAAAAGTAGGTAAGTATGTACAATATAAAGCTACACACTGATGGATTATATTTAGTGTACATTTTGGGCACAAGCCTGGATAAAATACAGAACAAGCGAATTGTCAGGTTTTTGTTTAAAATGAATAGAAACTTTCCATAAGCTGCTTGACAAAATACAGCTCTCTCTACAATATATATATATATATATATATTATACATATAATTTCACCACTACTAGTACATTCACTATTGTATGTATTGTAATACCGTGTACTGTATATTTGTCCAGGAATAGTGTAGACAGATGACAAGTTGAGAATTTGGGCAATGTCATTAGAGATGTCACTGTCATTTTAATACACTTAGAGAGGGGGAGAGGCATTTATGAACCTAAAATAGCAAGTTTGCAGGAGTGAAGAAAACCAAACACTGGACCATTTTCATTCAAACCGAATTATGCATCAAACACAAGTTATGTGTTTTGCCTTACTTGCTGTCCACTGTCTCTCCTAACCACATCTGACTGCTAGTCCTGACTGTTTTTTTGATCATCTGTGAAGCAGTACTACAGAGCTACCACCTGATCTAGCCATGTTGGTGGTCCTTGCGGTACTGGTCCTTTACTGTGCTCATGGTGGACCTGGTGCAATCTTAGAAGAGCAGTTTGGGGCCTCAATAAGCAGATTGTCGCTGCCTATAATATTTCTGCACTGTAGTTGCCAATTAATGTGATATGTGAGACTTGTATATCTGTGTGCGACTGAGTCTCTGAATCTGTATACGAAGTGCTACAATGTAGCAGCCACAGCTTTTTCCATTACAAGTTCTGTTGTGCTCCGTATACAGACTCATGAGTCCATTTATTATTAATCACATTTGCAATGCTATCTGGGCGTGATATTACCACCCCGGATCGCATTTCAATATGCGATTGTACCGGGCAATGTACAGTATTACCGAGCGCCCGCATGGACACAGGCTCTGAAAGGAGCCCATCCCTGTGATTTGCTCAATGTGGAAGCAGAACTACTGTGCAAAGATGCACATAGGCTACTTCCGGGGAGGGTTCTGGGGGAACCCTATGCCAAGGAGGGTTTACTGTGTGTAGTCCATAGGCTATAGCGAGCTACTGCCATCTTCAGATAATGGTAGCTGTGGGTGCCAAAAAAGCATTAGTGTTTCAGTGCTATAGTTACAGGCCCTGATGCAGACTTGGGGGGGTAATTCCAAGTTGATCGCAGCAGGAAATTTTTTAGCAGTTGGGCAAAACCATGTGCACTGCAGGTGTGGCAGATATAACATTTGCAGAGAGAGTTAGATTTGGGTGGGTTATTTTATTTCTGTGCAGGGTAAATACTGGCTGCTTTATTTTTCCTGCTGCGATCAACTTGGAATTACCCCCTTGGACGGAACACGGGCATATGTGCTCCAGCCCTGCGGATTTTCGCCTGCACGCAGAACTGTACCCATCTATACTAGGTGCAAACATACACCTGGTAGAATACGTATCTATGCTTAGGTCCAACTCTGCATAGCCAGCAATTCCACCACACCATCCCTGATCCCTGATCCTGGCCCATTTGAGAATCCGACCCAATGTCGCGTCTTTAGACGTTAAAGTAAAT
The DNA here is from genome assembly GCF_028390025.1 of Pseudophryne corroboree. NCBI lineage: Eukaryota > Metazoa > Chordata > Amphibia > Anura > Myobatrachidae > Pseudophryne > Pseudophryne corroboree. Next base: position 835,510,400 of record NC_086447.1, on the reverse strand, counting down.
GCGATTGAAATGTTTACAACTCAACAGTTTCCGTACTTACTTTTCTGGAAAATGCGCAGTGTACAAAAACTAGCAAGATACACTCCGCAGGCGTAGTTTAACTCACAGTCAGGCCATCAATGTGTAGCACACATAGTACCACAAATACAATATTTATCTAAGCATTACATAAGTGTGATTTTTGACAATTTACAAGGAAAGGTTTTGGCAAATGCGGGATAAATAAAATACTGCGTTAAAGATCTGTTATGGCAGAATGACACTTCCTAAAGTCCTACAAGACACTAAGGAGAGTTGTCACCTGCCCAGGGATGCGTTATGCAGACAAGAGTGGATTATTCTGCTTTGTAGTGATTAGATGTGATCATTCCTCTAACCCAACCATGTCACAGAAAAATGCAACAGAAAAGAAATTTACTTTTGCAGAAGAACTGATTTTCATATAACAACAATGGGGATTATGGGCCTAATTCAGACCTCATCGTAGATGTGCTACATATATCACATCTATGATCAGTCACACTGACATGCGGGGGGACGCCCAGCACAGGGCTAGTCCGCCCCGCATGTCAGGCCCAAACCCCCCCCCCCCCCCTACCTCGCACACGCACAAAAGCACTGCACAGCGGTGATGCTATTGTACTGGAAGAGTAGCTCCCTGCCTGCGCTGTGAGGGTCGCAGCGGCTGCGTGTGACATCACGCAGCCACCACGGCCCGCCCCCCCAACAGTCCGGACACGCCTGTGTTGCCCGGACCGCGCCCCCTAAACGTCGGCCAAACGCCGCTCGCCCGCCCCCTCCCACCCAGTGAACGCCTCTGCCTGTCTGGCATGCGCCGGCGCACTGCGGCGCCGGTGCATGCGCAAGTTAGACCTGATCGGCTGCTGTGCGAAAACGCACAGCACTGATCAGGTCTGAATTAGGCCCTATGTAATTATTTGCTATTTCTTATTTTATTGATTTTAACTGTTCCACAATGTATTTTCCTGAAATCTTATCTCTGGCAGGGCTGAATATAGCAAGCATCGCTTCTTGAATGCTATGCATCCCGCCACTGATCGGCCTTCTCTGGGAATTCTGCAAAAATAGTCCAATATGCTTCTATTAGGCAGTGCCATCTACAGATAGCATTGCCTATCGGGAACAAGCTTCAGAAAGCTTTTTCCCGGAGCTTTGTACAAATGGGAAATGTGGTTAAACCTCCCAAAACGTCAGTTTTAATAATTTTGACTGTATTCTGCCGTTACATCCCGTCACAGTGTTACATTTTCCAGGTTTGTTAAAATGCTACCTGTCATTAATGAAAAACTTACTCCAGAAATAAAATAAAGATCCACATAAAGATCCTATAATTAAAATGTTCAGTTTTCTGCGAGTGCGTCATATGCTGCTGTTATGTGTCACACACTGGGAATGCTGAAATCACAACACATCCATTCACTGGCTAAGAGACCGCTGATCTATGAGGCCTGAGTCAGAAACAGCTGTGAAAGCTGATGCTCCTGCTACTGCACCTTTGTATGCAGAAAATAGGTATCTGTTGCAGCTGCAGGGATTTGTACCGAGACCCCCCATCAGTGCTTTTGCAGATCTACACGCAGAGCAATCCGGCCGTGCGCGGTGTGAACCGCCCACTCTCATATCTCATATCCATACATGGTGATGCACATGTGCAACCTGCGATTGCTTAATACCTCTTCTTTGATGATTTTAACATGAAAATAGATTCTACACATTCTCATTCAGGGGCAGATGCAGGATTTCTAGAGTGGAGTTTCCAAATGCTTGCATGGGGCAGGCCTATGTAACAAGTATTACAGCCAGGGCCACAACTAGGGATGCGCTGGGCAGGTTCCCTGCAGCCTGTGGAGCTGTCCAGCGCCGGAGTGTCCTTAGGAAGCTTTGGGCTGGCCTCTACTTCCCGGAGTTGCCAGCCCGGCCTTCTGGGTGTGACATCCCGATGTCAAAAGTTTAGTAGTGGAACCGGCACGGAGCTAACTGCCGTGCTATTACGGCACTGATCACAGCAATCAACACTGGGGGATGGGGAGTGTACATCTGGATATAAGCAGTGATGGAACCAATTATAATATAATATCTATAGCAAATAGGCAGTAGGCTAAATGAGATTTTGTCACGGAATCCAAAAATTCAATGAACATATAATTTAAAAAAAAGTATACTAGAAAGCAGCAGCTCCTTACAATTACTGTATACATGTACTGGGTCCTCCAGGAAAATAGATAATCTGCATGCCAACTCAATTACTCTTTCATTTTCAGGCAGTTTCATGCTGCAGCACAAATCTGACAATAGGTTCGTTTTCACCAAAGAGAGCCATAAAGGCCAATGGGTGGAGCTGCTGTGGCTCCCCTTCGGCCATCTTCTTGTAGACTGTCCACCAGAGAGCTCTGCCAATGAGAGCTGCCTGTCCACGGAGTGGTTCGATTCGCGGCTGGTGAGAGAGATGGAGAGAGCCATCTCCACCTTAAAAACAGTTTGTGTCACATGCTGGGCTCTTAAAGCCAATTTTTTGCCCCAAACGCTGTCGCTGCATGGCAAAACATCACACATCCAGAATATCATGACATGTACCAAGTCATAATAATTATTTTGTTCACGCGGAGCAAGCGCATGGTGGCACATGGGTGCCACCATCTTATCTGAGATCAGCTGGCCGCTGCTCAACCAATTACAGTCCAGATCTACTACATATGACTCCAGAGACCTATCAGCAGGCAGGGCTCCCTATATAAGTCTCTCCCTGTCCACTATTCACTGCCAGAACAACTTCTGTGTATCCTGCCTGTCAAGTTCCAGTCTGCAGTATCCAGAGTTTAGCTCCACAGTTCAGTGAGTTCAATCAGCTACTGTGTAATTCTCCGGTGCTAGCCACTTCTGCTGAGTACAATCCACTGACTCCTGTGCATTGTTGTATGCTCCAAATTCGATTCAGTACTGATGAATACTAATTTTGGATTGCTGTGTCAGCTGTGTATTTCTCCAGTGCTAGCCAGTAGTGCTGGACGTTATCCACAGCCACATGTGTATTACTGTGTGCTTCAAGTTTTACTCAGTTCCAAAAAATATAGTTCCAAGACGCCTATGTAAGCAGTGCTAATCAGTTCAGCTGAGGGCTATCCAGACTCCTGAGCATTTGCTACATGCTTCTATTTATAAGACAATTCTGCTAGCACTCTTCAGTCCCCTGTGAGTACCTGAGTATCTGTTCCCAGTGTCTATACTTCAAGTCTTAAGATTATCCTGTCTTCTGGCTCCAGGCTTCTCAGCAATGACACGGTTACAGTGTCCATTGCATGTATTCAGTATTCCTCTCTGTTTATTATGAGCCACCGCTGAAGATCACAGCCACTACTAGGTGACCAGGACACTGCATCATGACAACCAGTAGGGATTCTGGTCACGCCTGCACTGCATGACAGTCCTGGTGGTTACTAAGCACCCAGGACGCCCTGTTCTTGTAGCCACAATATATTATGGTCCCGGCTAAGGGACGCTCTAGAGTGTATGTGCTGCCACTCATCTGCACCAGGTTGTTTCATTAGGGGTTGGTCTCGGTGTAAGGTAGTAAATGGCCTCTGTTCCTGCAAAATGGCAGGAAGGGCTAAACCTCGTTGCCATTTATAGCTTCATGCCCTGCTGTTTAGCCTGATAGTTTGGCTGTCTTGGTGAAACTCTGCATGGCTGAAGTCCTGGCTCTTCACTGCCTGTTCTGCTTTGTCCACAGTCTCCTGACTCTGCATTCTCTGATCATTCAGCAAAACGTTTCCTGCTCCTAATTCCAGCGGTCACTCTTAACTACCCTGAGTTAAGTCCTGGTGGCATCCCAGTACCGGTGAGCACAGCTTTATGGGAAAAGGGCGGCTGTTATAGGTGAAGACCTCTGTAGCATGGTTCTAAGAGTTTACCCAGTATCCGGTGGGTATCATGACACTGTAACTGTTTGCTATATATATATTCAATATATCCAACTCTGCAACAGTATCTGTTCCAGCAATTGCTCTGTTTGAACAAAATGCCTGTCAGTCTACAGTGACTCAGCATTCATCTGTTACTCTATTGGAGGTTTACTTGCTGCTCTATGTTATCTACAATAACCATTTCTGCAAAATATCTGTACATATTCCAAGTATCTGTGTATATTTCAAGTATCTGTGTATATTCCAAGTATCTGTGTATATTCCAAGTATCTGAGCTGGGCACTCTTCGCAGATCCTTGTATTGATCAAATTCACCAGCTGTGCTGGTTATCATAGACCACACATTGTGCCCTATCAGATGTTTTCATTGTGTTCAATAAACGAGTTCCATTTACCATCTATATGGATAAATCTTAATAAACCGCCAAGCTTCCATCATACGGCCTCCAGCCATATATCAACCTTGGACCCTGCTCTGAATCCAGACAAATCATAGACCCTGACAGTTTGGATCTGTGAGGAGAGGGGGAAAGGTTCTGAGTGCACCACTGTCCTTGTGAATCTAAAATACTCTCTCTAGCCTCTTCCCTCCGCCTCTCTTTTCTACTCAACATGATAGCAATTGTCTTGATTTTGGGTACTCCAGATTGTTCAAACGATAATTTATTTAACACTCCTGCACCTCTCTCAGAGTCACCTTGATGCAAGCTCTCCCACCAAGTTATCCTCTCCCCTCTACCTGTACTAAGGCTTCTCATATCCACAGAAATCTCAACTTTCCACCTCTAAGCAACAACTTATCTTCTCAATTTCTACATTATCCTGTCCTGATCTGGAACTGAAGTATCACAACTTAACAAAACCCTAGCACCAGTACTTGGTCAAGGAACTGTATAGCACAAACACATTTCTCAAATATATTGGTATCTACCAGTGGCGTGCGGTGAGGTCAGTGGCTGGTGAGGCACTGCAGCTGTAATGTCTACCGAGTCTACCGATGACCCCCTACCGCTGTCGAGCCAATGCCCGCTAGGTTATGGCTAAAACCAAGTTGAAGAAAAGACCTCTGACATCACCATGGGGAAGAGCAAGGCCAGAACATGGTACCCGAAATGTATGCTCACCACGATTCGGGCACGGTGGCAAGCGGAGGTTACTAAAGTTGGTGGCGTGGATAGTGAAAGATGGCGTGGATAGTGAAAGAACTATCCCACCAGCCTAGCTTCTCCCCCTGACATCAGAGGCTCTTTAGCCCACTTGTTTCTAGTATCTACCATGCCTGCTACCGCCACTGTCCCGGCGTGGGCCAAGGGGGCCCAGATGGAGATGGCACACGGACACCCTCCTTGCTAAATACACACGTATTGTGTGTGTGTGTGTAAAAAAACAACTCACATTACCCCACACAGTGTGAGCCAAATTCACATTACCCCACACAGTATGAACCGAACATCACATTACGCCACACAGTATGAGCCACATTCACATTACGCCACGCAGTATGAGGCGAACATCACATTACGCCACGCAGTATGAGGCGAACATCACATTACGCCACACAGTATGAGCCAAACATCACATTACGCCACACAGTATGAACCGAACATCACATTACGTCGCACAGTATGAGCCACATTCACATTACGCCACGCAGTATGAGGCGAACATCACATTACGCCACGCAGTATGAGGCGAACATCACATTACGGCACACAGTATGAGCCAAACATCACATTACGCCACACAGTATGAACCGAACATCACATTACGTCGCACAGTATGAGCCACATTCACATTACGACACGCAGTATGAGGCGAACATCACATTACGCCACGCAGTATGAGGCGAACATCACATTACGCCACACAGTATGAGCCAAACATCACATTACGCCACGCAGTATGAGGCGAACATCACATTACGCCACGCAGTATGAGCCGAACATCACATTATCCCACACAGTATGAGCCGAACATCACATTACCCCACGCAGTATGAGCCGAACATCACATTACCCCACACAGTATGAGCCGAACATCACATTACCCCACACAGTATGAGCCGAACATCACATTACCCCACACAGTATGAGCCGAACATCACATTACCCCACACAGTATGAGCCGAACATCACATTACCCCACACAGTATGAGCCGAACATCACATTACCCCACACAGTATGAGCCGAACATCACATTACGCCACACAGTATGAGCCGATCACTTTACCCCACGCAGTATGAGCCGATCACATTACCCCACGTAGTATGAGCCGAACATCACATTACCCCACACAGTATGAGCCGAACATCATATTACGCCACGCAGTATGAGCCGAACATCACATTACCCCACACAGTATGAGCCGATCACATTACCCCACGCAGTATGAGCCGAACATCACATTACCCCACGCAGTATGAGGCGAACATCACATTATCCCACACAGTATGAGCCGAACATCACATTACGCCTCGCAGTATGAGGCGAACATCACATTACGCCACGCAGTATGAGGCGAACATCACATTACGCCACGCAGTATGAGGCGAACATCACATTACGCCACGCAGTATGAGGCGAACATCACATTACGCCACGCAGTATGAGGCGAACATCACATTACCCCACCCAGTATTATTTACCAGCCCACTCCCCTTAAGATAACACTAATACCAAACCCCTAGATAATATTAATATATACCCCAACTCCATATACAGTATAAAAAAAAAATTAAAAACATCCCCCCACAGATACTTAGCTCTCATTGTGGGAGGTTGCAGACTATGTATATTCCCTGCTTCACGGAGCTGGCTGGGGAGGAATCACATCTTCCAGACAGCCACACTAGAACATGAAGGGGGCGTGGTCTTCGGCGTGAGGGGGTGGGGCCTCAGGAGGGGAGAAAGCAGGGACATATTGCTGCACTAGATTGGTGGCAGGTCACGGGGGGGAGGGAGCAGCCATGCAGATAGGTTAGGGGGGAGCAGGCATCGGGCACTGCTGCTGCTGATGGCTGTACTGCAGCAGACATGTCAGACTGTGTGACATGTCTGCATTCTCAGCCACACAGCAGCTGAAAGGGGAGGAGGGGGGGCAGCCGCTGCAGCTTACAGCGTCCATCGAATCCTCACCTGCTCAGTAAGATAAGGGGGAAGGGCGGGGGATATGATCCACCACTGGCCAATCGCATCTGCATGTGAGAGCGAGGGCCGTGCTTTCATATGAGCTGAAAGCACGCCCCTTCCAAAGCGGCACCTCTGTTAGGTGCCGCTTTTGCTGCTTTTTTTAACAGGCTTTCCTTGCCCAACCCTTGGCCCCGCCCCCCACTTCCATCCCCTTAAAACTGACAGTGGGAGGCACTGAGAGTGGTGCCTCCATAACACATTTAAAACAGTTTCACAGGGGAAATTTTTTTTAAGTAATTTCAAGGCAAAGTCAGATACTTATGGCACAGAATTTGTGTCATAAGTATCTTCTTAGTAGTATTATTTGAATTATTAATGACAGGGGAGGCACCTGCACGTCCCTGGTATCTACCCATCCTATAGACTGTAAGCATGAGAGCAGGGCCCTCTGACCTATTTATCTGTTTAGAAGTAATTCGGTCTTGCCTTATTTCTATATCAGATCCCAATTGTACACATTAATAAACAAATAAGAATACATCAGCAAAGGGAATGCTACAAATAACACACTATACACATTTTATTAAAACATAGAACTCAGTCATTTCAGGAGTATAATTTAGCTCATACCTCATGGTGTATTTTATAGTAGCTTTGTAAGTTCTAATTATGCGACTTTAATTTGATAACAAAGATGAAAGCAAATGTATATTGTTTTTAATTATAAGATATTAATTTAATTATCATACTATGTCAATGTCACTCTGTTAATTAAAATATGATAGGACATTTATATAGATTTACAATCACTTTAAGTGTAATTAACTGTGGACTTAATTGCAATAAATACATATAAGTTAGCCAAACATGAATACCTGCTACGAAACCTGTCGGAAGCCTATGAATAGATATTTACTAGTAAGTGTGGAACACAGAATTTTTCCTGCTAAGATCACCATTTGCAAGAGATGCCCCAATCTACTTGCATATTAAATTCCAACTTATAGGCGGGGGGGGGGGGGGGGGGGGGTTTGCGGGGTTGTTCTGAGTACCTAGATTCCCCCCTCTCCCCCCTTTGTGAGAGAGTGTTTCTCCTTTTCATCATGCTGCCCTCAGAGCTCCAAACAGACAGCAGCTCCTTCTAGCCACTGATCCAGGGAAACTTCTCCAGCTTGCAGCTTCTACCAGGCAGTTCCCATGAGCCATTGGGGTATATTTACTAAAATTCGTATTTTTCAGAATGAGGTTAAAGTTCAAACACGAATGACATCGAAAGTGTAAATTTGCTACTTTTTGAATTTTTTTACGACTAATTTACTAAGCTGTCGTATTCTGCATTTTCGTGTTTTTCGATGTCGATGTTATTCGTATTTTTTGGCAGTGTTTTACGGGAGTGAATAGTAAAACACTGCCGACATTAACACAATGAATCTCGGCCGGATCTGTGTGATCCGTGCTGGGCTTCATTGTGCACCTTTTGTAAAATAAATAACATTGTTACAAATCTTTAAAAAAAAATGCGTGGGGTCCCCCCCCCCTAAGCTAAACCAGCCTCGGGCTCTTTGAGCCGGTCCTGGTTGACAAAATATGGGGAAAAAAATGACAGGGGTTCCCCCATATTTAATCAACCAGCACCGGGCTTTGCGCCTGGTCCTGGTTCCAAAAATACGGGGGACAAAAAGCGTAGGGGTCCCCCGTATTTTTGAAACTAGCACCGGGCTCCACTAGCCAGGTACATAAAGCCACAGCCGGGGGACACATTTATACTGGTCCCGGCGGCCCTGGCATTACATACCCAACTAGTCACCCCTGACTGGGGTACCCTGGAGGAGTGGGAACCCCTTAAATCAAGGGGTGCCCCCCCTCCAGCCACCCAAGGGCCAGGGGTGAAGCCCGAGGCTGTCCCCCCGCATCCAAGGGCGGCGGATGGGGGGCTGATAGCCTTTTGATAAAAATGTGAATATTGTTTTTAGTAGCAGTACTACAAGTCCCAGCAAGCCTCCCCCGCAAGCTGGTACTTGGAGAACCACAAGTACCAGCATGCGGTGGAAAACCGGGCCCGCTGGTACCTGTAGTACTACTACTAAAAAAATACCCCCAAAAAAACAGGACACACACACCGTGACAGTATAAGTTTATTACATACATGCACACCTCCAAACATACATACTTACCTATGCTCACACGAGGCTCGGTCCTCTTCTCCATGTAGAATCCTAGGGGTACCTGTGAAAAAAAATTATACTCACATAATCCAGTGTACCTTCTGTTCTTTGTATAATCCACGTACTTGGCAAAACAAAAAAACGGAAACCCGACCACGCACTGAAAGGGGTCCCATGTTTTCACATGGGACCCCTTTCCCTGACTGCCAGGACCACCCCTGACTTCTGTCAAAGAGGGTCCCTTCTGCCAATCAGGGAGCGCCACATCGTGGCACCCTCCTGATTGGCTGTGTGCTCCTGTAGTGTCTGTGAGGCAGCACACGGCAGAGATACAATGTAGCGCCTATGCGCTCCATTGTATCCAATGGTGGGAACTTTGCGGTCAGCGGTTGACCGAAAGTAACCTCACCGCTGACCGCAAAGTTCCCACCATTGGATACAATGGAGCGCATAGGTGCTACATTGTATCTCTGCCGTGTGCTGCCTGACAGACACTACAGGAGCACACAGCCAATCAGGAGGGTGCCACGACGTGGCGCTCCCTGATTGGCAGAATTTTTTTTCCGTTTTTTTGTTTTGCCAAGTATGTGGATTATACAAAGAACAGAAGGTACACTGGATTATGTGAGTATTATTTTTTTTCACAGGTACCCCTAGGATTCTACATGGAGAAGAGGACAGAGCCTCGTGTGAACATAGGTAAGTATGTATGTTTGGAGGTGTGCATGTATGTAATAAACTTATACTGTCATGGTGTGTGTGTCCTGTTTTTTGGGGGGTATTTTTTAAGTAGTAGTACTACAGGTACCAGCAGGCCCGGTTTTCCACCACATGCTGGTACTTGTGGTTCTCCAAGTACCAGCTTGCGGGGTAGGCTTGCTGGGACTTGTAGTACTGCTACTAAAAACAATATTCAAATTTTTATCAAAATGCTATCAGCCCCCCATCCGCCGCCCTTGGATGCGGGGGACAGCCTCGGGCTTCACCCCTGGCCCTTGGGTGGCTGGAGGGGGGGACCCCTTGATTAAGGGGTTCCCACTCCTCCAGGGTACCCCGGCCAGGGGTAACTAGTTGGGTATGTAAAGCCAGGGCCGCCGGGACCAGTATAAATGTGTTCCCCGGCTGTGGCATTATGTAACTGGCTAGTGGAGCCCGGTGCTGGTTTCAAAAATACGGGGGACCCCTACGCTTTTTGTCCCCCATATTTTTGGAACCAGGACCAGGCGGAGAGCCCGGTGCTGGTTGATTAAATATGGAGGAACCACTGTCATTTTTCCCCCCATATTTTTTCAACCAGGTCCGGCTCAAAGAGCCCGAGGTTGGTTTTGCTTAGGAGGGGGGACCCCACGCATTTTTTTCCTGAAAAATGTAATACTTTCCCACCCCTTCCCACTGATAAACATGCACGGATCTCATGGATCCGTGCATGCCTATCAGAACACGGTAAAAAAAAGCAGGTCTGTTTTAAATCTGCTTTTTTTTACGATTTGTATTTTTTCACGGCAGTGTTTGGCTATTGCCGGCAGTGTTCGTGAAATACACATTTTAGTAAATTACCGAGTTGTATCAAAAAACAGTCGTATTTGACCGATGGTGTATTCATTCGTATTTTTTTCCTTTGACTTCCAAAAAAATACGAATGCCCTCATCACTGCCGAGATTTGAGTTTAGTAAATTCCCGAGATGACACTTTGAAGAAAAAACACCATCTCGGTCAAAATCGGGAGCTTAGTAAATATACCCCATTGAGTGTCAGTGAGTCACTGCATTTGTCCTCGTTTCAGAACCGGACAGCACTGCAAGTAAGGTGCCTGCTGTTCTCACTGCTCCAACAGCATATTAAAAAGCAATGGGGGTAATTCCAAGTTGATCGCAGCAGGAAATTTTTTAGCAGTTGGGCAAAACCATGTGCACTGTAGGGGGGGGCAGATATAACATGTGCAGAGAGAGTTAGATTTGGGTGGGTTATTTTGTTTCTGTGCAGGGTAAATACTGGCTGCTTTATTTTTACACTGCAATTTAGATTGCAGATTGAACACACCACACCCAAATCTCTCTCTCTCTGCACATGTTATATCTGTTCCCCTGCAGTGCACATGGTTTTGCCCAACTGCTAAAAAATTTCCTGCTGCGATCAACTTGGAATTACCCCCAATCACTGAATAAAATATGGACATAGGGGGTCATTCCGACCTGTTTGCACGCCGGTGTTTTTCGCAGCGCAGCGATCAGGTCAGAACTGCGCATGCGTATGCACCGCAATGCGCAGGCACGTCATACGGGTGCAAAGCCGATCGTTGCTGTGCGATGGGTTTTCCGAAGAATCCATTCGCACAGCCGATCGCAAGGAGATTGACCGGAAGAGGGCCTTTATGGGTGTCAACTGACCGTTTTCTGTGAGTGTTTGGGAAAACGCAGGCATGTCCAAGCGTTTGCAGGGCGGGTGTCTGACGTCAATTCCGGGACCAGACAGGCTGAAGTGATCTCAAGGGCTGAGTAAGTTCAGACCTACTCAGAAACTGCACAAAATGTTTTTGCAGAGCGCGGCTGCACAGGCGTTCGCACACTTGCAAAGCAAAAATACACTCCCCTATAGGCGGCGACTATCTGATCGCAGTGCTGCAAAAAATAGCTAGCGAGCGATCAACTTGGAATGACCCCCATGGTACAAAAGACAGATAGATACATTTGCTATATAAAGTCACAACTTACGCAGTGCTTTACAGAAAATATTTCTCTTTCATGTTAGTCCCTGCTCCATTGGAGCTTACAGTCTAAATTCCCAAACATACAAGCACACACACTGGTGTTTATTTTGTCAGAATCCAATAACCAAACCTACCAGTATATTTTTTGGAGGCAACTCATGCAAACATGGGGATAGAAGAACATACAAATGCCACATAAATGGGCCATGGGCAGGAGTGGAGTAGTGAAGGAAGCACTACTATGTCACTGTACTGTCATCCATAGTCTATTCAAACAGTAGACATTTACACTAACTAAAATTGGGCTCTCTAGCCATACCAGTGTGTGCTGGCCTGTGGAGCGGACCTGCAGCCGCTGCTGCCAGGTAAGGAGGTGTGTGGGGGGGGGGCTGGGTAATTAGTACCCTCTCCGCGCCCCTTTCGGCGCCACTGAGCATGTCCACTAGGATGCTGTTACACCCTAGTGTGCTGCAACCATGACGCTCCATCATGGCTGTAGAGAGCGGGTGGTCTTCAGTTTGCCGGCACACCCGTAGAGAGCAGCGGTTTGTACCTGTATGACGCGCCTGCGCATTGCAGTGCAGACACATGCGCAGTTTTGCCGAGTTTTGACCTGATCGCAGCACTGCAAAAAAAAGGCTAGCGTGCGATCAGGTCGAAATTACCCCCTTTGTGTCCTGGATGATAGATCAGTAAATAGTGCTCTTATTTCCAATAGTATGAATACGGACATACTATTAATTATAAGCACTTTTCTCTTTACATGTCAATGTTTCTAACTGGTGCAATATGCTGGAGAGAATAAGCTTAAGGCAATTGTGGCATCCAAAGGATTCAACATTTTATACTGTACTTGTTGCACACACTTATACAATTAATGCCAAATATAAATGGCACAAATGTCTTTATTACAAATATTACAACAGGTGCATTTCAATTATAATATTTAGGGGTTTTTCTTTGGCTTATGAAACCTCGAAGATGATGTTCACTTAAATCCTTCACTAATTTATTATTTAGAACGGCTGTGCCACATTTTATCCCAGTCTGAAAAAGATGAAAGCCTCACAAGCGTCACTGTATAAATTATTTGATCATTTTGGGTGAGAGATTCGGCTCCAGAAATTACACACAGTGCTCGTTCAATTTAGTATAAAGGAGGCTTATTAAGGGCCTTTCAACCTGCACATGTTTCCCTATGTGCCCTCATTACCATTTTGCTGCTTCTTGGGAGAAAAATAAGCATATATAAAATATAAGGAACAAATGCTAGTAAATTGCAGTATGTGCTAATCAATTCAATGGCAGTGCCTTAAACTGGGAAAGAAAGAGCGAAGTGCAGGTACTAACTCCAATGTAAAATTCAAGAAAGGGAGGAATAATGATTAACCCTTTGTTCTAAAAGGGATACGGTCGTTAGGTCAACAGTCATTAGGTCGACCACTGAAGGTCGACATGCATTAGGTCGACGTGGTCATTAGGTCGAAATGTACTAGGTCGACAGGTCAAACGGTCGACATGCTTTTTTCAAAAAAAAAATCTTCATTTTCTGGACTTTTTCATACTTGACAACCCACATGGACTACAATTGGGAATGGTAATCTGTGCTGAGCGCAGCAGTAGTGGCGAAAGGCACCATGCCCAAAGCTCGCTCGCCATGCAATGGGACGCGGTGCACTAATTGGGGTTCCCCGTCACTTTACGAAGAAAAGACACCAAGAAAAGTCCAAAAACCCATGTCGACCTTTTGGCACGTCGACCTAATGACCATGTCGACATATTGTCCCTGTCGACCTTCCATGGTCGACCTAAGGACTGTCGACTTAAGTTGAGTCGACCCAACGACCCATACCCGTTCTAAAAAGGTTACAATTGTTTATTCTAAATTTAAAAAAACATCACCTCAAAGTTCAAGGTTTGCACCAACCCATATAGTACAAAGAGAACAAAGTAATTTATTTGATGAAGATTGACTTTTGCATAGATGGACGGTTGGTGGGTTCATGTAATGTTTATCCATTGGTGAGGTCAGCAGGGGAGTCATTCAGTATAGGAGGTCCGCAACCAAACATGTTTCAGGAACAAAGCAGTACCGTTTCCCATGAAGCACAAGATTCTGTGTTAGCCAAAAAGCCAAATACATTACTAATAGCGGATGCAAGCCCCTCAAATAAATCTACTGTCGTAGAGATATATCACATTTTGGAGACAGAAAAAGTGGGGAGAATTAAAGTACCAACCAATCAACTTCTGTCACTTTACAGCCTGTGCTTGAAAAATGATTGGTTGGTACTATATCTCTCTCCACTTTATCTCTTTCCAATCTTTACTAAATTCCCCTGTATGTGCTTCAAGACCCGCCGTGCTGCCACCTTCTGTTCCCTGAAAGTCCCAGTGTGCCATAAATATATATTTTTGTTTTAATTTCCTCACAATACATCCCAACGCCCCTACCCTCCCCTAAAAACACCACTGAATTTCTGAAGGGCACCAGATTCACCTGTGACCAGGTAGTTATCCCTCAATTTCAGGACAGTTGGGAAGTATGGAAACCTGTCCGGTCACTAGTGCCATCAATACATGAAGTTTAGTGCTTAACCCATATTGGCTAAAATAGTTACTTCCACTCAAGGGCATAGCTACCATAGGTGCAGGCAGTGCAGCTGCTATGAGGCCCAGAGCTGAGAGAGGCCCACCTTCCCTGTCACAGTTACATGCGTTATATACAAGGGCGTAGCTACCATAGGTGCAGGCAGTGCAGCTGCTATGGGGCCCAGAGCTGAGAGGGGCCCACCTTCCCTGTCACAGTTACATGCGTTTTATACATTTTTCGCCATTGGGTGGTATGTAGGGGTCCTTTCAAACTTTTTCCTTGGGGCCTGCAATTTATCTAGATATGCCCCTGGACCTGCTCATTGTAGTGTGGTATATAATGAACTGAAGGGGATTTTAATGTTATATAATATGAACCGGGGCACTGTAATGAGGCACAATATGAAAAGGGAGCAGTATATATATCATAATGTGAATTGGGAGTACTGTGCGGCATAATGTGTACTGGCAGCTCTGAAATGTGACACAGGGTGAACTTAAGCACTACTGCGATTCATAAAAGAAACTAGGGCACTACTATGGGGCATAACATTAAAAAAAGGCTCTACTATGGTTCAGAAAATGAACTAGGGCACTATTATAGGGCATAAAATGAACAACTGCTGCAGAGAAATCTCTCTCTAGAAGCATTGGGACAGGGCCCCTTCAAAAATGTTGCTATGGGGCCCACAAAGTTCGGGCTTTACCCCTGCTTCAACTAACAGCAGGTAATAAAGGGTGCACCTTAAAGTGTTCATATAAGTCTCACTCATTGAACGTCATCCCAGAGTCATTGCATAATGTACATTTGTGAATTAAAAAAATATTTGTTTAGACTAATGTGAAATCTGGAATATGTTACTGTAGTTTATGACATAATGGAATGATAATGGAATAACACAAAGCATGGCTGTACATAAATTCATTTGTTTTTGATTTGTTTTATAGCTAATTGAATTTTGCGTTAGCTGTAATGAATGCTATTTTAGGAAAGTATCATAGATGTAATACATAAAATGACGGACTACAGTACATTGAAATCTAGTTTGTACGTAACTGCAAGTAGACTTCATGAGTCATCAGCTGATGTGGTATAATATTAATATATTATTATACTGTACCTCCCACTTTAATTAGTTCATTTTGAAATCAAACTAATAACTTTTTTAATTATAGCTCGGTAAATAAGGTATAAAGGTTAGCACATTCCAGTAACAAGAGAAAAAGATTAAAATCCCCAAGATTACATCTTTTTTGGGACTCTACTAAAGTCTCTTTGTTATATTTAAAGGGAGGTAGAGGCAAAACACATTATGACAGCTATCAGGGCTGCCGTCAGAAATTGTGAAGGGACTGACAAAATAGACAGGGCCCCTCCGGTCCCCTCCCTCCCAAAAAAAAAAAATTATGCCGAACTGCTCAACCCCTATGTGATGTCATACTTTGTGACATTACATATAGGTGGAGAGTTGCGGACCTACAGGAACGGTTTACAGAGAGCTGATGCTGTTTTAAGAAGTCCTCCCTGCGCATCAGCCTGCTGTTGATTCACAGACTAGTGCAACTCTACAGGTATTAGCGATAGGAGCCAGGGGTGGGCCCCCTCTCTGTAAGGGTCCGGAACACCAGTCCCCACAGTCCCCCCCTGATGGCTGCCCTGACAGTTACATTTGTATAACTTACTGTACTGATGCATCCATCGCAGTTTAAATACTGTAGTCTATCTCCTTACTGCACACTTTGGGGTATATTTACTAAAGTGTAGGTTTATAGAAGTGGAGATGTTGCCCATTGCAAACAATGAGATTCTACTTATCATTTATCTATCACCTCCTAGAAGATAATAGCTAGAATCTGATTGGTTGCTATGGGTAAACATGCCTCTTTGAGGTTGATCTGATTTAATGAGGTGGAAAAAATATTCAATCTCCACCTTTAAAGCAATGAAATCCTACTAATAAAATGTCCTTCAGTTGTGCTTCTTTGTTATATATTATTCCTGTTATACCTTATAGCTGCACCATCCAATTGTATTAATAATGGTAATGAAATCATTGTGTGAAGTACATTTTTATAGGACAAGTGTTAAATGTTGCTGTTCTATGGTATGTCACCCAGTATGTAAAATGTTGCTGTGCTATGTCATTGTAATAATTAAATTATGAAGTATCCCATTTCAATGTCCTTTCCGTATCTCCCCTTTAGAATGTAAGCTTTCACAAGCAGGGCCCTCGCCCCTCATGTGCTTTTCCTTTTTTTGCATATACCATTACTTATTCCATACTCCCCACAACGGCACCTAACCCCTGTTTTCTGCCACCCTGATACTCATTTCAGTGTTATGTCGGCTGATGCAGCAATGTTTGTATGCTATGTACCTGTCCGGCATTGTCTTGTACTGTGGGTCGCTGTTTACTGGTTTGCTCGTTTGTTTATGTTTGTTATTAGGCGCTGCGGAATCCTTGTGGCGCCATATAAATAGAGCATAATAATAATAATAATAATCAGCTGCTGTAGTTTCTGTACTCGGTATGATACACTGATGTGCTCAGTTTTTGTGCAATCAATATTGCTTCCCTCATGCAATAACATGTGGAGGACAATAAAAAAAATAATAATATAAAATGCAAAATAAAAAGTCTTACCCCTTCAACATACTGTAGCATTCGGCGGGTGCTCTCCAGTGACTGAAAGAAAAACAGATCAATATTTTATTATTTAGCAAGGTAGTCCAGTATCTGATGGTTTATGGTCTTTGTATTTTAAACTCCTAGCAGATGTCTGTTTCTGCTAAACAGCCTTGATTAGGGTTGGGCATTTACTAAAAGCTGGATAAGGGATCCTGGGGGTATGGGTGCGAGAGAGAAAGAAGGGTTTCACCCATAAAGCCCATTTTGGGTTTGTAGGCTTTCTGCCTGAGAGCAGACTGAATTAGTGCCTGCACCGGTAAGAGTTGATATAAGATGTGTCAGGGTTTGGGTCAGGCTCTCACTAACTAAAGAAACAGACAGCAGGCCTATTATGAGACACAGTGATTTAGTGACTGTAAGTACTGTACATATGCCTGTGTTTGTGGTAGTGGCATTAGGTCCTATCACTTTGAGAGAGGGAACCTATGATGGTTAGTTAGTGCCCCGATGGGTTAGGATTTATTTTTATGTTTTGTTTCTGTACTGCACAATTAAACTGTCCACAGTTAGATTGCACGAAACTGGCGTGCTGTTTTCCTGGCTACTGTGTGTTTGGAGGTGCCCGTCCACCCCTATCCTGATCTCCGCACCATATATATATATATATATATATATATATATATACATACATGCATATACACACACACACACACACACACACACACACACACACACACACACACACACACACACACACACACAGTCAATGTAATTGTCCAGAAGCAAAGGCTCAGAACTCCGAGACAATTACCTATTTTATGAGCACTTTCCCAAGGACCTACTGTATGTTGTTATGGTTGTTGTCTACAGCACAATGAAATGGTGAGCTAATATATATATATATATATATATATACTGTACTATGCGTTATGTCCTTATTTTGTTGTACTGTACTGGAAAAGAGGGTTAGAGTTTTACATAGTGTTATCAGGTTACAGTTAGTGCTTGGGCAAGGCCTAGGGTATGGCCGGCTTTCTTGGCATAATTATGTACAGATGTGTCCTCATACATCTTAGCTGTAGTCACGCCAAACAGCCCCTCTTTGCAAGTCGGGCCGCATGGCAAACGTTGGGTGCCTTTTTGCTTCCATTGATGAAAAATGTTTTTTAGTCACAATGCAATGTGACTAGGATGCACCAGGAGACTGTGCTGATTCATTTGATATACAGTGCACCCGGAAAGTATTCACAGCGCTTCACTTTTTCCACAATTTGTTATGTTACAGCCTTATTCCAAAATGGAATACATAAATTTTTCCCCTCAAAATTCTACACACAATACCCCATAATGACAACATGAAAAAAGTTTTTGAGATTTTTGCTAATTTATTAAAAATAAAAAACTAATAAATCACATGTAAATAAGTATTCATAGCCTTTGCTCAATACTTTTGTGATGCACCTTTGGCAGCAATTACAGCCTCAAGTATTTTTGAATATGATGCCACACGCTTGGCACACCTATCTTTGGCCAGTTTCGCCCATTCCTCTTTGCAGCACCTCTCAAGCTCCATCAGGTTGGATGGGAAGCGTCGGTGCACAGACATTTCAGATCTCTCCAGAGATGTTCAATCGGATTCAAGTCTGGGCTCTGGCTGGGCCACTCTGTATACGAAGTGCTACAATGTAGCAGCCATAGATTTTTCCAATACAAGTTCTGTTCTGCTCCTTATACAGACTCTGACACACACAATATACAAGTGTAATATATCACATTAATCAGCACAGTCTCCTCGTGCATCCTAGTCACACTGCGTTGTGACTAAGATGCATTTTCAGCGACAAAAAAAAACCTGCCTGGAGTTAACAAGAGTTGCAGCTCACTCATACCAGGCATCTCATACTGCGTGGCATATTGTGGCTGGATGTATGAGGACACATATGTATAAAATCCAGTATTCATTACTAGGGAATATACAGTGCAGCTATTTATTCAAAAGAACTATCTCATTACAGAGTTGAGGTAAGCAACATGTGTCTTTACAGGTATTATGGGACTATAAGTCCCAGCATGCCTTATTTGTCTCTTGTTGGTAAGGCATGCTGGGTAATTTCACCACATGTTTTCTGTCAGGAAACACCCTGCACTGCGCTCACCTCATCAGCCAGCTGGTCGGCACGTCGCTGCATCTCCTCCAGCTCATTGCGCATATCAGCGTCGTCTGCCATTGTGATGTGATGTGTGCTTTGGGATTGGGGTACTCGCTGTGTGAAATAACTTCAAACCTGTAATACAAGAAATATAAGAAATTACAATTTTATAAGTAGACTGTTTCTTACCTGCAATGCAGAGTCTTTCATTTCATCAGCAAGAAGGGATATTATAGAGACCAGACTTTGGAGATCTGAGTTTGTTGGTGAAGTTTCTATATATAGTAGGATGATTTAGGGAATTCCTAATAATGTCTACAGATTCAACATACTTGTCTACACTAAAGAATCTGAGGAAGTTCTCCTGGCTCCTGGAACAGTAGACAACCCTACTATTCTCCAGATAAGTGGACAGGTGTGTGATTCTTGTCATCATGACCTCACCCCCACAATGTAATGCCGTGAATTGCAGCCATATGTCACAGGGGGTGGGGCTATGATGATGTCGTTAACAGCGCCACACCTCTACTCGTCCCACCCAGACCTTACTCTCCCCACACTCCAGGGTGCACTACAAACAATGGGGCAGATGTATTAACCTGGAGAAGGCATAAGGAAGTGATAAACCAGTGATATGTGCAAGGTGATAAATGCACCAGCCAATCAGATCCTAACTGTTAATTTACATATTGGAGCTGATTGGTTGGTGCCTTTATCACCTTGCACATATCACTGGTTTATCACTTCCTTATGCCTTCTCCAGGTTAATACATCTGCCCCATAGTGTTAAAAAGTTTCAAACACGGAACACAGGGGCAGATGTATTAAGCCTGGAGAAGTCATAAAGCAGTGATAAGTGGAAGGTGATAACACCAGCCAATCAGCTCCTGTCAATTTTTCAAACCCGTAATGATTGGCTTGTGCATTATCGCCTTTCATTTATCACTTCTTTATCACTGCTTTATCATTTCTCCACGCTTAATACATCTGCCCCACAGTTACTCATAAAGACAGGCGTGATGTATCAATCTCAATTTTAAGATCAATATAACGCATGAAAGTCAACTAGCTAGTATTGTAAAAAAAAAAGTTACATTTTAAATTATTAAAATCAGAAGGTCTAAAAGAATACTTTTTTTTAATGTCCTCTTGAGAGAACCCAGCAGGGATGTATAGTTAGGAGGGGCGTAAAGAGTGACATCACAAAACATATCATCACATTCCCATGCCCTGCTATTAAATGCCAGAATAACAGCCATTGTGCCGTGGGTGGTGGGGCATTGACCCCAAGATGAAGTGTTTCAATGTGAATCGCTTCATCAGACCCTCAGACCACACGGTTTTCCAGTGGTCCAGGAGACTAGTCTACATTCACAGTAGTCTGGGTGAGCTTCCTGAAATTTGTGACTCTCCTGGATATTCCGAGAGAGTTGACAAGGAAGACCTAAAAACTGTCAGCAGTATTATCAGGTGGATTTGTTAAAATATAGGGACCAGATTGATTTTCCAGAAGCAAGTCTAAGGGAATTGACATTAGTGTGCACCTACACATGTGCTAACTGAAAATGTAGCTTGTGCAGTGAATAACATAGAATAATTACTGTACTTCCATTGAGTTTATACCAGGGCTGTAACTAGGTGTGTGCCAATGGTGCCTTGCCCACAGCGCACATGCGCTGAAGGCGCACCATCGTCAGCACACCCCCACCCATACACGGTCGCAACCATAGAGTCCAGCGCTGCCGCCTGTCTCCCGCCGCGCGTCAGAGCCGCCGCCTCGGCAGGGACTCTAGGTGCGGCATTCCCCCGCACTGCCGCCTGTCTCCCGCCGCCCAGAGCCGCCCGCTCTGCATGGACTCAGAGTGCGGCATTCCCCCGCACTTCCGCCTGTCTCCAGCCGCCCAGAGCTGCCCGCTCTGCATGGACTCAGAGCGAAGCATTCCCCCGCACTGCCGCCTGTCTCCCGCCGCCCGGAGCCGCTCGCTCTGCATGGACTCAGAGTGCGGCATTCCCCCGCACTGCCGCCTGTCTCCCGCTGCCCGGAGCCGCCCGCCTCTGAAGGTACCAGGGGACAGCCTGGAGGAGGATGCCATTAGGGTTATCTGATAGGGTTAGTGATAGGGTTAGTGATATCTGATAGGGTTAGTGATAGGGTTAGTGATATCTGATAGGGTTAGTGACAGGGATAGTAATATCTGATAGGGCTAGTGATAGGGTTAGTGATATCTGATAGGGTTAGTGATATCTGCCTGACAAAGAGGAGGCGAGGGCAGAGCCGTAACTAGGGGACACTGTCTGCCGTAATGTGTAAAAAGGGGGATGCTGGCTGCCGTAATGTGTAAAAAGGGGGACGCTGTCTGCCATAATGTGTAAAAAAGGGGGACGCTGTCTGCCGTAATGTGTAAAAAGGAGACGCTGTCTGCCATAATGTGTAAAAAGGGGACGCTGTCTGCCACAATGTGTATAAAGGGGGCTCTGTCTGCCGTTATGTGTAAAAAGGGGGACTGTCTGCCA
Organism: Pseudophryne corroboree; assembly: GCF_028390025.1. Classification (NCBI taxonomy): domain Eukaryota; kingdom Metazoa; phylum Chordata; class Amphibia; order Anura; family Myobatrachidae; genus Pseudophryne; species Pseudophryne corroboree. Next base: position 835,488,570 of record NC_086447.1, on the reverse strand, counting down.
TAATGTGTAAAAAAGGGGATCCTGTCTGCCGTAATGTGTAAAAAAAGGGGACTCTATCTGCCGTAATGTGTGAAAAAGGGGACGCTGTCTACCGTAATGTGTAAAAAAGGGGGACACTGTCTGCCGTAATGTGTAAAAAAGGGGGACGCTGTCTGCCGTAATGTGTAAAAAAGGGGGACACTGTCTGCCGTAATGTGTAAAAAGGGGACTCTGTCTGCCGTAATGTATAAAAAGGGGACTCTGTCTGCCGTAATGTGTAAAAAAGGGGACGCTGTCTGCGTTAAGGTGTAAAAGGGGCTCTACCTGGTGTAGTGGTGCTACTGTGCGGCGTAATTTGAATAATGGAGACTACTTTACTACACCATTATATGAATTGGTATTATTTTGTCGCCACACCCCTTTCCCGTGAAGCCACGCCCCTATATTTTTTGCGCGCACCTACGGCGCGCACTGCCACCGGTTTCTGTTGAGGAGGGGTGCCGATGCCATTTCTTGCACACAGCGCTAAAATGTCCAGTTACGGCACTGGTTTATACGTAAACAATTTTCTGTAAATTGTTGATCATGCTTGAATGATAAATGCACATTTATTAAACACATATGGCCTGGTTGAGAGTTTGAAGTAGACCTGGCACACATTGATCAATATAAGCGTGCATCTGGGGCAGATGTATTAAGCCTGGAGAAGTGATAAAGCAGTGATAAGTGGAAGGTGATAACGCACCAGCCAATCAGCTCCTAACTGTCATTTTTTCAAACCCGAAATGATTGGCTGGTGCGTTATAACATTCCATTTATCACTTCTTTATCGCTGCTTTATCATGTCTCCAGGCTTAATACATCTGTCCCAGAATGCTTCAGTACGCCAGTGTGCAGAGTTGTATTGCACCCTGAGATATATAAGCCTGGCTGCATGTGCTCTTAGTTTACTGCTTAGTATACTCAATGGTAGATGTACTAATCAGTGAAAAGAGTGGAGACGATGCCCATGGCAACCAATCAGCTGCTCTATATACTTTTATAGTATGCAAATTATAAATGTTTCGTCAATGGCGATTGGTTGCCATGGGCAACTTCTCCACTGGCTCACTTCTCCAAACTTTTCACTGCTTCATGAATAGACCCCTAAGTCGTTAACAGCAACAGTGTGTACTTATACCCAGATACATACCTAGAACAGGTATACATATAAGCTTATGTCAAAGTCTGCCTATCCACATTTCTGTGAAAATGTCCTAATTGGCCTTTGCCCATGTGAGAACACCCACCGCAAACCATTTCATCTAGTTGGTAGGCAGTGTACATCCAATCGAATGCGTAGACCCTGTATTAATCGCACTAGTGCGTGCCCATTTCTGAGTATGTTCAGTGGGAATTCACACAATATCACTGGCATATCTATAATGGGTGCAGTGTGTGCAGTACACAAGCCCCTGAGTCCAGAGGGGGCCCACACCACACACGTTGCACCCATTTTCTCATCCCTCCGGAGTCCCGCGCCGACATCCGCGTCGGTGTTAAAACTCAGACTCTCAGCGCTGCCGGCAGAGAGGAAGGGGTGCCGAACGGAGGAGGCTGCACCCGGGCCTCCTCTCTTAAAGCGCCCCTGCACAATATATTCTCAGAGTCATTCCCATACACTGCATGCAAAAAATCACTGGAAAAATGGCCACCGCGCCATTTTCCCGGAGATCTGCGCATGCGCTATAGAGTTTGAGCGCTCTAGTGCTCAGACTCTCAGCGCTGCCGGCAGAGAGGAGGGGGCCGAACGGAGGAGGCTGCACCCGGGCCTCCTCCTCTCTTAAAGCGCCCCTGCACAATATATTCTCAGCGTCAATCCCATACACTGCATGCATAATGTATCAGGTGCTTGTGGGGGAGCTGATTCAAACCTTAGAGAGATAAAGTAGATTCTAGAACAATCTAAAAGTGACAGTTAGAATCTGACTGGTTGCTATGGGCAACTTCCCCCACTTCATCCTTCTCTAAAGCTGGGTACACACTAGAAAGATATATTGTTTATTCGATGGACAAACGATAAATCTGTAGTGCATCGGTGGGTGTGTACAACCTATATGTCTGTGAAATACATTATTTAATGTTGAAGGCAGTTAAAAAAAACCTGGGGGGATGCGGGGATATTTACCAAGCCAACGACGAGTGAAGTTGTTGCCCATACAACCAATCAGATTCTAGATGTCATTTTATAGAATGTACTAGGTAAATTATAACTAGAATCTGATTGGTTGCAAAGGGCAACACCTCCATTTTCCCTCTTAAGAAAGTTTGTTAAATCTGCCCCTATAAATGTAGATATCAGAGATATCTTCTGCGTTAGACAACCTAGTGCTGAAGACCACCGTCCCCATTATTCTCAATGGCAAGTGCAGACTAGGCTGATTTACCAAACTCCAAAAAGGTTGGCTTTTCAAGGCTTGTCCCCGATAACGAACATATTTTTCGTATGACATAAGCCAATGCAGCCTACGGCTATAGTGTTGCCTGGGGAGGAATATTCGCTGTCATAGGGCCAAAGTCATTGTAAGGAAATCCTCCTATCAGACACACTGTCCTGGCATGACCTATAAGGTAAATTGTCCCATAAAGGCATCTGTTATTGCTGCAATGTGATGATAAATAGGCCTCTTAGCCTGTTGGTATAGCCGATCAGATGTACTCAGCTGTTGATTACTGGAGATCTGCACATTGTTTAAATTGACATCAAACTTGTTCAAATCTAAATTGGCAACTCATTAAATTTTAATTATAATGTCTAATACTCCAAAGACTGTTTACAAATTCAGGTGCCTACTATAAGCTTACTAAACGAAAGCTTATCGGGCGGGTATAAGAACAAATGTGGAATGTTTTGTAAATATTTGAAGAGGAAAACATGCAGGGTGCAGCCTGTGCCTGACAGCTGTGCAAATGACAAATATGGGAGAACAATGTATGTATGTATATATGAGATCCTTAGGCTATGGAGCCTCACACATGATATGTTTATGTTGGACTGACCTGCTCTATAAATAATGCAACCCCTAGCAGTGCTGCTAAAATTATGCACAATGCATTTACATATTTGTGCGAGTCCTTTATTATTTATTATAACCAAAGTAACAGAAAACATCAACGTAAATGACAAGACAGCGACATACTCCTGCAGACATTATTCCAGGAGCTTCTCATCTGTAGAGTATTAGAAATAATGTAAATATTGCTGAAGGAGCTAAATATAGGTCTGTGATTTCTCTGTAATTATCACTCATTAAGAGACTGAACTGACTTCAGTTATTAATATCATTCCCTAATGTTGTTTTATCACTTTAACTCATACAGTACTTGTCTACTTTTATAAACTAGTTTCAGGGAGATTATAGTCTGTAGTAGAATATGGCGCACAAAGCATGGCGTGCTGTTGAGGGGGCATGTTATGCTCCATCCAAGGCGCTTCTAGCTCCACACATGGACGTGTCTAAGCTTAAATGCTTGTTGCAAACTATTTCTATAGAACACTAGTAGCACCCGCGAAGCCCCAACCCGAGCTCTGATAGGCCCGCAGCTCGTGGTACACTAAAGTAGTTGTGACCATCGGTGGGTGAAATCATCAATGGTTCCCTTACAGATGTTGTCCCACCATCGAGGTTATCCATCAATGCTACCATCGATGGTAATCATTGATGGCATTGATGGTAATCAATGGATGACCCACCGATGGCAATCCCTATTGTAATAATTATTTTCTTCTCACTCACGCAATATACATGATAAATGTGATGCCTATGTAATAAAATCTAAATGCAATTTGACCTTTGTGAATTCTTACTTTAATGACCATCTCTTGGTAAAAAAACAAAAAACCCTAAATTCAAACTTTTTTTGCTTTGTTCTTTTACGTGTTTGATTAGATTACTAATAAAACATTCCACAGCTTACACACACTAGCAGCAGCAGCAGCAAAAAACTCTGAGATAAGAAGACACAGATCATAGGGGTCAGACAAGCTGTGTTCTCTACTGTCAAGTGTCCATCAAAGGTTTGGAGAGCATGACAGCAGAGGCTGATGAGCCTGGACAGAATTCATGCTAGTGACTGCAGCAAATCACTGACCTTGCCCAGAAGTAAGTGGTACCCTGGCTGCAGTGAAGAGTCCAAAGAATAGTGATATTTGATACATAATGCAGACCAGTAGGAGATAAGAGCTTCAAATGGGACTCTCCTGCAGGAACCCGGGAGGGGAAGCAACTATGCTTTCACTGTAAGTTGTACAGGTTTATCACCCTATTAGATTTGACTTGACAGGATGCAAAACCAGAACATCTAATTAATGATACCTCTGGATCATTACAAGTAAATGACTAACTGGCAAAGTGACAGTTCTGCCTGCAAAACTTAAGACGCCAATACTATCAAATGCAAACCAGGCACATTTTTCAATTCTGCAGGTATAAAGGTCCAGTTTAGTAAATATACTTAGACGTGTAAGGTTCGGCCTTCTATAATCTGATAGTTTACAGATCAAAGACGGAATGTACTAAGGGTAAAACAAAAAAAAACCTGCCATTTTCAGAGGTTTCCCGCTTAATATAGGCAACGACATCCACATCTACAGTATCTATCAGGTAAAAGCTCTGTAAAGTTTAGATTTCCAGAGCTTGATACATATGGAGAATATGTATAAAGCTCCGGAAATCGAAACTTTAAGGAGCTTTTACCCAACAGGCTTCCTTATGCAGAATTCACAAGAGGGATCCAAAGAGAATTCTTGAGAGGGATCCAAAGAATCCTCTCTGATACCTTCCCCTTCCCCCATGGCTTGCACATGTGCAGTAGGATTACTAGGTCAGAAACCTGGAAGTTGAAATAACACAAAGAACAGCTCTCATCAGAAAATACTTTGCAAAAACTGTTTTTCTGCATTTGGCACCTAAAAAACCGAGCCATGTTTTCTGAGGTCTTGGTAACCGTTACATCACACAACTATGCAAGTTGTCTCTGTACAAGGGCTCCACATACCTCAGACAATATCTAACGGAAGAACGAAATGGATCAGATCTTAATTGTGTTTTTCCCCAGGCTTTAGTGTCATGTAATTAATACATAGTAACTGGCGGCGCTGTTCTGGATGCTGATACAGAGACTATAGTTACAAATTCTATTCATGCGGTAGATTAAAGAGCTCTCTGAAAAAGGAACATTGCATCGCACCTATACAAAAAACTTTTTTTACCAAAATGTATCAAGAAATAACACCGCTACATGTGAGCAATGCTGGTCGGCAGCGAAAAGAGTAGTCTTGTTTCTTGCCCAGCCGGTCTGGTGTTTCAAAGAGCACATGATCTAGAAGTAGGTCTTGAGAGCATGGTGTCAATTTTTGCAGACGATACCAAACTGTGTAAGGTTATAAATTTGGAGGGGGATGCTGAGTCTCTACAGAACGACTTATTCAAACTGGAAAAATGGGCAGCAAAATGGAGAATGAGGTTCAATATAGACAAATGTAAGGTAATGCACTTTGGTAGCAAGATCAAAAATACTACCTACATACTAAATGGGGATAAACTAGGGGATTCTGTACTGGAAAAAGATTTAGGTGTTCACATAGATATCCAACTTTGCAGTAGTACCTAAATTAGGAATGCAGCAAAAAAAGCAAACAAGGTATTACCATGCATACAGCTGGGAATTGATGCAAGGGATGAGAGTGTTATACTCCCATCATATAAATCACAAGTGAGGCCTCATCTCGAATGCTGTGCACAACTATAGGCACCATACTACAAAAAGGATATTCTGGAACTAAAAAAGGTTCAGAGACAGGTGACCAAATTGATTAAGGGGATGGAGATGCTAGAATATGAGGAAAAGCTTAATAGGCTAGGCATGTTTACACTGGAAAAAAGGAGATTAAGAGGGGACATGATTAACATTTACAAATATATAATGATCAATACACAGAGCTAGCAGGGGATTTGTTTTTAGTAAGATCATCACAAAGGACACGCGTACACATGCTTAGGTTAGAGGAGAGGAGATTTTGCACACAGAGACGGAAAGGTTTCTTCACAGTAAAGACAATACGTATTTGGAATTCCCTGCATGAGAGAGCAGTATTAGCGGACTCAGTCATTACTTTTAAGAATGGGCTAAATAAATTCCTAATGGATAAGGATATACAGGGTTATGGTGGGTAAATCATTCACTATAGTAATAAAATAAAATAATAATAAAAAAATAAGAATTTACTTACCGATAATTCTATTTCTCGTAGTCCGTAGTGGATGCTGGGAACTCCGTAAGGACCATGGGGAATAGCGGCTCCGCAGGAGTCTGGGCACATCTAAAGAAAGCTTTAGGATCACCTGGTGTGCACTGGCTCCTCCCCCTATGACCCTCCTCCAAGCCTCAGTTAGTATACTGTGCCCGGACGAGCGTACACAATAAGGAAGGATTTTGAATCCCGGGTAAGACTCATACCAGCCACACCAATCACACCGTACAACTTGTGATCTGAACCCAGTTAACAGCATGATAATAGAGGAGCCTCTAGAAAAGATGGCTCACTACAGCAATAACCCGAATTTTTTGGTAACAATAATTATGTACCAGTATTGCAGACAATCCGCACTTGGGATGGGCGCCCAGCATCCACTACGGACTACGAGAAATAGAATTATCGGTAAATAAATTCTTATTTTCTCTGACGTCCTAGTGGATGCTGGGAACTCCGTAAGGACCATGGGGATTATACCAAAGCTCCCAAACGGGCGGGAGAGTGCGGATGACTCTGCAGCACCCAATGAGAGAACTCCCGGTCCTCCTCAGCCAGGGTATCAAATTTGTAGAATTTTACAAACGTATTTGCTCCTGACCAAGTAACTGCTCGGCAAAGTTGTAAAGCCGAGACCCCTCGGGCAGCTGCCCAAGATGAGCCCACCTTCCTTGTGGAGTGGGCATTTACAGATTTTTTGGCTGTGGCAGGCCTGCCACAGAATGTGCAAGCTGCATTGTACTTCAAATCCAACGAGCAATAGTCTGCTTAGAAGCAGGAGCACCCAGCTAGTTGGGTGCATACAGGATAAACAGCGAGTCAGATTTCCTGACTCCAGCCGTCCTGGAAACATATATTTTCCGGGTCCTGACAACGTCTAGCAACTTGGAGTCCTCCAAGTCCCTAGTAGCCGCAGGCACCACAATAGGTTTGGTTCAGGTGAACGCTGAAACCACCTTAGGGAGAAACTGAGGACGAGTCCTCAATTCCGCCCTGTCCGAATGGAAAATCAGATAAGGGCTTTTACAGGATAAAGCCACCAATTCTGACACGCGCCTGGCCCAGGCCAGAGCCAACAGCATGACCACTTTTTCTGTGAGATATTTTAACTCCACAGATTTAAGTGGGTCAAACCAATGTGACTTTTGGAACCCAAAAACCACCTTGAGATCCCAAAGTGCCACTGAAGGCACAAAAGGAGGCTGTATATGCAGTACCCCTTTAACAAACGTCTGAACTTCAGGGACTGAAGCTAGTTCTTTTTTGGAAGAAAATCGACAGAGCCGAAATTTGAACCTTAATGGACCCCAATTTCAGGCCCATAGATACTCCTGTTTGCAGGAAATGTAGGAATCGACCCAGTTGAATTTCCTCCGTCGAGCCTTACTGGCCTCGCACCACGCAACATATTTTCGCCAAATGCGGTGATAATGTTTTGCGGTTACATCCTTCCCGGCCTTGATCAGGATAGGGATGACTTCATACGGAATGCCTTTTTCCTTCAGGATCCGGCGTTCAACCGCCATGCCGTCAACGCAGCCGCGGCAAGTCTTGGAACAGACAAGGTCCCCGCTGAAGCAGGTCCCTTCTTAGAGGTAGAGGCCACGGATCCTCCGTGAGCATCTCTTGAAGTTCCGGTTACCAAGTCCTTCTTGGCCAATCCGGAGCCACTAATATAGTGCTTACTCCTCTCCATCTTATCAATCTCAGTACCTTGGGTATGAGAGGCAGAGGAGGGAACCCATACACTGATTGGTACACCCACGGTGTTACCAGAGCATCTACAGCTATTGCCTGAGGGTCCCTTGACCTGGCGCAATACCTGTTGAGTTTTTCCCAACGGTTTATAATCATGTGGAAGACTTCTGGGTGAAGTCCCTACTCTCCCGGGTGGAGGTCGTGCTGAGGAAATCTGCTTCCCAGTTGTCCACTCCCGGAATGAAAACTGCTGACAGTGCTATCACATGGTTTTTCGCCCAGCGAAGAATCCTTGCAGCTTCTGCCATTGCCCTCCTGCTTCTTGTGGCACCCTGTCTGTTTACGTGGGTGACTGCCGTAATGTTGTCCGACTGGATCAACACCGGCTGACCTTGAAGCAGAGGTCTTGCTAAGCTTAGAGCATTGTAAATGGCCCTTAGCTTCAGGATATTTATGAAGTGATGTCTCCAGGCTTGACCATAAGCCCTGGATATTCCTTCCCTGTGTGACTGCTCCCCAGCCTCGCAGGCTGGCATCCGTGGTCACCAGGACCCAGTCCTGAATGCCGAATCTGCGGCCCTCTAGAAGATGAGCACTCTGCAACCACCACAGGAGGGATACCCTTGTCCCTGGTGACAGGGTTATCCGCTGATGCATCTGAAGATGCGACCCGGACCATTTGTCCAGTAGGTTCCACTGGAAAGTCTTGCGTGGAATCTGCCGAATGGGATTGCTTCGTAGGAAGTTTTTACCCAGAACCCTTGTGCATTGATGCACTGAGACTTGGTTCGGTTTTAGGAGGTTCCTGACTAGCTCGGATAACTCCCTGGCATTCTCCTCCGGGAGAAACACCTTCTTTCTGGACTGTGTCCAGGATCATCCCTAGGAACAGAAGACAAGTCGTCGGAACCAGCTGCGAATTTGGAATATTGAGAATCCAATCGTGCTGCCGCAACACTACCTGAGATAGTGCTACACCGATCTCCAACTGTTCCCTGGATCTTACCCTTATCAGGGAATCGTCCAAGTAAAGGATAACTAAAATTCCCTTCCTTCGAAGGAATATCATCATTTCGGTCATTACTTCAGTAAAGACCCGGGGTGCCGTGGACCATCCCTACGGCAGCGTCTGAACTGATAGTGACAGTTCTGTACCATAACCTGAGATACCCTTGGTGAGAAGGGTAAATTTTGACATGAAGGTAAGCATCCTTGATGTCCCGAGACATCATGTAGTCCCCTTCTTCCAGGTTTGCAATCACTGCTCTGAGTGACTCAATTTTGAATTTGAACCTCTGTATGTAAGTGTTCAAAGATTTTAGATTTTAAAATCGGTCTCACCGAGCCGTCTGGCTTCGGTACCACAATAGTGTGGAATAATACCCCGTTCCCTGTTGCAGGAGGGGTACCTTAATTATCACCTGCTGGGAATACAGCTTGTGAATGGCTTCCAAAACTGCCTCCCTGTCAGCGGGAGACGTCGGTAAAACAGACTTTTGGAAACGGCGAGGGGAATACGTCTCGAATTCCAATTTGTACCCCTGAAAATATTACCTGAAGGATCCAGGGGTCTACTTGCGAGTGAGCCCACTGCGCACTGAAATTCATTGAGAACGGGCCCCCACCGTGCCTGAACTTGTAAAGCCCTAGCGTCATACTGAGGGCTTGGCAGAGGCAGAAAAGGGTTTCTGTTCCTGGGAACTGGCTGATCTCTGCAGCCATTTTCCTCTCCCTCTGTCACGTGCAGAAAAGAGGAACCCTTTTGTTCGCTTGCCAACCAGGACTGCGCCTGATAATACGGCGTCTTATTTTGAGAGGCGACCAGGGGTACATCCCCTTTTTTTTTTAAGGCAATACTTCCAAATGCCGTTTGGAATCCGCATCACCTGACCACTTTACTGGTAGAATTGGACAACGCACTTATACTTGATGCCAGTCGGCAAATATTCCGCTGTGCATCATGCATATATAGAAATGCATCTTTTAATTGCTCTATAGGCAATAATATACTGTCCTTATCTAGGATATCAATATTTCCAGTCAGGGAATCCGACCACGCCAACCCAGCACTGCACATCCAGGCTGAGGCGATTGCTGGTCGCAGTATAACACCAGTATGTGTGTAAATACATTTTAGGATACCCTCCTGCTTTCTATCAGCAGGATCCTTAAGGGCGGCCATCTCAGGAGAGGATAGAGCCCTTGTTCTTACAAGCGTGTGAGCGCCTTATCCCCCCTAGGGGGTGTTTCCCAACGCACCCTAACCTCTGGCGGGAAAAGGTATACTGCCAATAACTTTTTAGAAATTATCAATTGTTATCGGGGGGAAACCCACGCATCATCACACACCTCATTTTATTTCTCAGATTCAGGAAAACTACAGGAAGTTTTTCCTCACCAAACATAATACCCCTTTTTTGGTGGTATTCATATTATCAGAAAAGTGTAAACATTTTCCATTGCCTCAATCATGCAATGTGTGGCCCTATTGGAAATCACGGTTGTCTCTTCACCGTCGACACAGGAGTCAGTATCCGTGTCGGCGTCTGTATCTGAGGTAACGGGCGCTTTAGAGCCCCTGTATGAGACGTCTGGACATGCACAAGCTGAGTAGCCGGCTGTCTCATGTCAACCACTGTCTTTAGTACAAAGCTGACACTGTCACGCAATTTCAACAGTACATCCACTCAGGTGTCGACCCCCCTAGGGGGTGACAACACTATTACAGACACTCTACTCCGTCTCCACATAATTTTTCTCCTCATACATGTCGACACAAACGTACCGACACACAGCACACACACAGGGAATGCTCTGATAGAGGACAGGACCCCACTAGCCCTTTGGGGAGACAGAGGGAGAGTTTGCCAGCACACACCAGAGCGCTATATATATACAGGGATAACCTTATATAAGTGTTTTTCCCTTTATAGCTGCTGTATTGTTTATACTGCGCCTAATTTGTGCCCCCCTCTCTTTTTTAACCCCTTTCTGTAGTGTAGTGACTGCAGGGGAGAGCCAGGGAGCTTCCCTCCAACTGAGCTGTGAGGGAAAATGGCGCCAGTGTGCTGAGGAGATAGGCTCCGCCCCTTTCTCTGCGTCCTTATCATCCGTTTTTCTGTATGTTTTGGCAGGGGTTAAATGCATCCATATAGCCCAGGAGTTATATGTGATGCATTTATTTTAGCCATATAAGGTTTTTATCGATTTATTGCGTCTCAGGGCGCTGCCCCCCCAGCGCCCTGCACCCTCAGTGACCGGAGTGTGAAGTGTGCTGAGAGCAATGGCGCACAGCTGCGGTGCTGTGCGCTACCTTATCTGAAGACAGGATCGTCTTCTGCCGCCGATTTTCCGGACCTCTTCGCTCTTCTGGCTCTGTAAGGGGGCCGGCGGCGCGGCTCCGGGACCCATCCAGGCTGAACCTGTGATCGTCCCTCTGGAGCTAATGTCCAGTAGCCAAGAAGCCCAATCCACTCTGCACGCAGGTGAGTTCGCTTCTTCTCCCCTTAGTCCCTCGATGCAGTGAGCCTGTTGCCAGCAGGTCTCACTGAAAATAATAAACCTAAACTAAAACTTTCACAAAGAGCTCAGGAGAGCCCCTAGTGTGCACCCTTCTCGTTCGGGCACAGAGATCTAACTGAGGCTTGGAGGAGGGTCATAGGGGGAGGAGCCAGTGCACACCAGGTGATCCTAAAGCTTTCTTTAGATGTGCCCAGACTCCTGCGGAGCCGCTATTCCCCATGGTCCTTACGGAGTTCCCAGCATCCACTAGGACGTCAGAGAAAAGAGGAATTTACATAATGGCTAAACATTCACCACAGTTAAAATTAGGCTTAAAAATATTACAGTGTAGGTCTGTAGGATATCACTAACAGGTTGAACTCGATGGACAAATTGTCTTTTTTCAACCTCAGAAACTATGTTACTATGGGGCAGATGTATTAACCTGGAGAAGGCATAAGGAAGTGATAAACCAGTGATAAGTGCAAGGTGATAAACGCACCAGCCAATCAGCTCCTAACTGTTCATTTACATATTGGAGCTGATTGGCTGGTGCATTTATCACCTTGCACTTATCACTGGTTTATCACTTCCTTATGCCTTCTCCAAGTCAATACATCTGCCCCTATGTTACTATGTTACATGCTGGAGCAGGCTTAACATCTCCAGCTGCGCACTGGGCTGGAAGCCTGGCTTCCAGGTGCAGATTAAAGTAGAAAAAATAAATAAAATAATATTTATCATTAATCCACTTTCTAGAGCTCATCCCGCTGTTGGCATTACGGTGGCCGCGAATAAATAAAATAATATTTATCATTAATCCACTTTCTAGAGCTCACCCCGCTGTTGGCATTACGGTGGCCGGGAATAAATAAAATAATATTTATCATTAATCCACTTTCTAGAGCTCACCCCGCTGTTGGCATTACGGTGGCCGGGAATAAATAAAATAATATTTATCATTAATCCACTTTCTAGAGCTCACCGCGCTGTTGGCATTACGTCCACCGGCATTTTATACTGATCCCGTGTGACCAATCACATTATCAATCAAATTTGGCCTGTGACCAATAAGAGAGCATAATTTTATCTGACCATTAATGCGCACATGTTTATGTGATACCAGTCACCTGTTGCTAGAAAAGACTATGCAGCCACTACCAAAGTCAGTCATTAAGATCAGTCTTGAAAAGGACAAGATAGGGGGTAGTTATGGCCAAAATGACAGACTATAAACATGACACTTTTACAAGTCCTATGCTTCTTCCTCATCAAAGAGGAAAAATAACTTAATTTGTTTCCGCATGTCATATACCAGTGGTTCCCAAACTGGGTGCCGTGGCCCCTGGGGTGCCTTGGGACACTTGCAGGGGTGCCCTGGGTTGGTGGTCCAGGACCAATTCAAATTATTTATTGTTAATGTAATAGGGAAAACCAGTGCTGGTGGCTTCCAATCAAATATGTGGACAAACACAAGCGAATCCTGTCCCTCACCACATAACTGACCTTTTGGATGACATATAAATAAACACAATTTACTTAATTTATAAAAATAAAAAAAATAACTACGTTAGGCAACTTTTGACATAGGGGTGCCATGAAACATATTCTGATACTCTAGGGCGCCGTGATTCAAAAAACATTTGGGAACCACTGTCATATACAATAAGGGCATACTGTATTAATGTCGTTTGAATTATTGATACCATTCGATCCAAATAGCGGGACTGTCCCACTATTTTGAAATATTGCAGCACTGTAACAAACTTAAAGCACATGGGTTGACTGATGCTGTCTGTTCTCTAATCTCATAACAAAAAGGACATTGTTTTCATTGCCCAAGGTATCAATGAGGATCCGAAATACAATCGTTGGGTGGTTAAATAATATTTACACACCCATCACTTGCTGCCTCCAAAGAGAAGCTGAGCAATTATATTTCACTTCAGGTTCCTGGAGGTCCATTGCGGGATGCGTATTGCTGTGTAATGTGGCGAATTGCGACGTCAAACCTCTGTATTGCCAGGTTGAGGTAGTAAAGAGGATACGGCAGGCGGATCTATTTTCACGGAAGTGTGGGAGGACTCCCCAAAATAGGTGAGTCCCCCTTTGTTTTAAAATATACTGATACTATAGTTGCAGAAGAGGATTGAGATCTACAAAAATCTCCAGGTGACTTCAAATACCCATATTATATAAGTTATGGGGAATGTTATACAAGGACACTAACATTGGCAAGCTCATTTACACAAATATTATTCACAGGAATCAACAGAGTCAGAATCGACTTTATTGGCCATGTATACTCACGTATACTAGGAATTGTTTGCAGTTTACAATGCTTCGCCAAATAACAACATAAAAGGAAAAGGCATAACATAACATACATTAGTATAAAACACTGTTTACAATTACATAGCAGTTCACTGCACCAGACTTGTTAGGTATAATTTAGTAAGTGGACAGCTAGTGGAAAGAAGCTTTTTTTTAGTTCTGGTCAACTTGGCGAGAATGGACCTGTAATGCCTGCTTGATGGAAGTGTTTCAAACAGGACGTGACCAGGGTGCAGCTTGTCTGACACAATATTCCCTGCACGCTTCTTGACTCTGGACAGGTAGAGGTCCTGAACAGAGGGGAGAACGGCTCCAACAATCTTTTCTGCGGTCCTCACCACCCTTTGTAGCCTCTGTCTGTCGCACTCATTAGCAGCTCCATACCAGACTGTGATTGAAGAGCATAGAACAGACTCCACAAGGGCTGTATAGAAGATAATCAGCGGTTTCTGTGAAATATTTAATATCCTGAGTTGTCTCAGGAAGAACAACTGCTGTTGCGTCTTCTTGACAATGGAGCCTATATTTGGCCCCCATTTAAGGTCATGGGAAATTGTGGACACCAGAAATTTAAAGGCGTCAACCCACGACACCATGCTATTGGCTATCACAAGTGGGCGCATGGCAGCAGGTTTCTTTCTAAAACCTGCCATCATCTCAACCATTTTAAGGGGATTTAGGTCAAGGTTGTTCCTACCGCACCACTGTGACAGCCAATCCACCTCGCTTCTGTAAGCAGCCTCATCTCCATCTTTGATTAATCCAATGATGGTAGTATCGTCTGCAAATTTTATGATTTTTTCAGATTGCTCAGCCAAAATACAGTCATTGGTGTATAAAGAGAAAAGCAGGGGAGAGAGAACACATACTTGGGGAGCCCCTGTGCTGATCGAATGCAACCTAGATTGTCCTTGCTGTCAAAAAATCTACAATCCAGGAGCATGTTGATACAGGAACCCCTAAGGAGAAGTTTGGACTGCAGGACACTGGGGACGATTGTATTAAATGCTGACCTAAAGTCAACAAATAAAACCCTCTCATAGGTGCCTGGTCGATCCAAGTGCTGTAAGACATAATGTAACCACAAATTGACTGCATCCTCTACACTCCTGTTTGAACGGTATGCGAACTGCAAAGGATCCAAGTGAGTGTTAGTCGCCTCTTTCAGGTGGTTCAGCACCAGCCGCTCAAACACTTTCATGGCCACTGATGTTAATGCAATTGGCCTGTAATCGTTCAGGTCTATTACAGTTGAGTTCTTGGTAACTGGAACAATTATTGAGCGTTTAAAGCAAGAGGGAACCTTACACATCTCCAGTGAGGAATTAAAGATCATGGTAAAAATAGGAGCAAGCTGTACAGCACAGATCTTCAGGGCAGATGATGACACACCATCCGGACCTGTCGCTTTCCTATGTTTGACCCTTTTAAACATGACTTCCACCTCTCCCGGACACATACTCAATGCCCTGGAGGGGGCATCTTTACCCAAGTCAAGGGTAAGACTAAAACTGTTGTTCAGCTCATCTGGCAGTTCCTGACGCATGACAGTGGGGTGAGGAGGTTTCTAGTGTCTAATATCCTACAAATCTACCAAAGAGACATGCAATTGCTTATAATATATATAGTAGTGATGTGCACCGGACATTTTTCGGGTTTTGTGTTTTGGTTTTGGATTCGGTTCTGCAGCCGTGTTTTGGATTCGGACGCATTTTTGGAAAACCTCCCTGAAAATTTTTTGTCGGATTCGGGTGTGTTTTGGTTTCGGGTGTTTTTTTTTACAAAAACCCCTCAAAAACAGCTTAAATCATAGAATTTGGGGGTCATTTTGATCCCATAGTATTATTAACCTCAATAACCATAATTTCCACTCATTTTCAGTCTATTCTGAACACCTCACACCTCACAATATTATTTTTAGTCCTAAAATTTGCACCGAGGTCGCTGGATGACTAAGCTAAGCGACCCAAGTGGCCGACACGAACACCTGGCCCATCTAGGAGTGGCACTGCAGTGTCAGACAGGATGGCACTTCAAAAAAATAGTCCCCAAACAGCACATGATGCAAAGAAAAAAAGAGGCGCAATGAGGTAGCTGTGTGACTAAGCTAAGCGACCCAAGTGGCCGACACAAACACCTGGCCCATCTAGGAGTGGCACTGCAGTGTCAGACAGGATGGCACTTCAAAAAAATAGTCCCCAAACAGCACATGATGCAAAGAAAAAAAGAGGTGCACCAAGGTCGCTGGATGGCTAAGCTAAGCAACACAAGTGGCCGACACAAACACCTGGCCCATCTAGGAGTGGCACTGCAGTGTCAGGCAGGATGGCACTTCAAAAAAATAGTCCCCAAACAGCGCATGATGCAAAGAAAAATGAAAGAAAAAAGAGGTGCAAGATGGAATTGTCCTTGGGCCCTCCCACCCACCCTTATGTTGTATAAACAGGACATGCACACTTTAACAAACCCATCATTTCAGCGACAGGGTCTGCCACATGACTGTGACTGAAATGACTGGTTGGTTTGGGCCCCCACCAAAAAAGAAGCAATCAATCTCTACTTGCACAAACTGGCTCTACAGAGGCAAGACGTCCACCTCCTCCTCATCGTCCGATTCCTCACCCCTTTCACTGTGTACATCCCCCTCCTCACAGATTATTAATTCGTCCCCACTGGAATCCTCCATCTCAGGTCCCTGTGTACTTTCTGGAGGCAATTGCTGGTGAATGTCTCCACGGAGGAATTGATTATAATTCATTTTGATGAACATCATCTTCTCCACATTTTCTGGAAGTAACCTCGTATGCCGATTGCTGACAAGGTGAGCGGCTGCACTAAACACTCTTTCGGAGTACACACTGGAGGGTGGGCAACTTAGGTAAAATAAAGCCAGTTTCTGCAAGGGCCTCCAAATTGCCTCTTTTTCCTGCCAGTATACGTACGGACTGTCTGACGTGCCTACTTGGATGCGGTCACTCATATAATCCTCCACCATTCTTTCAATGGTGACAGAATCATATGCAGTGACAGTAGACGACATGTCAGTAATCGTTGGCTGGTCCTTCAGTCCGGACCAGATGTCAGCACTCGCTCCAGACTGCCCTGCATCACCGCCAGCGGGTGGGCTCGGAATTCTTAGCCTTTTCCTCGCAGCCCCAGTTGCGGGAAAATGTGAAGGAGGTGCTGTTGACGGGTCACGTTCCGCTTGACTTGACAATTTTCTCACCAGCAGGTCTTTGAACCTCTGCAGACTTGTGTCTGCCGGAAAGAGAGATACAACGTAGGTTTTAAATCTAGGATCGAGCACGGTGGCCAAAATGTAGTGCTCTGATTTCAACAGATTGACCACCTGTGAATCCTGGTTAAGCGAATTAAGGGCTCCATCCACAAGTCCCACATGCCTAGCGGAATCACTCTGTTTTAGCTCCTCCTTCAATGTCTCCAGCTTCTTCTGCAAAAGCCTGATGAGGGGAATGACCTGACTCAGGCTGGCAGTGTCTGAACTGACTTCACGTGTGGCAAGTTCAAAGGGTTGCAGAACCTTGCACAACGTTGAAATCATTCTCCACTGCGCTTGAGTCAGGTGCATTCCCCCTCCTTTGCCTATATCGTAGGCAGATGTATAGGCTTGAATGGCCTTTTGCTGCTCCTCCATCCTCTGAAGCATATAGAGGGTTGAATTCCACCTCGTTACCACCTCTTGCTTCAGATGATGGCACGGCAGGTTCAGGACTGTTTGCTGGTGCTCCAGTCTTCGGCACGCGGTGGCTGAATGCCGAAAGTGGCTCGCAATTCTTCGGGCCACCGACAGCATCTCTTGCACGCCCCTGTGGCCTACTGTACCATACTGCTATATATTATATACTGGTGGTCAGCAAACTGTGCAAAACTGAAATGCACCACAGGTATGGATGGATAGTATACTTGACGACACAGAGGTAGGTAGAGCAGTGGCCTACTGTACCGTACTGCTATATATTATATACTGGTGGTCAGCAAACTGTGCAAAACTGAAATGCACCACAGGTATGGATGGATAGTATACTTGACGACACAGAGGTAGGTAGAGCAGTGGCCTACTGTACCGTACTGCTATATATTATATACTGGTGGTCAGCAAACTGTGCAAAACTGAAATGCACCACAGGTATGGATGGACAGTATACTTGACGACACAGAGGTAGGTAGAGCAGTGGCCTTCTGTACCGTACTCCTATATATTATATACTGGTGGTCAGCAAAATTATGCACTGTACTCCTACTATATACTACAATGCAGCACAGATATGGAGCGTTTTTCAGGCAGAGAACGTATAATACTGGTGGTCACTGGTCAGCAAAACTCTGCACTGTACTCCTCCTATATAATACTGCTGGTCCCCAGTCCCCATAATAAAGCAGTGTGAGCACAGATATATGCAGCACACTGAGCACAGATATGGAGCGTTTTTCAGGCAGAGAACGTATAATACTGGTGGTCACTGGTCAGCAAAACTCTGCACTGTACTCCTCCTATAATACTGCTGGTCCCCAGAATAAAGATATTTGCAGCCCCCTGAAAGTTCTGAAACAAAGTGAGAGGATGCCAACCACGTCCTCTCACTATCATTTCCAATGCACGAGTGAAAAATGGCGGCGACGCACGGCTCCTTATATAGAATCCGAATCTCGCGAGAATCCGACAGCGGGATGATGACGTTCGGGCGCGCTCGGGTTAACCGAGCAATACTGGAGTATCCGAGTATGCCTCGGACCCGTGTAAAATGGGTGAAGTTTGGGGGGGGTTCGGATTCCGAGGAACCGAACCCGCTCATCACTAATATATAGCTAGTTAAAATTGTATGTACAAATGGATACTGGAGCAATGAGTAATGAGAATAACCAGTAAATTGATTGATTGCAAAATAACTGTTTGATCAGTAGAACATGATCATAGTGCAAATGTTAAACATGAAAGACATATACATTACATATTCATTATATTCTGTTTTTAGTGCGTTGGAAGTGCTTTAGTTATTTAATAATGCCATCGCATTATTTTTGACCTGTACCTGTTCCTATTCTTATACTAGTTGTAGCGGACTGCGGCAGCAGCAGGTTCACAGCTGATCTGAGAGATAAGCTTCCATCCGTGCTGTATTTTAGCCTGTGTAGTTCAGAGTACTATCCAGCATGGCAAAGATTAAACAGAATGGAAGCAGAGGATTTATAGGAACACTAATATAGCAGCACAGGTTATACTGACCAATCAGCTAAATGACTACTCCATGTGATATTATAAGCACTACGCTTTAGTAGTCACATGACCTGAAGATTATCTCAGGCCCAGTGAAATCCTCCCTGCTTGACAATCTTTGAAGGAAGGAGCTGCTTGCTCTCAGGGTGCTTAGCGACGATGGGGACTGCGGATTACCTGCGGCAATTAACCTATTTCTAAATGTAAACTGTAATCATGCCCAGGGTTAATACGCCCCACTAATGCTAGCTACAGGGTGATAATAAGGTAACAGTGGTAGGTCCAACTAGGGACATTAAATTATATGACACTTTTCTATTTATCAGACTAATATTGGTTATGTAAATATGAAAGTGTGATTTAAGAAAAAGGGTTTTCTGCACCCAGGTTTCCACTTCCACTTCATCTTATGGGTTTTCTATGCAAGCATGATATAACTAGAATTTGCATAATAAAATAATGCATGCCTAAATTTTAGCATATACTGTATAATTATATCAGAAGGAGAGTAAGGGTAAACTGAACAGACAGCTGCCTTGGGTACAGTGACACTTGAGGTTTGTAAGGCCAAGATTAAGCACACTCCATTTCCGTTTTAATGCTGGCAGGGCAAACTCCAATCCACATCTTCTGACAGATCTTTATATGGTGATACTACAGGCCTAACCTTCCATTTTCATTATAAGAGTGTATATATATATATATATATATATATATATATACACACACACACACACACACACACACACACACACACTGCCGAGCAAACAACTCGGAATGAGGGCCCCTGTTTTTAATGACATTGGCCCTCATTCCGAGTTGTTCGCTCGCTAGCTGCTTTTAGCAGCATTGCAAACGCTAGGCCGCCGCCCACTGGGAGTGTATCTTAGTTTAGCAGGATAGCGAACGAAAGATTAGCAAAACTGCTACTAAATAATTCCCTGCAGTTTCTGAGTAGCTCCAGACCTACTCCTAGACTGCAATCACCTCAGTCCGTTTAGTTCCTGGTTTGACGTCACAAATACACCCTGCGTTCGGCCAGCCACTCCCCCGTTTCTCCAGCCACTCCTGCGTTTTTACCTGGCACGCCTGCGTTTTTTAGCACACTCCTGGAAAACGTCAGTTTCGTTCCAGAAACACTCACTTCCTGTCAATCACACTATGATCACTCGAGCGTTGAAAAAATATCGCTCGAGCTTGTGTAAATCTACAATGTTTTGTGTGAAAGTACTTAGCGCATGCGCGCTGCGTACCATGCGCATGCGCATTTTTTTCACTTAAACGCTGCACTGCGGAAATCGGCAGCGAGCGAACAACTCGGAATGACCACCATTGGCTGTACAGTATCTTTGGAATCAATGTCCTGCTGCAAAATAAATTTGGAGCCAATCAGACACCTCCCTGATGGTACTACATGATGGATAAGTACCTGCATGTACATCTCAGCATTACACCATTAATCCTGACCAAATCCCCCACTC
The DNA here is from genome assembly GCF_028390025.1 of Pseudophryne corroboree. Lineage (NCBI taxonomy): Eukaryota > Metazoa > Chordata > Amphibia > Anura > Myobatrachidae > Pseudophryne > Pseudophryne corroboree. Next base: position 835,468,049 of record NC_086447.1, on the reverse strand, counting down.
TAATCGCTGAATTCAGCCCCAAACTTGCAAGGAACCTCCATTATGCTTCACTGTTGCCTGCAGACACTCATTATTGTACCGCTCTCCAGCCCTTCAGCGAACAAACTGCTTTCTGTTACTGCCAAATATAAAAAAATTTGACTCATCAGTCCAGAGCACCTGCTGCCATTTTTTCATGCAGTTGTTGAGTCACTTTGCCTTGTTTTCACGTCAATGGTATGGCTTTTCGCCTGCAATTCTTCCATGAAGACCACTTCTGGCCAGACTTCTCCATACAGTAGATGTGTGTACCTGGGTCTCACTGGTTTCAGCAAATTCTGAGCTTATGGCATTGCTGGACGTCTTCCGATTTCGAAGGGAAGTAAGAATGATGTGTCTTTCATCTAATGCACTAAGTTTCCTTGGTCGATCACTGTATCTACGGTCCTCAATGCTGCCCGTTTCATTGTGCATCAATGCAGAGAAATACAGACAGATATTTACTATCATGCAATACCATCAGGGAGGCATCTGATTGGCTCCAAATCTATTCTGCAGCAGGACAATGACCCCAAACATACAGCCAATGTCATTAAGAACTATTATGTTAACTGTTAAAAATAAACTATTAACACTTTTATCTTTGAAAGCATTACTTTGCAGCAATATTTCCACACCTGCATAAAACTTTTGCACAGTACTATTTAATAGTTATGGCATGGGGGCATGGGTTAAAAGGGGGCATGTCATGTTTAAAAAAAATAATCTATATAAACGCGGTCCATGGGGGCGCCATTAAAATCCAGGGGAGGCAAGGAGGAGGGGGTGGGGGAGGGCACAGTTGAGGGCAACTGATTTCTTCATACCTTTCTTGCTCTGGGAAGTGGGCCCCCCTCTTCAGCCATCATCTCAGTGATGTTTGGGAATTTGGCACATGTGCACTAAAAAGCAAAGACTCTCCTGAGTCTTTGCTCTCAATGTGCGGTGCCATCTTCTCGAACATAGTACAGATGTTACACATAAAAGAAATATACATTACATATTCATTATATTCTGTTGTCCCCTAGTATGAGGATCTAAATTAATCAAGCTCCAAAAAAAACAAAATGTTCAGAGCTTGACTACAGGAGCATTGCCCATCTTCAGGTGGCGTTTGTTCCGGTACTTCCGCTGCTTACCTATGGAAAAGAGTTCTGGTTGCAAAGAGGGATCCATTCTGATCCTTCCGCCACTGCTTGGCTCCTTCCGCCGGAAGTCCCGCATACATGAACCCAAACTCACACATGCGCAATAGCACTGCTTAGTCATAGTCAACAACAGCGGCAGCTTCTATCTGACGGGGGTAAGGGGGCTGCCGCTACCCTTGCCTGCCAGGAGAGGGGAGAGGAGGAGAAGAGATGAGGAGATAGTCAGCCTGTAAGCTGGGTCCTGGCCCCTGTGCAATGTATCTGTCCGGTGCCGGGACCAGTGCATGTGCACCAGCTGGACTGAGCATGCGCAATCCCCCGACTTCTATGGTCTGCATTGTTTACAACCCATAGAAGCCATCTAAGGCTAACAAGGTAGGGAGTGAATTCCTACAGGAACCCTGCTCACTGCAGCCCGATCTGGCAGTCCCGGGGGGAGGAAACACCTCCCAATGGGACTGCCTGTAGTGTCTGTGACTGACAGGTAGAACTTCCAATAGGAGGTCACTGGCAGTCACAGTGAAGCCAGTGCAGTTACAAACTGCATCCGGCTTCACTGACACTGAGCTGGGTGGCAGATTTTACCTGGGGGGCTGCAGTCCTGCAGCCCATAGGTAAAATCTGTCACTGGTCGGTAGTGCTAAGTTTCACCAAAGTAGCAGTGACAGGATGAAAGGATTTACAGGTACAACCGATATTTGAATAAGCTTTTACACACCAGAGAAATGTTTAGTAGATGCAAGTAGAATACTTATTTAACACAATGAATATGCCTCTAAAAGTTCATTTCACTTCATATGAGGACAAATACAAAAATACAAATACAATTGCCATCAAAGAATGTATTTCAGTGTATCTCACTAATTCTGTCCATAAAGTACACTGCATGATTTGCAAAAAGATTCAACCAAATGGTAATTAGGGGGCTAAGCAATAGTCCTATATAGTTGTGCCTCCACAATGTACAGGCACAAAGCACAGTTCACTGCATAGAATCAGCAGAATGACAGTCGAGGCAATCAAATATGTTAGATAATAAAATCACATGACCTAATTTTTGTTTTTTTTAAATCTGTTTATTCATTTTTAAAACATAATACACTTAGGAAACCAGATATCCGTAGTCGTGATACCTACATATAAACAATATGAAAAAATTGTAGGACATAACATATACAGAGGGTAGGTGGTACTCTATGAGTGTCCATGTGAAAAGAGACATCCATACAATACATGACATTACAAGACGTAATCTGAGAGTCACCGGAGTAGTCCCAACCAAAGAGCTATTGAGCAATAAAATAGCCAACTAGCGGCCTATCAATAAAGACACAGTCCAGAGAAAATGGTACTGTTTAGGAGCAAGTAAATATAGAAGGTAATGTGTATCAACACGTGAGTGAATTTCACAACTACAGTAAATATAACTTATACAATATAACCTACAATCTAAATCAAAACAGGAGTGAATAAAAGTTAATAAGAAAAGGAGCGGGGGAAGGGTGGAGGCAAATAAGGGGACACACATGACGGAGGGCAGGGACAAGAGAGGGCTAATACATTAGTACCATCATCACAGTAAGAATATATTGGTATACTATGATAATAGGAGCAGTAAGTACAGAAGTCATGAAAGGACCAGTGAGCAGAAAGGAGAGGGGGTCATGTTGTGGAACCTTCCAACAGTCTTTGGGTTTGTGTGGCTTGATGGCGGGAGTCTATATTAAGGCCCCATTTTTTGTAAAAAGATTTAACTCCCAATTCTATGTTGACTTGGGCTGATTTCCTGTCAAAATATAATATTTGTAAAAGCTTTCCATGTACTTCTATCAATTTCGGGGAAGAAGTTGAAAGCCAGTGTGACAATATCATTTTCTTAGATACGGTGTCATGAGGGGCCAAGATCCCATTCATTAAAGTTAGCGCAGAGACATGTCAATGGAGTTGCTCTAACCCTTAGCCCTAGTAAATGATTAACAAATGCGACCACTTTATGCCAGAAGAGGCGAATCAAACCATATGATAAAAGCAGAGCTCGCATGACATTTGGGGCATTCTCCGGATTCAGTCGGGTGGAATCTGGCATGTTGGGAGATATAAGCTCTATGCAGAGTGCGCAGATGTACCTCCTGTAAATATGGGGAAGCTAGCCATTTCATTATAGGAGTATAACAACCACTGAGTTGTTGATGATCAGCAAGATGAGGTAGATCTTTTTGCCATTGCGTCAGAAGTTTATCCCATCTAACATCAGTGGAGGCAGACGTTAAAATGGAATAAAGCTGTCTAATGCGGGTAGGGCCTGATTTATGCACATTTAGGGACACTTGTAAGGGATTAAACGAGTTTGAGGTGTTACATAACGCTGTTTGGAAAGAATTGGTAGACCCCAAATAATGGCGGACCTGCAGGTACATGAAAAAATGGGAATACGGGAGGCTGTATTTCTCTCGAAGATCCGAGAATTGGAGAAGAGCGCCTCCAGGATCAAAGACCTTCGAGGAATTCGTCAATCTGTTCTCTTTCCAGACACGGAAGATGGAATTGGTGAGGGATGGGGGGGGGGGGGGGCGGAACATAGGATTACCCCACAACGGGATACATGGTAAGGTATGGGAATTACAGTGGAATTTCTTATGTAAGGTGATCCAAGCATAATAAATATCATGAAAGAGGATTATGAAGTATGTGTGTAGAGAAGGGTGAAGCTTTGGACAATAAGTGAGCACCTGGGGAATAAAGATAGAAAAGGGCCTCATCTAAGTCTGGGTCAGTAAATATGTCCCTGTCGAACAGCCAATCAGCAGCACATCGAAATAAAGTGGCCAGGGAGTATGAGGCAAAATCTGAGATACCGATTCCCCCCGCCGATGTTGGAGCCATAAGTTTATCTAAAGCTATAAATTATTTTCTACCCTTCCATAAAATCTGGACATAAGTTTGCGCAGGTATTGTATGTCTTGTTTAGAAAGGCCAATAGGGAGCATTTGCATGAGACAGAATAGTTTCTGGAAAACTATACTTTGTAGTACAGCCACTCTCCCAGATGGAGTAACTTCCAACTGTCCAATAAAGCAGAGATACAGGTCAACATGGGAGTGAAATTTTCCTCATACAATCTAGAAAGATTAGTGGGGATCTGAATCCCTAAGTAAGTAATTTTCGTTTGGGCAACCTTAAAAGAGATATTGGGGAGACGGTCAGAAAGGGTACGGCGTGAAGTGCCCTGCGGAAGAAGCTCCCACTTGGCGATGTTGATCCGGTATCCCGCCTTGTCTCCAAAAGCTCCAATCAAACCTAATATTTCAGGAAGAGATGAAGCCAGATTTGAAACAAATAATAGCATATCATCTGCGAAGAGAGCGAGACGCAGATCAACATCACCCACCCGGATTCCTGAAAATCCCATTGATTGCCTCAGCGCAATTGCCAGGGGCTCCAAGGCAATTGCAAAGAACAGGGGGGATAGGGGAGAACCTTGCCTCGTGCCTCTACCGATGGTAAAAGGAGAGGAAAGAATCCCATTACATGATACTAGGGTCTGAGGAGCAGAGTACAATAGCTTGAGGAAGTTAATAAGGGAGTCTGGGAATCCAAATCGAGAGAGGGAGTGGAATAGGTGGGCCCACTCGACCATGTCAAATGCTTTTTCAGCATCCAGGGAGAGTATAAGGGGGAGGTCAGTGGGAGGCAAGGTATTAGCATAATATATTGCTGAAAGTACCCAACGAACATTAATTTCAGAGTGACGCCCCACTATGAACCCAGTCTGGTCTCTATGTACAGTATGATTTGAGGAAGTAATAATTTAATACGATCCGCCATGATTTTGGTAAGCAATTTGTAGTCGAGGTTCAGGAGTGATATGGGCGGTAGAAACCAGGTAGTGAAAGATCCCTACCAGGTTTGGGGAGAATTTTAATGATAGCCATGTTAAAATGGGGAGGGAGAGATGTAGAAGAAAGCAAGGCATTCAGTACCCGTACCAGTGTATCACCTAAATGAGGGGGGAGAAGGATTTTATAAAAATCTGCGCTGAAACCGTTCGGGCCAGGCGCCTTGTGTCAACTAAGTTGACCAATAACTTGTCTAACTTCTGTAAGAGTTATAGGATCAACAAGAGTCTGGACCATGGATGGAGGAAGTTGTGGAGTTGGAAGATCGTCCCAGAACGCTGAGGGCCAGGGTGAGTTATCATGAGGGCATAAAGAGGAAGAATTCGAAGAGGAGGAGTACAAGTCCTGATAGAAGAGTTTCATCACTTCTGAGATTTCCCTGTTGCTAGTGGTCAGAGCCCCTGAAGAAGTGCGCAATGGGCGAGTGACCATCGGAGGGCGTGAGCAATTGAGTAGATTTGTCAATAACCTCCCTGTTTTATTACCGAATTATAATTATAATAATATATTATAATATCTATAATTCACAGAGAAAAGATAGCGATCACCCATTAATTTCATAAATTCGTCAAAATGTGTCTTAGCATCAGTGTATAAAAGCCGAGTATGGGGTGACGGGGAAGATTTGTACTGCTGAAAGGCTGTCGACAAGTTTCCTTGAAATTCCAAATATTGGGAGGCATATTTTTTTGTTCGTGGCGTAGACATAAGATAAAATATCACCCCGGAGGCCTGCTTTAGCCGTCATCCAAAACAGAAGGGAATCATTGTCCAAATGGGATAAATTATTTATCCAGAAGGGTTCCCAAGCAGATTCCAGATGTGGCTGGAATTTGACAGATTTTGCTAAGTATGAGGGGAATCTCCACAGTTTAGGGGAGGAGGAAGTGTCTGGAAAGTGAAGGGTGGCCGTGACTAAAGCGTGGTCTGAGAGGGCTATTGCCTCAATATGAGAACTTGTAACTTGTGGTAAAAGGCTTTGTGAAAGTAAAATATAATCTATTCTGGAGAGAGTGTGGTGAGCTGCGGATAAGCACGTGTATTCCTTATCGATAGGGTAAAGGGCCCTCCAGATAATCTACCGCCTGCAACCTCTCAGCCAGAAGTGGGACCCCTATTTTCAGTAATGTAAGAGGCCGAGTAGAGGCATGGAATCTGTCCAAATAAGGGGAAGAAATTAAATTGAGGTCACCACATAAAATTTACGGATCAGAAAGTAGGGGGCACAATTTGGCAAGCAGCAGTTGAAAAAAGGATTTGGAGTAAACATTGGGAGCATAGACATTACACAGTAAGTAAGACCTATCCTGAATCTTAACTGAAAGTATCACATAACGACCGCTTGGGTCGACTATAGAGGAAGTTAAACAAAAGGCAAATGATGACTGATCAGAATTACTACCCCTCTGGCCTTAGAATTAAATGAGCTAGAACCCAGCACCTGCCAATTTAAACAGTTCAATTTTGCAATCTCATCCAGTGTCAGATGTGTTTCCTGAAGAAACGCCAGATCCACATGTTGTTTAGTAAGATAGAGAAGTACCTTACGTTGCTTAGCTGGCAAATTAAAACCGCCAACATTCCACAACCCCACTACTAGGTCAGGCATTACTCAGAGGAGAGTGCAAAATAAAGGTACCTATATCATGTATAGACAAAATTAATACAAGAATGAGTCCTAGCAAAGAAAAAGGGAGGGGGAGGGGGGGGGAGAGAGAGAGACAAAACAAAGGAATGCAGGGCAGGAAAGAAAGATGAAAATCTGCACTAGCAGACACTATACAATAGTAATGACATTATAAGCAAATGCAAAATGATAAAACCAGCCGTCGTCCTCCAGCTAGCAGTCATGCAGGAGCGAAACATAACAAGCTGGATAGATGGGTAGAGGGCCCCATCCAACCACCCCGCTGTATAAGCAAACATAGAGAAAACCAACAACAAGAATAACAACAAAAACATATATAGACGGTGCTCCGGGGAGAGCTGCCATGTAATGGCCAGCAGCTAAACATGTGTTTGCAAACATTTGTGACTAATTATCTGAATTTTATTACCAGATAGGTTCAGGGATGGTTACAGGTAATTTTCAGTGTGCGGAAGGGAATTTAGGGGTGGGGATTTGCACCCCCCTCCTCTCTGTCTGATGTAATGGATTAAACCTGTACTAGAATCAAAATGAGACAGAAAATGATGTTCCAGGTAGCCAAGAGAGATTCATAGAAAAGCCATCTGTGAAATGTGAAGGTAAGAAAAGTCAACAGTTCCAAGGCTGAGTTAAAACTTGGAGCTGGTAATTAAACGTAATGTACATCAGTAACTCAGGTCCAAACAGCAGAAAGCGAGACTCCTGCCTCGCAGAAGTCATATAGAGGCCAGCAACTCAATAAACTAGAGTAGACTTGAGAGGCAATAGCGAAATTAAAGAAATAACCCTTTCAGGTGGCTGCTGCAGGTTGATCAGAGATGTCGGAGTGGTTCACGTCAGCTAGGTGGCGTAGGTAAGCTGTAGCATCAGCTGGCGACAGGAAGTCTTTGTGAGAAGTCCCATCATGCAGGCATAAATGGGCTGGATATAACAGACCAAACTTGCGACCCTCAGACACAAGTTGCGAGCATATGGGAGAAAAGGCTTTCCGGGCCCTAGTCAACTCCACAGAGTAGTCCTAAAAAATAAAAAGCCTGTTCCCTTCCCATTGAATATTTTTAACTCTACATGAAGCAGACCAAAACGCCACCTTGTGGAGGTAATTCAGACAGCTAAAAAGAGTCTCCCGTGGCCGCGGTCTGTTCAGAGTTGGTACGGGCCCCACACGATGGACCCATTCGATAACTAGATCCTGACAGTCTTGCTCAATACCCAATAGGGATGGGAGGGTAACTCGTACAAAATGGGCTAATGCTGTGCCTTTCACTGATTCAGGTAATCCTACCGGCCTGATATTATTTCTCCTCGACCCATTTTCGATGTCATCTAATTTATTTCAGATTTAATAATTCTCAGATGTCAGTGATTTTACAGAATTATGTAGTCCTTCAATGTCATGTGATGCTGGATGTAGTTGAGATTCAGCAAGAGTGACACGCTGTGTGAGCTGCTGCACCTGCTGTTTTATATCAGACACAGCCTGGGAGAGAAGGGGGGCCACAGTAGCCCTAATAGCCTCTACTACATCCCCATATGTCACTGGTGCATCTGGGGAGCAGAATACCTGGGAGGAAGGGGTGAGTGCTTCAGCAGCCATTTTCTTGGAGGCAGGGGTGAGTGTGTTAGTGCCAGCGTAAGGCGCCATGTTGCCAGCCGCGCAACGCTTCTCCTGTCTCACAAAGGCTCCGGTGGGAGGTTGCGGGGCAGCAGTCACGGGTCGAAAAGCGATCCATAACGATCGCGGAGACATCAGGTCTGGTCCTGGGAGCAGTGGAGGCTGAGAACAGCCTAGAAAAGGTGGGTCAACGGGATGGCAGGGACGGAGCTCTCACGGTGTGCTCCCTATCCCATGAAAACCAGAACCGGAAGTTCCACATGACCCCATTTTTAAGTAGTTTTCATACACTGAATGAATATCGTTCATGTACATACACTGGCCGATAATCGTTCGGACCTGTTATGCATCTGCTGGATATGAATGATTATCGCTCAGTGTATGGCCAGCTTTACTGTCATTCATATATGTATCACCGCCATCCCTTAATTCAGCATACTTCACTACTCTCTTCATATTGCCTTTCTGTGTTTCTCCTTTCTCCCTAATCAGTGAATTATCTTCAGAATAATATGTAACCTGTTTCTATGCCGCTGTACGTGCAGATAACTGTCTACATAGAGAAACAAATTGTATTTCTTTACAAAGAAACATAAAGGTGCAGATTCAATTAGCCGCAGTGTTTACCTCTGGGGCTTACTATGTGGGTTAGGGACACCTAATTGAATAGCTCAGGGCTGAATCTGCCCCAAAGTTTTGCATATATGGGGATGTGGACCTTACTTCTAATATACTACACATATTATATATTTTACTATACTAAACAGTAGATTCTGACAGCTGTTGGTGCAACCTTAGAAATACCTCATCAACAATTACTTTATTCTAACTGTAACAATAAATTGAAGGGAAAGACCATTCATAATATCAAAATATAATGGGACATTTATCAAATCTTCTAAATAAGACAAGTGGAGAAATCAGATTCTAGATATAGAATCTATTGCCTTCTACGTGTAACAGCTCCACTTGTCCTTTTTTATAAAAAAGAAAGAAGAAAATGCACTAAAATAAATATTTTTTTTAATACCACGGAAATCAAGTTTTCTCTTTCCATGTTGTAAAATAGTGATCGCTGCACTGATATGGCGATATGAGTGCAGATGGCCAATGTTATACCCCTTTCACATCGCAAAAATAACCCAGTATCGACCCGGCATATTGCCGGGTCGACACGAGTCAGTGTGCAATGTGAAAGGGCCCCATGAGAATTCCCGGGTTGCCTGACCCGGTCATTCAACCTGGGAAATAAGAAGGGTTATTCCTGGGCTGAATACCGGGTCAGTGGCAGCGTACACGTATTCCCGGGTCGATGCGACCCAGGACCCGTTTACTACATAGGGAGAGACGGCATGGAGATGAGCTCACCTCCCAGCGCCGCCTCCACCCCTGCCCGCCACTGCCAGCTCCGCCCCCTGCCGCTATGGCAACAGACCCGGCATTGCCGGGTCAGAAAGCCAGCACAGAGGCTCCAATGCCGCATCCCACTCGGGAAGGACCCGTTTCCAGTTTCCGGGTTGGATCCGGCACTGGAGATCTGAAAGGGGTATTATTTGGACTGTACAGTCCGAGTGGCACTGCGTATATGTCCCAACTGTTACCACATGCCACACAACGAATTAGGATGTAGGGAGTGTGGGTTCTTTAGTGGGTGTTCCTAGGAGGTAACGGGGGACAGGGCGGATAGGCAGATACGGGCGTCTTGCTGACAGCGGCTGCATCTGAAAGATGCACAACCACTCACACAGTATGCCACACTCAATACATGCCTGCTGGAAACAGCCCATTTTTCGGGGTAGTCCTCCGCACCTCCAGAAGAGCAGGCAACCCTCCCACATATCACCCACTTCCTAGCGAAGTGGGAATAATGGGGAGATTAATACAGGGAATCAGCGGACATCAGGGTAGGGGGCTAGTGATGCGTTTCTATGGAAATGCAGCATTTTGGTCCCACCTCTATGCAAATTAGTACCAATCATAGCATTTTGGGGGTGGGTGGGGCCTAATTACGCAACTATCCTTCCACCTGCATCTCCTCTCCAGGTATCTCCAGGAGAGGAATCAGCCACAGTAGGTAAGTATGCCACAATCAGGTGGAGAAATTGCATCTGACATAGGGTTGCTGCAAGCTTCGATGGTGCATCCGATGGTCCATCGATGACGCGTCTATAGATGCAGTGGCAAACGCAGGATTTGCATGGGGGGGGTTTACAGAACTGGGTGGAGCCAAGCAAGGGGGTGGGGACTGAGGTGACCCAGTATATGATGGGTCCGTAAAAAACTAGTGTGTCTGTGTGTGTGTGTATATATATATATATTTATATATATATATATATACACATATATATATATATATCTACACACATATATATACTGTATATACACCTCTATAAATATATATATATATATATATATATATATATATAAGTCCTCCTGTGTAAAGCACACCGTTTAAAGCAGCCTAGCCACATAGAGACCAGCACACCAATTTAAATGCAAAAATGCTTTTAGTGAAAAAATTCAAGCAGTACATTAATAAGATTCCATATAGCAGCAGCTGGTGAAAAATATTGTCGATAAATACATGAAAGCAGCTTCAAACCAAAGAACTTATCTGGTCAGCTAGTGGATGCATTGTCCTGTAGTGATAAGCCCGACAGCTGTTTCGGTGTATAACCACCTTCCTCAAGGGCTCCACAACAATTAGCCCCATGGTTGCTGCTTAAATAGCCAGGGCGCCCGTCATCAGTATACTGACACCTCACACATGTGACGACTCTCTCACCCGTCCACCCGTGCCTCACCACCATCTCTCTCCATAGCGCCGCCGTGAACCGCACGCCATCCGGCTTTAGAACGCACTTCCGGTTCCGGTCTGTGCGCTCACAACATTATCCGTGCAGGGATACCGCCGCCTGCATCGCATGGTCCGTGCCACTACTGTAACACGCCAGCAAATGCTGCATAGCAGATCTCATTGCACGGAAGCTTGTCAGTGACTGGACTCAAATGCATTTACATCATTCACACCGGGGGAATGGTTCCAAATCAAGGTTCCATTACATTTTCCCCTGAACAACTGCTGACATTAATTTATATATCCAGACAATATAATAGAAGAGGATTCAGGTTAGCAACCAGGGTTTTCGGATTCCTGAGCCATCACACAATTACGGATGTCAGCAAAGCCTGACAGGCACCACATGGCTATTATGTAAATAGAAATCACTTTAATAAGCAACCATCGAAGAGAATATTGTAATATGATAGGGTAGTATAACCACAAGGAAAAACCATCATTGTTACATAATTAAAGTATTATGAATAAACGTTCATAGACGTTAATATAGTATTAACAGCTAAAGTACACATAAGGACAATCTAGTGGACATACACATCTGATAGAATCTAAAGCAAAAAAAATTATGCAAAAGATAAATATATAAATAAATAAATAAATCACGGCCCCCTGTGCAAGCAGTCCTCTCCTAAACCTTACAGAAAAACATTCAAATTTAATTCTTCATTAAGGCCTCCCGGGTAAACTGTATCAAATTTGTATATCAGTTCACACTCCCGTTGGAGTAAAAGTTTATTGCGGTCTCCTCCCCTCTTTAGCGGTCTTATTTGATCCAAGGGCATGAATTTAAAGTCCTTTAGTGTATGGCCAGATTAAAAAAAATGTTTGGCCACTGGTGGTGTGCTCTGGTCAATTTTGGACATGGCTTTTTTGATGGAAGAGCGATGCATTCCGATCCTTTCCTTTAACATCCGGATGGTTTTACCATTATATATTAATTGGCAAGGACAAATTATTAAATAGATCACATATTTGCTATCACAGGTCATGTGTTGCCGTAAGAGATGTCTAACACCAGTCTTCGGATGAATAAAGAAATCTCCTGTTAGTAAGTGTCTACAATTGACACATCTCCCACATTGATATGAGCCAGTCTTGAGGGATAGCCAATTCTGTTTAGCTGCTGTCGGACTTATATCAGAGGATGTTAATTGATCTTTTAGATTCCTGCTGCGTTTGTATGCAAACAATGGTCTATTTTTGCAAAAGTCTCTCATGATGGGATCAGACTCTAATATGTGCCAATGCTTCAATATAGAGTCTCTCAGATGTCGAGAAGCTATTGAAAATGTACTAGGAAAAATCAATCTGTTGATTTGCTTATCCTTGTTCCCACCAGCCAACAGCGTTTCCCTATCCAGGGTCAAACACTTTTGTATCGCATCGTCCACATCACTTTTATTGTAGCCCCGTTGGATAAAGTCAGACCCCATTTTATGAAGAGCTTCATCCAAAAGAGCAGGATTAGATGTTATCCTGACTATTCGTGAAAGTTGTGCAAAGGGTAGGCCCATTTTTAATGGTTTGGGGTGAAAGCTTTCTGCTAATAGTACCGTGTTTTTATCAGTACTTTTCTTAAAGATAGACGTCTCAAATGTTCCTTCCTTGATAGAAATCGCTACATCAAGGAAATCTATATTAGAGGGACTGCTTGCACAGGTAAGCCTAATGGTGCCTGTAAGACTATTGAGATGTGAAATGAACTCATTGAGGCTTATTAAATCCCCAGTCCATACCATAAAGATATCATCGATAAAACGAGCGAAAAACGATATGTATGAAGAAAATTTGGTGTTATTAAAGAAATTGATCTTTTCATATTCATGCATGAATAAATTAGCGTATGCTGGGGCCATATTAGACCCCATCGCTGTTCCACGCAATTGTAAATAGAATGTATTCTCAAACAAAAAATAATTTTTGTGTAAAATTATATCAATTAACAATAAGAAAAATTCAATTGCGGGACCTTTATAGTAGGGACTGGAAACAATGGATTTCTTTATAGCCTCTATTCCCTCTGTATGTCCTATATTTGTGTACAAGCTAACAATGTCACACGTGACAAGAAGACATCCTGGTGGAGGATTGCCAAAAGATCTCAATTTAATAAAAAAAATCTGTTGTATCTTTCAAGACAGTGGGGGTGTTAAGAACTAGAGCTTGGAGAAAAAAGTCAACATACTGTGATAAACTTTGACAAAGGGAGCCTCTTGAAGAAATAATGGGCCTCCCTGGGGGCTTTTCCAAAGATTTATGAATCTTGGGCAAGATATATAGTAAAGGGCTAATAGGGTTATCTTGTGTCAAAAAACTAGATGTATTCTCATCAATCCAACCATTACCCAATCCTAAGGCAATAACAGCATCTATCTCCTTTTTGTATCCAAAAGTAGGATCATATGTTAACTTTTTATAACAGACAGGATCCTCCAGTTGTCTATTCACCTCTGCTAAATAGTCAACACGATTAAGGACCACCACCCCTCCACCCGTATCCGCGGCTCGAATAATAATCGAGTCATTACCTCTGAGACTCAAAATGGCTTGTTGTTCCTCCTTGGAGATATTATTATAAGAGCATTTTTGCTTTTTGATAAACGGGATGGTATCTTGTTTGACTAATCTCATAAAGGTGTTAATTGACGGATTGGTGCATGGAGGATCAAATGTGCTCTTACCGCGAAATGGTAATTTGGGCCCATCTGTCTGTGTTTGCTTAGCAAAAAAGTTTTTCAATTTCAATTGTCTATGAAATTTGTGTAATTCAACTTCACAATCAAAGGCCCTTTGTCTGTAGGTTTGTACAAAGGACAAGCCCCTGGACAATACTTCAGACTCAGCCTCTGTCAGTGTGTGATCTGAGAGATTAAATACTGTCATTTCCTTTGACCTTTGCCCACAGCTTCTCTTGCTATGCCTGTTCTTATACCCGCCCCTCCTGCAACGTTTTGATATTTTTTGTTCCTGGTTCTGGCCAGTGCACCGTCCTTTAAAAAAGACTCACTGTTAGATGTAGACTGGTCAGAATCAGATGTATGAGATTCAATATCCGTATATGGTCTATCAAACCTCTTTCTACCATCCATCCTTGGTTTCCACTGTCGTGTATTTCCCTG